>NW_028248507.1:0-614760 GCF_964263255.1 Lissotriton vulgaris | reverse complement strand
AAGTGAAGCTCCAAATACTTTTTTACAGCAGCAAAGTGTGAGGCCCTGTACTTGTGCTAGAGCGCGCAGTTTTCCCCAGGTCACCCGGGATACCAATTCTCTAACACGCACTGGGCCCTCGGCGTGAAGAACACATTAATTTCGTTTGGGTGAAAACTGGGTGAGGATTTCTCCTCCTGCACGCTGCTAGGAGTAATCAAGTTTGGATTTACCTCTGCTTACCATGCACCCGACTTACCACGGGCGCAATTCCTTGACGGACCTGGAGCTGTTAAGAAAAAGTAGACAGGCCTAACATCCAATACACCTTAAAATCCTTAAAATACTTTCCACAGTTTGTAAAATGACCACAGACACCTGATTAAGTTCGAGTTTTTATATAAGATTTCAAAGTGAAGAAGCCAAAATAATAAGCGATACACAGAGTAATATATCAAACATCAAAATCAGTACCAAAAGGTAACTTTGCACAAAAAATATGACCATTTAGAGTATATGGGAAACTACAGGGAGAAGTCTTAGCACGTACTATTCACTGCAACGTTATACTAGAACATAGGAATGGGATGGGACTTAGAACATGTACTTAACCTAAGTGTTCAGAATATTCTTGCTAAGCTCACCGCAAACCACTAAAGGAAAGGGAAAAACGGGAACATGCTATGGTTTATAAAATCAATGAATTTCTAAAGGAGAGGGGGAGAGAAGGAACCAACTAAAATTCAGGCACATATAAGTTCAATGGCAATAAGGCAATAACACAGGTAAGAATGCTTTAACAGATCAGAGAGAGAGAGAGAGAGAGAGAGAGAGAGAGAGAGAGAGAGAGAGAGAGAGAGAGAAAAAGAGATACGCAAACCCACAATCTATATTTACCTAATTCAGATTGAAGACCAACCCTGGCCACGGGTCAGTTGGGAAGACGGGGACAGGGACCCTCAGAAAAGGAATGCCAGACTGTGAGCAGGTACAGCTCACGGAGAATAAGGACAGGATACCCCTCAGGTTCGGATCAAGGACTGGGCCTCCCAGGGTACGACCAACACCCACAGCTTCGGACAGCAACGCCTGCGTTACCCCCTCCTGCAAGTAATCCGCCAGAAACCCTGATTGGATTTTCGAATTCCCCAGCAAAGTGCTTCGCCAGCACTTAGGCTTTTCCACCCCTTAGGAGATTGTGGAAAGTACGGACAAAGTGCTCCGCAGCACTTTCAGAATGAGCACCTATTGAGATCGTAGGGTCAGTGACAGGTCTGCTACTCGGACAAGTCGGACAATTTTCCTAAGCTAAACTAGGGTAGTTATACAGTTTGGGGACCCTTAGACCACCCATTAATGTTGCAAGTGACAGTTTCCCACACTGTGATTGGTCAGGAGAGGTGGTGCGGTCTTTACCACCTCCTAGAATTCAGTTTCACATAATTAAATATGCAATTTTGAATACCCGCCCCTCAGGTTCACGTTCCCATGCATAGGATACAGCAGTACAGAACAGTTTTCAATAGGTAGCAACAGTATTGCTTCTTTCAAGGTGAGATGCCGTATTCCCAGCGATGTTCCCAGGCGCATTGTGCTTCAGATGCCAGCTGGCTAGGTTTAGCTTCTGCGCAGTTGGAACTTTCTCTGGTCAGGTGACGGTGCCCAGCAGAGCTTCAAGTATGGCTCCGCTCATGCATACCCAGCCCACAAAGACGCGGTACATGAAAAGTAAGCGAAGACAAATTAGAATCATACATAAAAATGATCGCACTGTATACCATGATAAAGAAAAACCAACCCTTACTTTTATAATAACTATAGCATTAAGGATTAATGCGAAAGAATAGATAGGCTAAAAGCTGCTGCAGTAAGCAGAGAGCGTGGTGAGTGACAAGCGGCCATATTTAGCATCAATGCGCATGAGCACAGAATCCCTCCAGAATGCGAGTGCGTCACATCACATGGGTATGACCGACGCATGCGCAGACTGAATTTGCGGCAAAGCAGCCATGTTCAGTGCAAGCTTCGTTAGTACGTGAAAAGACAAACAAGCAAGCATCCTAGGGACACCCGCGTGTAGGGGAAAACACTTTACAAATGACGAACAATGGTGTTAATATTATTATGCAATTATAGACAAGGGTTTTGCATACGAGCAAGGCGCTATACGTGCGAATCCTTGCTCCATCAATCCCCTCTTTGATGATATTTACTATCATCACTACATGAAGGAAACAGATGCCAACTTTTCTCATTCATTCATATCGTCCATTTCGATTTCAATAAACTTATTGTTTAGTTTTCTTTCAGCTTCCCTATGAGAGTGGTGACTTTTCGCCTTTTTATAAATTGCACTCTTCAGCTCTTCTAATTCTAGCTCATCAATGTTTCTTTTCACCCCCCTCGGATTTACTGTATATTTCTTTTTACACTTCTGACATTTGCAGCAGATAAAAATGATCAATACAATCACACCTATTATGACTATTGGCATCAGTATTTTCCACAAAATATTTCTACCTAGATTAGTAAACCAACTACCTATAGAGGAGAGACCTCCAGTCAGTCTCGTCCAGGCACTGTCAACCTCTAATGGTTTGAGTTCCTTTTCCAAATTAGTTATGTTCTTCACATATTGTTTTAATTCGATACTCTTATCAGGAATGTAGGTGCAACAATGTTGCGCTCTCAGCATTCTACAGACTCCGCCCTCTTTTGCTAATAGGGTGTCAAGGGCAAGACGGTTTTGTAAAACCATTGATCTGATCGCAACCATTTCAGTATTGACCAGCAGGAAACCAGCAGCAGTGTCCGTTGATAACCGGTCCACCACTGTAGACAATTTGCAGATTCTATGGGTGTTCAGAACTACCCCCATTCCAGGTATCAGTGCACTAAAAATATCACCTACAATTTCGCCTACACTTTCGCGTCTACTACGCACTAAGCCATTAGTTTCATCATCGCTTCCAGCTGCATTGCTCACATGGTATATTTTCGGGAAAACAATGCCAAAGTAGCAGCTTCCATACCAGTGATCCGGCAATTTGAAATAAGCCTTGTTCCCACATATATAATATATTCCGGGAAACACAGGTTCTGACCCATTTTTGAAACCCCATCCTCCAATTACCTTATAATTATGTTCACACTCGCTGGAACCGATGAATACATTGTTATAGTACTCTGTCTTTTCCCTATGGATACAAAGTTTCCCTTTTCCTTCAAAATCCAGCAACAAGGCAGGACTGGCTTCGCCTTCTGAGGTGTTATCCATGTGCTCAGCCCACCTAGGAACTCTTTCCTTCTCGTCATTTGCCTTCTTCTGAAACTTTTCTCTCCTTCTATCTGCCATCTTTATAAACATCTTTTCCTGCTCTTGCAGAGAACAGGTCAGATTGTCTTCTTTTGCTTGATCTAAGTCTATGTTACCTATAGTCAGGAAATACTCTCCCATATAGCGGGTCACGTCACTTGTAGTATGTACACGGTTCAAATGTCTTCTAATGGGAAGTTCAGAAAATACTACGTCCTCATTTGAATAATAGTACTGCAAGGAGCTTCTATAGAACAAGCTAGCTAATATACTACAGGATATTCCATAGGTCAAAGGTAGATGGTGGTATGTCACGCCTTCAGCCACTGAAGTTGGCAGCTTCATGCAGACATAACAGTCCTCTATTTCCATAGCTTCTACATAATGCACTAACAAGTTAGCAAAAACATTTAAGTGCGTCCTGTTCTTCATTTTGTGAAAGTGTAGTCCATCCTCATCTGGTGCTTCTAAATCAGGTCGTGTGTGTGTCAGTCCTACTCTTTTGTCGCGTCTTTCTAGTCTTCGTGGTGTTTCTGCAGTCGGTACAAATCCTACATCTACTACTTCGGGTTCAGTAGGGGACAAGTTAGGATTCTTACTTATCATAAAAGGTAGAAAAACTGTTAGTCCTATCCACATTACTATTAGCATAGCTACACTACACAAGCATATCTTACAACAGGTTTTGAGACACCCACAGCGGGATCTCCCAGAGACACTCGGATCAGACATTTTAGCTTACAGGTGGCTTTTGCTAACCCTCTTCGTTTCCTTGCACCAAAGGCTCACTTCAGGGCTCACTTAAGGAGGGTCTTCGTCCGAACTCCGATCAGCAATGGACTCGTTGTCACTGTTGCCACTGTGGTGAGGCTCGTCAATTTCTTCCAACACAAAGTACGTCCACTCAGGGCTCCGATACAGTCGGTTCTGTTTCTTTATTCTGTCGCTCTTTCTCAGCGATTTGCCTTGGGCTGCATTCCTTTCACTTAAAGCCCTTTTTCGGTCTTTATCGTTTTCTTCGACTGTCTTTAGTCTGAGCCTTAGTCTTTTGACGTATCTAGGTGTACTTCTTCCTCCGTGCCTCCCAGTGGTTGAGGAGACTTCTCCTTCTTCGTGCACTCTTTTCACTTTTTGTTGTGGCACTTCTGATTCCCTGCCTGTCTGACTAGTTCCAGGTCTTTCGTCTATCTCTTCTGCCTGGTCGCTAATCTGTTCCTGCTCAGATTCAAATCGCACTTTCTTTTTACTTTTTGTTACTGTTGTTTCCGTTGTCTGAGCACTTTGATCTAGTTCTATCTGTTCCTGTTCATGCTCTTCGATCTCTTCGTTTTCTTCTGCATGAACGTCAGCTCTAACTTCTAACTGTCCCTTTCTCGGCTCCGGAGTTTCAGGAGGAGTCTCGAGATCTTGGTCTGACCCTACTTGGCCTATGTCCTGATCAGGTGTGTTGTGGCTTTCGTTGACCTGACCTGCTTCTTCTATTTCTGACTCACCTGGACTATCCCACTCACTGTCTAAGTAAGAATATTTCCGGGTTCGTATTGGATCATGAACTGGTTCGTCGGCGGGATACCATTCAACGTCTTGACTTGTGCTCGGCAGTTCGATGTCAGCTAGCTCCGGACTCTCTTCCTCGGAGGTCTCTTCAGCTGTGCTGCCTTCAGCTCCAGTCGCGTTTTCTCCAGATACCCGCTTTGTGTGGCTGGCGTGGATCCACTTCGGTACACCAGCGCACTTCACAGCAGTGGTAGTGACGAGGATCACTTGTCGTCGCTTTCCCCACCTTGGCTTCAAGCAGCTGCTCCGGGTGTGTTTCTTTAACACCACCCAGTCTCCTGGCTGCAGGTTGTGTGCTGGAGTCTTTGGCCACTCGTCTTCAGTCTCTCCAATCTGCTGAGAGAGAGAACGCACTTGGTCACCCAGCTGCTTGCAGTATTCTAGCACCATATCATCAGAAATGCTTAGCAGTTTGTTTCCGGGTACCCATGCCTGGCGCATCACTCTTCCCATCAACACTTCATGGGGACTCAGGCCAGTCTTTCGATTCGGGATACTTCTCAGACTCATCAGCACCAGGGGTAAAGCTTCTATCCAGTTCATTTTTGTGGAATCACACATTTTCCCCAGTCTGGACTTCAGAGTGCCATTTATTTGTTCCACTACCCCAGAAGCCTCTGGGTGGTAGGCACAGTGCAGTCTTTGCTTCATTTTGAATGCTCTACAGAGTTCCAATAGGACATCGTTGGCAAAATGCCCACCTTGGTCCGTTTCGATCGTCTCTGGGATCCCATACCTAGGTATCAACTCCCTGAGCAATAGTTTGGCTGTGGTTATAGCGTCATTTTTCTTAGCTGGATATGCTTCCACCCACCTAGAGAATAGACAAACTATGACTAAAACATATCTATATCCGTTGCATCTGGGCATGGTTATGAAGTCTGCCTGTATTCTCACGAAGGGACCTACTGCCTTTCCAATAGTACTCTGTTTCACTACAGTCTTCTTTCCTGCATTGAATTGCTGACACACTAGGCACCTCTGGCAAAGCCTTTCCGCCTGGTCCCTGAACTTTGAATTATAGAACACTTGGTCAAACACCCGACACATCGCGTCTCTTCCCATATGTGTTGGCTCATGTATCATTCTGACCATGGGGTCAATCAAGCTATCAGGCAGTACAGGCACCCCCTCCGGATTTACCACCACACCATCTTCTCGCAACTCGCACTCCTTTGCGGCCCACCTGCCTTTTTCTTGCCTGTCTGTGGCTTGTTGTATCTCTCTTAATTCTTCCCACGTTGACACATTATCAAACAACATAAGTTGGCAGCTGGTTCCATCCCACCGGGCAATTTGTAGGGACATCTGGTGTCGGGCACAAAACTGTGCAATTTGGTCAGCGTACCTATTACCGGCAGTCACATCATCATTTCCAGATCTGTGAGCCGCACACTTGACCACAGCCAATTCTTTGGGTAATTGGATGGCTTCCAGTAAGTTATGCACTACTTTCCCATTTCGGATAGGTGTGCCAGAGGAAGTCATGAATTCTCTTTGCAACCACAATTGGCCGAAGTCATGAACAACCCCGAAACAGTACTGACTGTCTGTGTAAACAGTAATTCTTTTGCTTTTTCCCCTCTTGCATGCTCGGGTTAACGCTATAAGCTCCGCCACTTGTGCAGATTTCACCTCGCGCATGTAAGATGCCTCGACGACTCCTGTCAGAGTAACCACAGCATAGGCAGCACTCAGACTCCCACTCTCATGTCTCAAACACGAGCCATCCACAAACATTGTTTTATCCCCGTCCCGTAGTGCTATTTCACGAATGTCAGGACGGGGCTTGGTGCTATATTCAGTCAGATCGATGCAATTATGTTCCCCACCCTCATCCGATTCTGCATCCAGAGGGACAGGTAACAGTGTCGCAGGATTTAGGACATTGCACCGGGAGATAGTTACATTTTCAGCACCAATCAAAATTCTCTCATACTTAGTCAGCCGACTAGGTGTGAGGTACTGGGTCTTAGTTCTAGTCAGTAGGATGACAACAGAGTGAGGAACATAGACAGTGACGGGATGTCCCATGACAATGCTCTCACTCTGTTCTAGACTGACGCAAGTAGCAGCAACGGCTTTTAAGCAGCCAGGCAATCCAGCGGCCACTGGATCTAGGGTGGCTGAAAAGTAGGCTACTGGTCTCCTGACTGATCCGTGCTCCTGAGTCAGGACTGAAAGAGCACAATTCTCTCTTGTGTCACAGAACAGTTCAAAGGGTTTAGTATACTCAGGCATACCCAATGCAGGTGCGGTACATAGACAGTTTCTCAGAGTTACCCAAGCATTCATGCTCTCACTGTCCCAGTGGACGGGGTCTTCCACTCCTTTCTTTGTCATATTTATCAGGGGTCGGGCTAGAGCCGCAAACCCTACAATCCATTGTCTGCAGTAACCCACAACTCCCAAGAACATTCTCACTTCTTTCTGGGTGGTGGGCAGTTCCATAGCTTTAATTATTTTGATCCTTTCGGTAGTGACCTTCCTGATTCCCTTTTCTATCTGGTGCCCCAGATATTTTACTGAGTTTTTACAGAATTGTAATTTGTCAGGCGACACTTTATGTCCTCCCTTTCCTAGATGATTCAGCAAGGCAATTGTGTCAGTGACACAGTCAGACTGGGTTTTAGATGCCACTAACAGGTCATCTATGTACTGCACCAAAACAGACTCTCTCGGCAGCACTAGGGATTCAAGGCACTTTTTCAGTATCTGGTTGAAAATCGATGGACTTTCAGTGTACCCTTGAGGGACACGATTCCAGACATAGATATGACTGTCGAATTCAAAACTGAAAAGGAACTTGCTTTCTGGATGCAATGGGATGGAAAAGAATGCGTGGCACAGATCGATGACAGTGAACCATTCTGCGTTCCAAGGAATCTGGTAGAGTATCACTGCAGGGTTGGGTACAATAGGACAGCAAGGCACAACAATTTGGTTTACCTTGCGCAAATCTTGCACTACCCGGTACTTCCCACTAGGCTTTTTGATCCCAATGATAGGCGAATTACAGGGGCTGCTCAACACTTCTTCTATTATTTCTGCTTCAAGCAGCCTCGTAATTTCAGTCGCTACTCCTGCCTTCACTTCTGCACTCATTTTGTACTGTCTGGTTTTGGGGTATACAGCATTTGTTTTTATTGCTATTTTAACCGGGTCCACATTTGCCATCAGGCCTACATCTTTTCCCGTGAAATCCCACACTTCGGGTACTACTCTTAGCTGAAGTTCCTCAGGTAAATCCTCAATTGTCAAAGGCTTGATATCAGCATCTTGTCTGACTAACATCAGTTTGTACAGGCCATCTTCATCTGGGGTCTGAATTTCAACGCCATTTGGTGTGCAGTAAATGGTACAACGCATCTTGCACAACAAATCACGTCCCAGTAGGTTTACAGGACTGGAATCACAGACCACAAATCTGTGCATTTCCTTGAAATTTCCTATAGAAATCTCCATTGGTTCAGTTACAGGGGTACTTATTATCTGATTTGATACGCCCACTACTTGGATCGCTTCTCCCGAGAGGGGTAGGTTAGGAACATCCACTGTTCTTACAGTGGATCTGGTAGCACCAGTGTCCAACAGAAAGGTGACGTCTTTGCCTTCAACCCTTCCTTCAATGTATGGTCCAGTCTGGTCTACCGGTAAGGAGGCGCCAAGTACGCACTCCTCATCCCCCCCTCTCAGGCCCCGTCAATCTTGATCTTCACAAAGGAAGGTATCACTTAGCAAGTACTGTGGAATGACTGCATTTCTTTCACTCTCAACCTCCCATACTTCCGCCCTCTCATTCTGCTGACCCTGATTCTTAAAATTCTGTCTAGGAGCGCGAGGTACTGGAGGTAATTTTACCTGTTGCTGGGTTTTCCTTGTCCCCTCTTTCGGTACCTGTGGATTTAAACCATTTACAGGAGCATTACCGGCCTGTAGGTGTGGACACTCGTCTCTCCAATGCCCCATCTGGCCGCACCCATGGCACGGAAACTTTTTCATGGCCTCCTCACGACTCATTTTAGGTCTGGGCTTTCCTCCCCCCCCAGAATTGGTATTCGGAACATTATTATCAGAAGTCATTTTACTTAACTGTTTTTCTTGCTGTTCGGCTAATTTTACCTGTGCCCACATCACCTTTTCCTTGAGGGCTTTCTTTTTATTTTCAATTTCATCTTCGCAGTATTTTGCATATTTCAGGACATCATCTATGGGCTTTCCCTGCCAACTGATTTTGTTATCTCGAATCCATTGTGATATTTCAGACCTTAATCCTAGCACAAATCTGTAACTGAAATGGGTCATGTCTTTCATGTCCACATTATCAATACCACTGTAAGTTTTGAATACCTGTAGTAACCTTTCGTAAAATGAATGAACTGTCTCATCACGTTCTTGGGTTGTTCTATCTATTCGGGTCCAATCTGTCTCTTTGGCTGGCACCTTTTTCTTAAGATACTGTATGACCTGGTCATATTTCCTCATAACATCCGCTGAAGGGGCTCCCGTCCTCTCATCTCTGGGATATTCATCATTAGGCCAATCAATCTCTATTTTACATTCCGTCCACAGATCTACAGGGACCACAATATCGAAAAACCCATCCAGGTCTTTCAGCAGGCATTTCTGAACTTTTATGAAACGCTCTACCTGTCGGTACCAGTCAACTGGTTTCTCGCGTAATTTCGGGAAGTCATTTGTAAATGACACAATGTCTTGTCTGGACCAAGGGACATGGACGTACTTCCCTCCCGGGACTTCTCTCATGGGACACAATTTTTCTGTTGGGGTTACTTCCTTTAATACGAATTCTGAAGTTACTGACCCAGCCCTGCTGCCTTCCTTCTTCTTTGCCCATCTTGTTCTCCACTTCCCCACTTCGCCCCATTTCTGCAGGAGTTTCAACAATTCTTTTACTTGGATCTGTTTCCCCATCACATTCAGGCTTTCTAAGTCCTTGTCTGAAAAGTCCACTCTGTAGGGTTTCTGAAGGATTTTGGAGCGACTAACATCAACGCCCATTTCTGCGGCTGCATCCATTATCTTTTCGTGGAGCACCCTGGCACTCCGGGTAAGATTTTTACTGATGAATAGTAACTCTTCTTCATTATACGAGCTCAGGCGCTCAACTCCCACGTTCCCAGCCATCATTTCTTCTATTTCTATTCTTAATTTATATATTTCCAATGTTTTAGGTTGAGAAGTGGTCTCTTTCTCTATCTCCTTTGTCCACCTGTCTAATTCTTCAGGGGAAACTAAAGAGGCGTTCCTGATTCCAGATGCACTTTCAATCACCACTTCCTTTTGTCTAGGCTGACTTCTTGCCCCTACTATACTGGCCCTCGGCTCCCTTATGGGCAAATCCATTAAACTTCCAGATTCACACTCACTTTCCTGATCCTCATCTATGAACACTTCTTTCCTCGGGGTCTGGAAGCTAGTAGTAGGCAGCATTGGGGTGATGACAGGAGGAAGGGGACTAATCAAGTCATTTTTATACATTGGGATAGCAGGACCAATAGTTACCGGGATGGTCAAGGCCTCAGGATGGGGATGCATCTGTGCAATGGTTCTGGCTAAGTCCTCTCGCTGTCTAGTCAGGACTTCTCTCTCCTTTTCCTGCAACCCCCTTTCAGCAGTATTGCCATGTAATACCTGGGGTACTAAGGATGGATAAATACTCGGGGCAGTCGGGGTAACCAATCGAGGGGGACTTTCCCCGAATGGTTGATAATTCGGGACTATGGACTTAGGTCTGCAAAACTCATCCCTTCCACTATGCTTACTGCTTGTAGCTGTCCTGTCTGTATCACTTTCCCTCCCACTCCGGGGGTAATTGGTAACAGAACTTTGGGAATGCACCGAATCTGATTCCGCTACATAGGGAGGTGGATCCTTTATTAACAAGTCTTCCAGGTGTTCATCTTCTACATCCCCCATAGGTGCTAGGTGATGGGTTTTTGCTTTACATTTTCCTCTTTTCTCCTCTAATACACCCATCATGGGGAACAGCCCTTCAGTTAACATAGACTGCCTCCACTGTTTCATTTTCTGCTCTTTGGTTGGCGTTGGAAGTCTGGGATACCACCTACTCACTCCCTTATCCATTCGTGGTTTATCTCGCTCTGCAGCCTCAATCTCCCATTCCTCCAAAGCTTCGTACTGGGTCAACCTAGGTCTAGGGTGTAATTCATTCATGCGGGTCCTTAAGTTAAACAGGATCCGACCATTAAATGTACCTTCAACAGGGAATGCCAGGACTCCGTCATCTACAGTATACTTTGCCCAATTTTCTAGCCAGAGACAAGTGTGATACCCTTTATCAAACATCATAAAAGAGGCAGGGGTATTTGGCGGGGGAATGAGTACGCCTTCTCTCGTTCTAATGGGTTTGTCAGTTTTGAAAAAGTTCTTCACTTTATCCGAAAATGACAATTTTCTCTTTATTCCATACATCATGAGCGGTCTACCTCGTAAAGTCTGCTCCTTATAAAATCCTAGGTATTTTGGATTTGGTATGAAATCTGGATACCACATACAACTCTCCAGATTCGCTTCTATCTCGGCTGGATTAATTTTGTTTACTTTCGTGCTTCCAATGCTAGCGCGACTTTTATTTCGCGCCACCCAATCAGGTCAGAGAATACAACTACGGTCAACCAATGGGTGCGCGGCCTTTTCGCAAGACAGAGTCTCCCGTTTCGGCACTCACCCCTCCTTCACAAATTCAGCTCCGCTACCCGCCCGCTGTTCTGACCAATACCAGCGCGGCACGGAGTGACGTCAGAGCAGCTCTCCGACTGACTCCCGCCTTCACAAGGTAACGGAAACTTTTTACTCTCTCTAAAGTGCGAGTGCAGGTTTTAGTTAACAATACACAACGTTTGCCACTATGTCTGAGTGTTCTAAAGAGAGAAAAGACTTTTCTTTCGCTACTAGTAAACCACTTCTGTCTACTTTTCATTCACTCTGGATAGACTTCTTTGCCTGTCCCTACACACTAGTAACATAGAACCCGTTATTCTTCTGACTCATCCACCTTGATCGGGGATATGTACTGAGCCAGGATTTCACCAGCGAACTATTTTACTTACCAGACAAGCCTCGGAGACCCTATTACTCCTCCCGTATGCGACCCTTACTAGGTGATATCGCAATGAAAGTTTTATAATGGACTCGTAGCTATCATTCACTCCAGAAACAAAGGTCCTAATTAGTGCTTCCAGTTATCCTTAACCCTGCACTAATATCTCAAACCTAGTGACTTCAACAGCTAACCGGATTCTACTCACCGTTAGCTAAAATACTTCCCCGGGGATTCAGACTACACTGAACATTTACAAACAATTCTGGGTTAATTCAACATGCAGTATTTATAACAGCAATGCAAATTCATGAACATTTACATATAAAAACACATTTCAAAATTATTGTAAAAATACAGTAACAATCAGCATACAGTAACAATCAGCAGCACGTTTTTGTATTCACGGCTATCCTGCCTACCTAATCTAACTAGTCCAAGCCATCCTCTGCTACCAGAAATTACTGCTAGAGCGCGCAGTTTTCCCCAGGTCACCCGGGATACCAATTCTCTAACACGCACTGGGCCCTCGGCGTGAAGAACACATTAATTTCGTTTGGGTGAAAACTGGGTGAGGATTTCTCCTCCTGCACGCTGCTAGGAGTAATCAAGTTTGGATTTACCTCTGCTTACCATGCACCCGACTTACCACGGGCGCAATTCCTTGACGGACCTGGAGCTGTTAAGAAAAAGTAGACAGGCCTAACATCCAATACACCTTAAAATCCTTAAAATACTTTCCACAGTTTGTAAAATGACCACAGACACCTGATTAAGTTCGAGTTTTTATATAAGATTTCAAAGTGAAGAAGCCAAAATAATAAGCGATACACAGAGTAATATATCAAACATCAAAATCAGTACCAAAAGGTAACTTTGCACAAAAAATATGACCATTTAGAGTATATGGGAAACTACAGGGAGAAGTCTTAGCACGTACTATTCACTGCAACGTTATACTAGAACATAGGAATGGGATGGGACTTAGAACATGTACTTAACCTAAGTGTTCAGAATATTCTTGCTAAGCTCACCGCAAACCACTAAAGGAAAGGGAAAAACGGGAACATGCTATGGTTTATAAAATCAATGAATTTCTAAAGGAGAGGGGGAGAGAAGGAACCAACTAAAATTCAGGCACATATAAGTTCAATGGCAATAAGGCAATAACACAGGTAAGAATGCTTTAACAGATCAGAGAGAGAGAGAGAGAGAGAGAGAGAGAGAGAGAGAGAGAGAGAGAAAAAGAGATACGCAAACCCACAATCTATATTTACCTAATTCAGATTGAAGACCAACCCTGGCCACGGGTCAGTTGGGAAGACGGGGACAGGGACCCTCAGAAAAGGAATGCCAGACTGTGAGCAGGTACAGCTCACGGAGAATAAGGACAGGATACCCCTCAGGTTCGGATCAAGGACTGGGCCTCCCAGGGTACGACCAACACCCACAGCTTCGGACAGCAACGCCTGCGTTACCCCCTCCTGCAAGTAATCCGCCAGAAACCCTGATTGGATTTTCGAATTCCCCAGCAAAGTGCTTCGCCAGCACTTAGGCTTTTCCACCCCTTAGGAGATTGTGGAAAGTACGGACAAAGTGCTCCGCAGCACTTTCAGAATGAGCACCTATTGAGATCGTAGGGTCAGTGACAGGTCTGCTACTCGGACAAGTCGGACAATTTTCCTAAGCTAAACTAGGGTAGTTATACAGTTTGGGGACCCTTAGACCACCCATTAATGTTGCAAGTGACAGTTTCCCACACTGTGATTGGTCAGGAGAGGTGGTGCGGTCTTTACCACCTCCTAGAATTCAGTTTCACATAATTAAATATGCAATTTTGAATACCCGCCCCTCAGGTTCACGTTCCCATGCATAGGATACAGCAGTACAGAACAGTTTTCAATAGGTAGCAACAGTATTGCTTCTTTCAAGGTGAGATGCCGTATTCCCAGCGATGTTCCCAGGCGCATTGTGCTTCAGATGCCAGCTGGCTAGGTTTAGCTTCTGCGCAGTTGGAACTTTCTCTGGTCAGGTGACGGTGCCCAGCAGAGCTTCAAGTATGGCTCCGCTCATGCATACCCAGCCCACAAAGACGCGGTACATGAAAAGTAAGCGAAGACAAATTAGAATCATACATAAAAATGATCGCACTGTATACCATGATAAAGAAAAACCAACCCTTACTTTTATAATAACTATAGCATTAAGGATTAATGCGAAAGAATAGATAGGCTAAAAGCTGCTGCAGTAAGCAGAGAGCGTGGTGAGTGACAAGCGGCCATATTTAGCATCAATGCGCATGAGCACAGAATCCCTCCAGAATGCGAGTGCGTCACATCACATGGGTATGACCGACGCATGCGCAGACTGAATTTGCGGCAAAGCAGCCATGTTCAGTGCAAGCTTCGTTAGTACGTGAAAAGACAAACAAGCAAGCATCCTAGGGACACCCGCGTGTAGGGGAAAACACTTTACAAATGACGAACAATGGTGTTAATATTATTATGCAATTATAGACAAGGGTTTTGCATACGAGCAAGGCGCTATACGTGCGAATCCTTGCTCCATCACTTGAACTGTCTGACCCTTAAAAACATTCACATCTGTGACATCTGAAATCCCAGGTCTTTACAGGCACCAATGCTTGTTTGTGTGAGCCTGGAGGCGGTGGTTCCGGAAGCGGCCACCAGAGGGCGCTCCTCGCCTGCTGATGATACCCACTGAGCTGTACATTGCATGAAAGGAGAAGGGTTTCCTCTTCTGGGTCAGCGGCGGTGGCAGAGACAGCACAAGCAGCGACGGTGACATCACTTCCTGTCTCTCCTCGTGTTCAGCCTGCAGCAGAGGAGGAAGGAGCCCAGATACCTTCATCTTCAGACCCCCGCCCCCCGCCCCAGATCTGCCCCCCCCCCCCCCAGGAGGAGGAGAGAGCCTGGACAGGTTTCTGCTCAGGTAGGAGAGCTGCCAACTCACTTGGCTGCAATGTATGAATCCAGGGATCAGATTCCCCCGGCCTGGCATTCACGGTGAGGTCAGGAGAGCTCAGCTGAGTGCGTGTGCCTAGGGAGTGCAGGACTCAGGAGCCCGCCCTGCTGAGCCTGAGTGGGGAGCGGAGGAGGCAAGGCCTGTCCAGGGGTCCGAGGAGGTGAGGCCTGTCCAGGGGTGCAGAGGAGATGAGGCCTGTCCAGGGGTGCAGAGGAGGAGAGGCCTGTCCAGGGGTCCGAGGAGGTGAGGCCTGTCCAGGGGGCAGAGGAGGAGAGGCCTGTCCAGGTGTGCAAAGGAGGAGAGGCCTGTCCAGGGGTGCAGAGGAGGTGAGGCCTGTCCAGGGGGCCAGAGGAGGAGAAGCCTGTCCAGGGGTGCAGAGGAGGAGGGGCCTGTCCAGGGGTGCAGAGGAGGAGGGGCCTGTCCAGGGGGAGGAGGGGCCTGTCCAGGGGTGCAGAGGAGGAGAGGCCTGTCCAGGGGTGCAGGGGAAGTGAAGCCTGTCCAGGGGTGCAGAAGAGGTGAGGTCTGTCCAGAGGAGGGGAGGAGGAGAGGCCTGTCCAGAGAAGCAGAGGAGGTGAGGCATGTCCAGGAGAGCATAGGAGGTGAGGCCTGTCCATGGGGTGCAGAGAAGAGGCCTGTTCAGAGGTGCAGAGGAGGTGAGGCCTGTCCAGGGAGTGCAGAGGAGAGGCCTGTCGAGGGGTGCAGAGAAGGTGAGGCCTGTCCCGGGGTGTGCAGAGGAGGTGAGGCCTGTCCCGGGGCATGCAGAGGAGGTTAGGCCTGTCCCGGGGTGCAGAGGAGGTGAGGCCTATCCTGAGGGGTGCAGGGGAGATGCCTGTCCAGGGGGAGCAGAGGAGGCGAGTCCTGTCCAGGGTGCAGAGGAGGTGAAGCATGTCCTGTCCATGGGGTTAAGAGCAAGTGAGGCCTGTTCTTGTGTGCAGAGGAGGTGAGGCCTGTCCCTGGCTGCAGAGGAGGTGATGCTTCCCCAGTGGGAGGAGAGGAGGTGAGGCCTGTCCATGTGTGCAGAGGTGATGAGGCTTCCGAAGTGGGTGCAGAAGAGTTGAGGCCTGTTCCGTGGGGGTGCAGAGGAGGTGTGGCCTGTCCAGGGGTGCAGAGGAAGTGATGCCTGTCCTGAGGGGTGCAGAGGAGATGCCTGTCCAAGGGAGCAGAAGAGGTGATGCCTGTCCTGAGGGGTGCAGAGGAGAGGCCTGTCCAGGGGTGCAGAGAAGGTGAGCCCTGTCCTGGGGTGTGCATATGAGGTGAGGCCTGTCCAGGGGCGCAGAGGAGGTGAGGCCTGTCCAGGGGTGCATAGGAGGTGAGGTCTGTCCAGGGGTGCAGTGGAGGTGAGGCCTGTCCAGGGGTGCAGAGGAAGAGTGGCCTGTCCAGGGGTGCAGAGGAGGTGAGGCCTGTCCAGGGGTGCAGAGGAGGTGAGACCTGTCCAGGGGTTAGAGGAGGTGAGGCCTGTCCAGGGGAGCAGAGGAGGTGAGGCCTGTCCAGGGGTGCAGAGGAGGAGAGGCCTGTCCAGGGGTACAGAGGAGGTGAGGCTTGTCCACAGGGTGCAAAGGAGGTGAGGCATGTCAAGAGGTGCAGAGGAGGTGATGCCTCCCCAGGGGGAGGAGAGGAGGTTAGGCCTGTCCATGGGTGCCAAGGTGATGAGGCCTGCGAAGCTGGTGCAGAAGAGTTGAGGCCTGTTCCGTGGGGGTGCAGAGGAGGAGAGGCCTGTCCAGGGGTGCAGAGGAGGAGAGGCCTATCCAGAGGTGCAGAGTAGGAGAGGTCTGTTCAGGGGTGCAGGGGAGGTGAAGCCTGTCCAGGGGTGCATAGGAGGCGAGGCCTGTCCGGGGTGCAGAGGAGGTAAAGCTTGTCCTGTCCATGGGGTTAGGTGCAGGTGAGGCCTGTCCAGGAGTGCAGAGGAGGTGAGGCCCGCTTAGAGGTGCAGAGGAGGAGAGGCCTGTCCAGGGGTGCAGAGGAGGAGAGGTATGTCCAGGGGTGCAGGGGAGGTGAAGCCTGCCCAGGGGTGCAGAGGAGGTGATGCCTGTCCTGAGGGGTGCAGGGGAGATGCCTGTCCAGGGGGAGCAGAGGAGGCGAGGCCTGTCCGGGGTACAGAGGAGGTGAAACATGTCCTGTTAAATCTGGTAGTAAATATTTGGCACACTCCGAGATGCAAGTAACGCTGAATGGTCACTCGTAAAATCGATATATACAAAGGATTTTGACTTCAGCGTGTAATTATAGCTCCGGGGAATTCTGTGCTACATGTACACACGTGCAGTGGGTGGTGACAGGGCTTGTGAAAAGATATTACACCCATTGAATAATTTGTTAAAAACTTAAGTGCCAGGGATCTCGTCAGGAGGCATGTTAAGTACAGCACATACCAACATTAAAATTTAAACAAGAAGCGCGAGCAACAAGCCCGGGAGTTGTGCGCACACACGTGCAAAAAAAGACATGCGAGTGGTGCGCACGAATGAAGGAGAGGCCAGGGCGCTGAAAGCTGGTGGCTGCGCGCGTGAACGCAAGCGCTAGGCCGTGTGGCAGCATTTTTAAAAGGCCTAACAAAATGTCTCGCAGGGCAGCGCATGCGCTGGCTCAGGCGAGACCTAAAAAGGGAAAGTTAACTAATGGCAAGCGGGGAGAAATTATCCCGCAATAGGCGGAGTATCCCCAAGCATATAGATTATTAGATGTCTTGGAGAGACAGCGCATGCACGCTGCCTAGGCGAGACCTACAAATTACCAACTGAAACAAATGAAAATGATGAGACACCAACAATCAGCCTAGTTATTCTAGTGAAAACACATCACATTCAATTTTTAGGTCGAGCCTAGATTGCTCGACTTATAGTAAAGGGCATCTCGAAAGTGCTACCCAGGATTTCATGGCTGGCTACACGCTTGAGTGCACAAGCGCAGAACAGCCATCTGTCTCCTCCATCACGGGTCATTAAATTGCTTTCCTCTCTGCGTCCGTCCGATCACTTTAACTTTCGCTTTCGTGGCTTGGCTTGTTTATACTGGTGGGGTGATGCAAAGCTCCTTATTTTTTTAAATTTTTTTTGGAGGAGCAAGTATGTTTATTAGAAAACTGTGAGATTACTTAAAATCATTACAGTATAAAATACAATGAACTTCAATAAAATACAGTAAAATAAAATACCCCCCCCCTTCTTGGCCAAAACCAGGTAATACCATTGGTGCAGCTATATTGTCCCAAGACTAACTGTGTTCACTACTATTATACATTATTAAAAGAATAAGGGCTTTGAATTCACCATGAGACCACGCTTACTAGAGTCTGTGACACGTATAAAAGTTCGACATCATCAGTCGCACTGCGGACTTCATCCGACCCTTAGTCGACCCGGGTTAAATACCACAGTCCGATGGTACCAATTTCTTTTCGGCGTCTCCCTGAATTACCTGTGAGCTGCCAACTTTGGGGCGACGGGGAAAGCGCAGAGCCCACTATCCGGGCCCATCGAAATAGTAGCCTTTAGTTGGGAATCGAGTGCCATTTTAACTTGATGGATGAAGTTGCCTACCCTGGCTAATAAGCAGGTCGTGGATTCTGAGAAACACCAGTCCGAGGCCTCTCTGCGTGTTCTATGGCCCAGAATCCGTAATGCCGGACGCAACAATCGCTGTCGGTCGCTGGCCAACTTTGTACAGCAACATAGCAGATGTAGCCAGGATTCTCTGCGATAGTTGCAAAGTCAGCAGGCAGTGGCTCCGTCCGTGCGTGCCCAAATTGGGTTGAAAGCTCCTTATTTGTGTCATTTGAAAAGCTTGCAATGTCCTTGTTTCTCTTGCCTTGTCAAAGTTTGTTTGCATTTTGAAATAACTGTTATTTTATTGCGAAATTATGTCCCCCTCAGCCAAACTTTCGTCCCCTTTTCCCCTCTTTTTTAAAAGGAAAAATAGCTGCCAGGTACAGCCTCTGTCCTTTTTTGCTAGTGCCAAAGTGAGGCGGCCAAACGTGCCAATCGTGCCACATCCAACAATCGTGCCGCGTCTACCACCACCACGTCCACCACTACCACATCCACCACCACGTCCACCACGTCCACCACCACCACCACCATAAACCAGCACCACCATGTCCACCACCACCCCCACATCCACCACTATCATGTCCACCACCACCACATCCATCACCACCACGTCCACTACCATGTCCACCACCACCACCACGTCCACCACCACATCCACCACCACCACCACGTCCACCACCACCACGTCCACCACCACCACCACCACGTCCACAACTAGCATGTCCACCACCACCACCACATCCACCACCATGTAAACCACCATGTCGACCACAACCACCACATCCACCACCACCACCACGTCCACATCAACCACCACCACGTCCACCAGTACCCCCACCACTACCATGTCCACCAGCACCTCCACCAACACCACGTCCACCACTAACTCATCACCCACCACCATGTCCATCACCACCACGTTCACCACCACCACGTCCACCACCACATCCCCCACCACCACAACATCCACCAACACCACGTCCCTCACCACCACCACCATGTCCACCACCATGTCCACCACCATCACCACGTCCACCACCACCACATCCACCACCACCATGTCCATCACCACCACGTCCATCACCACCACGTCCACAACCACCACATCCACCATGTCCAACACAACGTCCACCACCACCACACCCACCACCACATCTACCACCACTACGTCCACCACCACCATGTCCACCACCACCGCATCCACCACCACCACCCTCCACCACCACCACGTCCACCACCATCACCAATACCACTACCACCACCGGGTCCACCACCCCCACATCCACCACGTCCACCACTGTGTCCACCACCACCGCGTCCACCACCACAATGTCCACCACATCCACCACCACGTCCAACACCACCGCATCCATTACCACCACCACGTCCACCACATCCACCACCACAATGTCCACCACATCCACCACCACATCCACCACCACCATGTCCACCATCTCCTCCACCACCATCACATCCACTACCCCTACATCCACCACCACCATGTCCACCACATCCACCACCACCATGTCCACCACCACATCTACCACCACTACGTCCACCACCACCATGTCCACCACCACCGCATCCACCACCACCACCCTCCACCACCACCACGTCCACCACCATCACCAATACCACTACCACCACCAGGTCCACCACCCCCACATCCACCACGTCCACCACTGTGTCCACCACCACCGCGTCCACCACCACAATGTCCACCACATCCACCACCACGTCCAACACCACCGCATCCATTACCACCACCACGTCCACCACATCCACCACCACAATGTCCACCACATCCACCACCACATCCACCACCACCATGTCCACCATCTCCTCCACC
Source organism: Lissotriton vulgaris (assembly GCF_964263255.1). Lineage (NCBI taxonomy): Eukaryota > Metazoa > Chordata > Amphibia > Caudata > Salamandridae > Lissotriton > Lissotriton vulgaris. The sequence goes on along the minus strand of NW_028248507.1, from coordinate 594,445 downwards.
ACCATCACATCCACTACCCCTACATCCACCACCACCATGTCCACCACATCCACCACCACCATGTACACCACCACCACGTCCACCACCACCATGTTAACCACCACCACGTCCACCACCACCACCCTCCACCACCACCATGTCCACCACCCCCACACCCACCACCACCACTACCACCACCTCCAATTCCACCACCGCCATGTCCAGCACCATCACGTCCACCACCACCATGTCCACCACCAACACCACCACATCAACCACCATATCCACCACCACCACATCTACCACCAACACCACGTCCACCACCAAGTCCACAACCACCACCACATCAACCACCACCACCACATCCACCACCACCACGTCCACCACCACGTCCACCACTACCACATCCACCACCACCCTGTCCACCACCTCCACCATGTCCACCACCACTGCATCCACCACCATGTCCACCACCACCTTCACATCTACCACCACCATGTCCACCACCACCACCACGTGCACCACCACCACATCCACCACGTTCACCTCCACCATGTCCACCAACACCACACCCACCTTCACCACCACCACATCCACCACCACCACACCCACCACCACCACACCCACCACCACCATGTCCACCACCACTACGTCCACCACCATCACATCCACTACCACCACCACGTCCACCACCACGTCCACCACCACCACATCCACCACCACGTCCACTACTACCACGTCCACCACCACCACGTACACCACCATCACGTCTACCACCACCACGTCCACCACTACCACATCTACCACCACCATGTCCACCACCACCACCACATCCACCACCACTATGTCCACCACCACGCGTCCACCACCACCATCACATCTACCACCACCACGTCCACCAGCACCATGTCCACCACATCCACCACCACCATGTCCACCACCACCACCATGTCCAAAACCACCACGTCCACCACCACCATGTCCACCACAACCATATCCACTAACAACATCACCTCCACCACCACGTCCACCACTACATCCACCACTACTGCCACCACCACTACATCCACCACCACGTCCACTACTACCACCTCATCAATTACCACCACCTGCACAACGTCAACGTCCAACACCACCATGTCTACCACCACCATGTCCACCACCACCATATCCACCACCACCACGTCCACCACCACCATGTCCACCACCACCATGTCCACCACCACCATGTCCACCACCACCACCATGTCCACCACCACCACCATGTCCACCACCACCACCATGTCCACCACTACCGCATCCACCACCACCATGTCCACCACCATAATTTTCTATGCAATGAATAACGTTAACAGATTATTCAGTGGCGCATCTGCAGAAAAATCCTCTTCCTGTTGGAAATTAAGTGAAACTTAACCCCTCACCTAAACAATACATTTACGAAAAAAATTGACTGAATGAGATCCGTGGCCTTCGGCCTTAGTGCTCCAGTAATATTACACCTGGCGGCCAAGAAACCAAGTGCGTAGAAGTCCTGCGAGCACAGCCGCCGCGCCACAGACACACGCACCGCGGCAGTGATCTGTGGGTTCTGCCCTGGTAGCTTGCGTGGTTTAATGTAACAGGCGATTGGCTTTGAATGGATCCCACGGGCTTCCCAGGGGCGGGATACACTTACAGGGACAGATTTAATCTTCCATGAAAAATCCGTGGGATTGCAGTGAACCATGGGACAAAGAGGTGCGAGCGGATTATAGCCGCTGCCAAAGCTACCGCTGGACATGACTTCTCCAAACAGTATCTGTCCATCTTCACCTTTGACCCAGTAATGCACACCAGAATCGGAGTCCTCAAGGACAACTGTGGCAATCAAACCACTCACACAGGTATCTAGGTAATCCATTGGTTCTGTTGTGGGGCGGGAAGGGGGAAATCCATAAATCTAATTTGAATATAATTAAATTGGGGACATTACTATAAGGACAATAGTACTTCAAAGAAGTAGGCAGGCACTGAGGCATTTATGCCACACATATGTTTATTTGTTGACAAGAAAATACACTATGCAAAATGTTTCAGTAACAGATAGCTTTTGGTAAAACTTGGACAGAATCATTCAAATTCAGACTTTATTGACAACGAATTAGAAATTTATGGTTGTGTGTACAGCGCCCTTGGCCGTAAGGGCCCACACAAAAGCTTCAAATTTAAGTTTTCTAATGTTACTAAAAAGACCATGATACCTTGTCCCTGCTTGCAGGACCTTCGCCCCATGTACTACGCGTCTCCCTCCCCCGTGAGTGCCAGGACCCCTGACCCCTCCGCTACTGCCGTGAGCCCTCAGCTGCTGCCTCAGTGCCTGAGTGCCTGCCTGCCAGGACTGTTGCGTGTGACTTGTGCCAGTTTCTTTTTTTTTCTTAGCCTGTGCCCCTGTATTTTTTTCCGGTCTCTCTGTTTCTGTATTAGCTGTGCCCTTGTAATTTTACCGTCCCGTGTGCCCGCGCCTGTTGCCAGCCGCTTCTCCCCCTCCCCGCCGCTGCTCCCCTGCGGCCCGCCCCCTTTTTAATTCTGTACCCCGCCCATTGGCCACCCCGCTCCCGCCTCCCAGCTGCTCCTCCCTCCCACTTCGCCATTAATGGAGGTCACCGCACGGATGCGCAGCGAACTGTGCGCCAAAGGCAAGCCCGCCTCCGCCCGTCCGCGCCTGGACCGCGCCCAGCGCCAGGACCCCTGGTCCTTTAACGATGCCAACGTTCCCGACGAACTTACGACGCCGCCACCCTCAACGTACTCAAGGCCAGCCGGAACACCGCTTGCTACCGAGCCACCCTGAAACGCACCCACGGACCCTTCACCTGCCAGGCCTGCCAATTCACCTGCCTCTGAACCCGCACTCGCCAAGCCGAGCTCCAGCAAGAACCATCTCAAGTGCATCCTGATCAACACCCGCTCCGTCCACAGGCATGCCGTCGAACTCTGGAACCTCCTCGACTCAACCTCACCAGACGTCGCCTTCCTCACAGAAACATGGATGAACGCTTCCTCAGCCCCCGACATCGCCATAGCCATCCCGGAGGGCTACAAGATCACTCGGAGGGACTGCGTCAACCAAACAGGAGAAGGCATCGCCATCGTCCACAGAAACACCATCCGCATCACAACCAACTCCGACGACACCCTCACCGCCGCCGAGCACCTTCACTTCCAGATTCACACCGAACCCAAGACCACCCTCAGAGGCACCCTCATCTACAGACCCCCGGGACCACACACACAATTCAGCAAAGCCATTGCAGACTTCGTCAGCCCGCACGCCCTCACCTTCACATACTACATCCTCCTAGGGGACCTCAACTTCCACCTGGAGAACAACAAAGACTGCAACACCGCCGCCCTGCTGGACAACCTCGCCAACCTCGGACTCAAGCAACTGGTGAACACCCCCACTCATTACGCCGGCCACTCACTCGACCCCATCTTCTCCTCCAGCAAGCACTTGACAGACCACAGTTGTGTCCACTTCAACTTTAGGAGAACCACGACCCACCTCCACCCGCAACAGGTTCCCCGCAGAAGCTGGAGCAAGATCACCGCCGACCAGCTCACCACCGCCCTCAGCCAGAACCCGCCCACCAACATGACGGACCCCAACGAAGCAGCCCGCAACCTCACACAGTGGCTCACCAACTGCGCCGACGAACTCGCACCACTGAAGAATCCTCCCAGCAGACCCAGCAGCAGGAAAGCCTCGTGGTTTACCAACAACCTCAAAAACTCCAAGAAACCCTGCCTCACCCACGAGAAAGCCTTGCGCCACGACCAGACAGCAGAACACATGACCGCCCTCAAGAACGCCACCCGCAAACACCACCAGCTGATCCGCACCACCAAGAAGACAACATTCAAAGAACGACTGGACAACAACACCCACAACAGCAAGGAAATCTTCAGCATCGTTAAAGAGCTCTCCAACCCCAGCGCCTGCAACAACAACATCACACCCTCGCAAGACCTCTGCGATTCACGTGCCTCGTTCTTCCACCGCAAGATCGCCAACATACACAACAGCTTCGGCGCGCTGACCATGCACCCAACCACCGAACCAACGCCCCCCACCACCACCCTCTGCACCTGGACCCCTATCAGCACCGAAGACACCACCTGCCTGATGAACACCATCCACTCCGGCTCCCCTACCGACCCCTGCCCACACCACATCTACAACAAAGCCGACTCCATCATCGCACCCCAACTCGGGAACATCATCTACAGCTCCTTCGCATCCGCCACCTTCCTGGAGAGTTGGAAACATGCCGAGCTGAGCGCCCTTCTGAAGTAACCCACCGCGGACCCCACGGACCTGAAGAACTTCCGCCCCATCTCACTCCTCCCCTTTCCAGCCAAAGTCATCGAGAAGACCGTCAACAGACAACTCTCCGCCTTCCTCGAGACCAACGGATCCCTCGACCCCTCACAGTCCGGTTTCTGAGCAAAACACAGCACCGAGACCGCCTACATCGCAGCCACCGACGACATCAGGTCCCTGCTCGACAACGGGGAAGCTGCTGCCCTAATCCTCCTGGACCTCTCAGCAGCCTTCGACACCGGAATCCAAGGAGCGGCCCTGGAGTGGATCATCTCATTCCTCGACGGAAGAACCCAGAGAGTCCGCCTCCCCGGTTCCGATCCGCGGCCACCGAAGTCATCTGCGGCGTTCCGCAAGGATCCTCACTCAGCCCCACCCTCTTCAACGTCTACATGAGCCCTCTCACAGCCATCGCACGCCAACACAACCTCAACATCATCTCCTTCGCCGACGACACCCAGCTGATCCTCTCTCTCACCAACGACCCCGCCACCGCCAAAGCCAACCTCCAGGAAGGAATGAAAGACGTTACGGAATGGACGAAGATCAGCCATCTGAAACTGTACTCAGACAAGACAGAAGTCCTCATCCTCGGACCATCTCCCTCTGCCTGGGATGACTCCTGGTGGCCCCCTGCCCTGGGCACCGCACCCAAGCCAACGGACCACACACGCAACCTGGGCTTCATCCTGGACTTCTCCCTCACGATGACCAAGCAAGTCAACGCCGTCTCGTCATCACCCTGCGCATGCTCCGAAAGATCTTCCGATGGATCCCCACCGAAACCAGGAAGACGGTCACGCAGGCCCTCGTCACCAGCCGTCTGGACTATGGGAACACCCTCTACGCTGGAACCATAGCCAAACTCCAGAAAAGACTCCAGCGCATTCAGAACGCCTCAGCACAACTCATCCTGGACATCCCTCGCCACAGCCACATCTCTGCCCACCTGAAAGACCTGCACTGGCTCCCCGTCAACAAGAGGATCACGCTCAGACTCCTCACCCACGCACACAAGGCTCTCCACGACACGGGCCCGAAGTACCTCAACAGTCGCCTCACATTCTACACACCCACCCGCCAGCTCCGATCCGCCAGCCTCGCCCTCGCCTCCATCCTACGAATCTGCAAATCCACCGTCGGAGGAAGATCCTTCTCCTACCTGGAAGCCAAGACATGGAACTCCCTCCCCACTCACCTACGGCTGACCCTGGACCATCTCTCCTTCAGGAAACAACTCAAGACCTGGCTGTTCGAGCAGTAGCGCCCCCCCCCCCCTACCCCCTCTGCGCCTTGAGACCCTTACGGGTGAGTAGCGCGCTATACAAATTCTGTTGATTGATTTATTGATTGAAGATAACAAGCATTTGCAAAGCAACAGGTCGCGCATATACACAAGTTTAAGCTATTGGGATTGTAAATCCCAACAATAACCACCTCAAAATCTCCCTCCGTTTCTGTCTTTTTTTCTAGCTGTGTCTAGGCGCCGGGAAACCCTTCTTGGGTAGCTGTTGCGCCCTATAAATTGACAAAATAAATAAATAAATAAATAAATGACAAAGTATTTTAATTATTTTTTGAAAATCAAAATATAAATAAAAGGCATTGTCATTTACAATGCCAAAAGCTCAAACGTGTGTAAATGCGAGACAAATTGCATTGCAAACGCTTGTTCCAGTTTGTTGTGTGTCCAAACACCCATTTGGTAGCTAGTAGCAGGTATACCCCAACTGCCTGGTTTTTAGTAGACATCAAATGAATCGCTAGTGGGCTGCCAACTATCAGGGTCGCACTGAGATAGAGAATATTTACCGGCACCAAAATAAAAATGCTCCCCATTTGTGAATAGCTGAAGAAGTGGCATCTATAAGCTAACTGTAATGCACGCTATCATGCAAAAGGACAATAATAACAGACTACTGCATAGAATATCTGGGCAATGCATAGATATGCAAGTCAGAATCAGAGAGGACTATATTCCTTCTATATCATGCATTACAATATTTTAGCTTTCTCCCACTGGAAACTTGCTCTGCCCAATAAAAGTTAATGTTAACATGTTCCCACAGGTTTCATTAAAACTCTCCCACATTGTTGTACCAAAATACATTTAAGCCTTCTTTATTTATGTACATGAGGGTATACACTGCTCATGTGCGTGCTTATAATACGTGAATCACGGTTCATTACCATTAAAGAGAGGCATAATAGACTTGCAATGTCCATCTCTGTGACATTACTGCACACTGCCTATGCTACTTTGCAAACCCTGCCCCTCTAAAACCTATTTTTTGTTTTGTTTAGGGCTTGTGCCCCCTGTACTCTACATTTTCGTACTTGTGGTTTGCTGTTTTCAGTATCTGTATAGACTTAAATATACAAAAGTGATGTTATTACAAGCCTTAAAACAGCAAATGTGTCACAAATTGTGGCTTAAGTGAGGACGGAGGTGCAGGAGACTGATTAGTTAAGTGGTGAATTAATAAACCAGCCTCGTCACACTCACACTTCCTTGAAGACTTGACGAGTCTGTCTGCTCTGGCGCTTCTGGAAAGTTAGGGAAGGGTTAGCAGAATGAGCAGCTTTTACTCCCATGGGACCAACGAAAGCAAAGGAGATACATCGGCCCGGCTCAACCCGACCCCTTTTTGAAGAACATGGAAATACACATGTAGCTGGGGCGGTCGCAGGGAGGATCTAGATCAGTGATACTCAAAGTACGGCCCGGGGGCCGCATAAGGCCCTCCAGGTCTTTACATGCGGACCCCTGGTGAGCAGCAGCACTGGGCTGCCGTTTACTTGATTCAGAACTAGCATGAAAAAGAAACCTACACATACAGCAAACACTTATTTACAGGTTAATTGCAGTTAGGAAAAGGAGGTAACTAGGCCTTTAACTTTAGGAACACCTTCATTCTTGAAGGCAGCCACTAGATATACAGGCTTTGTTTTCCTACCCCGACTTTACACCCTGCTGGCATCAGTGCGGCCCTCGGTCACATCATAGACCAAACTTTTGGCCCCCGGGAAAATGTTTATTAGTACCCGTGACCTAGATCAACAAAAGGCGGAAGTAGTTTGACACGAGGATGAAACAGAAGCATGCATCTCTAAAAGTCACGAACAGGAACCAATGATAACAAGCATTGGCATAGCCAATAGGTCTTGCCTTTGGGACCTTATAAGTGTTTAGCCATGCAACAGTTGATGTTGTTGCACCAAGGATATTGTGCTGGATAACTAAACATTTATAAGGTCCCAAAGGCGAGACCTACTGGCTATGCCAATGCTTGTTTACCTGATGGGCATTGGCTGACCGTTACTTGGTTACTGAGGCCCTAGTGAGGTTGAGACATATTTGGGAGAGTTTTAGCCTCATCAGATGATGCTGTGCACGCCGAGCCTAGGTGCAATGAGGCGCAGTCGGTGCTGACTGGGAGTGCGTTCTTTCACTTTCAATTGACGGGGCTGCCCCCCTTTACTCTGGTGAAAGCCAAAAACGGAATTCAAGTCAATCTTCTCATCACACAGACTTTTCAGGTGAAAAAAATGTCAACGTTTGCTGAGGCCTTCAAAAGAGTGACCCAACTCCACCAATGAGGGTCAATGAGCATTGTTGATACAAAATAATCATTGATCGATGCAGACAACAACAACAAACATGAATCCCGTACAGCAGGCTTGAGACCCTCCCAGCATCAGACATTCTTTGTATCTCATGGCCTCACTTGGGGTTTCATACGGGGTCTGTGCACCCTGCTGTGGATCATGACTTCACCTGGGGTTTCATATGGGGCCTGTTCTCCCTGCTGTGCTCCGGCATCCTCCGCCGGCCCAGCTGAGACTGAGGCCAGGACTGAACCATGAGCGTGGGGTTAACTGCGCATGTGCTGAGGACAGACACGGCCTCCCGCCACGGAGCACGAGGCGCCTCGCGCCACAGCACATGCTGAGATTTATGTGCAATAGTCCTCGGGTTGGCTCCTCTATGTGGAGGGGGGTAACTGTCTTTCCTCTGCGCAGGCGCACTGAAACTGAGATATCTGTCCAGGGCAGTTCACAGGGCACAGGCTGCATTCCGTGCAAGGTCCTATCTCGGCGATAGGAAGTAGTGTTTTCGCCCCGCACGTGTGCAGCTGTGATGCGCGGTGCTGCGCGTGCGCAGCCTGAGATGCCATGTTTGTTTGCACGTGTAGATGGGGTCATGCCCTGAATCAGTTGCGCTTAACCCGGAATAACAACAACCACCGAAGAGAGACTGAAGTCAGAGGTATCCGAGGAGCAAAGGTTTGATTCAAACCAGAAAACGCTCGGAGACACATGTCAAGTCAAGTCAAGTCAAAGAATTTATATAGCGCACTACATACCCAGAGGGTCTCAAGGCGCTTAGGAAGGGGAGGAGGATTATTTGTCAAATATCCACGTTTTAAGTTGCTTTCTGAATGCTAGGTGGTTCTGGGTAAGGCGAAGGTAAGTAGGGAGTGAGTTCCATGTTTTAGCAGCCAGGTATGAGAAGGATCTGCCTCCCATGGTGGTCTTGTTGATGCGAGGTACAGTGGCGAGGGCTTGGCTGGAAGAACGTAGTTGGCGGGAGGGGGTGTAGAAGGACAGTCGTGAGTTGAGGCATTCTGGTCCGATGTCGTAGAGTGATTTGTGTGCGTGGGTTAGCAGTCGGAAAGTGATTCTCTTATTGACGGGTAGCCAGTGGAGGTCTTTCAGGTGACCAGAGATGTGTTCGTTGCGCGGGATGTCTAATATGATCCTGGCTGAGGCGTTTTGGATTCGTTGGAGTTTCTTCTGGAGTTTAGCGGTAGTACCTGCGTAGAGGGTGTTTCTGTAGTCCAGTCGGCTCGTTACCAGAGCATGGGTGACTGTTTTCCTGGTTTCGGTGGGGATCCAGCGAAATGTTTTTTTGAGCATGCGAAGAATGTTGAAGCAGGATGAGGATACGGTGCTGACTTGTCTGTTCATTGAGAGTGAAGAACCCCAGGATGACGCCTAGGTATCGTGCGTGGTCTGTCGGGATGGGTGCTTTTCCAAGGGCTTCCGGCCACCAAGAGTCGTCCCATGCAGAGGGGGATGTACCTAATATGAGGACTTCTGTTTTATCTGAGTTCAGTTTCAGACGGCTGTGTTTCATCCATTCGGCAACTTCTTTCATTCCTTCGTGTAGGTTAGTTTTGGCGGTGCTGGGGTCATTGGTGAGAGAAAGGATTAGTTGAGTGTCATCCGCGTAAGAGATGATGTTGAGGTTGTGTTGGCGGGCGATGGTCGCGAGGGGGCTCATGTATACGTTGAAGAGGGTGGGGCTGAGTGAGGATCCTTGTGGTACGCCACAGATGACTTCAGTGGCCTCGGACTTGAATGGTGGAAGGCGGACTCTCTGGGTTCTTCCGGTGAGGAACGAGGTGATCCATTCAAGTGCTTTTCCTTGTATTCCGATGTTACTGAGGCGTTGTAAAAGGGTGCTGTGGCAGACTGTGTCGAAGGCTGCAGAGAGGTCGAGGAGGATGAGGGCGACTGTGTCTCCATTGTCCAGTAGAGTTCGAATGTCGTCTGTTGCTGCGATGAGGGCGGTCTCAGTGCTGTGTTTAGCTCGGAAGCCAGATTGTGAGGAGTCAAGGGATTTGTTGGCTTCGAGGAAAGCGGCGAGCTGGTTTTTGACAGCTTTCTCGATTACTTTGGCCGGGAATGGAAGGAGCGAGATGGGGCGGTAATTTTTGAGTTCGGTGGGGTCCGCTGTGGGTTTTTTCAGAAGGGCGGTGAGTTCAGCGTGTTTCCAGCTCTCCAGGAAGGTTGCGGAGTTGAAGGAGCAGTTGATGACGTCTTGGAGGTGCGGTGCTATGACGGAGTCTGCTTTGTTGAAGATGTGGTGAGGACATGGGTCTGTGGGGGATCCTGAGTGGATGGAGTTCATCAGGCGGATGGTGTCCTCAGTGGAGATTGGATTCCAGTCGTTAAGGGTGTTCACGGGGGGAGAATGTTCAGCATATGGTTGGGCGGGTTGGTCTCCGGGTTGGTTGTCGAAGCTGTTGTGGATGTCTGCAATCTTGTTGTGGAAGAATGAGGCTAGGGAGTCGCAGAGGGCTTGAGAGGGGGTGATGTCGTTGGAGTTGGCCGAGGGATTGGAAAATTCCTTGACGATGTTGAAAAGTTCCTTGCTGTTGTGGGCGTTGTTGTCAAGTCGATCCTTGAATGCTGTTTTCTTGGCCTTTCGGATTAGTTGGTGGTGTGTGCGGGTGGCGTTTTTGAAGGCGTCCTTGGTGCTAGTGGTTGGGTCTTTTTTCCAGGCCTTTTCAAGGGAGCGGCAGAGTTTCTTGGACTTCTTAAGATCATCGTTGAACCATGAGGCCTTCTTGTTGCCAGGTTTGCTTTGACGTTTTTTCAGTGGTGCTAAGGTGTCGGCGGTGTTGGATAACCATAGGGTGAAGTTAGCGGCGGCTTGGTCTGGGTTAGAAGAGTGGGCTGGGGTGTTTAGAAGGAGCGATGAGGAGATCTGGTCGATGGTGATTTTGTTCCAGTTTCTTTGCAGAGTTGGTTGGAGGTGGTTGATGGGTTTTGGCTTGTTGTAGGTGAAGTGAACGCAGCTGTGGTCAGTCCAGAGGAGATCCGTAGTGTGGCTGAAGGAGACATGATTGCTGGAGGTGAAGATGGGGTCGAGTGTGTGACCTGCGATGTGGGTGGGGGAAGTGACCAGTTGTTTAAGTCCGAGGTTGGCGAGGTTGTCCAAGAGGGTGGTGGTGTTGCGGTCGTTGATCTTTTCAAGGTGAAAGTTGAGGTCTCCCAGAAGGATGTAGTCTTTGGAGGGGAGCGCGTAAACAGAGGCCGCAAGGAGCATCTGGGCAGGAGGGTTATTAATAATAGGATTGCAGCATTTGTGGCCGTGAGCTCAGCCTGGTGACAGAAAGGATGCTCTGCAGCTACAGTGTGCGTCACAAGTTTACAAGTCAATGGGTTTAAAGCAGAGATTCAGGGCATGCATTCATTTCATTTGATGTAAGCACCATGAAGAAATGGTGCTTTGTGTTTATTAGCAGGTAAACATGCGTGCTTTCTACAGGGGAATAGTATTTGTATCTGTTCACAGGCTTCTTTCATATTGTCATACGCAGGGCTTTAAGTGGGCCAGGTCTCTACCCAGCAGGACCACGCTTCACTATTTATGTCAATTCAAAGGCACTCCTTATAGTTCTTTCGCAGTCTCATCATTTCAGAAATGATGCTTTGTGTTTATTAGCAGGTAAACATGCGTACTTTCTACAGAGGAATAGTATTTGTATCTGTTCACAGGCTTATTTCATATTGTCATATGCGGGGCTTTAAGTGGGACGGGTCTCTATCTAGCAGTGCCACCCTTCACTATTTATGTAAATTCAAAGAGTCGCCTTACAGTTCTTTCACAGTCTCATCATTTCAGAAGTGAAGCATTTTCAATATTCTAAACAACGAAGCCATAGTCGTTGCTTTTTTATCTGATGCAACTAGGGTGACTCACTAGCATGGGTGCATATTCACGACACTGAGAGTAAACATTCAGGGCAATGGGCTTCCAGACTCTGAACTGTTTCAATGATCTGGGAAAGTGAAGCATGCCAGAAATGAATTACGTCACACAAGACATACAGCAGACACTTAGCAGTTTCCCATTCTTCTGTTCGTGGTCTCTTCTTTGTAACTTACACCACTGATAACTAGTATTCTTCCCTGCATAGAACTGCACACGTTACCTTTAATTATTTACCTTTCTCAAACAAGTCATAAAGCTTTTTCAAAGTTCATTTAAATTATATTGCAGAACTGCTCACCCAAAACTTTTTTTAAAAATTACTAATCAGATAGGAGAAACCTAATGCATTTACCAATGCTTGTTTACATGGTACTATAGTTAATTAGATATTCAACATACATTAACAAGCATTGGCATAGCCAATAGGTCTCGCCTTTGGGACCTTGATGTTGTTGCACCAAGGATATTTTGCTGCATAACTAAATTGTTATAAGGTCCCAAAAGCGAGATCTATTGGCTATGTCAAGGCTTGTTTTGCATTTGTCACCTCGAGTGGGCCAGGTATGCCCAGACGTGGGTCCCACACTATCCATGCCACTGGAGTCAAGCTATCCTGGCTGATGAGGGCTGAAAGGCCGAAACCGGTCCTAGAATGCTTATTTCCAGTTCAGGGAGGGCCTGGCCTGTCAGTTCGGGCTGGACTGTTCCCATTGGGTGCAGGGTCAAGATTGATTAGCACATGGCTGGGTACAAACTGGAATGGTCCAATTAAAAATGTCAGTGTGTTTTTAGGTCTCGCTGAGTCAGCGCGCATGCATTGCTCGGAGAGACTTTAGTAAGTGAGTTTTGAAAATGCTACAGAGTGGCTACAGCCTTTCGTTCACGCGAGCGTGCACACGCTGCAGCCGCCATCTGTCTCCTCAGTCACGGGTCATTAAGTAGGTTGTTCCTTTCTTTCATGGCTCAGTAAGCCTTACAGCATGCTCCTCCACCCCCTCCCACGCAGCCCTCGTCCTCTGTTCAGACCCCCTTCGCTGCCTAGCCTTTCGTCACAACCAACACATAAACACACAACACACACACCCACATACCCACACACACAGCCACACAAACACACAACCACACACACCCACAACAACACCCACAACCACACAACCACAACCACAAACACACAACCACACACAACCATACACACACTCAAACACATAACCACACACACAACCACACACACACACAACCATACCCACACACAACCACACACACAACCTTACGTAACGACAACCACACACACAACCACACTCACACACACAACCACACACACACACAACCACACCCATAACCACACCCACAACCACACACACAACCACACACAACCACATGAACAACCACACACACACACAACCACATCCACACACAACCACACCCACAACCTTACACAATCACAACCATGCACACACACACAACTACAGACACACAACCACAGCCACACCCAACCACACTCACACCCACACACACAACCACACACAACCACACACAACCACACACAACCACAACCACACCCACTCACACAACCACAAATACACACACACAACCACATACAACCACATCCACACACAACCACACTCAACCACACACACCCAACCACACCCACACACAACCACACACAACCACAAATACACACACAACCACACACAACAACATACACAACCACACACAACCACACCCAACCACAGTGGTGCTGTAGTGTGGTGCTGGAGAGTGGTGCTGTAGAGTGGTGCTGCACAGTGGTGCTGCAGGGGGTGCTGCAGAGTGGTGGTTTATATTGGTGTTGTAAAGGGGTACTGTAGAGTGGTGCTGCAGAGTGGTGCTGCAGTGTGGTGCTGTACAGTGGTGCTGCAGAGTAGTGGTTTAGATTTTTGCTGTAGTGTGGTGCTGCAGAGTAGTGCTGCAGAGTGGTGCTGCAGAGTGGTGGTTTACATTGGTGCTGTAAAGGGGCACTGTAAAGTGGTGCTGTAGAGTGGTGCTGTAGGATGGTGCTGTACAGTGGTGCTGCAGAGTGCTGCTGTACAGTGGTGCTGCAGAGTGCTGCTGTACAGCGGGTGAGGAGCTTGAAGGTGATCCTCTTGTTGACCGGGAGCCAGTGCAGGTTTCTCAGGTGGGCGGTGATGTGGCTGTTGCGAGGGAGTTCGATGATGAGGCGTGCAGAGGCGTTTTGTCGGCATTGGAGTCTCTTCTGGAGTGTGGCCGTGGTTCCTGCGTAGAGGGCGTTGCCATAGTCCAGCTTGCTGCTGACGATTGCTTGGGTGACCGTCCTTCTGGTTTTGGTGGGGATCCATCTGTAGATCTTTCAGAGCATGCGGAGGGTGTTGAAGCAGGAAGAGGAAACAGCATTAACTTGCTGGGCCATAGAGAGTGTGGAGTCCACAATGAACTCCAGGTTGCAGGTGATGTTGGTGGGTATCAGGGCAACTCCCAGCATAGCCGGCCACCAGGAGTCGTCCCATGCGGAGCGGGTGGATCTGAGGATGAGGACCTCCTGTCTTGTCGAGTTCAGTTTCAGCCGGCTAGTCTTCATCAAGTCTGCAACAGCCTTCATTCCCTTTTGGAGGTTGGATTTGGTGGTGGCCAGGTCCTTGGTGAGGGAGAGGATCTGCTGGGTATCGTCGGTGTACGAGATGATGTTGAGGTGGTGTGCTCGGATGATGTGGCGAGCGGTGCGATGTAGATATTGAAAAGGGTAGGGCTGAGGGATGATCCTTGGGGTACGCCGCAGGTGATCGTGGTGGGTTTGGATCTGAAAGGGGGAGGCGGACTCTCTGGGTTCTGCCGGTGAGTATAAGCACATTGAACAAAATAAATAGTTCGCCCACCTTTCTAAAAGGATGTACATATGCCAGCAAATAAAAACTGTATCAGGCATTTTCCTACGATGCTTTACTGTGTGTGTGTGTGTGTGTGTGTGTGTTTGTCTCTGTCTCCTATTCCCTGGAGGGAGAGTTTGTAGCTCCCCATTGTAGAAGAGTCGGTCGAGAAGGAGCTCACTGCATTGAATAATTTCTTGGTATACACTTTTTATTAGTATTGCAGGAAATCACAATGATTGATTGTCTCTTTTGTATTCTTCTTTCCCACAGGGTCTTCCACTTCAGTCCCTTAGGTGAGCCTCGGCCGCCGTCATCCCTTGGACAGAAGGAAAAGGCTCAGGTAAGTGTTTTTGCTTTATGGTTTAGTCAAGCGAGGATGTGAGGAATAAATAATAGCTCTGCATAAATGTGAAGGGAGGGGCTAGAGGTTGGAATAACCAAAAGAAAAAGAGTAGCTGATGATTTCTGCTTTTGTCTTTCTTTTCCGTCTCACTTATTTCCTTTACCCTGGGTCCCTTTCACCCCTCTGCCTCTCCGCCCGTCCCTCTCTGACTCAGCCCCTTTCCAAAAGCCCCGTAGACGCCCATGCACCTGGAAGAGCAAAGTCCCTCCGGGGCCGTGGCGTGGTGACAAGTTCAAATTTCGAGATGGCATTGACTGATCGGAAGTCTATACAAAAACGGATGGAACCATCCGGTTTCAGAACTATGACAATGGGGGAGGACCAGTTACTGCTGGAAGGTTTTATGACTCCTAGTTGTAACATGCTCTCTATTGTGGCAGGAACCGCGTCCCGCCTAGCGCATGGTATTCTGTAGAGGCGTTGTTTTATTACTTAATTTGGTGGGGTAACAATGGCATGCTCGACGATTGTTGTTTTTACCGGGAGGTCGGAAAAGATGGAGGAGAAGGACTCTAATAGGGTCTGAAGAGACACTTTTTGTTCCTCTGTTAGATGTTCGTTTATGAGCAAATGAGTCAATGTTGAAGGAATGGGTTTTTAGTCTGACAAAACGTATAGGGTGTCTTTGGGCAGGGGTCCCAACCATTTCTTTAGTAGATTTATGTGGATATCTGGGTTTTGGTTGAGGAAAGGTGTAACTGGTAAGTAGTGAGGCCTATCCTTTCAACAACTACAACCTTTTTTGGCGTATAGAGGAAGGTAGGAGTAGGAGCACCTAGTCATGGACTTATAACTGCTGTCACCTCTTTCCTTTATTGCAAGACATCTGCTAGCTTCTTTGAGCTTTTTCTAGGTTGTCGTGAGCAAAATCTCGCCGTTTCTGTATGCGGTTTCTTAGGCTTTGGGTGTATTCTAGAAGATGTTGTGTGTCTTCGTGTTTCTCTTGTTCCCAGTCTTCTCTTGTAATTTCTAGCAAGGTTTGTGGCTGTCTCCCATAAAGAAGTACAAAGGTAGAACAACCCAAGCTTTTCTAAACCTGGCTTCAAATAACAAAGAGGGCGAGTGGCAACAACATGTCCCATTCTTTCCCTTCGGTGGTTAGCATTTTCTTCATGGTTAGCTTGAAGGTGGCGTTATATCGCTTGCACAGACCCTCTGTCTGAGGGTAATAAGCTGATGTTCTTATTTGGGTAATTTTCAAGGTTTTACAGACTTGTTTCATTAAACGAGAAACAAAGGGGGTACCCTGGTCTGTTAAAATCTCTGTGGGAAATCCTACCCTCGAAAACAGTTCTAGTAACTTTTCACTGATGTTTTTTTCGTGCTTGGTGTTTGTAGGGGAAATGCTTCTGGGTATCGAGTTGCGTAATAGACAATAATCAGTATATAGATATATATTTTCGATTTTGGGAGAGGACCCAGTAAATCCATACTTATCCTCTCAAAGGCGTCATCGATGATTGGTAGAGGTTGTAAGGGAACGGCAGGGGGTTTTTGGGTCCTTCTTCTGACATATTTCACACTCCCTGCAGTATTTATCTACATTGGCGAATATCCCTGGCCAATAAAAAATATCTCAACACAGTCTGGGTTGTTTTTTCAGGCACACTGTGACCTGCTAGAATGGGTGACTGGGCAAAAAATAATATTTGATAGGGAAATCTCTTGAGAACCACTAACTGTGGGGGATCGTCTTGTTTTCCTATCCTGTATATAAAAAATTTTTGAGGATGAATGAGGGGAATGAGGACGGTACCACTGGGTTCTGTGCTTGTTGCCAGGCATTCTGGCTGGTGGGGTCTTTGAATTGAGCATACTGAAATGACTGGTCCGAAAGCCAAGGGGCTTGTGTGAGCAGCGTACAAGGGGGTGTAGAAGTCTCCCTCAGTGTGCTTTTGAGCAACAAGATGAATTCTGGATAGTCTGTGTCCAAACTGAGTTGTTCGGGTAGGTTGTCCAATACTCCTACCCTAACCAGTAGAGTACTGTTATTGGGTAACTTGATGGGGATTTCGGCTATTGGATAGGTTCTGATGTCTCCATGAACGCACGGCTGAGTGTCTTTTTCTCCGTGCCAGTGCTTAATTTGTGCCGCTGCTTTCAGGTTCTAAGCACAAGCACCTATTTCTCAGGGCCGGATCTATAGAATTGAGAGTCATGGGTATGCTCCAAAGCCTGAGGAGTGTTGCAGGTGCTGACTTTTTCATGGTGAATCTTCGTTCATTGTTTGAGGCTCGATCGGAGTCGGTCAGCTGCAGAGCAAGTAATGAAGGGGTGAGGGAGGCTGTGGTTGGAGGCAGCTTCAAGGCTCTGCAGGGACAGGGCAGGCCTCAATACAGATGGAACAGGCACAAATCGACTTCCGGGGCACTCCTGGCAGCATGAGAGCTGGTTGCTTGTCCCCATCCAATCCCCCAGGTCTGGCCACAAAGGAATCCTCTGGAAGAGAGAATGAATAGTTGAGTTCGATGAGAGGGCGTGGAGCAAGCAGAGGAAGTGGCAGAGGGAACCGTTGGGAATCCCCTAAAAACTTCTGGCAAGAGAGCACTGGGTAAAAGGTCAGTCCAGTTGGAGGTGAGAGATTTAGGACAAGTAATGTTAGTACCAGAAATGGATACACCCTAAGAACAAAAAAAATCTGATGATCAGTCTTCCTTGTAAAATAGGGTCCATGTTAAATACAGTTTCAGTTTTTTCCAAGGTGACACATTGAAACTTCTTTGCTAACAAAAGTGCAGATTGCTGCTGGGGCTTATTTATGGTAGGAATATAAACAACTGTGATTAGCAGGAAGTCAAATGCCATATTTTGTGTACGCATTAGGAAAAAATGTTGCAAAGAGGCAGGGATGGAAAGAGTGCTGGGGAGCTAGGGGGGTGTGTTTTCTTGAGCAAAAGGGATAAAAAAGTCCTCTTGCCAGATCTTAACTAATAAAGAAGTAGTCTCTTCCAAGAGCCTGGTGTTCACCCAAAAGATCTGTTTCTGAATTTTATAAAAGGAAAAAGGCGCACACAGACCAGTCCAAGCCCAGCGTTTCTAACTGCCACCCCCAGCTAGTCATTCCAGTCATTCTCCGAATGATCGCGGTCATTTATATATATTCCCACTTTCCGATAAGACAACATTGTATGAAATAGATTCAACGATGCTATTGTATAATCTATTCTAGCACTATGATCCCCTGCTTGAAAAGTCCATGCTTTTGGCAAATCTTGAGGAAATCGCCCATTTTACCATCTTAGACCTCTGGTTTCTAATTCTTTTACAAGAGTCTTGCCGATGTTTTCATTCTTTTGTTCCCTCATGCCCATTGTTGATGAAAGACTTGGAATTGACCATAAGTAATTTTGCCGTTGTATTTCAACATCTCTATCGTAAGACCATAGCATATTCATGTTATAATCACCGGTAATAATAATCTCAGGTTGGGTGTCATTGTCCAATTGTTGCAATATCATAATTATGAAATTGGTCGCCATTGTTCTTCGTAATTATATACGTTGATTACTACAAGAGATGTAATTATATTTTGTTCCTTGTATCGTATTTTGACAATTAGATAATCCTTTTGACTTGGGACGTCCATTTCACTTTCCATTTTTAGCTCAGTTGATATAAAAATAGGCAAACCCCCTCAAGGTCTGCCATTGTTACTTGTTCTCTTAGCTAATGAGTAATAACCCTATACCCTTCCAATCTAAAAAGAACTAAAGCCCAAGTCTCTTGTAAACAAATGATTTGAAAACAGCACAAAGTAGCGAGTTGGTTATTCTGAATCTTTGCTTGAACCCCATTTACATTCCACGAACATAATCTGACCCTTTTATTCATAATTGTTGGCCCCCTTAAAGGAACTTCAGATTGTAGATGTCAATCCTGCCTGACATTATGGAGGGCTACTGTTAGCCAACCTAATTTGACAGTGTTATGTTATGTTATGTTATGTTATTAATGGGTCTTATATAGCGCAACGGCTACTCCAAAGGAGTGTCCCGGCGCTTTGTGCTCCAGACCCAGAAAGGATACTAAAGAAGAACATAACAGTAAACAAGAAAATAAGGAAGAGGGGAACAGAACTCTACATAGCAAATAACCAAGTCTTCAGACCCTTCCTAAAAGCTAACAGATTGGATGTGGAACGTAAGGACAGGGAGTTCCATAACTGAGGGGCCAGAAATCTGAAGGATCGCCCTCCCAGGCGTGCCCTCTTTATGCGGGGAACTACAGCAAATGCTAGAGACTCCGATCTTAAGGATCGAGTCGGCCGATAAAATTCCAGCCTCTTCTGTAGGTATTTTGCACCTGTAGCGTGCAGTGCTTTATGGGCTAATGTCAAGGCCTTGAACATTATCCTCTTCCGTATAGGGAGCCAATGGAGGGATTGCAGCAAGTTAGAGGCACTGGCTCGGCGGTGCAGGCCGAATATAGCTCGCGCTGCAGCATTCTGAGTCACCTGCATGCGCTGTAAAAGGTATTCTGGGAGACCCAGATATAGAATGTTGGCATAATCCAATCTGGATCCGATGAGAGCCTGAACAGTGTCAAATAATAGGTCTACTTTTTTTACCTCTAATAATTTTAAAAGATGCCCGTTGGTCATACCTGTGGGTTTTTTAATATTGAGTATTTCTTATTATTATCGGTTCTAATTGGTTATGATTTTGTAATTTTGTTTAAACAAAAGGGATAGGATAGGAAAGTTGCAGGGGAGTTGTTATTTGTATTCCCCAGTCCTGAAAGAGATTATGTTCTTGCATAATAAGGCTGGCGGCAGTAGAAGATGTCCAAATTACTAATGTTGATTTGCGATTATTATTCTTGATGTGTGGAATTCAATTGATTCTATGTCAGTACATTTAATTTTCTTTAATGAGGGTACTGCATTACACAATTTTAATATGTTCCCACGAGTCATGATATCATTATTACCCCTAGATTTATATTCCGGCGTAGAAATTACCTGTACCACTCCTTCTTTTTGATCTGGGTTATTTAATTTAATTTGTTGCAGGCTATTTTCACCTTGAGCATGCTCAGTTAACCTTCCATTATGATTATTAACAGTTTGAGACCATGATTGTTTATGTAATTGCTTCATTTCGGTTCCCAGATCTTGTGGTAATTTAATATCCTTCCAGGTTTTTAACAAATCTCTATTTGTTTTATCCCCTCTGATGCTCTCACTCTTTGCTCTATTTGTTTCCAATTGTGATGGCTTATTCTCCACCTGTTTATTACATTCCTCCACTTGCAGCATTTCTAAGGACTGAATTTTCCCATACTCTATCATTTTTATACTATCAGCTTGCTTGTTTAGGCATTTATTTTTCATAACTGCTTGTACCTCCGATAGGTCTTTATTAAATAGAGGGTAAAAGGGTTTTGCTGGAGACATTTGTTTAACCTCACCTTCACAATATGATATTTGGTCATGGTTGTTTCCAGTGTTCAATCTCACTACATCTGATGCAGTTGTATTTTTTTCATACTTTTAGAAGCTTTATTTCTTGCTTTCCGTTGTTTTTTCCTCTGACTTTTTGATGGTTAAACTTCCGGAGCTGCGTCTGTCATTGTTGATTGTGTCAAGCATAGGTTTATCACTTCTTGATCTTTTGTTTTATCATCTATTTTATCTTTAACAACAACAGTATTGTCTTTACATTTTATTGTATCTTTAGAGGGGCAGTCGATCTTGATGGATTGAATTCCCACATTAGGAAAATTCCCTTTTGCATCATCAATTATTGTTTTTAAAATATCCGGAATGGTAGCAAGTTTGTTAATTAGTGGGGCACAACTACACTCTACATACGTAGATATTGGCTGAGATTGTGCCCTTACTATTAGATGATTTTGTGTTGTTATCTTCTGCTCAGTTCCGGCAACAGAGGATGCCGTAGCACTCAAGAGATCTATTTGGACCTCCTTTTTGTTGGACTTATATGTTAAAGCTTCCAGAGTTAATTGCGAGGTTTTGAAGAATAAATCCCAAATTGCTCCTGCGTTCCCACTTCCTGGTACCTGAGTACCTGGGCTATGGTGTTGCCCATTTATGAATGATAGGTCCTTATACTCCTCTTTTTGTGGTCCTTGAAAATTATGTCCCTCGTCACAAGAATTAATGAATTGTGGACTACTATTCAAAACGTCTTTTTGATACGGAGTACTCCAACGCTGCAGAGTTTCTGGGTTGCTGTTGTATTCGTCCTTATTAATTTGAGATCCGTTATTTTGATTACATTTCGGCTGGTCCTGTTTTTTAACTGAATTTATTTTAGACAGAGTAAGATCCCATTTCAGTGGGGTATTGGCTTCCCTTATGATTTTCACCCCACCATTTAGTTCATTTGGAGCTTCTTGCTCTCGTTGATTCATTTGTCCCAAATTAGATAGTTCCCCTATCCCGTTAGCTGTTCTGATTTTTACTTGCACTTCTATTGGCATTGGCTGCCTAAGTTGGTAGTAAGTGCCGAGTATCTCCCATTGTTAGATTTGTGCATTTTGCGTCCTCTTGTTGTGAACGACCAGTAAGTGGAATAGTTAACATCTCTAGGTCCGTTATTTGACCCCAATGGTTGACTTGGTCCTTAGTTGAATTTGACATTCGTTCGACTTCAGCTTCAGACTCAGGGTGGCCTGGTTCACTTACTCCTTGCTTAGGGGATATAATATTTTTTCTACTCAGTGGTTTAATCGGAGTTTAAAGATCACATGGGTTAGTTAGCAATGTTAGCATAGCACCAGTTGGATCTTTCATAAAATCAAACTTTGACGTCGACTTTCCCAGTTTCCCAAATGTATGGACCTTAGATGATTTAAAGGACTGTATGTCACCTGCCTGTTTTATTTTAAACATATCTAATATTAGTGTTTGTTGTATTTTTCTTTTCCTTTTGATAGGAGGGAAAGGTGGCCGCTCTTTTCCTGACCTCATAATACACCCTCTAAGGTGAAGAAGTCTTGCTTCTTTCAGAGAATCAAACGGGCCAGTGACAAGACCAAACGGTACTTTGATAGAAGAAAAGCACCTCCAAACGAAAACACCCCAAAGCACACCTCATTACAGAATCCGCCGGTGCTGCTGGTTACTTATTTAATTAACTAATTAATTAATTGATTGATTAATATCTGGCTCCCGGTAGGGCTGTGGTCTAGGCATGCAGAGTAATTCAGGGGTCGAGGGGTGCTTCAACAGGGTCAAAGTCTATTGTCACTTTCCCCTTTGTATAATTTCGCAGATTTTGTATTACAGAGTTATTACAGACTCCAATGGCTCAGCGACTTAAGGACCGATCAACCTTAACTACTCGCCACACGCCACACACCTCTTGCCACTTGTCACTCACCACTCACTGTTCATTGCTTGTTCGTTGCTATTCATCGCTGTCATGAGTACAAGGGAGAATGCTGGCAATCGTTCAGGAGCAAGAGCGGAATCCACAGCCAGTCCCTCTACAGACGGCAGATGTAGGCACTTCCCTCCACTCCTCTGCTCAGCTCTGCTCTGCTCAATGATTGGTGTATACGTAAAATCAGGCGGCAATTCCCTGAGTTCTGAGGAATGATTGAAGCGTGCGATGTCGGACCACAGATGCGCCCATTCCTCATCGGAAATAGGACGGTGAATTAATTCTTCCCACTTAAACATATACCGGGGGCGCGGGGAAAGCACTATTTTAAGAAAGAAGCTATAGATAAATGAGATCAGCCCTTTCATGTTAGCAGCCTTGGTGAGAAAGGCCTCAAATTTTGTGAGAGGTCGAGTAGCAGCCTCCCGTATCTGAGGTGTGAGGGCCCAGTGCATCAATTAGATATACTGATATCTTTCAGTGTGCTTCAATTCAAAGTCCCTTTGACATTGAGCAAAAGTAAGGGGATCAAAATTGTGGAACAAATGTATTAGAGATAAGCAGCCTCCCCTTCTCCAGGCATCAAAGGGTCCCTCATGTTGGGCCGGGGGGAAAGCTGGATTGAAATGGATTGGAGTGAATGGAGATGGAAAAGGAGTCCACCTGTCGTCGCCTGAAATTGAGTCCCATACTTTAAGAGTGGTGCGTGTGGGGCAGCTAAGGTCACCCTGGCAGCCGCCTAGAAGAGAAGGGAGGCTCCAGCTATTTCCCTATGGCACTCTCGTCTTTGGAGACTGCTTAGCCTGGCTGATATTTTCAGGGATAATTGTAAGAATTTTGAATTTAAATGGGGCCCCCTTGTCTCCTTCCTCTCCCAGGGCCGTCCGTCTGCGGTGTGTCCCTCCACCATCAGTGCCCTCCATCTCTTCCAGTTTTGATCACAATTCCTGTGTCGACCAACCTCTCGTTAGTATGAATACGCCGCCACCACGGGTGTGGTGGGGGGCGTTTTTTTCTTTTTTCTTTGTTCCTTGTTAGATTCATAATTACTTATCCCATGTTAGGATGAGTTTGTCCACGCTTTTTGGCTATTTCGCATACAACACCTCGGTGGAGCAACCTGGAGAAATTACCGTTACAGAAGGCTGTTGAGTTTTCTTATGACCTATCTGCTGGCTTAGCAAAGTTGCATGATCTTTTTTATCTCTCTGTCTCAGCTCCGGGGCACTTAGAAGCTGTATCTTTCATTTGGCTTATCTAATAAGAGGGGGAGCTGTTTATATTGATCAATGCACTTCGTCCACCTGTTATAATTCTGTTGAGGCTTTCTGATCCCCTGCGTGGGACCAAGTGATGATGTCATTTTTGCCTGTGGACTGTGAAAAAAAAAATGATTAAACACATTTTTTTATTTTTTTATTTGTTTATTCAAAGTTGCACAGTCATTACATTACAGCGGCATAAGCAATGAGAACTATAGAAGATCATGCAAAATCAGGATTTTACACTGCAATGAAGGGTTCATAGGATATGACCATTTTCTAGTTTTAACCCCCCGGTTATCCCCCCCTTTCAACCATTAAACGAAACCAATACAAACAAAACTCAGTGCTGTAAGTAAAATGGAAGCAGATCAGCGTGCGTAATCATTACATATCCAGTCTTTGCAGTCAACATTGCCATTATATCCGGACATGTGGCACAGTTCAATACAGCGAGCGAGAGGACACACAATTACTCGTCCAGGCAAATATAGAGACACTCACACGCAGAAGTGCACATAGTGTTCGGAAACATAATCACCACTGAAAGATTTCAGTTACAAAATCCTATACGACAAACATCAGACAGGGCCTCCCCACGTAGCCAAAGTCCCAGATATTACATCTACTCATCTAGGAACATCGTCTCTCACCTCAGAGGGAGATTGCTCAGAGCTGGGGGTGTTTACTCTAGCACTTGTCCAGTGTAGGAACGGTTCCCAAATGTCCCTGGGTCGGGAAGCGGAGGGCATGAGCTCCCAATAATTATCTAGTTGAGTGTGGCCATAAGTTACGTCTGCTAACCATGCATCGAATGTAGGCAATGCCCTACGACCCCAGTGTACCGCCACCTGTCTTCTAGCATAAAGAAGGAGTAAGGCATGAAGTTTACGATTATTAGGTGCAGTATCAATTACATATCCCAACAGGCCAAGAGCCTGGGAAGGGTCATCTGCTCTAAAAGGTATCTGATTAATAGCAGAAAAATGGCGGACCAATAATCAGCAAGCACAGGGCAGCTCCAGGCGACATGTAAGAAAGAAGCCTGTTTGGTGCCGCATTTCCAAAAGCTAGAGTCATCTTTCAGTCACATACGATGCATAGACACTGGTGTGCGGTAAAATCTGTGTAAAAACTTGAAATGAATTTGCCGGAGCCTATAGTTAGGTGATAGTTCAGTGAGTTGTTTACAGCAAAAGGACCTCTTATCATCTGTCTAATGCTCCTCAAGTTCAAGTTCAAGGGATTTATATAGCGCACTACTCACCCAGAGGGTCTCAAGGCGCTTGGGGAAGGGTGTTCAATTTTTGTCGAATAGCCAGGTTTTAAGTTCTTTTCTGAAGGAGATGTGGTTTTGAGTAAGGCGGAGGTAAGTGGGGAGTGAGTTCCAGGTCTTGGCCGCCAGGAAGGAGAAGGATCTGCTACCCATGGTGGATTTTCGGATGTGCGGGACTGCGGCGAGGGCTTGATTGGACAATTTAAGTTGGCGGGTGGGTGTGTAGAAGGACAATCGAGTGTTGAGGCATTCGGGTCCTAGTTTGTAGAGGGCCTTGTGTGCGAGGGTGAGAAGACGGAATGTAATTCTCTTGTTGACGGGAAGCCAGTGGAGGTCTTTTAGGTGTCCGGTAATGTGATCTTGGCGAGGGATGTCCAATATGAGTCTCGCTGATGCGTTTTGGATGCGTTGGAGTTTTTTCTGTAGTTTTGCTGTGATTCCGGCGTATAGTGTGTTACCATAATCCAGTCGACTCGTGACCAGTGCGTGGGTGACAGTCTTTCTTGTTTCGAGGGGGATCCAGCGGAAGATCTTTTTGAGAATACGAAGTACGTTGAAGCAGGAGGATGAGACTGCGTTGACTTGTCTGGCCATCCAGAGAGAGGAGTCTAGGATGAAGCCCAGGTTGCGTGCGTGGTTAGTGGGTGTGGGTGCTGTGCCCAGAGCGGAAGGCCACCAAGAGTCGTCCCAGGCAGAGGGGGAGGATCCTAGGATGAGCACCTCCGTTTTGTCTGAG
Organism: Lissotriton vulgaris; assembly: GCF_964263255.1. NCBI lineage: Eukaryota > Metazoa > Chordata > Amphibia > Caudata > Salamandridae > Lissotriton > Lissotriton vulgaris. The sequence goes on along the minus strand of NW_028248507.1, from coordinate 568,703 downwards.
TTGAGTTTAAGGCGGCTGTGTTTCATCCATTCGGCTACTTCTTTCATGCCTTCGTGAAGATTGGTTTTGGCGGTGTTGGGGTCTTTGGTGAGGGAAAGGATTAACTGGGTGTCGTCGGCGTAGGAGATGATGTTAAGGTTGTGTTGACGCGCGATGGAGGCGAGTGGACTCATGTAAACGTTGAAGAGGGTGGCACTGAGTGATGATCCTTGTGGTACTCCACAGATGACTTCAGTGGCCTCTGAGTTGAATGGGGGAAGTCGGACTCTTTGAGTTCTCCCGGCGAGGAATGAGATGATCCAGTCCAAGGCTTTTCCTTGTATGCCGATGTTGCTGAGGCGTTGTATAAGGGTGCTGTGGCAGACTGTGTCGAAGGCGGCGGAGAGGTCGAGTAGGATGAGGGCCACTGTTTCTCTGTTGTCCAGTAGCGTTCGGATGTCGTCTGTAGCTGCGATGAGGGCGGTTTCGGTGCTGTGTTTGGCTCGGAAGCCGGACTGTGAGGGGTCGAGGGAGTTGTTGGCTTCAAGGAAGGCGGCGAGTTGGCTGTTGACGGCTTTCTCGATGACTTTGGCGGGGAAGGGGAGGAGGGATATGGGTCGGTAGTTTTTAAGTTCGGAGGGGTCTGCTGTGGGTTTCTTCAAGAGGGCGCTGAGTTCGGCGTGTTTCCAGCTATCTGGGAAGGTGGCAGAGTTGAACGAGCAGTTGATGACATCACGGAGATGGGGTGCGATGATGGAGTCAGCTTTGTTGAAGATGTGGTGGGGGCAGGGGTCTGTTGGCGAGCCAGAGTGGATTGAGTTCATTAGGCGGATGGTGTCTTCGGTGGTGATTGGGTTCCAGGTGCTGAGGTTGTTAGTTGGCGGTGTAGGATCTGAGGGGGGTGGGGAGGGTTGTTCGCCGGGAGTATTCTCGAAGCTGTTGTGAATGTCTGCAATTTTGTTGTAGAAGAAGGAGGATAACGCATCGCAGAGGTCTTGGGAGGGAGTGATGTCGTTAGATGCTGCGGCGGGGTTGGTGAATTCTTTGACGATGTTGAAAAGTTCCTTGCTGTTGTGGGCGTTGTTGTCGAGACGATCCTTGAAAGCTGATTTCTTGGTGGATCGAATCAGTTGGTGGTGTTTGCGGGTGGCCGCCTTGAGGGTGGCCATGTTGTCGGTGGTTGGGTTTTTTCTCCATGTTTTCTCTAGGGTGCGGCATAGCTTCTCAGATTTTTTAAGGTCATCATTGAACCAGGGGGCCTTTTTGCTGCCTGAATTGATCTGGTGCTTTTTCAGGGGTGCTAATTCGTCAGCGCTGTGGGTGATCCATTGCTTGAGGTTGGTGGCCGCTTGGTTTGGGTCCAATGAGAGGGTGGGAGGGTTTGGGTTGAGTGATGTGAGGAGTTGGTCGGAGGTGATTTTGTTCCAGTTTCTTCGAGGAATAGGTTGTGGGCGGTTGTGGGTCAAGGTGGTTTTGAAGCTGAAGTGAACACAGCTGTGGTCCGTCCATGGAGGGCTGTGGTGCGGTCGAAGGAAATGTGCTTGCTGGAGGTGAAGATAGGGTCGAGCGTGTGTCCGGCTACATGGGTGGGAGTGTCCACAAGTTGTTTGAGTCCGAGATTGGACAGGTTGTCCAGAAGGGAGTTGGTGTTGCTGTTGTGTTTGTTTTCAAGGTGATGTCATCGCTGAATTGAGTACGGGGTCCTGGAGGCCTGTAGATGAAGGTGCCTCTAAGTGTGGTCCTAGGGTCGGTGTGGATCTGGAAGTGGAGATGTTCGGCGGTGGCAAGATTATCGTCGGTGCTGGTTGTGATTTTGATGGTGTTCCTATGGACGATGGCGATGCCTCCTCCTGTTTGTTTGGTGCGGTCTTTTCGGGTGATCTTGTAAGCGTCCGGGATGGCTATAGCGATGTCGGGTGCTGATGATGTGTTCATCCAAGTTTCTGTAAGGAAGGAGATGTCCGGTGACGCAGTGTTGAGTAGGTCCCAGAGTTCAGTGGTGTGTCTATGGATCGAGCGGGTGTTTAGCAGGATGCACTTCAGGTGGTTAGAGTCGGAGCTATGTTTGGAGGAAGTGGATTTGGAGAGGGTCCTGAAGCAGGTGAACTTGCAGGTGTGACAGGGGAATGGACCGTGGGTACGTCCTGGGGTGGCTTCGCAGCATTGTGGTGTGAGCTCTCCAACCCCAATGCCGGAAACAACAACACCACCCCTTCGCAAGACCTCTGCAACTCCCTCGCCTCCTACTTCCACAACAAGATCGCGGACATACACAACAGCTTCAGCACTCAACCAACGCACACCACGACCGAACCACCGCCCCCCACCACCATCCTCCGCGCTTGGACCCCGATCAGCACTGAAGACACCATCCGCACGATGAACTCCATCCACTCCGGATCTCCGACCGACCATTGGCCTCACCACATCTTCAACAAGGCCGACGCTGTCATCGCACCCTACCTGCGGGACATCATCAACACCTCCTTCAACACCGCTACCTTCCCGGAGAGCTGAAAGCACGCCGAACTCAGCGCCCTACTAAAGAAGCCATCAGCCAACCCCACGGACCTCAAGAACTACCGTCCCATCTCGCTGCTCCCGTTCCCCGCAAAAGTCATCGAGAAGACCGTCAACAAGCAACTGGCCACCTTCCTCGAGTCGAACGGATCCCTCGACCTCTCGCAGTCTGGCTTCCGGGCCAACCACAGCACCGAGACCGCACTGATCGCAGCAACTGATGACATCCGAGCCCTGCTCGACAACGGAGAAACAGCGGCCCTCATCCTCCTAGACCTCTCCGCGGCCTTCGACACTGTCTGCCACCGCACCCTAGTACAGCGCCTCAGCAACGTCGGAATCCAGGAGAAGGCACTGGAATGGATCACCTCCTTCCTCGCCGGAAGGACACAGAGAGTTCGCCTCCCACCCTTCAGATCAGAAGCCACCGAAGTCATCTGCGGCGTTCCTCAAGGCTCCTCGCTGAGCCCAACCCTCTTCAACGTCTACATGAATCCCCTCGCAGCCATCGCACGCCAGCACAACCTCAACATCATCTCCTACGCTGACTCTCTCCCTCACCAACGACCCCTCCACCGCCAGAGCCAACCTACACGAAGGGATGAAAGAGGTAGCCGAATGGATGAAGAACAGCCGCCTGAAACTGAACTCAAACAAGACGAAAGTCCTCATCCTGGGATCCTCACCCTCCGCCTGGGACGACTCCTGGTGGCCTCCCGCCCTAGGCAGCACACCCAAACCAACAGACCATGCACGCAACCTGGGCTTCATCTTGGACTCCTCCGTCTCCATGACCAGACAAGTCAACGCCGTCTCCTCGTCGTGCTTCAACATCCTTCGCATGCTGCGCAAGATCTTCCGGTGGATCCCCACCGAGACCAGGAAGACGGTCACCCAGGCCCTTGTCACCAGCCAACTGGACTACGGCAACTCCCTCTACGCCGGAACCACCGCCAAACTCCAGAAGAGACTCCAGCGGATCCAGAACGCCTCAGCTCGACTCATCCTGGACATCCCCCGTCGCAGCCACATCTCCGGACACCTGAAAGACCTGCACTGGCTCCCGGTCAACAAGAGAATCACCTTCCGCCTCCTCACCCACGCACACAAAGCCCTGCACAACCAAGGCCCAGGATACCTCAACAGCCGCCTCAACTTCTACGCTCCCAATCGCCAGCTTCGATCGACCGGCCACGCCCTCGCCGCCGTCCCCCGCATCCGAAGAGCCACCACAGGGGGACGGTCGTTCTCCTACCTCGCCGCCAAGACTTGGAACTCCCTCCCGACCCACCTCCGCCTGACCCAGGACCACCTCGCCTTCAGGAAACAGCTCAAGACCTGGCTGTTCGAGCAGTAGCGGTTCCCCCCCCCCTCTAGCGCCTTGAGACCCTCCGGGTGAGTAGCGCGCTATACAAATGCTTTGATTGATTGATTGATTGATTGCGTCCGGGGTTGAGGGCGAGGAGAGTTGCGGCATCATATGTGAATCTAGTGGGCTGGGCATGGCGGGGGCCAGGGGGTCTGGCGCTGGGCGCGGTCCAGGCGCGGACGGGCGTAGACGGGCTTACCTTTGGCGCACCTTCGGCGCGTGGACGCTGCACGTAGGTTCATCTGTCTTATATATGGAGAGTGGAGGGGGCGGAGCGTGGGAGGGGCAGCTGGGAGGCGGGAGCGGGGAGGAGACACGGGGTCCAGGTAAACAAACTAACAAAATGGAGTAGGGTATCTCGCAACAAAGCAGGGGCACAGTCGCCGATTATTAAAACACTTTTCAGAGCCAAGCGCTATTTAATAAAGCACAATGCAGGGCCAATGAGCAGCGCAAATAAATAAATATGTAAAAACGATACCAGGCACTGCGATATCGCTGAAGCGCTCGAGTAGATGAATTTTGCAGCAGAGCGTCAGCAAAAGCGTCTCGGGACAGGCAGGGAGCGAGGGGGAGCGACCTCTGATGAGCTGCTTCAGACAGTCACAGAGGCAGTGGGGGACGGGGCTGCAGAACAAAACTAGTGTGTGAGAGGGGCAGCTGGGAGGCGGGAGCGGGGAGGAGACACGGGGTCCAGGTAAACAAACTAACAAAATGGAGTAGGGTATCTCACAACAAAGCAGGGGCACAGTCGCCGATTATTAAAACACTTTTCAGAGCCAAGCGCTATTTAATAAAGCACAATGCAGGGCCAATGAGCAGCGCAAATAAATAAATATGTAAAAACGATACCAGGCGCTGCGATATCGCCGAAGCGCTCGAGTGGGTGAATTCTGCAGCAGAGCGTCAGCAAAAGCGTCTCGGGACAGGCAGGGAGCGAGGGGGAGCGACCTCTGATGAGCTGCTTCAGACGGCTTCAGACGGTCCTCCAGTTCCGCATTCCATGCCTGCATGGATGTTGGTACCATAATAGGGGAGTGCTCCTGCATACTGTTGTACAATCTAGAGACCAGTTTTTTGGGGGATGCCCTAGCGAGCACGCTTTGGAGCGCTTGCAATTGTGGAGGTTCTTCAGGAAACTACCCCCAGAGCGCCCTGCAGGACAGTTTCAGCTTATGGTAGGTAAAAATATAATTGAAAGTCAGGGGCTCGTCGTCGCCACCCGGTTGGGGGTCCTGAAACGCGCCATTCGGGTATAAATCAGAAAAGGTACGCAATGGTGCGCCACGTATAGAGACATCCCCTCCACTGACAGCCAAGCAGGGCAACATAGGGTTGCATCTCAACGGGATAGCTGGTGCAGACAGGAGCGGAAGCCGAGCTCTCTTCTGGAGTTCTCGCCACACCCACCTAAGCATATTGGCTGTATCTATGTCCAGGGAGGGTCGTGGTGTTTTGCTATATAAGGCTACATTCAGTGGTAGCGGGGCCACAGAGTCTGATTCCACTGCAACATGAGGCTGGTACGGCATAGGATATACCCAAAAATGAACAAATAGAGCCTGCGTACACAATGCGTAAAGCTGCATGTCAGGAGCGCCCAATCCCCCCTGTCGGAGTGGTAGTGTCAGGAGTGCCCACGATACTCTGGCCTGACCTCCAGCCCACACCAGTGATAATAAGGAAGATCACAGACAGGTGTGAAAGTGTTTTGTTAATGGGATTGGGATATTCGCAAAGAGGTAGAGGAACTTTGGCAATACCACCATTTTTGCCAATGCGATCCTCCCGACCAAGGACAGAAGGAGTGTGTTCCAAATAGCCACTTTGGTTTCCAGCCAATGCACCGCTTTACCAAAGTTAAGGGCCCATATGTCCTGTATGTTACGGCTAATCCAAATGCCTAAATATTTAACAGAATCCGCTTCCCAGCGTAGGGGGTAGTCGGACTTCACTTCAGGGATAGTGTCTGTAAGCGGGAATGCAACAGATTTAGAACAATTGATTGATACACCTGCCAGACCTTCAAATTTTACAAATTCGCGAAGTAGAGGATTATGGTTTACAGTGGGGTTTGAGACATACAGAGGGACATCATATGCGTACACAGATATCAATAGACTACGGGAACTAAAACTTATGCATCTCGCCGTGTGGTGTTGTCTGATTCTTGCAGAAAGAGGCTCCATGGCAATGGCGAAAAGCAACAGAGACAGGGGGCAGCCCTGTCTCGTACCACGTGAGATGTCAAAGGGCTCGGATAGTAAACCGTTCACTTGTACCCTAGCTGTAGGGGAAGTGTACAACAGTTGTATTAAATTAATGAATAGTGGGCTGAATCCCATCCTGCTGAGGATTCTGAATAAATAAGGCCATTCTAGCGAGTCGAAGGCTTTTGTAGCGTCTAAAAACACGACCGTTGCTTGTACAGTTGGATGAAGGTAGTGCAACACCAAGAATATAGTTCTTAAGTTATGGGAGGTTGCGCGCCCCGGCATGAAGCCTGATTGGTCTGGCAGGGCCACCATCGGTAGCAACGGCTGCAGTCTGTCAGCAATTATTTTCGCGTAGATTTTCACATCCACGTTGATGAGGGAAAGAGGCCTATAAGAATCTAACGACTGGCTGTCTTTATCTGGTTTTAAAAGCGTTATTATTAGGGCTTCGCGCATGGACTTAGGCAAAATTCCAGTTTCAAGGGCCTCAGCGAACACTGCGTGCAGCCGCGCGCCAGTTCCTCTGCATAAGTCTTATAAAAAGCTGTCCTGAGACCATCAGGGCTGGGGGCCTTATTTAACGGCATACTCTTAATCACCTTGGCTATATCTTGCGCTGTGATTGGGACGTCCATGTATTGGCGGTGTGCGTTGTTAAACCATACCAAGGCTATCGTGTCTAAATATGTATCGAGGGATTCTGGAGTCTCATTCTGTCTGGTTTTATATAGGTTAGAGTCAGCGAAAGTGTGAAGAACTGCTTCCTGACCTACCACCATCTCCCCATCTGGGTCCCTAATGGAGTGTATGTATGTGGATTGTGGTCTGGTGGAGATGAGGTGAGCCAGGGTCCTGCTAGGTCTATCACCTTCCCCGTACCTACGGCTTCTGCTTGTTTGCCCAGGAACTTTACCTCCCGTTGTGCCTCCTCGTTAAAGTCTAGGAGTTTAGCCTTCATTTGAACGGCTAACTCAGGCGTGGGATTATCGCAGAAACGGGATTCCACCGCCCTCAGTTCCCCTTCAATCTTGCTTAGTGTATTTCTAATGGCTCGCAGCACCCCTGCCCTACATGCAATACACTGCCCCCTGATTACCACTTTGAATGCATCCCACAGCACAGACTCCGTTGATACTGAGCCCGCGTTCGTTTCAAAGTATTGGACTATGTCTGCTCTTATTTTTTCGGTAAATGCTGTGTCTAACAATGAGTGTGGTGGTAAGCGACGGGTTAAGGCCCGAGTGGGAGCATCTGGTATTCTGATTTCCAGTAGGCATGGAGCATGATCAGAGAGCGATCTAGCCTGATTACACACCCACACTGTCCATGCAGCCACATCGGGCGACACCAGCCAGTAATCTAGCCTTGACCAGGCAGCATGGTGACTCGAAATACAGGTGCCCTCCCTCACGTTCGGGTGTCTACACCTCCATATGTCAAGCAATGAACCTTCTTGGAGAATGTCTAACAATGCCTGCCTGGCATGTGGGTGCAGCGGTCTAGATGCTCCCTTGCGATCCAGATCATCGTTCAGTACAACATTAAAGTCTCCACCCCAAACGACTGTTGAGCAATCCATCAATGCAATTTGCGCCCATACAGATCTGAAGAATTCTGGGTCATCAACATTCGGACCATACATCGCTACCAACACCAATGGCTTTCCCAGTAGGGTGCCGTAGATCACAACAAATCTGCCCTCAGGGTCACAGTGCACAGTATGTTCCTTCCAGTCTAGTCCTCTACGTATAAGGATAGCCACCCCACAGGCATAATTAGAGTAGATGGCAGAATAAATCGAACCCCATCTGGAGTGTTTTAGTCTGGGGGATGGAGTGGAGTTAATGTGCGTTTCTTGCAAAAAGCAAATGTCTATCTTGTGTCTTATAAGATATCCATGCATCAATCTCCCTTTTTTGCCATCTCTAAGTCCGCGGATATTCCAAGTTAACACCCCTGTTAATTCCATTGCAATGTTGATGCTGCATTACCACTATACAGTAATTGTCTAGTTGCATGTCCAAGACTAATGATCACACCGCACAATCGAGAATAATACTCAGCACTTGCCAAACAACCCAACAGCCCCGTCCCCCCTCCACCCACAGCAACCCTCCAATCAGGTTGTGTCATAGCCCCCCTAAATTACGCATAGCGCAAACACATTGAAATGTATGCATTGTTTTTAAACTTTGTGTCACTTGATTATTATTGTTTTTAGAAATTATTGTCACAGACTTAATTGTGTTGTGATTTCACTTACCGGACTACAGCCGTGCATGCAGCGGAGCCAGCGCTGACGTTACACGCACACTCCCCCTGCGGAGGCCACGCCCCTTTCAGGCCACACCCCCTCGTCCCACAACCCCAGAGTAGTATAAAATATGTGCAATCCTCGGTCGCGCAGCGGGCGAGCGTAGCGGGCGCGACGTTTGCGCGCCGAAGGCGCGCCTAAGGCAAGCCCGTCTGCGCCCGTCCGCGACCGGCCGGGACTAGGGGCTATACCCCCTATAGGCCTTAATCCATCTGCGCCGATACTTATCCAGTATACACGGAGCGAGCTACTAGCCCTCAACACGGATGTTAGATCTCACCGTTGCAATCAAACCGGCCCCGGACTATCGTATGGACCTTTCTCCTGTCTCGCCTGTCGCTGGTCGAGTATGGGCCAACCCCCAACTGACCTCTGCACAAACTCTACCAAAAATCAGCTAGAATTGAAATGCCTATACCTTAATGCCAGATCCTTACCTAAACATGCCCTAGAAATCTGGGACATGCTGACATCCAGGACCCCGGACCTAGTTTTTATTACCGAAACATGGCTATCGGACTCTAATACCCCAGACCTCGCTAATGCCCTTCCCCCAGAATACAAAATAGTTACACAAAACAGACAAGGCAAGAAAAAAGGAGGCGGAGTCGCCGTGATCTTTAGAGACCATCTGACATGCTTTGCGGAAAACACAATTGTGTACCCTGAACATGAGATATTACCATTCAAAATTTTATCCCACGGCCTCATCATTCTTGCTGGCGCAGTTGTTTACAACCCTCCAGGGCAACAAGCCAGTGTAAGCGCCAAATTATTGAACCAACTGCTACCACTATGTTTAAAACAGGAAAATTACATGGTCGTCGGTGACTTCAATGTTCATTACGATAAAACAGACGCCCCCGGATCCGCCCAGTTGAAATACGATGTGGAAATCCTACAACTCAAACAGTGGGTCGAGGGCCCCACGCACTTAGCCGGGCACACCCTTGATCTTCTATTTACTAATATTGATTCAACCACCATAAAAGAAATCCTCCCTCTGTCCTGGTCCGACCACTCCTTACTACTCTTTTCATTTAAACTTCCTGGCAAACCCCTGAAGTTTAGATCCACCCCTCCCGTCACCAATAGAGCCTGGAGACTAATTGATGACTCTAACTTTCAAACCCACTTCCTTGAGACAGATGTCACAATACTGGAAGATCCCTCTATCAGTAACAACGTCATTCTTTTAGATTCTGGAATTCGCCAAACGCTAGACAAACTAGCCCCTATGCGGAAATCAAGAAAAAAAACGACTATAACGGCGAAATGGTATACCCCTCTCCTAAAGAGCCTCAAAAAGGAATGTCAAAAAGACGAACACCGATGGAGACAAACTAAAGACTCGGAAACTAGAGCTGCCTATGTCACCAAACGAAATCAATACTTTTTGGCCATTAGAGACGCAAAAAAAGCATACTTCACTCAACGAATTCATGAGAACCACAATTCCGCTAAAGAATTGTTCAAAATAGTGAAGGAGTTCAGCAACCCGTCCAGCACCTCACAAACCCTCACCCCATCAACAGAGGCCTGTGAACGCATCAGCACCTTCTTTGTCGATAAAATTAACAAAATCTACACTACCTTCACCCCTCTAAGCACTCCCACCGTTCCTGACAATCCTGAAAAGCTCACCCCAATAACAGACAAAGGCAACAACCAACCAGACTCAGGCAACACACCTTGCCTAACTTGCTTCCAACCATTCTCTGAAGATGAAGTATCAGCAGTTCTGAAAACAGTTAAATCCGGCTCTCCTGCATACCCCTGTCCCCATTTCGTGTTCTCCAAAATTTTACCAACACTCTGCCCTTTTATCACCAAACTCTTCAATAAATCGCTCACCACCGCAACTTTTCCAGAAGCCTGGAAACACGCATCCGTGACTCCCCTTTTGAAAAAAGCCAGATCGGACATCTCCAACCCGGAGAACTATAGGCCAATTTCTCAGCTCCCGTATCTCTCCAAAGCTTTGGAGAAACTGGTCAATATACAACTATCCCGATATCTGGAAAACAATTCACTCCTAGACCCCTCACAGACCGGCATCAGAACCAATAATAGCACAGAGGCAACGCTGCTGGCAGTATCGGACAGTATCAGATGCACCACTGATCAAGGTGGATCGGTGGCTCTGATACTGCTTGACCTGTCAGCGGCGTTTGACACCGTATCCCACGACTGTCTACTAAACACTCTGTTGAGTAAAGGAGTGCAATCCTCAGCACTAAACTGGATTAGATCGTTTCTTAGCAACCGTACCCAGGCAGTGCACGTGGGCCAGTTTCATTCGAAACCCTGTCCCATCAGCCGTGGGGTCCCACAAGGGGCCTCGCTGAGCCCCACTCTTTTCAATGTCTATGTTTCATCTCTGGCTGACATTGGTAGAAAGTGGGGCATCGGCATATGTTCCTATGCCGACGACACACAGCTGATGGTGACAATGGATGAAAGGTCGGAGACAACAAAGAAAAAGCTACACAGCTGTCTCACCGAAATGGCATCATGGATGCATAACCATTGCTTAAAATTAAATGCCGGCAAATTGGAGATACTACTGTTTGGAGGAGCAAAACTGACATGGAACGCCACATGGTGGCCACCCCATTGGGATCAGCCCCTACTCCAAAACAACACGCCAGAAATTTAGGTATCATCATGGACGACGCACTGTCCATGAAGGACCACAATACATCACTCTGGGGTAAGGGCTTTGCAATACTCAAACTTCTGGCAAAAATCTTTCCCTGGATACCCCTGGATTGTCGACGCACAGTCACCCAAGCCCTCTTGGTCAGCCGCCTTGATTACGGCAACGCACTTTTCGAAGGAATGAACGAACAACTTTTCTCCCGCCTACAGGTTTTACAAAATCAGGCGGCCAAGCTGGTCTGCAATAAAGGCAAGCGAGACTCAGCATCCGCTTGCCTCCGGAAACTTCACTGGCTACCGATGCGCCAGAGGGCCACCTTCAAAATACTCTGTCATGCACACAGAGCTCTTTACAAAACTGGCCCTACCATCCTCCAAGGGAAAATTGATTTTTACGTCCCCAACAGGAACCTAAGATCGAATCACCTAGCCCTGGCTAAACCTAAACGCATCCATAAGACAAGAATGGGTGGATGTGCCTTCTCATACCTGGCAGCCAAAAGGTGGAATGAGTTACCTGTAGACCTCAGACATACCATTAACTACCTTCAATTCCGGCAAAAATTAAAAACTCACCTCTTCACAAAAAACTAAATCCCCCAGCAAAGCCATCAGCAGTCTAACTCGTTTCATAGCGCTGTGATATCCCACGGGATGAGTGTTGCGCTTTATAAATACTGGAAATAAAAAAAATAAAATAAAAGTTACAAACATTGGGAATCACCCCTGGAGGGCGTGGTATCCTGAGCATACACCCCTGTTTGCACAGGGTGGCTGTGCATTTCAGCCTAGGTTGCTAGCCACCGATCTTAATAACAACAAATTTATGTGGCAGCCAACGCACAGGGTGCTCCACGGAGATCAGCACAAGAGCCCAGCAATCTCAAGGGCACAAAAGAGCAACAACTGCAAACCAACAATGTTCCATAGTATGATACTCGTACAGTGAACCAACATAATCCTGTAACGGAAGTAAGAGCTCTCTATTTAAGTACAGAGGGTTTTAAAACGAGACTAGTAGAATCAATCATTGTCACTTAGGCGACCAACTTCATCCCCCAGCTGTGCATGTTTCCTCTTTGGCCTGGTACTGCAAACATGTTTTGCGAATTTCAATGCAGACTTAGCGTCCGTAAAGTAATGAGTAGTACCATCATGCACCACTCGCAGTTTAGCTGGGTACAAAAGGGAGTACTTTATGTCGGCCTGCATTAAGAGCTTCTTAGCTGGGAGGAATTCCTTTCTGGACGCCTGCACCAGTGGGGTGAAATCTGGGTAAAACGAGATGGCATTGCCCCTATGCGTTATTTTACCCTTCTCCCTTGCAAGACGCAGTATCAGATCCCTGTCCTGATAATTAAGTAGCTTGGCAAGGATCAGTCTCGGCGGTGCGCCCACAGGTGGTTTCTGACCCAGCGCCCTATGGGCACGCTCCACTGTGAAGACCTGAGACAAGTGTGGATCGAATAGTTCGTGCAATAGGACCGTGACAAAGGACTCCATCCTGTCAATGGCGGTGGACTCCGGAATACAAGTTATGCGCACGTTTCATCTACGGGAACGCGCCTCTAAGTCATCAGCCTTGGCGCGCAAAAGTTCAACCTCTTTCTCCAGATTAGTGATATGCTGTTTGAACTCCTGCTGGAATTCGCAGCATTCCGTGTGTCTGTTTTCGAGACAGTCCAGGCGTGTTTCGTGTGTTCCGACCAGCGTTTTAACCGATTCAAGCTGAGACGTCATGTTGTCGAGTTTAGTGTCAATACTTCTAAGACTGGAACGCACCTCCAGCATTAGTGCCTTAATATCAATGTCTTGTTCAGTATCAGGTGCATTAAGCTCTGTATTGTCGCAAACCTGGTCATTTTGTCTAGCTTGACGTTTCTGCTCAAATCTGATCTTAGGTTGTTTCGGGTCGCCCTTGCCCATTGTTATTAATATAATAGGGACCCGGCCAGGAAGTAGTAAGTATGTAGGGGGTGATGCAGGCAAACGTGTGGCCGAGACTGTGGGCGCTATCAAACCCCAGTCCTCCAATGTGCAGGACCAATGTTCACTTCCCGAGAGCCTTTGTAATGGGCCAGGTATGGGAAATTCTGCCAGCAGCTCACTATAAATCGCCGACCCCCCAGGAGGTCAATACTCGCCAGCTAGGGCCACCTCGCGGTCGTTACCAGGCGAGATCAGCTGGCCAAGCGTCAGGTGCAATGCATCGCGCAGGCCCGGCACCAACGATGAGCAAATGATCCAGATCCAAAAGGGTGTTCACCGCAACCCCCAGATGCGGCGAAAGCAATACTTTCGGCAGTTGAAGGCGGCGGGGACCACCTACCGTCTCTCCTGCCTGCGTCAACTGATCGAAGGATTATTCCGGGGTTCTCACCAGCACAATTATCGCACAGCACTCCCTCCGCCACTCGGGTCAGGTTCCCAAGCACTCACATCGGAAAGCGCGCAAAATGGCGATGTGTCTCTGTTTAGCCCAATGATACGGCCACGTTGGTATAAGGTCAGCTCAATCTCTGTAGAGGCAGTGCTACAAATCCTCCCCGCATGACCACTTTATGGTCATCCTGAGCGCGGATGTCTGGAGCCCGCCGGTCAAAATAATCAGATCTTCCCTCCGCTTTCCAGAGGGCGGTTCTCCAGGCCTCGCGAAGGTCAGGCAAACAGCACACACCACGGCCACAGCTTCACACCCCCTCACGGAGATATGGTCGTCCGTTTATGCACGCGCCCAGCACACATCAGGCGGAGTGGCTCGCTCACCTACACGATGTCAGGGTCCCGAGTGTATATCTCCGGTCTGCACAAATGGGCCTACCAGGCACCGGGCCATAGTGTGACGCGTCCCCCAAGCAGGGCTCCGTCTCAGGCAGGCTCCGCACCTGCAGCACACCGGCAGATCTTTCAAGGCCAATAACTTAATGTTGGTTCGCACCCGGAACGGCAAATTTTCACCTCAGCCGCCCCTCGCTCTCAGCAACCTCTGTGTCAGGATAGATGCGTGAACTTCGCATCCCAGGCAGGATTATGAACAAGATTAATAGCGCAGCCGGCGGAGCTCGCTTAGAAAGCGGCCATGTCGCTGCTCGGCCAGCCACGCCCCCCCCCCCCCCCGATTAAACACATTTTTGACAAAAATCAGGCAGCAGGCCAAGGCTCCTCTGTGCCCCTCTGTGCTCCTCGGTGCCCTGCAGCAGCCACCACACGAGCAGCACCAGCAGCGGCTATTCCTGCCCCCACAGCAGATCCGTAGAACTTAAAGCGCCTTCGGGAGCGGAAACCTGTCACAAAACAATTCCGGGCAGGCGTCTCAAGCTCCGCCACGCTTGCTCATCAACTCCTCCTCGGCTCGGCCCCTCAGCTCTAACCGATATGCTCTGCACTCAACGCCGAATCACAGGCCAACAACGACTGTGAACACCAACAGAGGGAAGAATTGTGTGTTTCTCCCAGTTATTAAAAAAAAACAGCATAAGTCTTAGCTGCTTCTGCTGCACCCAGAGTCTTATGCGACTTTTCAGTCTAATTTTTCTGTCTGGAAAAAGATTGTGTCCTGGTTTTCTGCACCCAGTAAATCCAGGTGCAGAAAAACCTAACAACTGATAATCAGGTGGAATAAAATGAACACATGAAAGTACGCCTTAATTTCATTGCCCTTGATTCATACTCTGGACCATAGTTGAGGGATAGGTCTAGGCATAGTCCTTGCAGCACACAATAGATTTGCGTGCGGCAGAGGCCAGAACTCAAAAGTCAGGATACCAGATACAAGTAGCAGGTAACTCAGGGCAGGGGGAAATGCCTGTTGTCCGTGGAGGAATCATTCCCTTCCCAGAAATCTGCATTACAAATTAATTAATAGTATATATTTTTTAAATATCTGTTTGGTGCCGGTCCATATGACTTTAATATCTGCCTTTGGGATTCTATGTTGCAATTCCATAGGGTACATGTATCCTTTTGTGTGCTTAATAAAATGTTGAAAATTCTACAAATCCTCCCTCCTACATCCAAGTACTCTCATGCTACCATTCTACACTCTGCTCTGTCTGAAAAACAGCTCAACATTTTCAAAATTCTGCATTGATTTGGTTTGTTAGTTATATTTTTGGAAATGTACATGTATTAACTATTTAATTTTAATACTATAGGTGATTGAAATTATGGACGAAGAAAGCAAGATTTAGCACTAAGCAACTGAATGTCAGTTCCATTTGAAGGATTGTTTTGAAAAACTGAAGGACATCCAGCATTATACGTTTAAACAATTTCCAAAAATCTAAGTGTGGCGAGGAAAGTACTATACCTGTAAGTGAAGTCACTAATTTTGCATTTCATTAACCCAGAGCAAAGCCATATCTGTGCACACAGCCTCAGAAATAATGTAGGAAGACCACTTCAGCATCCTCATCTAAAATATTATCAGAAAGACAAATTACCTAAGCATGACAGAAGAACGTTCATCTAAAGCATCATGTAATTCGAGAGAGGAAACACACACTGCATAAAAGAAAGTAACAACTAAAGGTTTCTTCTGGATACCATCAAAGAAAAGACGCTGAAAGAAGACTACGAAGCTGACACGTTAACAACCAAAAGATTGGAAAATCACCTTTGTTCAACAACCGTTTTTAGCCAGTTACTCAAGTTTGAGAGTTATCGGGATATAACACCTCGACCCACTCTGCTCACTCTTGCGAAAACCTTAAATATTCACCACTTTATTGTGTTCATGACCATCTCAGATTGTTTCATTTTTATTGTGTACTGTTCTGTAGTTCTATGTAAATCGCCTCAACATTATCTGTTGTGCAGGAGTGATATGTAAAACTGTTAAATATAAAAATGGATTAAAGGATCACCATTGCGCTATAGCTAATGTAAATAAATCCTCGTCTTCAGAACTACAAACCTTAACCTTACACCAAACATAGAAAGAGTAGAAGGAACTGATGGTCTGCGACTAATGATCCACAATAGTACTCTGCACGTTCTAACACCCTCAGTTACTGCCATTACATCAGTGCAAAAAGGTACGTATCAGTTTAATCATTAAATATCAGACTAACACTTTATTACTGCATTGCTAAGAACCTATACAAATAGATTTGAGAAAAACTTCAGTCACAAATGAAGTTGCTGCCGGAGAGGCTATTACTTAAAGACTATTATCTGCTAGAAAAATTTCAACAGGTGTTACAGGGCTGGTTCCTGACATTTTTTGCTGAATTCAAGTGTTGAGAAAATTACACACACTGTCTTTTAGAGATAAGTGCTGAACATTATCTAAACAAGCCCGACTCTTAAAGCGAGGCAAAATAACTGTTGGGGAAAAAAGTTACCTGTGCCAAATAAGATACAGCCATAAATCTTATCTCACAGAATTTGACAGAATGCACACAGGGGGAAACCACTCTCACTCTGTGGAAAAACCTTACCAGTGCCCTGAATGCAAAAAAAGTTTCAACCAAAAATCTTATTTCACTGAACATATGAGAATCCACTCTGGGGAAAACCCTTATCAGTGCTCTGAATGCCAGGAACGGTTTTGTAACAAACAAAGTCTTTCTCGTCATCTAATAATCCACTCTGGCAAAAAACCTTACCAGTGCTCTGAATGCCAGAAATGTTTCATGTACAAAAACAGTCTCATTCAGCATAGAGGAACCCACACTGGGGAAAAACCTTATCAGTGCTCTGAATGCCAGAAATGTTTCCGTTTAAAAAGTAGTCTCACAAAGCACATAAGTACCCACACTGGGGAAAAACCTTATCAGTGCTCTGAATGCCCAAAACATTTCAACCGTAAATCACTTCTAACTGCACATTTGAGATTCCACACTGGGGAAAAACCTTATCAGTGCTCTGAATGCCAGGAAAGGTTTTATAACAAACAAAGTCTTTCTCGACATGCAATAATCCATTCTGTGGAACAACCTTATCAGTGCTCTGAATGCCAGAAATGTTTCTGTATACAAAGTAGTCTCAATCGGCACATAAGAATCCACACTGGGGAAAACCGTTATCAGTGCACTGAATGCCACAAATCTTTCAGTCAAAAAAGCTGTCTCACTCGACATACAAGAACCCACACTGGGGAAAAACCCTATCAGTGCTCTGAATGCCAGGAATGTTTCAGTGAAAAAAGACTTCTCACGCTGCATATAATAACCCACACTGGGGAAAAACCTTATCAGTGCTCTGAATGCCAGGAATGTTTCAGTGAAAAAAGACTTCTCACACTGCATATAAAAACTCACACTAGGGAAAAACCTTATCAGTGCTCTGAATGCCCAAAAGATTTCAAACTTAAATCACTTCTAACTGCACATGTGCGATTCCACACTGGGGAAAAACCTTATCAGTGCTCTGAATGCCAGAAATGTTTCAGTGAAAAAAGAAATCTCACCCTACATATAAAAACCCACACTAGGGAAAAACCTTATCAGTGCTCTGAATGCCCAAAAGATTTCAAACTTAAATCACTTCTAACTGCACATGTGAGATTCCACACTGGGGAAAAACCGTATCAGTGCTCTGAATGCCAGAGATGTTTCAGTGACAAAAGCAGTCTCACTCAGCATATAAGAACCCACACTGGGGAAAAACCTTATCAGTGTTTTGAATGCCACAAATGTTTCAGTCAAAAAAACAGTCTCAATCAGCATATAAGAATCCACACTGGGGAAAAACCTTATCAGTGCTCTGAATGCTACAAATGTTTCAGTCAAAAAAACAGTCTCACTCAGCATATAAGAGTCCACACTGGGGAAAAACCTTATCAGTGCTACGAATGCCAAAATTGTTTCAGCCAAAAATCTCATCTCACTGAACATGTGAGAATCCACACTAGTGAATAGACTTATCAGTGCTCTAAATGTCAGACAAGATTCAGAGGTAGAGATGGTTACAAGCGCCATAAGAAAACACACCATCAAAATATTTCAGTTCTCTGAATGCCAGAAAAGCATCAATTTTAAACTCAATCTCACTCTACATGAACAGCCTCACTAACTATAAGCAACTCCATACTGATGAAAAACCTTATGAGTGCTCTGAATGCCAGAAAAGCTGTCGAGAAAAACGCTATCTCACCATGAGAAACTCCACACTAGAGAAAATCCTTATGCCATAAAAGGTTGAATCTGCAAGACAGTGTTATGCTTCATGAGAGATCCCACTCTGGGGAAAAACCTTATGAGTGCTAGAAATGCAAGCAAAGTTTTGGTTACAAATTACTTCTCACTTGACATGAGCGAACTCACACGGTGGAAAAAAGCCTTATGTGTGTTCTGAATGTCAGATAATGTTTAGTCTTGAATACAATGTCATTTCACGAGAGAATTCACACTGGACTAAAGCCATATACAGGAGGGGAAAGCCAGAAACGTTATACTCAGAAAGGAGATCTCACTAAACAGGAGAAATGCATCCAGACCAGGTGTAAAGTAAAGCATATCTTGAGTTGCAGAAAAGCTTTTAACAACCTGACTTTACATGAGAGAGCACATATTGTAGTTTCAATAGAATTCATCAAGAAACTCTTGCAGGATAACTTAGGCTTGCCGCATGCAACCTCCAAAGAAATTTCAGGCCTGGAAATATTTTTAATTGCAACAGAATCCACAATTTGAGTATCTGAAAGTTCTCCAGGTCTTTACTTTACACAGAGAAGTGTTAGTGCTTGCAAAAATCAACTAATTGCCGAACAAATCACAATAATAATGTTTTAAATATTACTCCACCCAAAAGGTTTCTACTCACCCTTGTTTCTTAACATATGACTGATATCTATTTTTTAATGATAAGATTAAGCCTATGCGGAGATCCCTCTCCCTTCTCCAACCTGAGTTCACAGTAGTGACGGATGCGTCACTCCTGGGTTGGGGCAGCCATATGGGAATGGCGGAGATCAAAGGCCTCGGGTCTCTGGCAGAGTCCAGGCACCACATCAACCCTCTTGAGTCCGGGCGATTCGTCTTGCATTGAAGGCATTCCTTCTTTCTTTCAAAGGAAGAGTGGTGCAGGTGTTCACCTCCACCAGATTCCTGTAACAGACTGTCCATTGGACATGGTCCAAACATCCTACACTTATCCATACAAGATTGGGCACTCTGATTCAGGTGCACTGACCTCTCTATACCCTTAGACATATGGGACTGGCCGCTTGCAACAGGATACATGCGTAGTCCAAGGGAAATTGTTTACACACCCATCACTCATTTCTACTATGGGCAATCTGGTTTTCGGGTGTGCTGATTTTCCTAATGGTTCTTTCGCCCTTGGGTATACAGCGCTGACCCTTTAAAAACACATGCCAGTACATTGTGGTATTTGCATTTAAATTCGATGGAGGCCCATCTTTAGTTATTCTTTTCCACGTGAAAAAGTGGCTGTGTGTGACAGAGGCAAGAAAGCCTTCAGCATGTAGTGCGCGTTCATTCACATTCATGCTGCCGGCATGGGACTACATTTCCCAAGTACTCGTGGTCACGTGACTGCATCAGAGTAATGCGATTATACAACCTGAGTCAGTAGCCACACACCAAATTAGGCTTTAGCTAGCTCCGGATCCTCTATTCGAGCAACAGCGATTACTCTGGACACCGTCCTCCATCCTGTGGTATAACGGATTGCTGGCTCACTGTATACAGTTATGGGTCTCTGACCCTACGTTTGTTATATCTGTAATTTTTTCTTCAACGAGTTCCCTGTATACAGAAATGGGTCCCTGAACCTACCTTTTTGTTTAACTTGAATCTTGTGTGCATTGAGCGCGTCTTTTCATTTTTTTATTGTTATGAAAATTTAAAGAACGCTGTATTCATGTTAAAGATATGGAAGTGTCAAAGCACACTCTCTCGTGTTGTAAGAAAGTTCTCAGTGCACATGTGGCAGGGGTTGTGTCTTGAAAACAAAGCACGCTGCCCCCATGCAGAGGTCAACTATTTTAAGCCATTTACTCCACTGCATTGCAGCTTTGTTATTGCAGTGCACATCAAACACGTCCGCAGTTTTCAACTTGAAGAATGCTGCATCTATGTTTAAACTAGGCAGTTTTATCATGTGCCTTACCGCTGCATATTTTAATGGAGCAGTTGCTTCTGAAATCTAAGCACGCTGTACTTATGTGTTAGGCCAACTAGCTCTAAGTGTCTTTTTTTTCCCCACAACACCACATGTTTCCTTTGGAAGTTACTGCACTAGGTTCTGCCTTTGTTCATCCTGTGCTGCCGCAACACAAGCCTGTTATGAGGCACGAGCCATCAAAAACATTGATACACAAACTTCAAGGCAGACACACGACTGCCTCCACGGTCTTGGCGTGTCTCCCCCTAGTGTTAACTACCATTACGCTGCCCGCTTGTCTCGATAAACCTAAGTGACATCTGAATACATGCTCGGAGAACGTATTAGGAACTTCACAGCCATACGAAAATACCTCAGTCACTATTGCAGACACCGCCTATGAGTATATGGACAGTTTTTAATCTACATGGGCACACTTTTTCTTTACACTTGTTCTGAAATGCCTAGAACTGTTACAGCCTTCCAGAAGACTTTTTTTCTTACCATGCTCACCTTCCTATAATTCTTTATTAGGGTGGAGAGTCACCCTGAGCCGCATGCCACGGTGAGTTGAGGCATATTTCCCGACGTCGGCGGATTAACCTTTTTAACAGTATATTATTATTGTTGTGAATCTTGTTGTCTATAAATTATTTTATTTTTCACCTATACTAAGAATAACAGACATTGACTATACAGTATATGGTTGTGTCCCGTTTGGACGGGTTTGTATGTCCTGGACTAAATAGCTTTGAAATGTAACGCTAGCACAGTTGTTCAAATGTCTGACCTCGATTTTTTCAAACCATTCTTATATTTCCTATACATGTATTCTTTTTGGTACCACCAGTGAATTAACCACTCTATGAAGATTAATATGATCACTGGATGGTTTTGTATATTAAAACCCTTCTTTATACTTATATGGTTCATACACCATTTTTAGGTCTCGCCTGAGCCAGGCCGCATGCGTTGCTCTGCAAAGCTTTTAGTAAGGGCTTTAAACTCTGAACACACTCTTGCGCGTGTGCTTATTTATCCTTGCTGTCTCTCTTCATCACCTTCCCCTTTTCTGCCTTTCCCGCTCTTGCTTTGGGACCTTTTCAATGTTTAACAAAAAGCTGTAAAACCTGCTGACCGATCTTTGTACTTTTAATAAAGCTTTTTTTTTAATCACCCTGTGCCTGGAAGCTGAGGCAGATTGGAGTACGAATAACCCCTGAAAAATGGACCTGGTCTGCCAGTTTCTAAGCATTAACCAAGGAGCAATGTATTCTGTGATAGCTTGGAGAGATGAACTGACCAGTCAGAGATCCCATGGCAGCTCTGTGGAGACTCAAATTCACGAGCTCCTTCTTGCAAGGAATTATGGGAACCAAATCATGCATGCCATGCCCTCTGACCTTTTGCAGGCGACATAGTTCATTTTAAATCTCTCCTTGCACAACAAATTTCAGAATGCCTTAGAATCCATTCTTTTGAGGTCCAGAGCGTGGGGTCTGTCTTCTATATCTATGCGTTTTAATATCAAATAATGAAAGAGCCTAGATTTTTGCACCATATAGGTCAAGGTAGTTTACAAGAATGATGCGTGCCCCTTGCATCTGTTCCCTGCGGCATGTGCATCATTCCAGGAATCCGACCCAGAGCTGGAGGTTCCCGCCACATTCCTGTGCCTTGGTAGCCTGGTTCCTCAAATTGTTGCCTTCTGAAATATTTAACCCCGGTTTGTCCAAAATGCCTTCAGTATTGATACAGTGCCAATTTATTCCTTTACATTTAATTTCCAGTTTGCCCAGTAACATTTTCTTTTTGGGAGGAGGTATGTTTTTGATAATTCAAATGTAACTCCTGTAAAGGCGTACATTTCCACAGAAGATATTGCATTCACAGTGTATCCTACCTGGTATATGGAAGATGGGTGTGGGCCGGAACGTTTTTCAAATGCATCCAATTTTCTTTTGTATATTTAGAAAGCTTTTTTCGTATCCTTGCGCTCGCAAACATGATTTGTATTAAAAATAGAAGCCTTGACTGAGCCAATAGACTCTTCGATAAATATTGTATGCTGTATTTTTCTATGCAAGGCGCACAACATATAGACTGTTCACACACTTTCTGTAGTATGCTGCGTTCTGGGCAGATAAACTCTAAGTCCCACCCTGCTTTTATCCTCATGTTAGTGCAACCCGATGTAAACAGTAATTCTAATATATTTAGATTTCTATAACGCTTACTACCCCTGACGAATTTTGAAGCGTTTTTTCGGCGAGTACTACTCTAGGATCCAAAAATGATTAGTGGTGAATTAGTATAGGGAAATATAAAATGTATTTGAGAGCTGGACATGTTGGTCTGTTAGTTGGGTTAAAAAAGATAGTAGGGGGATAGAAGAGGGAAGGTTTTGCATTTATATAGCGCTTGCTATCTGATGAAGTGTTGAAGTGCTTTTCGGCGAGTAGCATGCTACTCCAGATCCCACAAAGATGAATAGACAGATCATTTATGGTGGGGAGGTTGTTTTACTGTATACACACAACTGTACAAAAATTAATACAATTCCGTTGTAAAGTTGTATCCAAGAGGCAAGTATAGTTTCTGATAATGTATACAATACTGATACGTTTTAAGTTGGCTTGCCATCAAGACCGATGCCCCGTAATGTTGATGCATAGTCATCTGTGCTGGAGTATCTTAGACTCTTGTTGAATTGTACCATCCACCTTGTAGGTACTGCTATTTGTATCAGGTCCATGTTGTAGGCAGACACAAACGCCTAAATTGTGCACTATTTATATTAAGCATAATGTGGGTGAACAGATGACAGTAACCACTGTACAAGCTGTATTAGGTGCTTAGAAGTAGAGTGACATAGGGGCAATAAACACTCCACTAAATCTTTTTTTTATTATTAACAGTGCTCATAAGACCATACAATTCAATACCATGTACAAATAGCCCATTGGGGAACAGTTCAGGCATCATCTGGGGATTATATATCCGAGAAACACAAGTGTCTTTCATGAATACAAATTGACTGCTCCTCCAAGGACTGCACTGTATTCTTGACACGGGCGAAAGGGCAAACAAGCAGTCAGGAGGCACACTGATTGTATACCCCCCACCTGACAGGATGGTGAAAGACCCCAACCACCTGCAGGGGAAACATGCCACCTCATTTAATAGCTGCCAGACGCTTTACTATGTAAGCGGACTGGTGGTTTACAACTGCGCCTACGTTGGGGCACCACATGTTTTTTCCAGCATAATCTGGTGTACTCCCCCTGTGTGGGATGATAGCACCCACTGAAAACTGCACCATTGTGTAGTCTGGGACAGTGCACCTTCCCTGTAATTCTGAATTGGGCATTTAAATACGGTACTATTTTGTGTGCCTATTTAATTCAGGTATACAAAGAATGTGGTACTACTTGTATACTAGGGTAGGACAAGGAAGATTGAATTTCTAAGGTGGCAGAAATGTTTTTGTTAAAGTGCTTTATACCCTAAACACTCTCCCGTACCCTGAACATAATGAGATTATGTAGAATACACCTCTGCGTGGCTAATGCTGCCATTTGCATTTCAAGACCAGTGATTAATGTGGCTTTATCAAGTTCAAAGCCATTTGGCGTTTCCGACCTGTCTGATACTTGTATATGGAAAAGATGGGTCATTTGAACCTAAAGATAGATAAACATATTCATAGGTCACGATTTATGTCTGCATCTAATATAAAACTAAATTAGGAGAGGTGATAAGTGAGAAGTTAAAGGCAGCCGCTAATCGAGCTGCATTTGTACATAGGCCTTCCTATATTATGATATCTATTCCTGCTTAAGTCTTTAATTGTAATGAATACTTTAATACCCAGGCATGAAGTCATCGTCGAGCTGTTTAGATAATCCACCTGTCTCGCCACTTCTTCCCCACTGCATCCTTAACCAGTGGCCTAGCCAGTGTGCCTTGGGCCCCAAGGCAAGAAAGGAAATGTTACCTCTGCCGTTTATTTGGACTGTGGAAAACA
Organism: Lissotriton vulgaris; assembly: GCF_964263255.1. NCBI lineage: Eukaryota > Metazoa > Chordata > Amphibia > Caudata > Salamandridae > Lissotriton > Lissotriton vulgaris. The sequence goes on along the minus strand of NW_028248507.1, from coordinate 544,545 downwards.
GCAATAATCATTGTTCTGTGGGCCCCTCAGGCCTCTGTTTGAACTGTGACAAACAGCAATTATCAGGGTTCAGTGGGCCTTTAAGGCATCTGGGACCTGGTGCCACTGCACCTGCTGCACCAATGGTAAGCTACGCCCCTGCCCTTAACAGCTTCTATTCTAGCCCCACTGGAGAACCGAAACAGCCAAGTACTGATCTGGCCATATATGCAGGCATGCAGCCGCCTCTTCCTCTGAAGGGATTTAAGTCGCTTGAAAGCAGCATGCGGGAAACAACCATTTTCTGAGGTAAAGTCAACCAACACCTCTTCTGTTCCAACCTGAATCCATTTAAAACCAGGGATGAAAAAACGGTTCATCGTCATCCCTTGCTTATCAGAAGGGTAAAACAGATTCATCTAACATTACAGTGTACCACATAACAAATTGTGATTCTGTTTACAAATAAAACTAGCATGCATATATAAAGGGCAGCCTTTGGCCAAAATAGCCATTTTCCCTACCCATACTTTTAACACATCTTATACAAAAAATGCTAATTACATTGTCATCCGGAAATAGTCATTAGCTCCTACTCATAACCAAATGCCACTTAGAATTGTCTTTCACTTCAAGCTTTCAAAGGTATATTAATATAAAAGCAGTATTGAATTTTTTGACGTTGTGTACTCTTACCAAAATTTAAAGCATCAACTTTATATGACACACCATAGAAAAAAGGAGTTGTTTATATATACTAAACCTCCAGAAATGTTTGATTAACCAGTTATAAAGTCACGTCTAGCTTAGTTAGTTTATAGTCTTCTTTTTTTTAATAGCAATTATTTCACATTGTTACTGAATATGCATGGCTAAACACTTATGAGGTCCCAAAGGCGAGACCTATTGGCTATGACAATGCTTGTTATTGATTGAGTACATTGAGCGGCAGAACTTTTGATTAAGTCCTGAAGAATGCCGCAAACACCTATTTGGAGGGTTAATATGCTGAAACATGTTGACCTCTTATTGACTCTAACAGTGTATATATATTTCTCCCACAGTGTCCTATTTTTAATCCTGCCCCAGGGGTGTACAAATAATGGAAACCACATACCCTTTAACAAGTTTTAACTTTCACTCTGCTGCCCCCACTACCCTGAGCTCATAATTGTGGTATTTAGTATACCTTTCTCTATAACATAATATGCCTGAACTCCTCCCTCTCAGTGAGGGGGTTGTTTCATGGTGCAAGGAGATTCCCAATAAGGAAGCATGCCAACTATGGTAGGTGAGGGAAATCGTCCTTTTAAAGGGATATTTCATCTTAGCAAGGTCTTCATTTGCAACAGTAATCCTCAGAGACCCAAGGGTTTCTTGATTGTGGTAGAAATGCATTTTTACCCCTTCATTGTACGTTGAAGCACAGACCATTGCATGAAATGTGATCTATGTAGGGAAAATACTCTGTGCACTGACAAACTGTGTTAAAATAACAGAAAGTTGATCATCGCAAATATAACTAGTATGTTAATTCTAGCATATTTTTGATACCACAAGGTATACAAAATTTGTGGATCTTTATCTGATATCTTTATCAGTAAGTTATCTGAAATTATTGAACATAAACTTTTCCAAGTATTATTTCGAAAGATTAAGGAATTGGTCTTTTCTAAACTAACCCCAGTGCGTATGACTACAATAATCACCTCTCTCAAATCAATATTGTGCTTGTTTTAGTGAGAAAGCTAAATGATCTAGGAGAAACCAGGGACTGGCGTCAGTATTTTTCTTAGGAAGATTCAAGTTAGAGAGTGAAAACACTTTTTAGAATGCCCCAAAAATTGGAATGAAGATATTTCAATATGTTTGACAAAAAGAATAGGGACATTCATTGACAATATTGAAATTCTGAACTAACAGGAACAAATATTTACACGACATTACAAAAATATTAGAGACTACATTTCAGCAATATAGGAAATACTGAGGTTCATGTACTAATAATCCATTTGGTAAACAGTGGTTGCTTGTAGCGTCAGCACACTACTTTGTCTGTGATAGCTTTTAAATAAAGCCATTTTTAATGCACCCCATTTTACTTTCAGATTCACAAATGTCCCCTTGGGTTACTACCTCCTGTTACTGTTTTTCAGTCCACATATGGTTTCAAAGCTCAATACATACCTTATTAAATATTCAGAAGGGAAACTATTAACATTCCCCTTCCAAATTCTGAATTGTTAAATGGGTTTAGTACATTTCAAAAAGGGGTTTAGCATTTGCAAACTCTGTGAATTACTGAACCAGTAGATTTTTTTAACAATAAAACATGAGGCAATTTTTCTCAATTCCCTCCAAATTAAGTTTGCTAATATTGTTCGTTGAATAATAACCGGTGCATGTATCTATTTAGTGTTAGTGTTGCTTCAGATCAAATAAAACCATCACACATAACTCTTACACAATACTTAAAGACAGAATTCCTGACATCCAGCGTTAATGTTTTGTTAAATATATTTGCAAATGTTGTCACTTAAACAGGAACGCAGCTAAAGCAGTCTCTGGACATAAAATAGGATGTAATCATAATCTTTAGATACATTTTCTGAGTTTCAGGAACAATATGTGTCTTCTGGGTTTACTCTAAACCACTATAATAAACATATTCAATGATTTTAGATTTGATCTGTTTGTACTGGTTTCCATTGCAGACAATAATCTAGATTTAGACCAAGGATCAATTCCACCCATGGCTTTTAAAATCTATTTATCAATGATCTGTATTAGTGTTATCGCAACTAAAACTGTAAGAGAACTGATCTGAGAGATGGACCTTCAAGTATTATGCTCGGTCAATTTATTGAACAAACTATGGAGTTAAAATCTGAATAGATTAGGTCCTCAAGCATTGCCTGACCACTGTATTTAACATCAATAGATTACTTATCAGAACATTTTCTTTAAGTACAATTCAGTCATCTTCTATTTTTTGTGGAGCTCATGCTGGGTTTGTTAGAACTCTTTCAAAAATATGACATATAAATGTCCCAAACATCAGGAATTCTAGTTTCAAGCCTGGTCAAACCTTAATGAATGCTACACCAAAATATGCCCTTCTGTTCGTACATTTTATTGTGCACCATGATTCAGAAATGGCATGTTTTTGCTTTCAGAGGTAAAATTCGAAACATATTTATTGTTATTGCCAGCCGAAGAATAATCACTAATTGGGAAGATAACAACAAGTGGCCTTGTGATGCTTGCTAGAATGGGAAGTGTTTAATCAAAAAGTGGATGGAATTCAAGTTTAGGAGACATTTTTTACAAAAGTGTATGGATTTTGTATATATTTCAAATTGTTGATCTCCAAAGTGGCCTAAATAAATAAATTGAATTGAAATTCAAGTTTATCATTTGAATCCTATTGTTGGCAGAAAAACACGCCAACTGTTATGGAATGGTGGAGCTTTGTTAAAGAAATTTATGCTATGGAGACCACTCTTGCTACCTCAAAGGGCCTCCGGGCTAAACAAAAAACTGACAAAATCTGGGGGACATTTATATCTTAATTACTGGCATCTTTCTTTTTTTTTTTTTCTCTTTTTTCTCTTTTCTTTTTATATGACCGTATTTTTGCTTGTGATTAATGTAAAGTTTAAATGTGATTTTTGTATATTATGACTTGTACATTTGATGCAAATAAAAAATATTAAAAAAAATAAATAATTAATCCTATTGTTGGAAAAGATGTGATTTTGAACTCCATGAGGCGGTTCCTTTCCAGAAAGCATTCAGGTTGTAATCATGAGTCAAATAATGCTGAGGAGGTTAAAATATTCAAATTGAATTCTAATTACATATGAAATGTTCATTGTTCAATATATTTCTCTTAATATTTTAATGTGAGGACTATTTTCTTAAGCAAAATAATTAGTATTTGTTTTTCTACATGTAGGAAGCATTACATTAATGAAATCACTGTATCCCCACCTTCTTTGTTTCCTTTCCTGTACTTTATGAACGTTTCTATGGTTGAACTTTAAAGATTGCCCGAAATTAGGAATTGTGCTCTACATAACTTTGCTGTGTTACAGTATGTTGATTTTTATGTACTACTTTTGTCTCTTATGTGTATGGCAACTGATGTTTGGTTTTGCTTTAATAATCAGCTTATGTTTATTAGGTTTTATTATTCAAATAAAAAGTTGCAAACACAACAAATGGTAGTTGATATGTATTTACAACTGCAGCATTTTTATTGTATGGGCAGTTTCAAAGAGACCAAAAATATGGTCTGTGGGTTGACGGAGGACCACATTGGCATCAGCAGAGAGAGGTTTGGGCAGGTGATTAGGGGTACATGTAAGGTTGGAAGTAGGGGGAACAAAGCATGTCCATTGTGTGGACTGTGACTCCTGGAGTTAGTGTGAGGGATACCATGCTACCCTGTAAATGAATCCCCTAGTGATTATTATCAACAAATTTTATTCGGTTTTACAAAAGAAAAACATCTTCCAAGTTACAGATTGACAAATATAATATGTCCAAGTTAATCAGAACACAAGATAAAAATTCATGAATTACAGCAGTAGCTTTTTGCGTCTGTGAGATCTCAATGAATGCCGTCATCAGAATCGGTAGCCGCTGGGGACAACACAGTGCATGGGCTGTTACTGGTTCAAGCAAAGTATCAACATCCGTTGGCATGACGGATGGGAGTGTGAGACATGTGTCTAACACGTATTCTTCTCCGCATAGCAGGCAGCGTAGAACAGGTAGGATGCAATCTTGCCAAATTGGTCTGAATGACAGAAACCATGTGGTATTTAATTCTCTTAGACGAGGTAGTCCCAAAATTTGGACGATGCGCTCATGACACTTCATCGCCAGTAGAGTTGTCTCCATGGAGAACTAGGTGTCGTTTGTGAAATAACTTGCCATATCGCAGCAATAGAAGCAAAAATAGTATTCCTGCAGCGAGTCCCAAAATGAGAGGCAATCCGCCAAACAGATAGATAGATAGATAGATAGATAGATAGATAGATAGATAGATAGATAGATAGATAGATAGATAGATAGATGATAGATAGATAGATAGATAGATAGAGTGAGGGCGATAGATAGATAGATAGAGCAAGAGTGATAGATAGAGTGAGGGCGATAGATAGAGTGAGGGCGATAGTAGATAGAGTGAGGGCGATAGATAGATAGACAGATAGTGTGAGGGCGATAGATAGATAGATAGATAGATAGATAGATAGATAGATAGATAGATAGATAGATAGATAGATAGATAGATGGAGTGAGGGCGATAGATAGATAGAGGGCGATAAATAGATAGATTGATAGATAGATAGATAGATAGATAGATGGATAGATAGATAGATAGCTAGATATAGTGAGGGCGATAGATAGATAGATTGATAGATAGATAGATAGATAGATGGATAGATAGATAGATAGATATAGTGAGGGCGATAGATAGATAGATAGATAGATAGATAGATAGATAGATAGATAGATAGATAGATAGATTGAGGAAGATAGATAGATAGATAGATAGATAGATAGATAGATAGATAGATAGATAGATAGATAGATAGATAGCGATAGATAGAGTGAGGGCAAGAGATAGAGTGAGGGTGATAGATAGATAGATAGATAGATAGATAGATAGATAGATAGAGTGAGGGGGATAGATAGATAGATAGATAGATAGATAGATAGATAGATAGATAGATAGATAGATAGATAGATAGATAGATAGACAGATAGATACAGTGAGGGCGATAGATAGAGTGAGGGCGATAGATAGATAGATAGATAGATAGATAGATAGATAGATAGATAGATAGATAGATAGATAGATAGATAGATAGATAGATAGATAGATAGAGTGAGGGTGATAGAGGGATAGATAGAGTGAGATAGATAGATAGATAGATAGATAGATAGATAGATAGATAGATAGATAGATAGATAGATAGATAGATAGATAGATAGATAGATAGAATTATTTAGACCATTTTATCCCTTTGAAACGCTCGAGACCTAGGCGAGATCAGTCCCACCCCTGGTACTCGGTGTTGGACAGGCCACATGAAGGGCCCGCTCCCCCTCTGCACGACCGGGCCCGAGCCCGGCTCCTCAAGTGTTACACGCCACCACTCCACGTTTTCCGTCCCCTCCGAGACCCCTGCCTCGGAACATCTCGACCTCTTGGGCCCGATCCCCTACCGGCCCTCGCGCCCGACCTGGGCGCCATCTTGGACACTGCCCCACGAGGCCGCGTGGCCTCCGATCGACCCTAACCCTGGGCCTGGCCAGGCCTCCGACATCCCGGCACCACCATCCACCCAGGAGGTGAGCGGACTACTTGGCAGGTCAATGGGAAAAAGAGGTGTCGATGGCTCTCCCCCGCCAGGTGCCGATCGCTCCCAGCCTCCCCGGGCGCTGGCTCCACCCCCCTGCTGGGTGTCTGGACTCCCTCATCCCGGACCTCCCGACCTCCAAGTGTGAGGGTCCGGACATCAAAGGGCGCCAGCCCTATAACTGGGGCAGCTCCAGAGCAGGAAGGCAGTTGTATCCTGGAGTCGAGAGACGCAGAGAAGAACTCATCCTTGACGGACTACTGGCGCTGCTGTAGCCCTGCCTTGTGAACTATCGTCCTGCCTGCTGGCGCTGCCGCAACTTCCATCAACCTTCATCGTCGTCGGGACCTGCTGGCGTGGCCGCGGACCGTTTATACCACCATCTTCATCGGGACCTGCTGGCTCCGCCGCGGACCGTCGCCACCTTCAATCATCTCGGGACCTGCTGGCTCCGCCGCGGCCCGATCATCTAGAACGCCGAGCTCGAGGATTGAGAGTTATTCATCCACCCAATTGGTAACAAGACTGTCCCGCTACCCCTTTTCCCTACCAGAGACCAGAACCGAGGGGACCCCTGAGTCCAGACCTCCTTGTATCATTTGACCGTACTTGAAGAATTGCTGATAAAGTATCGTTTAACCTTATCCTTGTGTGGTGTCCGTCTGTGGGGGGGAAGTTACTTGTCTGTACGATCGCTGGAGACGGCTCTCCCTGGAGACCTCTCCCCTTATACTCGGCCGACCCTCCCGGTCCGTCTAACATTGGTGGCCAGCGGCGCGATCCGAATCACCGCATAATCGTACAGAGAGTAGCTCACCCCACGACGAAATCACGATGACAACCAAAGAAAGCGGATCCACCGAGAAATTTCAGATGGAGAAATTGGAAGAATACAGCCATCGTGAATTAAAACAATTCTGCATCGAACTAGGTATCGCTACCACCGGTCTAAGTACCAAGGACGATTTCAAGCATGCCCTGGAGTCCTGGGCAGAAACCGGGGCCGTCAGACCCCCGGACCAAAATGTCGCAGCAGCAGAGAAAGACACCACGGCTCCCGAGGAGCGAAGAACGGGTCTCTCGCAAGACGAGATCCAGGAATGAGAAAGAACAAGACTACATGAACTAGAAATGGCCCGGCTCAAAATGGATGGTGAACTCAAGTTGGCCGAACAGAAACTGAACTTAGAACATCTGAGGCTCCGAGAAGAAAGAGAGGAGAAACAGCGACAAAGAGAGCTCGAGGAAAAAAGACTGGCATATGAACATGAGCGCAAATTAGCTGAAATAGACTTACGCAAGCAGAACAAGGAATCTGGGGTGACCGAGCAACCCCGCACCCCAGGAGCAACAGATAAGAAAGTACACATCCCCAAGGATGTCGTTCGAGAATACTTCCGAGAGGACGACATCCAACAATGGTTCAAGGCCTACGAAATAGCTATGACCTCCCACCGGATCGATCGAAGCGACTGGGGAGCCGGTCTATGGGGGAGATTCCTCAATGAGGGCCGCGATGCCCTGCTACAGCTCCCGGACCATCTGATGACCTCCTACGACCACATGAAAGCGGCCCTCCTCACCCGCTATGGGCTCACACCCGAGATGTACCGCCAGAGGTTCAGAGACTGCACCCGCATCCCGGGTACAACTTGGGTGGAGTACGTGAACTATTTCAGCCGAGCCTTCGAGGGTTGGATCAAAGGAAGCAATGTCACAACTTACGAACAGCTCTTCAATCTCATGGTGTGGGAGCATCTGTCAAACAATTGCTTCATCGAGCTCCGGCAGCACCTCCTCGACAGCAAATTGACTGATCCACGGCAGCTCGCAGCCGAGGCTGACCGGTGGGAGATCACCAGAGTGGGCCGACATGGGTCCTATGAACAGAACCGGAACCACCACGGTCAGCACCGTCCCCGAGGAGGAGGAGGAGGAGGAGGAGGAGGGGGCCAAGGACGAGGAAAAGACAACGCTCCGGCCGCCCCCGCTGCCAGCACCACCCCCCCGGCCAACCGGGGCAGCACCCCGGCACGACCGGGATATAGAGCCAATGTCACGTGTCACCGATGCCAGCGAGTCGGCCACTACGCAAACGACCCAAATTGCCCACAGAACCAGAGCCCGAGACCCCGCCAGGTGGCTGCGGCTGCCCTGGGGGAAGAACAGATCTCCGAGGAACAGGAAGAATATGAGCCAGAACATCAAGAATGGGAGCCAGCCGCCATGGCTCTAGCATGCTTAGGGGGGAAAGACATGGTCCCGCGGGTCCCCCTACCCGCTAACACCCGGAAGTACAGTCAATGGGTGAGCATCAATGGACGCCGGGCCGAAGCCCTCCGTGACACCGGGGCCAGCGTAACAGCCGTCCGCTGTCACCTGGTGACCCCAGAACAGATCCTACCAAATATTCTCTGCCCTGTCCGTTCAGCCGATAATTCGGAGAGTCTGTGTCGGATGGCCTGCGTCCCTTTCGAATGGGGAGGAGTCTCCGGCATGTTGAAGGTGACGGTCCGAGATGATGCTCCCGTAGACTGCCTCCTGGGGAATGACCTTGAAAGCTCCCCGTGGGCAGCCGTAGAACGAAGAGAACACCTGGGGATGTTAGGCATCCCGGACTGGGCGTGCGTCACCACCCGGTCCATGGCCGCCCGTGCCAATCTCCGACCCGAGGAACCTGAATGGCCGGCACCTCCTCCCCCGGTCGCTCCAGTAGAAGACACCGACCGTGCCGTCCCCCCAGAACAAGCTCCCGAGGGACTCGCTCAACCTCCGGACCTCTCCGGCCTGGATCAGTGGCATCAAGAGGGGGGGCCCACCCAGGAGCAGTTTCGCCAAGAGCAGAAGACCTGTCCCTCCCTCGAGGGACTCCGCCAACAAGCCCTCGCTCAGAGCGCAGGGGATACATCCGGAACACATTGGGTCTATTGGGACAATGATCTGCTATACAGTGAACAAAGAATCGCGGAGTTGGGGGCCAGTCGAGTGCTAGTAGTGCCCCTCCGTTTTAGAGACTTCTTGCTAAACCTGGCCCATGATGTCCCCCTGGCTGGCCACCTGGGTCAGGATAAAACCTACAGCCGCCTGGTGACCCACTTCTTCTGGCCTAAGATGAGGAATGATGTACTCCAGCATTGCCGATCTTGCCCCACGTGCCAAGCCAGTGGGAAGAGCGGCCGCAAACTGAAAGCCCCCCTGCAACCATTTCCAGTGGTCACCACCCCGTTCGAGAGGGTGGGGATCGACATTGTGGGGCCCCTCGACCCCCGTACAGCACAAGGGCATCGGTTCATCCTGGTACTGGTGGACCACGCCACCCGCTACCCTGAGGCTGTCCCCCTGCGAACTGTGACAGCCCCGGTAGTCGGCCGGGCCCTGATGGGGATCTTCTCCCGTGTGGGCTTCCCCCGAGAAGTCGTCAGCGACAGAGGCACGAACTTTATTTCAAAATACATGAAGTCCCTCTGGCAACAGTGTGTGGTCACCTACCGATTCACGACCCCCTATCACCCTCAAGGAAACAGACTTGTTGAGCGGTTCAACCGCACGCTCAAAGGGATGATTGGGGGGTTGGAAGAGCCCCTCCGTCGCCAGTGGGATGTGCTACTGCCGTGCCTCCTCTTCGCATATCGAGAAGTCCCCCAGAAGTCCCTCGGCTTCAGCCCGTTTGAACTGCTGTGTGGACACCCAGTACGGGGGCCGCTCAGCCTAGTCAAGGAAGGCTGGGAAATGCCCCCTCTAAAGAACCCTCCAGATGTCTTCAAATACCTCCTAACCCTCCGCAACCAGACCCGACGATTCAGGGAGATGGCGAAAGCAAACTTGGAGGCCAGTCAAGAGGACATGAAAAAGTGGTATGACCAAAATGCCTCCTCCATCGAATTTGAACCCGGCCAACAAGTATGGGTAATGTCCCCCACCGAACCATGCGCCCTGCAAGATAAATGGACGGGGCCCTTCAAAGTAATCGAGCGCAAGGGCCCTGTCACCTATCTCATCGATATGGAATCTTCACGGAACCCCCTCCGGGTTCTCCACGCTAATAGACTGAAACCCCATTTCGTGCGTTCAGAACTCAGCCTCCTGATGGCCACAGACAATGGAGCCGAGGAAGACTCCGAACCCCTCCCTGACCTCCTACGGACTCGGGAGAAAGACGGCTCCGTGGACGGGGTCCGACTCTCGGAGGCCCTCACCCTGGAACAACGCCAAGAATGTCGAGACCTTCTGCTGCAGTTCGCCAGCCTGTTCTCCCTCACCCCAGGGGTCACCTCCTGGTGTGTACACGACGTGGACACGGGGGACAGTCCCCCTATCCGCCACCGGGCCTACCGCGTACCAGATCGGGTACGGGCCTGCATCCAAGAAGAGGTGACCAAGATGCTCACGCTCGGGGTCATTGAGCCCTCAGACAGCCCCTGGGCCAGCCCAGTAGTACTGGTCCCCAAAGCGGCCACCCCCGGCACCACACCGGAACTCCGGTTCTGCGTCGACTACCGGGGCTTGAATGCGGTCACCAGAACGGACGCACATCCCATCCCCCGGGCAGATGAACTGATCGACCGCATGGGAGCTGCCCGCTACCTCAGCATTTTCGACCTGACGGCGGGCTACTGGCAGATCGGCCTCACATCCCGGGCCCAAGAATGATCTGCGTTTTCCACTCCTGACGGCCATTATCATTTCAAGGTCATGCCCTTCGGCATGAAGAATGCCCCAGCAACGTTTCAGCGACTAGTTAATCAAGTCTTGGCCGGACTCGAAGGATTCAGTGCCGCCTACCTAGACGACATCGCTGTATACAGCCACCACTGGTCCGACCACCTCCACCACCTCCGAGAGGTGCTACAGGCCCTTCAGCGAGCTGGCCTCACGATCAAGGCCAGCAAATGCCAAATTGGTCAGGGGTCCGTGACCTACCTCGGACACCAGGTGGGAAGCGGCCTGGTGGCCCCTCTGCAGCTCAAGATCGCCGCCATCCAGTCCTGGCAGCCCCCCATCACCCAGACCGAAGTACGCGCCTTTTTGGGACTCACGGGCTATTACCGACGGTTCGTAAAGGACTATGGTAGCATAGTGGGGCCCCTCACGGAACTCACATCCAAAAATCACCCAAAGAAGGTCAACTGGACCCCAGATTGTCAAGCAGCCTTCGAGCAACTGAAGGCCGCCATGTGTTCCGCCCCTGTGCTCCAGGCCCCCGACTACAGCCGGGAATTCATCGTCCAGACAGATGCCTCCGACCATGGTATTGGGGCGGTCCTGTCTCAATTGAACCCCGAAGGCCGTGATCAGCCAGTGGCTTTCATCAGCAGGCGACTCCTGCCCGAGAACAACGCAGGAGCACCATCGAGAGGGAGGCCTTCGCTGTGGTATGGGCCCTCAAAAAGCTCCGGCCCTATCTCTTCGGCACACACTTCCGGGTACAGACCGACCATCGACCCCTGCAGTGGCTGATGCAGATGCGGGGGGAAAACCCAAAACTACTACGGTGTCCATCTCCCTACAGGGGATGGACTTCACTGTGGAACATCGACCTGGGCAAGACCACGCCAACGCAGATGGCCTGTCACGCTTTTTCCGCCTCGACGAGGAGAGTCCCCAAGAGGATGGGTGACTCTCCCCGCCTTCAGCTGGGGGGGACGCATGTTGGACAGGCCACATGAAGGGCCCGCTCCCCCTCTGCACGACCGGGCCCGAGCCCGGCTCCTCAAGTGTTACACGCCACCACTCCACGTTTTCCGTCCCCTCCGAGACCCCTGCCTCGGAACATCTCGACCTCTTGGGCCCGATCCCCTACCGGCCCTCGCGCCCGACCTGGGCGCCATCTTGGACACTGCCCCACGAGGCCGCGTGGCCTCCGATCGACCCTAACCCTGGGCCTGGCCAGGCCTCCGACATCCCGGCACCACCATCCACCCAGGAGGTGAGCGGACTACTTGGCAGGTCAATGGGAAAAAGAGGTGTCGATGGCTCTCCCCCGCCAGGTGCCGATCGCTCCCAGCCTCCCCGGGCGCTGGCTCCACCCCCCTGCTGGGTGTCTGGACTCCCTCATCCCGGACCTCCTGACCTCCAAGTGCGAGGGTCCGGACATCAAAGGGCGCCAGCCCTATAACTGGGGCAGCTCCAGAGCAGGAAGGCAGTTGTATCCTGGAGTCGAGAGACGCAGAGAAGAACTCATCCTTGACGGACTACTGGCGCTGCCGTAGCCCTGCCTTGTGAACTATCGTCCTGCCTGCTGGCGCTGCCGCAACTTCCATCAACCTTCATCGTCGTCGGGACCTGCTGGCGTGGCCGCGGACCGTTTATACCACCATCTTCATCGGGACCTGCTGGCTCCGCCGCGGACCGTCGCCACCTTCAATCATCTCGGGACCTGCTGGCTCCGCCGCGGCCCGATCATCTAGAACGCCGAGCTCGAGGATTGAGAGCTATTCATCCACCCAATTGGTAACAAGACTGTCCCGCTACCCCTTTTCCCTACCAGAGACCAGAACCGAGGGGACCCCTGAGTCCAGACCTCCTTGTATCATTTGACCGTACTTGAAGAATTGCTGATAAAGTATCGTTTAACCTTATCCTTGTGTGGTGTCCGTCTGTGGGGGGGAAGTTACTTGTCTGTACGATCGCTGGAGACGGCTCTCCCTGGAGACCTCTCCCCTTATACTCGGCCGACCCTCCCGGTCCGTCTAACACTCGGAGACTCTCGCTGAAACTAAAAAACATTGCAAGTTGCTAGAGCGTATCTGGAGACGATCTTATGACCCCCTGGCCAAAACTAAGTTTAGAATGGCCACTAAAGCTTATCATAAGCTTATAAAGAAAACTAAAGCCATCTACTATACAGACCTGATTACCTCAAGCACAAATCGCTCTAAAACGATCTTTTCCCTGGTGAAAGATATGACCAATGCCCCGGTAGGCACAGGCAACCTGGTAGTGTCAGATGCACAGTGTGAAGAACTGTCTCGTTTCTTTATTAATAAAGTCAAAGAGATATACGACCTACTACAACTGGATAGTCCATCGGGGCCCCCTAATCCTGCTAGAGACAATCTTGATCCTCCCTACTCCCTCCTGACCCTCCCACCTATAGAACAGCCAGGGATGGAACACCTAGCCCTAAGAGTAAAGTCAGGATCCCCGGATGATCCCATCAAACCGGAACTTTTCAGATCACTTCATGACTCTGTCCTGCACGAAGGGCGAGAGCTGATTAATTGTTCTTTACAACAAGCCACCGTTCCCAAATCTTGGAAAAATGCCAAAGTATTACCTCTCTTGAAAAAACCAACACTGGATCCTTCAAGGCCAGACAGCTTCCGACCTATTTCGCTGCTCCCTTATCTTGCGAAAGTGGCGGAAGCACATGTCAATTCCATCTTGACTGCCTACTTGGAGTCCAATGGGATTCTTGATGAGTCCCACAATGGCTTCCGTGCTAACCACAGTACGGAGTCTGTCCTGTTAACAGTCACAGAACACCTAAGGGCCTCCCTGGACATGGGCACAACCTCTATCCTGGTTCTGTTGGATTTGAGTGCGGCCTTTGACGCGGTCTCCCACAAGATACTACTTGAGAGACTGTGAGAGATCGGAGTCAGGGAAACAGCCCTGGACTGGTTTGCGTCATTTCTATATGACCGCTCCTTCCAGGTGCACGCCCCGCCGTACTCATCCAGCAAGCTCCCTCTTGAATGTGGGGTGCCTCAGGGGTCTGCGCTCAGTCCCACATTGTTCAATGTGTACATCCGCCCCCTGGCCTTGATGGCCCTGGAACGTAAGATCCAGTTAACATCATATGCAGACGACACACAACTCATTTTCAACTTCTCCAATAACAATGTGGAGGACCAAATTAAATTCCAAGAAGACATTCTGGCGATTTCAAGGTGGCTATCTAACAACTGTCTTCAGTTAAACGCCTCTAAAACAGAGGTACTCCTGATAGGCAATGGCACGCAGACTTGGGACGAGCATTGGTGGCCTCCTGCGCTGGGACCAGCTCCTATACCCAAGGAGTCAGTAAAAAATCTAGGGGTGTTGCTTGACAATTCACTCAACCTGGATTCCCATGCCAAAAAAGTGGCAGGTACTTGTTACGGGCGTCTTCGCTCTCTTAAACCCATCTTGTTTTTTTTTAGCCCTCTGCCCGCCAGATTATAGTCCAGGCATTAGTTCTATCTCACCTGGACTATTGCAATGCCCTCATGCTAGGCTCCAATATGACTGCAAAAAACAGGTTGCAAAGAGCACAGAACGCCGCCGCCCGCGTTCTATTTGCCATACCTAAAACTTGCCACACGTCCCCCTTTCTCCGACGACTACATTGGCTTCCAATACAACAACGCATTCAATTCAAGACTCTTTGCCTCACCCACAAAATCCTGTATAATGCTGGCCCCCAAACTCTGCAGGGACTGTGCTCTTTTTATACTCCCACGCGCGCACTCCGCTCAGCGGACCTCTCTCTAGCTTGTACTGTCAGGATTTGGAGGAGCAGAGCCGGCGGCTGCTCCTTCAGGTATTTGGCCCGTAAGCTCTGGAATTCTATCCCCTCTAAAGCTCGGGCCACTTCAAATCACCTGCAATTCCGAAAACGTATAAAAACTTGGCTGTTTGCATCCATCTAGCACTTCCTCTGCCGTACTAGCTTCTGGTATGTCCGCAAGCGCTGTGACGCCCCGTTGCTGGTGTAGCCATGCGCTATACAAGATCACATAACATAACATAACATAGATAGATAGATAGATAAATAGATAGATAGAGTGAGGAGAGATCAGATAGTAAAAAGCAAGACTTCTGGTGACCAAACAGGAGCTTGAATGTCATATTTCTGGCTGTAGCACTTAAATTAAAATGCAGTTCATTCAACTAAGATTACCCCTTACTAGAAGGTGAGTGCCCTGCTGTGGCGTTTTACTGGGTTCCAAATATAACGTAAGCATGTAAAAACATTGAAGAGCCTTTCAGCGTGGCAAATACTAATTGCAAAGCATGTGGTACTCCTTCAAAAAACATATGATTAATGTGGTTGTAGGTGGCCAAACTTCATCTTGTAAATTACTCTTCTTTTAGAATAGAGCCGTCTCTTTGGCACCAGAAGCCTTGCAGACACCCCTTTGGGGAACTGAACTATAATGTAAGATAAGCTTAAACTATTTCATGCATCACTGAGTGCGATCTCCTGTGTCCCTTCTGTGAGAAGTTGGCCTGATATATGATGCTCACTAGTTCTAGTGATCACCTTGTATCAGTCCAAACATCCCTTATGGTGATTGGTTGTAAGTCAACCTTATAGACCAGCTATCCTAGTAGCGTGGACAAAAGCAGTCTTTAGGCTAAACTCTGAATGGCATGTGAAGCCAGCTGTTTTACCACATATAACCCCTTGAATACCAAGTGAAAGGACACCACACAGGTTGTTATGAAAATAAACAGATATTTATTAACTAACATACACCTCTGAACTCTTTATGAGGTCAGAGGGCTAAGCACATGACAATACTTGAAAGGAAATACGAGTTCGCACAGTATTTCCAAGAACGCCTGAGGGGCGCAACAAACCATATACTAATTAAATGGAATGCGAAAGTCAATCAAAGGAATGGAGCTGTCCAGAGGCTATAGGATCGTTGGGACCACACTATACTAACTGGAGGTAAGTAATAGGAGGCCCACAGAACGCGTGTGCAGAGTGTGAACTCACACGCAAGATGCGTACAATCGTCTATGGACAGTACAGTTTAAAGAAAAGGTGAGTATGGACGTCCCTGACTAGGTAGGACTGAAACGAAAATGGAACTGGACACTAGGATAGTGAAGCTACCCCTGAGCACCGAAATGCTTGTGTTACCTCACCCACAGGCTGCGGGTGCATAGGTGCCAAGTTGTGTCGGGTTCCGGCGTTGAAGTCTATGGCGCCTGGAGGAAAAGATGCTGCAGGCGGTCAGGAGGAAGATGTCCGGTGCAATCCAAGGGTGGATTGGTGAAGAGAGGAACCTGAAAGCAGAGGGGACAATGTTCAAAGTCACTAGCCAGTGACTGGAGTGGAACCAGGAGTGGAACCAGATGTCGTCGTCGCGATCAGGTGATGGTGGACGCTTGTCTCTGCAGCCACGTGGACCAGGTGGTGTCTTCGACGACCAGGATGGAGGCACGAGCTGTCCCACGCAGGCTCTCGCTGTCGGCGGTGTCGTCTCCGGATTCGGGTTCAACAGGCCTTGGCAAAGGCAACCCACGCAGTGAGTGGAAACGGCGTCTGGAGTGGACCAGGAGGGTCCGGGGTGCTCCTCTTTTGGAAGGGAGCAAGGGCCAGTCTGGAGCAACCAGACCAGCAGCAAAGTTGTCGGAGTTCGTCGTCTAGGAGGTCACAAGCCAGCCGGCAAGTGACCAGACAACGCGTCGAGCAGCAAACAGGCAGAAGGGCCCCACACAGATCTCGTGGATGCTGGAGGGCTGATCTTCAATGCAGGAGCTGCTCGGGGTCGGGGCTTTTCAGTCCCCAAAGCACTTGGACGAGGATGCCTCTGAAGTCGTGCTGGAGTGAGGTGCTGCTTCTTCCAAGATGGCCGGTCCCACGTGTCTCGTCGCACCCACGGGTCTCAGCTCTGCTGGAGATGTGGGTAGAGGTCGGAGAGGTCTGGGAGTCCGGGTCTCGTTGGGCTCTGAAGTCTGGATCCTTGTAGGAAGACGACAAAGGGAAGCCGCTGGACGCTGATGGTGCCTGCTTGTGCAGGGTGGACACTCCTTGCCCACAAGGGAGATTTCTTCAGTCTTCTGGGGAGCAGAACGTCGAAGGTCAAGAGTTCTTCGTGGAAGTTGTCAAGAGTAATCTGATTTGGAATGGGACCAGCTCCTACCTTTATCCGGCTAAAGGGGGCTGCACTACGACTAGGTCCCTCCTCTGGGTGGGACCAGGAAGGGGGGTGGTTACACCCCCTTTCCTTTGTCCGGTCTTGCGCCGGCTCTGGGGCTGGAGTGCCCCAGGAACTGGTTCTGACCGGTGTATGCACAGGGCACCTTGTGTGCCCCAGGCATGTCTCATTCCATTGAGCCCTGTCCTACCTAATATACAAAATCCTGTCTGGGGTGGTGCTAGCACCTCCCAAGGCAGGAAACCATTTGTCCAAGCCGCCCTCTCTGGAAGGACTCCCAGCAGCAGGAGGTCAGACTTGTGTCTGTGGTGGCAGCATCCATTTTGTGATGCTGAGGCTCGAGTTAACTTTAACCGGGGTTCACAGTTACATACATGTCGTGTCCCTCTAGAAGGGTGGAATGCTAACCCCGTCGCCAGAATTGGTGAGGGGTTAGTATTCCAATTCGTATGACACCTTACTCGACATGTTTTGATAATGCTATGCTGAAGTTAGCATTTGACCGCGAGGTTCATAATGCACTTAAGAGTATATGGTATAGCGTTATCATGGAACAGCTATTAGGACTTGGTTCCGCAAGCTGCAAACGGGCTCAGCTCATGCCAGAGCACAATCTCACATAATTCCAAGCACTCTGCCTTCAGGATTGATAAGGCCTGCCATAGGAGTGACTGATAGGAATATATGTGTCCATTTTTAGGGTTAGATATAGGAATACTATATCTAAAGCAAAGGGTGATTACACCACCTTGCCCCAGCTGTCATGCAGCTAGTTGTGTCAGATTTGGATGGCCAGCCAGGGGTGGCATAATACATGCTGCAGCCCCTGGTAGGCCCTGGGAACACCTATGCCCTGGATACCTAAGGTATACTGTACAGGGACTGATAAGGTGGCCCAGTACCAATTGGTAAATGCACCTAAGGTACATGCTTGTCAATTTAGAGAGAGAACAGCTAGGCTGTGGGTCTGATTAGCAGGCCCACAGCCAGGGAAAGTCGTAAACCAGTGAAGCAAAAAGCAAAAATCGGGGGTGACCATAGGATTGCAGACCCCACTCTCCTACACTTTCCATAAAGTCTTGGGGTGTGCTGGAAGCGAACTGTGTGAATCCAACATGTCAATCAACGGCTGCAATGGCTTTACAATAACCACTTATTGTAAATTACGCTGTGGTTACTAAAGAGGTTTGGTAACTCCCTACACCCGTGTGTGTCCACCTCATAAAAATATCACTGGAGCACCTAATCCCACTACAGAGAAGAGAGGGGCAAAAGGAAGGGCGGCTGCAAGATTGACGGACAGGGGGCAGGCCTCCATGTGGCTGCAGAGTAGCATACTGAGGGGATGGAAGAGGTAACAAGCACTGTCAAAGTAAACACGAGCAGTAAGGGCACTCACCCAAAAATCCTCCCTGTAGCGCTAGTCTTGGCTGTAAAATAATGGGGTTGCGTGGAAAGTGGGCAGAGTGCCAGGATTTAAATGCCTCAGGAGTGCTCAGCTTGTGAGCATCTGCTGCAGCAACAGACCCACAATCCGGTCCCCTCGGGCTTACCCACCGCAGCGCAGGCAGTTTGCAGATGCACAGAAGACGTTTTCAGCAGAAGTCCTGACAAAGACACGTCCTCTCAAAAAACCCAGATGATTTTAGATATCCCTGTCGTGAAACAAATGAGATGCACTTTTAAAAGTACGGCTTGTAGGTAGAAAGGAGGTTTCTGTTTTATTCAAGTTCAAAAAGAAGCTAAGTGACAAAATGCCAGTTTCATTGAAAACGTGTAAATGTCTGAATGAGGAAATGCAACAGGACACTCGTCTCCTCGTACGTAGAGCGGTAGAGGGGAAATCGGAGAGAGGTGGAAGAGTAAGGAGAATGAGAAACGTAAAACCCAGCAGGGCAAGTAATCTCGAGACATTATTTAGAAAGCAGAGAAAGCAGCACTAGCGCGAGTTGGCTAAGGAAAATATAATTGCAATAAGGCTGGAAAACAGCCCAAGTCCTATGCAAGCTCTGGCATTGCGCGGAGGGGGGCGGGGGAGTGGATTCCTTTGAAGTCTTTGAAGGCTGAAGCTCACAGGCTGCCAAATGGTGTGCGATATGCATGCGCCCAAACACATGCACTGTATAGATATCCCCGTCATGAAACAAATGAGATGCACTTTTAGAAGTACGGCTTGTAGGCAGAAAGGGAGGTTTCAGTTTTATTCAAGTTCAAAAAGAAGCTAAGTGACAAAATGCCAGTTTCACTGAAAACGTGTCAATGTCTAAATGAGGAAATGCAACAGGACACCCGTCTACTCATACGTGGAGCGGTAGAGGTGATATCGGAGAGAGGTGGAAGAGTAAGGAGAATGAGAAATGTAAAACCCAGCAGGGCAAGTAATCTCGAGACATTATTTGGAAAGCAGAGAAAGCAGCACTAGCGCGAGTTGGCTAAGGAAAATGTAATTGCAATAGGGCCGGAAAACAGCCCAAGTCTTAAACAAGCTCTGGCATTGAGCGGAGAGTGGGGGGGGGGGTCGGATTCCTTTAAAGTCTATGAAGTCTGAAGCTCACAGCCTGCCAAATGGTGTGCGATGTGCATGCGCCCAAACACATGCACTGTAGGCAATCCGCCTGAAAAAGCCTTTGGGAGCATTTTTTAAAGTCCCTACTTTATATCTCGCCAGAGCATTGCTACCGCGATGGCTTAGGCGAAACCTAAAAACATGGGTGGCACATCCTTCTCTGTTCAAGCAGCCAAACTATGGAACTCTTTACCCCCCAACATAAGATCCACTGACAACCACCTTTTCTTCAGAAAACTACTCAAGGATTGGCTCTTCCCCACAAAAGCAGCATACTGTATGTAAGCATTTATTTCACCATAGATATGTACCTATCTTTGTGTATTGCTTTGTATAAACATGTACAATAATTATCTTGTTAATAAAAAGTTTTAAAAATCAGCTTTGGTCTACATGTACTTGCTTCCATTGTGCATCTATGTACCTTCCATGTACTTGGATCTGTGTGTCAGTTAGTTTTCTCCTGAAAAAGCATATACAATGCACTACCCTATTTCTCATCCTGTACCTCTATCAATATCTTTAATCTACATATACTTACCTCCTTTATGCATCTATATACTTTCAATGTACTTATGGATCTATACATTTATCACTTTCTTCTAATTTAGCATTTCCAATGTACTACCATATTTCTCAGCATATACCTCTCTCAATATATCTTCTAGCCCAACTATCTGTCTCATCTCTACTACTCTTTCCAATGCACTACCCTATCTCTCACCCTATACAGCTATCAATATATGCTCTATATCCACTCTCTCATTTATCCCAAACCCCATACCACTACTATGATCCCCAAAATAACCCTTTCTAGACTCTCTCCTACTCTACCCCTCCTTGCATCATCTGACATCTTTTACTATACCGATCCCCAAAGCAAACCTTTCTAAACTCTTCTCTCTGACTCTTCCCCTCCAAAACCCCTTTTACTCATCCAAAAGCCTCCTCCTACTGCTATTACCTCACAAAAAAACCTTGACTATCCCACCACTATCAAAATAACAGACTAACATGTTCACTTCTCAAATTCCATATTCCACTATACTAATTCAACACTAATCCTTTATGGGTTTCAGAGTAGCGTGCTACTTGCTAATTAAGCGTTTTAACACCCCATCAGGGTAAGAAGCGCTATATAAATGCAAACCTCTTTCCCTCTTCTATCCCGCTGCCTACCCTTCTCTATCCAAATAAATGACTTTCATATCTACCACTCAAAATAATTTCATGTTTCACCATACTAATTCAACACTAATCCTTTATGGGTTCCAGAGTAGCATGCTACTTGCCAATGAAGCGTTTCAACACCACATCAGGGTTAGAAGCGCTATATAAATACAAACCTCTTTCCCTCTTCTATCCCGCTGCCTACCCTTCTCTATCCAAATAAATGAATTTCATATCCACCACTCAAAGTAATTTCATGTTTCACCATACTAATTCAATGCTAATCCTTATGGGTTCCAGAGTAGCGTGCTACTCGCCAAAAAAGCGCTTTTAAAACCCATTACGGGTAGCAAGCACTATATAAATAACAAACCTCTTTCCCGCTGCTATCCCGCCCCCTACCCTCCTCTATCCAAATAACTGAATAACATATGCACCACTCAAATGACTTCATATTTCACTATACTAATTTTGAACACTGATGCTTTATGGGTTCCGGAGTAGCGTGCTACTCGCCAGAAAAGCACTTCAACACCCATCAGGGGTAACAGGCGCTATATGAATGCAAACCTTTCTTCCCCTTCTATCCCTCCACTATCCTTCTCACTCCAAATAACTGACTAATATCCACCACTCAAATTACTTTCATATTTCACCATACTAATTCACCACTAATCTTTTATGGGTTTCCGGAGTAGCGTGCTTCAACACCCCATCAGGTGTGACAAGCTCTATATAAATATAAACCTTTATTTCCCTCCTCTATCCTTCTGCTATCCTTCCGAATCCAAATAACTGACTACCCTATCCACTACTTAAAATGTACTTGGGAAGAGATGTGGCGCCGCGGCTAGGGTGACTGACTCCGGAATCTGGGGATCACGGTTCGATCCCTGGCACCGGCGGCAGGTTAGCCCAGCACCATGTGACTCTGCGCGATAGCTTGCTTAATCTTCCCGACGGCCCCCAGCGCCTAGAGACCCTTACGGCTGATTGTGTGCTTTACAAAATGTGGATTAAAATCTGGATTATTACTTGCATGTTTCACTATACTAATTCAACATTAATCCTCTATAGGTCCTGGAGTAGCGTGCTACTTGCCGAAAAAGCGATTTGACGCCTCGTCGGGGTAGTAAGCGCTATATAAATGCAATTACAATACAATACAATGAAAGTGAACAGGGATCCCATTGCGGCTCTCTTGGACACCGACTGTCCTCAGAGTGTCATCGCTGTAGGCGCCCCTTAAGTGGAAACTGCCGCCTATATTGATGACATTGTTATATACAGTCCCTCATGGTAAACACATCTACCACACGTATGCAATGGTAACTGTCTTAACAACGCGGTCTGAGGTAGGCATGTTGTTTACCTGCAAGCGGAACCATGCTTGCCTTAACCACGCATATGCAAGGTTCAGGCGGTGCGCGGTCTGAATGTCGGATAGGCAGGGAGATGAACAGGAAGCGTTAAGAAAGAAAGGTCAACGCGGACAGGTAGAGGGGCTGAGGTCGGGTTTGGGGTGGAGTAGTTGTTTGTTTTTGGTGGGTGGGTTTAAGGCACAGAGCAGGGTTGTCAGGGTAGTTCTTAGGGCTTAGGGTTGGATTGGGCTAGGGATCCTCGAGTTAGGACTCAGGGGCCATTTCAGTTTAGAACATATAGGAGTTAGCAAGGTTTGGCTGAAATTTGGTTTTTGACTTGTTTTGGCTGAATTTCCTTGTTTTTGAATGGCTGCAGGTGGGGTTTTTAGGTCAAAAGTCATACCCATTCCCGTGAATCGATCGGGATACAGCTTGGTAGGTATTTGGGGACAAGTGGGTCTTGTGTTCTTCCAAGTTTGCAAAGGATCGGACAAGTGGAACTAGTAGAAAAGCAATTGTTTCTGAGATGCTGGTGTCCAATTTTATCCAATGGGCCCATTTTGGAAGTTCTTGAGAAATATTTTTGGGGTGGTTTCAGTTGCTCCAGGTGAATGTGGCTTCTGATGGTTGGGGATGCCTGCTGTGTGTATGAACATTTTGGGGAAAATCAATCCACAGTAAGGGTGGTTTTGGACCTAGTTTGGAAATAGCAAATCGCCTGCATTGGGGCCTATGGGATTGCACATCTTGTGGTTCTGAGTGGAGCTAGTTGGATGGGCTAGTAGCTGGGATAGTCTAGTTTTGAATTTACCACACAGATTCCTTTAGCAGTCATACCTTTGCAACAAAAATCGTTGTAAAGGCATACATAGTAAACAAATGCATGGTTACGTCGCATTTGAGGTTGGAATCGCGTTGTAGAGGCATGCGTGGTTCAGCCATGACTCCCTCTGTCATACAACCGTATGTAATGTTTTGGACTCATTAGGCTCCGTGGGTCTCAAGGTCAATCTGGTAAAAATCCACTTAGTCACTAGTAAAGGTGTTGCAGGGATTCTGCTCCTACACAGAACTGTGCACGGAGACCCAGGACCTCAGTGAATTGTGGTGTACCAAAAACTCACCTCAGTGCCTAGAAACCCTAACCAGCTAGCATCAGTGTCACATTAGCTCTTCATCCTATAGCAAAGGAACCAATGATTAGACAACCCAGAACATGCGACTTAGGTTATACTCAGGAATGGTGGGAAGCAAGATCACTCTTTCGTTATACTCTCATACCAGTCCACAACAGGAGTAAAAAGAGACAGGGGCAAAGTTAAAATATTTATTTCTTTTAGCGACGTGCTCTAAGATGCAGTATTTTTGCTAACATAAGCAGACATACAATCGGAAATAATATGGTCAGCATTGTTACAATTCCATAAAACACAAAAGGAGAAATCATATTACAATGATTGTGAAAACTGGTCTTATAGTTCCTAGTATAACACCCTCCCTAGATAGAAACTATGTTTTATAAAATATAGAAGGTCTCTTAGGCTTGTGCGGGGGACCCCATACCTCTAGGATTAGCAGGAATGTATCACATCAGGATCTGCAAAAGCACTCTTTCTCTCTGGAAAAACGGGAGTCTTCCAAGGGCCTGAAATCATGCTTCCATGCATGATTAACCACATGCGCGCTGCTCCTATTCTGCTGGAATGCTGACTTTTTAAAAAACCCATTGTTCATGACGAGCTGGGCTCGTCATCAGTGTTTGAGGAGGCTACACCATGACGAGCCCAGCTCGTCATCAGCCTCGAAGGGGTTAAAGGCACCAGAATCACGTTGGCTGCAGCTGCATGTATGTTATGGCTAAAACGTGAGCCGATCAGCCCGAACAACAGCTACCTTGTTGTGATAACGTTGGCGGCTTTAGAACTCTGTGTGCAGACTAGAGTCTCGATGTAAGTCTCGGGATGCTAAAAACAAGCCATTCTCATGTGCAGCATTTCACGCAGCCTAACTTACAACAACATTTATGTGTAGTGTTGTGTGTAAAAGCAGCGAAAAGGTAAAATGACACTTAAACTTCTAATAAGCCTATGCTAACATAGCAATGCATGCAACAAAGCCCAGCCCTCACTACAAAGGTACAATCCCCAGGGCATTTTAATTGGGAAATCTCAATTTCACCCCAGAGAGAAACAATTGCATCCATTCTCAAGATACCCTTCCCAAAAACAAAAGGAGACCTGAAATTGCAATTGGTAAAACAATCAGGCAACTTATCAGCTGGTCTCTGCGCATTGAACTCAGGTGGGACTGCTTTCCTCATCGCAGTGCGCCAAAAGGCAATAGAAAATAAGACGAGTCATATGTTTTTCCATTCAGCACTTAGAGGTAAAATTAACTGGATATAAGAGATAAGGACAAATACATATATGACCCCTCATTTTGGACTGGTATTCTAACTCCATTGTTTATGCACGCGTTAGCAACTGGCTCGATCCCTGATTCCTGGCGAGGAAGCATTTTAAATCCCATATACAGGGGGCGTGGCCAAGATGGCGGGCTGAGAGGTCGCACTTGCCGAGAGCTCCCGGACCCCTGAAACCCTGCACCGCTCGCAGCCGCTGATTCCCCCCCGGATCGAGCGGTGACTGAGCCTGGTGACCCCCGTGGTGGTGTGGAGCACTCGTTGAGCCCTGGGTGCCCCGCCAGAGGTGCGATTCTGACCGAGATAGCCTGGGGCGGAGCCCGCTGGTCAGCTTGTGTGCGGCCCGGAAGCCGCAAGACCTTCAGGCTTGGGGTCTTGACGGTGGGCTCTGCCGACTGTGAGTGGCCTGCCGGAGTGCCTGCGCCGCGGTGTTCGAGGAGGTGCCGAGGAGGACTTCGCCGGCGGAGCGGAGCCGAACGGAGGAGGGCGACGGAGGCGGAGCCGGCCTCCGGCTACTACGCAAGTCCAGGGCTTGAGAACGCTCGCCTCGCGCAACCGCTCCGGCCCAACCCTGGTTGTGGCGGAGTGAGGTCGCGCCTCCGGAGCATTTCTTCATTCAGGCGTGCCGGCCCCGGCTGCCTTTGCCCCGCGAGCCTGCCCTCCGGCTGTGTTTATTGCCACTGGACTCACGGAGGAGGTAGGCCTCATTCCCTGGGCGTTGGCTCATTGACTGTAACGGGCGGCCATTTTGGGAACCACGGACCGGCCGCCCGGCCTTGGTCGGGCCTCTGTGTGGCGGTGCTTCCTGGCTGGCGAATAACAGTCCTGACCCAAGCGGCCTCTTCGCCGAGCAACGGCCATCGGTGGCTCCCGCGCCGCCAGGATGTCGAATGCCAGGGGTCAGAGGAGAGGCGACCTGACTTTGCCAGACATGTTGGGACGCGGTGCCCTACGCAGCGGAGGGAGCCAGGCCGCCCCGAACTCCCCGGCCCCTTCTAGAGGCGCTGAAGGTGGGGAGCCCCCGGTGACACGATCGTTCCTCGAGTCGCTGTTTAGCTCCTTAAGGGAGGATTTTCAGACTTTGAAGCAGGAGGTGGCCGGGGAGGTCCGCGAGGTACGGAGAGAGGTGGACTCCTTGGGGGAGATAGTCAACACCGTGGAGGAAGCTGGTCATTTCAGGGACGAAGAGATCACCCACCTGCAGCAGGAGGTCCTGCGGCTGCGGGAGCAGCGGATTGAGCTGCAGGCCCACGCCGAGGACCTCGAAAACCGATCCAGGCGGAACAACATCAGGGTCCGGGGCGTCCCGTCCGGCGAAGAGGGTGAAGACGTGACCGCCTACCTAGAGGCCCTCTTCCGTGCAATTTTGGGGGAGTCAGAGGATTTTCAAATCCGCATCGACAGGGTGCACCGGGTGGGCCGCCCTCGCAGAGCTACGGCGCCCCCCCCGGACATTCTGGCCTTCCTACCGGACTTCCCCCTGAAGGAGCGGATCCTCCGCGAGGCGCGGCGGCAGCAGCCTTTCCGCTTCAGAGATCACCCGGTGGCCCTCTACCAGGATTTGTCTACGGTCACGCTGCAGAAGAGAAAATCCTTTAAAATCGCTACGGACTTTCTCCGGGAGCAGGGAACGCAGTACTCTTGGGGGCACCCCTTCCGCCTGATTTTCAGATGGAACGGAATATTGCACCAGCTCCGGTCCCTCCAGGATGTGTGCGCAGTATTGGGCGTCACGGCATCGGATGCGGACACTCCGGCGCCGCGCCGCCGACGAAGCACTCGAGATGGTTGGCGGCAGGCTGGGGAGAGGCGCTCCCCGCCACCGGAGCGGCCTGACTCGCCCACGATTCGGGCGGACATGTCGGCCGCCATTCAGGAGGCTTCCAGGGCAACAGCGGTTGGCGAAGTGGCCTTGACGGCCTGAACTTACTCCGGGGGGGAGTCTACACTAGCTTTTCCTTATTGCAGGTGCGGGGGTTCTGGGGGTGGGGAGGGGCGGGATGGCGAGTGCAGGTGGTTGTGGCTGGACGTCCACTAGACTGACTTTCCACGGCCTTGTCCGATAAGGGCCGGGCTGGGACAATGGCTTCTTTGAAAGACTTGAGAAGCGGGGATGGGAAATGGGAATTGCAGGGGAGTGTTTTGAGTTTGGGGGTTTGCAGGGGGACTGGGAGTTTGGAGCGATATGGGGTTGGATGTGTGAAGTTCCAGGGGAAGGGGGGGGTCCACTTAGTTGGGGGGTTTTGGGGTTTGGGGACTGCACTGTGCCGTAAGGGTGTCTGCGTTTGCTGTGCGCTGAGGCTTCGTGAGGTGGCCTCTATGTTCGCCTGCTGGGCCTTGCCCGCCTTCATGTGCGTTTTAAGGGTTCCCCTCCTTGATGGCCCTTAAGGTTGTCACTCTGAATGTGAAAGGGCTGAATAACCCGGTTAAACGGCGGGCGGTGTTGTCTCTGTTAGAGAACTCCCAAGCTGACATCTGCCTGCTACAGGAGACCCATCTGCTGGCCAAAGATTGTCCCAGAATGCGTACCCCCAAGTTCCCTATGCAGTTTTTTTCCTCCAGCGCTTCTAAAACAGCAGGGGTGGCACTTCTGTTCTCCAAGGGGTTCAGGGGGGAAATCTTACAAAAGGTAGCGGAACAGAAAGGGAGGCTCTTGGCATACAGGATTAAGGTGGGGGGGCCTGGTGATGACTGTGGGCTCTATCTACGGTCCCAACGACCATCAAGATCAATTTTTGCACAAGGCATTGGAGGACGTGGCGTTGGGGGAGATCTGAATCTAGTCTTCGACGCGGCTCTGGACAGGTCTGTGCAACGGCGCCACCAGTTGGGAGAGCTTTCGGGCTCGGTTCGCACCCGACTTGAGGAGCTGGACTTGCATGACATGTGGCGCCGCCTCCACCCTGCGACCCGCGCGTACTCCTATTTCTCACACGCACACAAGTCCTACGCGCGACTGGACCATCTACTTGTGACTGGCCCGATGCTCGCTCTGGCCTCGAATGCCGATATGGGGGTCCTCTCTCTTTCCGACCATGCGCCGGTGGAGGGTACCTTTAATTTACCCCCGGTGGCTCGACCAAGAGGGGTCTGGCGACTCCGGGACACCCTCTTGCACAGACGGTCGACGGTGCAGCAGATTCGCGCGGCCATTGCGGACTTCCAGCGCGTAAACGATAATGACGACACCTCACGCGCGACGCAATGGGCCGCCCTGAAGGCTGTGCTCCGGGGCGAATTTATCGCTATCTCCTCGGCGGAGAACAAGGATCGCCAGCTCAAGAGGGATGAGCTTACCCGACAGGTGCGGGAGCTGGAGCAGGTCCATCTTAGGACGGGAGCCCCCAGGGTCTGGAGACAACTGAAAGCCGCCAGAAAACTCTTGTCTGCCCTCGACATGGACCGGGCAGAGTACGCAATGCTTCGTCTGAAGCACAAGTATTACACCGGTGGCGACAGGTGCGGACGGCTCTTGGCCAACAAGCTTAGGGTGCAACATCAACAGCACCGGGTGAAGGAGCTGGTTACCCCTGCCGGAGGTTCAGTCACGGAAGACGAGCAAATTGCAGACGTTTTCCATAGTTTTTACGCTGACCTCTACACTGGCGAGGCCCCCTCCGCCCAGGCGGAGGCGGACTATCTGGAGTCAGTGCCGCTCCCGTCGTTGACGCCGGATCAGGCCCAGTATCTGGAGCGGGAGATCCGTATCGAGGAGGTGGTCACGGTGATCTCCCGGCTTAAACTGGGAAAGGCACCGGGCCCGGATGGCTTCATCCCTCTTTTTTATAAGACCTTCTGTCAGGAGCTGGCGCCTCTGTTGACACGCCTCTTCAACACGTTCTCGGAGCCGGGCGCCACCCCACCCGAATTTCTCCAGGCCACGGTCTCCGTGATCCCAAAACCGGGCAAGGACCGGACTGCCTGTGGATCCTACCATCCTATCTCGCTACTGAACGTGGACCTGAAAGTGTTCACTAGCATATTGGCGGCACGTTTGGCACTTCATCTTCCGGGCATGGTCGACTCGGATCAAGCCGGCTTCATGCCTGGCAGGCAGACGATGGACAACACGAAGAGGGTGACTCATATTCTTGAGAAGGCCTCCAGGATCCCCGGGGAAAGAATGCTCCTTTCCATCGACGCGGAGAAGGCTTTTGACAGAGTGCACTGGCCCTACCTAGAGAAGGTCCTGGGCAAGTTCGGAGTAGGCGAGAAGTTCCAGCACCTGATTTTTAACTGCTACCGGTTTCCGTCCGCGGTGGTCCGAGTGAACGGAGGCAGCTCCCGACCCTTTCCTATAGAACGGGGAACACGACAGGGATGTCCGCTGTCCCCTTTGCTTTTTGCTCTTTACATGGAGCCGTTTGCTCAAAGGGTTCGACAGAACCCCGATATTATCGGGGTCAAGATGGGAGAATTTCACCACGCGATTAGCCTCTATGCGGACAACGTCATTTTGACGCTCGATGACCCACGGAGGTCGCTGCCGGCTTGTATCGCGGAATTGGACCTTTTCGCCGCGGTGGCGGGCTTTCGAGTGAACCTCGGGAAGTCTGCTGCCCTCGATATTTCGCTAACTGGCACCACCAGGGCGGAACTACAGAGGCTTTTCCCTTTGAGCTGGTCCGGTGACCGGATTCCGTACCTGGGGATCCTGTTAGCACCCTCACTCCCGGCGATGGTCACGGCCAATTATGCGGCTTTGAGCACGAAAATTAGGGAGGAACTGGCTCGGTGGGATAAGGGCACGTTGTCGCTGCTGGGTAGGGTGGCCGCAGTGAAGATGACCCTTCTACCCCAGGTGCTGTACTTGTTCAGGGCGCTGCCGCTGCAACCCCCCGTGGGGTGGCTCGCAGAGACTCAGTCGGCCATTGCACGTTTTGTGTGGCAGGGCCGTAGACCGCGGATTATAAGGAACATTGCTACGCTGGCGCCTGAATCTGGAGGGCTAGGGATACCAGACTTACGGAAATACTTCCAGGCCGCCCAACTTCGCTACCTGGTGGAGTGGAGCCGGTGGGAGTCAGACAAACACTGGCTGTTTCAGGACCAGGCGGTAGCAGGCAGAACGCTACAGGAGGTGCCATTCCTGAGACGGGCCCATCGACCCCCTAACCTTTACGCCTCTTTTGTGACGCGTGTCCCACTCCGGGTGTGGGACTCAGTGGCCACTAGGCATGAACTCACTACCTTTCCCTCTCCCTTCACGCCGCTAATTGGCAATCCGGACTTTGGTCCGGGAACTGAACCTGGTGCTTACGACTGCTGGCGGGCGGCCCGCTGTTGCGCTTTGTATCACCTGTATGGCCCAGAGGGTGTCACCCCCTTCGAGGACTTGCGGCGGGTTTATCGCCTCCCTGAGACGGAGCGCATGCGGTATATGCAGGCGCGCCACTGGGCGCTACAGTCCCACGTGCGCGAAAGGGCTGACCGGGAGATCACGGTGTACGAGCGCTGGTTAGTCACTCGCACATCGGACGCTAAGCTTATCTCCGACTTGTACAAGATGCTGCAGCCCCCCCCCTTTCACATTCACAACCTGGGTCGGGAGCGCTGGGACCGGGAGCTCGGACGAGTGTTGAGTCATACAGAATGGGACCACATCTCCTACCGCTCACGCCACTCTGCCTATCACACGGGGCTCACGGAGACCTTCACCAAAATTTCGACCTATTGGTATTGCACTCCTGAGAAATTACATGAGATGGATAGGTCAATACCAGGGACGTGCTGGCGTAACTGTGGCCAAACTGGCACGCTTACACATATTTTGTGGGATTGTCCCCTTTTGGCTTCTTATTGGGAGGAGGTCCTTAGCGAGGTTGACAAATGTTTCGAGATAGAGCTGCCACGGTACCCTGCCTATGTCCTATTGGGATTGCCGAATGGGTTGATGTACCCACTCAGGTCTAGAAGGGGTAGACAGATTGCGATAGCTCTGGGGTCAGCGGTGCAAAACATTCTCATACACTGGCGCTCCACCACGCTTCCCTCCGTTGTCTGCTGGCTGCATAGATTGTGGCATGTTCTTGGCATGGAGAAAATGTCCTTAGTGGCAGTGGGGGATGTAGATGCTTTTGAGGAGCTGTGGGCGCCTTTCCATGGTCTGTTGTGTTCTGAGTTCAGGGAGATCGCCTGCCCGAGGTATCTCAGGCAGTTACGGCTGACACCGCCGCCGGATCCGCCTGTTTGATTGGTTGGAGTCGGCGTCTAGTAGCGGAGTCCACCGGAGGGTCGCTACGAGGGGAGAGTAGATGGTCATTGGCACAGTGCAGGGGGTGGGTTTGGGGTGCAGTAGTTGGGGGGTTTGTTGGTTGGGTAGGATATGGAGCAGGGTTGTTTCCCCACCCTTTCTCCCCCCTTTTTTCCCTTTTCCCCTCCCCCCCCTTCCCTCTCCCCTTCCTCCACCCCCCCTTTTTTCCTTTTTGTCTTTAACCACAGGCGCGCAAGCTGTATTTCCATGCTGG
This sequence comes from Lissotriton vulgaris, assembly GCF_964263255.1. Lineage (NCBI taxonomy): Eukaryota > Metazoa > Chordata > Amphibia > Caudata > Salamandridae > Lissotriton > Lissotriton vulgaris. The sequence continues at coordinate 513,329 of NW_028248507.1, read as the reverse complement.
ATGGTGCTCATTGAGGAGCCAGAAATGCTTTGATGTATCTGATGTACCGTACGCATTGATTGTGATGCACCTGTGGTTTTTCTTTTTCAGGTCCTTGTTGTTTCCTTCTTTACCCTGCTTCAATAAAATACTTTAAACCTAAATCCCATATACAAAACGGGTTCACGTTAAGACCCTGCGAACTATAGAATGATTGCACTGATTGATGTGGAGGCCAAGATATATGCTTCAAATCTCTTGGCAGATCTAGAGGATTGGGTCAATCGCATAAACCTGATACCAAACACTCAAACTGGATTCGGGGCCGGAATGGGCACCCTTACTAATATTTCTGCTGTGACTCTTCTAGCCAAACAAGCTTACGCGAAATATCGAACCTTGTACGCTTGCTTCATTGACCTTAAAGCAGCCTTCAACAAGGTCCTGAGAAAGAAGTTGTGGGCCAAAATGAAAAGCTGGGGGGCACCACCCAAACTTTTGGAGGCAATAATCAATCATTACTCAAACATGTGGGTGCAGATAAGGAAAGGAGAGGGCCGCACCATAACAAACAAGATACCAACATTAAACGGGCTAAAACAGGGGTGTGTGTTGGCCCCTGTTTATTTAACATCTACACAGCCGATCTTGACAAGTACCTCCAACAAGTGCAAATTGACCCCCCAAAATTGGGCAAAACGTCAATCAGGAGCCTTTAATACGCAGATGCTATTGTGCTCCTAGCACAAACACCAATAGGCCTACAGCGATCGATGACCCAACTAAGATCTTATATCACTTCTGCTCAATTACTAATAAACCTTAAGGAAACTAAGGTATTATGCTTTAGTAGTCATCACAAAATAGGGTCACCTGGAAAATGGAGGAAAAACCCATATCCCAGGTGGACTCATACAAATACCTAGGGTTCCAACTTGACCATACACTTAAATATAAGCAACACTTGGACCAAGGGAATATTAAAGCAAAACAACTCCTTCATGCTTTCAAAATGTTACAGAAGAAGCTAAAAGGTTAGCCAACATGTCAGTTGCTTAAGATAATACAATATCAATAATTTACATTCACAGTTTATCTTCTATGTGGTGGTTATTGCTAGAAGAGAAATATGTAAAGAATGGAAGTCAGCTGCCCCTCCCAGATTTGCAGAGTGTCTAAAAAATATAATGGAAGTCTGTAAGATGGACATGGTCGGTCGCGATGGAAACACTGAGAATGTATGGTCAAAACTGGAGGTCTGGTCGAACAAGTAAACGGTCCGATGATTACGCCAGAGGTTGTGTCGGTCCTGTCCTCCCCTGGCCTGAAATATACCACCATAAGTCAGGGGAGATGGATAAGGAAACAACCTACCTCTGGGACATCCCTGTCCGCTAGATACTGACCCCGGGGCGGAAACAGAATTGTTAGTATAAAAGGCGACAGTGAGACCCATCTAGAGCATATAAAATCTGGTGGCATATATGAGGACAAAAACAAAAACACTTGGACCAAGGGAATATTAAAGCAAAACAACTCCTTCATGCTTTCAAAATGTTACAGAAGAAGCTAAAAGGTTGTCCAACATGTCAGTTGCTTAAGATAATTGCAGCAAAACTTTTACCCTCAATATCATATGGGTCGGAAATAATGAATACAAAAGATGCAGCCGCCTTAAACCTAGCCCAATCAAGTTTTTTTAAGCGTCTGTTTTTAATTCCTCGGCACATCTCTCAGGCACAAGTTCGACTGGAATACGGGCTGAAAATCCAGAAACCTACCAGACAAGGGATGATGGTAAAATATTACTGGCGGATGAGGCAAGCGGAAAACAACACATTAGCCCACTTCTGTTGGGAAGAAATCGAAAAGCAAGGGAGGTAAAAAAAACTCTATTGTTGCAGTCCTAAAAGAATCATTCGTTGATCTACATCTTGAAGAAGCATGGCATACAACAACATCATATTCCGAGTTCAAAAATATGGTAAACGGCGCAATTAAACGAACTTCGCTATTTATTGACAAATCTGCCTTTGCTAAGAAAAATCATGCATGGGCAGTGATTCAATCATATCATTTTCTGAAACTCCAACCGTACTTGTCTGAACACTTCTCGCATTACAAAAAGCTCTATTTGACACTGTTGCGGCTGGGTTCATTCCCCACAAAGGATCTAACCCCGAAATGGAAGTCTACATGGCCCACTAAAGAATGTCGCCTGTGTGAACAAGGAGAAGAGTCGTTATTACACCTTTTATGCATCTGCCCCCCTGCTATCAGAACCTCAAAAAATAGTCCTCCATGAGGTTTTTAGGAAACATCAATTGAGGTCGTGCAGAGATGCAGTGATACAATGCCTTGGTGAGCTGTCAATTCTGCTGTCATGTCGAGCCATCACCTTTTGGAAAATAGCAGCCAAAGAATTGGACAAAAAACATAATAGTCCACATGGCAAAGGTATATGTCTGTTTGGTCACTCCCTTTCTGCACTGACATCAAATATCGCTCTTTTCATATTGAACTGCAATGAACTTCTTACGATTTGTATAGATTACAATATGTTTGTTTTACTTGTCGTTGCGACCAAAGCTTATGATAGGATAATGTTTTTACTTGTTTGCATTTTATAGACTTTTATCTTAGATAACTATTGTGTAATATGTGTTTTTTCCATGCTTTTATGATTTTTAACGAAATCAAATAAAAGTAATACTACTTATGTACCATATATGGCATATAAATTGTAAATATCAAAATGTATGGGGACCCAACATATCTCACGAAAACCTTTCATTGATTTAAAATATATATATATGATTTATAATATAACACACATACTTTTCCAAAACATGTTGTCCTTTATGAGTAACAATATCTAAATATGTGCAAGATTTGAAAACTTTGAATAAAAACAACAGCACTTACTATTTTATTGATATGAATGAGGTGAATAGTATGAATACGGCTAGTCAATATTTGGTGGAATATTAGATAAAGACACTCGCATTTCGTCATTAAGCATTTTCAAGCTACCACATTTCAGTGCCATGTTTTATTTCAGCTAATTCTTCTTCAGAAAGTGAAAAAGATCCCAGTTGCAGTTGAAAGAAATGGATTTCTGATGCAATCATAGTCTTTGATTTCAAAATTTGGGAAGTGAAGGACTGGGTTAATTTAAGACCCAGCGGTGCCAGGGATAACACCTGAAACCTTCGTGGGTTACCTGTTCCGGCGTACAAATAACAGAGACACGGGACACTTCCTTCGGCGTCAAAGATTCGAGGTTTATTTACTGCAGGGAACACAGAAGTCACGTGAAGTACATAACATGTAGGTTCGCGGAGCCTGATTCAAATTGTATCTGTGGATCGCTCCTTTTATACAGTTTCTGAGCATAGGATAACATGGTACACAAAGAATTACATATTATAGACGACCAAATTTGTTTAAAATAGCAAGTGTGAAAAGTAAACAAAGACTAAAATTGTATACAGTATATAAATTTAATATGTATTAATTAAAAATCATATAGACAGGCAAACTATATGATAGGGCTAAAAAAATCAGTTCATAAAACCAAAACACACATATCATATTCCACTATAAATTCTCAAAATCATACATATAGTGACAAAAGCAATACATTCATGAATATAGATGACAATAAAAACATATAATCATAAAGTAACTCATGGAGTTGATTTTTTTAGCCCTATCATATAGTTTGCCTGTCTATATGATTTTTAATTAATACATATTAAATTTTTATACTGTATACAATTTTAGTCTTTGTTTACTTTTCACACTTGCTATTTTAAACAAATTTGGTCGTCTATAATATGCAGATGTCCTAGGTTTTGTACACACATAGGTATTTACCCTGCCCTAGGAATCCTTATCGGTACCCAGGGGGTCCTTGTTTTTCTCACATACACAAAGAATTACAACCTGGTTCCCATCGTAAAGATCGTAAGGGGTCGCTTTCATGTATTCAGAGCCCGGAACATAATTACACTAGCATTTGGCAGTTCCCAACTGTAAAAGTACGTTTTCCCACCATTAGTACATTCCTTTCTGCAGTAAACAAATCAGGGAAGAAACAGAAACAGGTGCAGAGGAAGACGAGAACAGTAACAGATAGAAAAGGGTATAAAAAGGGGTGGTATCAGGAAACACGAGTTGCAGGAATCAAAGGACATGCCTAATGAGATGCACAACTGAGACAATAGTCCGGCACGGCAAGATGAGCCTCGAGCGGGGCCATCTACCTTACAGTATCATCCCCCTCATCATAAAGACACCTTCAAAGGAACACGTGTCTTCCGCAAGAGCTTGGGAATCCCAGGGTCGCGAAGCGGACAGCGTCCGTTCGCTGGCTACTTGAGGGCAAGAAACAAAATGGATGCCGCATCTAAAATGGAACCCGTGGGTTCAGATGAAGAAACCCACGAAACAAACGAACGGTTTAGGCTAGCACAGCGAAAACGCGTACACCCACTAAACTCGTCATTTGTGGTTCATAGATGCTAGACTTGACCATATTCGTGCGAGTCGAAAACACCACTTACAATTGTCACGGAACCTCAGACGCTCCTTTTGCCCTCATGTAGGCAAGCACTAGTCGGAATCATAATCGATCTCGATATTCATCAGACCATCTAGATGCTGCTGCAACATAATTCTATCCATCAATGCTTCCTTGGTAACAGGTGGCCGTCTTATACACATGTAGCACAGAGGCCACATAAGGCAGGACCACACTGCACACAAAGACAGCACGTGAACAAAAATGCTACAACAACCCCAATGATCATCAGAATCTTCCAACCCCAAGTCGACATTCGGCCCCAAAACCATCCTAGTAGCGACCAATCTCCTACGTCCACGTGTATGGACTCAGAGATCTTATGCAACTTCGAGATGGCCTGATAGACAGTCGGAGCGTTGTCTGGAATGAAAATACAACAGCTCGAATGGATCACCTTACATACTCCACCTCGATCTGCTAAGACAACGTCTAAAACCATACGGTTCTGTAACGTCATAAGCCTATCCGCCTGAAGCTCTGCTGTGATGTTACCCCGGTAGCTTGTCTCCTTTCTGGTGAAGAATTGGCTTGGTAGTTTAGTCTGCCTGTTCCCATGATGCACTGGGCCAGGGACAGACTGATTTGCATATAGCCAGGTTCTGAGCTGGGATGGGGCAGTGAGATAAATAACGGTGATGGATCAAGCCCTGATCTTTGGACTGGGTAAGAGTGGTCTGTTTAACTCAGACACTCTGTTCATCACCACCCCCATTTTTGTAAATCGTGATGTTACCAAGGGCACTGGCAGTGATATTAGCAGTCGATTCCACCACTCGAGTCAACTGTCTCAGGTTCCTACTATTGACCATAGGTCCCCAAAACGGAAAGAAACCCTTGAAAAAGTCTCCTGCCTCTTGACCGGCAGTGTCCTCTTTGCTAATCACGCCCCTCACAACTCTAGTCTTGTGGTAATCTGCTGCAACTGTGAAGGTTGGTGGCAACAAGTTTGCAATATAACAGGTGCCTACGAAGTCCAGGGGCAACCATGTATATGCACGGTCGTAACAGACAAAGTACGTACCCTTGGCAGTCAGGAGAACAGGGGAGGAGAGCATTGGTAAAACGTATGTTTCAGAGCAAGCACTCTCCCCAAGGTGAGCTCTCGGGCTTCGGCCACGGCCTTTCAGACAGAAATTACCAAGGTGGGGTACGATCCATATTGGAGATGAACTTCTAAGCTGTCTATCACCCCGAGCGCACTATACTCAACCTCACTCAGATCCCTATAGGCTCGCACCTCTTCATCTGGGATAAGCGATGGATCATAGATATCCATATCTAAGTCAGCTATTGCTATTGCCAACGACTTATGGTACGGACCGGGACCAAAGTGGGGAGAACGTGGCTCTCGATTGGGGTAAGAATCTAGTGCGCTTCGAAACATTGATTGGAATGCTCAAGCTGAACCCTGGGAGCTGTAAGGAAGAACCAAATACGGAATTCCCTTATCGGTGGTATGTGGCATTAATCCACACACCCAATAGTTGGTAGTGTTTACAACTAACTGATGCTGATGGAGGAGCTGAACAAAGGAATTGTTCATGAATTCCGCACGTCTAGCCTGCTCGTGTTGTGGTAAGATGTGGAAAGAATGAGGAGAAACAGTAGAGGTAGGTTTAGATTCAGTAGAAGGGGTAGGTGAGGCAGTAGGCAACAATGATAGTATTGTGTAATACACCCCACCCACCAATAACAAAGAGACAGTTAGGAATAAAAGGAACGCCTGAAACATGAAGCATTTTGTATAGGCAATTCCACGCAATTCAAATCTTTGAGCCTGAGCCTTTTCCAAATCCGACAGCTTTGAGAAAGCCATCCTCTAAAACCGTCCGCAACGTTTTTGACGCACTTCGTTCTGTGTAGCAATAGTCAATCCCCAGGAGTTCCTAGGAACCGACGGTCTTCGACCTAGTGTCAAGACCTACTAACCAGAAGGAAGTACCCGTGCGGCCCTACCCATTAACAGTATGTACAAAATCTCCTAGCTGTGGAAGCAAAGCACATATGTGGAAAAAGGCTCAAATTTTACAAAATTACAATTATACGAGTGTGTTCAGACTGAATGGTGGCAATGGGGTAACGTGGATGTCAGGGGAGTAAGCAAAAATATTTATTAGTCTTTAGTACTGGATCGAAGAAAATATCGGCTTCTCCCAGGACGTGTCTGTTCGTCAAACAGTTGATCCGAGGATGAGACAGAGTTCTGTTGATCAATCAATTGTTCAGATCCTGAGTTTTGTGGTGACAAATGTTCAACAATGTCGTTCTGCTGCACTGAGGTATCTCCGACAGGCTGAGCATCGCTGAAAGGAACGAAGGTCGGCACAGTTTCGCTTTCAGATGAGGCGATGCCCTTCCTCACCCACGAGTCTGCTGGTAAAGGTATAGGTACCTTTTTGGTATGGGTGGCATGCACCCAGTTCTTGCGTCCTTCCAAACGAACAGCAGTCCTCGTGGCAAGGAGCACTTGGTAGGGTCCAGTAAAACGAGGCTCAAGGTTGCGCTTCCTGGCGAAATTCCTCGTCACCACCCAGTCTCCGGGCTGGAGCTGGTGGCCTGGACCCTCCGTCTGCGTCGGCAGTGCTTCAAAGACCTGTTGGTGAATTAATCTCAGTTTAATAGTCAGATCATGAAGATAATCAATCAACATAGGGTACTCAAGATCAGAGAACACACTGGGTCTAGGGACCCCCCAAACATTGGCAGGACGGCCGAACACAATCTCATAGGGACTGAGCCCTACTCGGGAGTGTACAGTCGCCCTAGTTGACAGAAGAGCTAAGGGTAAAGCGTCAGGCCACGTGAGACCAGTCGTAGCCTGAATCTTTGCTAACTTTAATTTAAGGGTGTCATTATAACCTTCAACCAAGCCTGCTGACTGGGGATGATTGGCGCTGTGGAATTTTTGTGTAATTCCAAGGCCCTTACACACACTCTTCATCACACTCCCTACAAACTCACTTCCATTATCAGACCATACAATCCGTGGCATTCCATACCGAGGAAAGTATTCCTTTAGTAGGATCTTTGCAGTGGACAGGGCAGTGTTGTCTTTGAGAGGGTAGGCTTCAATCCATCGGGAGAATGCGCAAACCACTACTAAAACGTATTTTAGGTTATTGCATCGCTCCATATGGATGAAGTCTAGTTGTATCACTTCAAAGGGACATGAAGGGGGAGCAAAATGGCCAGGAGGTGTAGGAGTTCCCTTACCAGGATTGTACATCATACATATCATGCAATACTTAACCAATCTCTCAGCACACTTAGTAATACCATCATTCTTCCATACAGGGGACAACAACTTACAAATACCTTTCGCACTAATATGTGCCAAGCCGTGTGCCATCGTCACAACAGCTAGCACATACGCATCCTGCAACATCCACCTCTTATTCTCTGACAAATCAATCCAGCCGCCATTTGCATCCAACTTTCCCGTACTCTCTTTCCACTTCGTCTTTTCAGATTCAGTGGCCTCGTTCTGAATCGCTTTCACACTCTCGATAGTGTCCTCACACATACCAGTCTCTGTAGGCCACCTAACCGAACTCGTCACATACATTCTAGTGCTAAGGTTCCTGGCAGTCTCCTTAGCAACTTCATCAGCGAACGCATTGCCACGACCAACATCATCCGTCACCTTACGGTGTGCACTACATTTAATAATCGCCACCTGCTCGGGCAATGTAAGTGCATCCAAAAGATCATTCACAAGCTGTCCATGCTGAATCTTCGTACCATGCGACGTCATGAAACCTCTCTCTCTCCACAAACGTCCAAAACTGTGCGCAACACCAAAAGCATACTGACTGTCAGTAAACACATTCACCCGCTTCCCTTTCGACAAAACACACGCTCTTGTCAAAGCAATCAGCTCTGCCGCCTGTGCAGAGTTCTGATTCAATCTTGCAGTCTCCACAACCGTACTCAAAGTTACCACAGCATACGCAGTCGTCACATCGCCATTCGGCAACTTAAAACACGAACCATCCACATACAGGGTACCATCGGGATTTTCCAATGGAGTATTTTTCAAATCAACGCGACCTTTTGTTTCCTCCTCGGTTCGTAAGTAGCAGTCATGAGGTGCTACTTCGTCTGATTCCATACTAATTGGCAACAAAGTCGCCGGGTTCAGGGGATGAGGTAATTGAAATTTTTATGGTCGAGTATGTCCCCTAACGTGCACCCCAACGGCTCCATGTACGAGTTTAAGGTACATGTAATTTCCCTCCACAACCGAATCTGAAGACGCAAATACATTTGCGTCCAACGTTAACATGTCTTCTATCAGATCCACCATGAATGGATCGGTAATTCAGTTCCTAAGTATGCTGTGCCACCGTCTTTACATGGTGCACTTTCATGTTTTTCCTGGCTCTGCCGAGCTAGGCCCTGATTTCTGCCTTCGAGCCACTTCTGTCTCTGCCTCTGAAAGCTGCAGCATGGAGATGCTTCCCTGACCTCTGCCTTACTTCCTGCCAAGCGGTGCCTGGCTCGGCCTGGCCTGCCTGCCAAACAGTGTTTTGCCTTCAAGTTATCTGTTCAGCCTCCTCGAAAACACATTCCCGTCTAGTGATTTAGGTAAACATATCCCCGGCTGCAGAACAAAGAGCAAGTCTTCCTGTCTCCGTGCAAGTAATTTACAGTTCCCGTTGCCATAGTAGGCCCATGGCCCCGCACGTAGACACGTAGACACATATGCACGCACTAGCATTCAGTATAGAATAGCCTCTGCCCGAGAGACCTTTTACTCCAGATAAAACATCCTCCAAACATAAGATACCAGATATGTTATAGGTTCAGGTCGTACTGACATCCCAGACTTCTGTCTCCTTTACTAGTGTCAAAGTTCTCCCCAGTTACACGTCTATGTCACGTCATGCTAGTTGCGCGCGCATCCGCACTTCCTGCTGACTTTGCAGAATTCTCTACGCACCCACCCACATATGACACTTTTCTATGACGTTTCCAGTACACGCCTCTGTGCACGCCCTTGTACACGCCTTTTTGCTACGCACATGTGTTCTTATCACATACATTTCACTTGTCACGCCTACTGTATCCATTGCCATTGTGTCATTTTACTATATATGTCATGTACTGCTAATAAATCGTTGACATCTTTCTGCCATCATTGCATACCCCCGAACCCTTGTATTGATGGAATTGATTTCCATGGCTCGAGCCATCCTGATTAAAGCCCGTATGACTCAGACATCACGGTCTCTGCCTCTCATTTGATTGAGCTATTCTTTTACCTGTCTGTAATTATATGGAAAAAAGTATACGGTAAATTATATTTACCACATAATTTGGCGCCCGAATAGGGACCCCTCCCCCACCCCACGCGCCGGCGATGCGTCGCAGGCCTTGCCCCCTACCACAGCCGTGACGGACTTCTATGCGCATCTGCAGGTTTTCCTGTATCTCCCTCAGGCCTACGGAGGTGACGGAGACTGCGGTCGACATCCAGACGAGGCGGTGAGGAGTGCGGAGGATCTTGACCAGAGCCCAGCCGAGAGAGCAGTGTCCGAGGTGTCGAGAGGCCCACCTGTCCGAAGCGTCGAGGCGCATGCGTAGTGTGCGGCAGCAGTGACGTCGTAGCGGTCCAGTCCAGTCGAGTTTCCGAGGCCTTCCGTTCCGTGCTTCCCGGTGAGTACCATTGCTGGGGACGCATCAAGACGGGTGCATTAATTTGTATCCGGTCAAGACGGGTTTGGGTACACAGATCCGGTCTGCACTGTTTTAGCAGTGTATCTGTACTGTTTAGCAGTGCATCTAGTAATCCAGTTATTCAGTTATTCAGTGATTCAGTTAACTTTTGTTAAGTCAGTATCTGTTCGAAATGTTTCAATGTGTTTAATGTCGTGGTATGAGTGATTGTTTGCATTTCTTTACTGTGTTTATCGTGTTTGCGTCGAGGTAGCAATGCCTTTGTTTTCAAAACTACGACAGATAGGAACTAGGAAAGGGATACTTGAAGAAGCAGTTCCCATCCCACCTAGGGACACCCCTGGACATTTTATGTACCACAAGCATGGCTTAGATGCCATACTGTACTTAGACTTATGGGTAGATTATACGAAAGACTTGGAAGAGAAACAGAGATGGCCCGTTACAGGGACATGGGATGCCGAGTGCATCATGAGAGTAGAAGAAGCATTATGGAAAAAGAAAGCCAGACAATCACAGAAAGATGCCATAGAATTATGGCGTAAAGAATCACATAGACGGACAGAGAAAGCACTCAGAAAAGTAGAGAAGAGTAGAGAAGATTCCGAAAAGGCTAGAGAAAAAGAACTACTAGAAGAAGGACAGCGAGTCAGAATGGAACAACACGACAGACAGAGTAATGCCCTTATAACAGGACTGTATCCAGTTCTGGCCGAGGGCCTGCCCAAGGCGACCCCGGAAATACCGAACGATCTACCACCTCCATTGGTTCCGACTAAATTACGTCATAAAAAGACCGCAGCAGACATTTTCCTTTCTTCCTATTTAGATGATGTAGCTCCCGCATATACCAATGTACCCGTACAACCTGCTAATAACAATCTGCCACCACCTATTCCTGCTGATCAAGCCCAAGCCGCGACCCCTCACGTCAGCATTTTCCCGCACCTGTTGTCACTTCCCCTCCTGGTCCCCCTACTCTTGGTCCTCATAACCCTTTTGGTACAAATGCGACTCAGAGTCAGTCGTCCCCGATAAATATACCTTTCCCGCATCCATTGACGTCAGGTTATGCTCACGCTTCTGCCTCAGGAGGTGCTACAGGAGGTCCCTATCACACCCCGTCACAATTACATCGAGTGACAATGAGAGAATTAGCAATGCAGCGTACACCTAAAGCAAGCCCAGCCGAAAAACTTAAACAGTTACTTACAGATTGTAGATATGATACAGTGCCTGGCAAGACAGGACCCATGATATTAGCCTCATTACGTTTACGCCGTGTTACAGATTATTTGATGTTATTACCAGAAATGCCAGAACATCTAGACAACATATATCATTTTATTAGAACAGGAGAGAGGCCAGGTTGTATTCGTGAAGCCATGGCACATCAGAAAGTTGAGACGCAAGGTTTAATATTACGATTTTTGATTAATTGTTTGATTAGGGAACAAGACCAGCCAGGCTTTCCGCAAGAAGAAATGGAGGGATTGTCAAAATGGAGTCAGAATATTGCAGATTGTAAACATGATAAACAGAACTGTATAGATGCCATGTCAAGAAAGATCCGTAAAGAAATAGTAGCAATACATGCCCGACGGGAGGCTGAAAGGCCTCTCGAGTCAGACGATAAAGATACCTCTGAGGAGGAAGAACCAGAGAATGCCGCAGAGACTCAAGACCTGATGGCGTACGTAGGTAGAGAAAAACTCCCTAGACAGTATCCTCTTGATAGACCCTTTGATAGACCCATCCGTTTAGGAAACAAGAACCGATACCTTTCCCCGATACCAGAGCGATGTTCCCTTGAACATATTTTCCAAGTTACTGATAAAATCCTGAAAGAAAGAGTAGGTTATCATGAACTCACTACCTTACGTGATCAGGAACTAGCCCGGTCCGCAGTCCAATGGGCCGGGGATGACAGCATATATAAAGATGATTTAGTAGTGCAAACGTTTTTAAGTCTTACTCCAGAAGAACAGCGACTAGCTGGTATATACATGACCCAACATCTTATTGTACAGTATGAAAACCAACAATCTGATCCAGGTCCGTTATATAATCTATTGCAGGACTTACTCCTGAGAAGATGGAGAGGTCTAGGTACCGATTTAATCGACATCATTTTAGAACAACGTCACAAACACAGAACTTTCCTGACTCCACATCTTGTTTCCGTTCCAACCCCAGTAAGACAACCATATCTCCTAGATAAACAGAACCCTTTACGAGAAGTGCATCCAATCCGGAAACCAGATGATACACTTGAACGCGTGTTTGTATACACGCCCATAACTAAGATGGAATTATTGGAAATGAAGAAAATAGTGCCGAGTCATGATAAAGATCCAGCAGGGTTTCACCGCGAAATAAAAGACATGTTACTCATGGGAGATTACACATATCCCGACATTATGAAAATATTAAAAGTGTTATTGCCTGCAGGTATTTACGAGAAACTCAAAGAAAAAGAATGGGAGGTGGGAGATAAAAAGATTAATTGGGCTGAATTAGAAAACGAAGAAACGACTCGAACCCCAGGTTTAGGTCTTGGGGAGAAAACTAAAGCATTACCAGGATTATTAGTACAGGTTTTGCCAAGATTATTGACAACTAAAAAGGAGGACTGGGATGCAATCTCAGCCTGCAAACAGAAACACGACGAAGACACTAGTGACTTTTATTCCAGATTTGAGAAATGTTTTATTATTAATAGTGGCCTGAAAACAAGTAGCGAGTCATACCCACATCTTTTTGTGACCAAATTAGTCGAAAATTCCTTACCCCAGGTTAAGAACCGTGTATTGAAGGTCGAGAGCACATGGCAAGCAAATACGCCTTCCCAAATGTTACAAATGTTACAGAACCACAAGAACACAATCAGGGAGGAACATGATCACGAACAGAGACGTATGAAAGACACGAAAATGAAAGTGTTAGTTGCTCAGTCAGTTCCAGCTGATGGTCATAAAAGGGGTACGACACAGTCCAATAATTCGGCAGCTCCTGTTAAAGGGACATGCAACTATTGTAAACAGCCAGGTCACTATGTAAACGATTGTGCAGTCTTGAAACGCAATATAGCTACAGGTAAAACTAAAGAGAGACCGCGTCCCCCTAGATAGGACCAGGTCCAACATCATATTCCGCAGAATGTACAGCCTATGCAAGTTCCACAACAGACCGTAGCGGTACCACAGCCCCAGCCCATTGCCGCAACACAACATGTTACACAGCAGATGTACCAGTATGCACAATCCGATTACCCCGATTATCAGCAGTACACATGAAACAGCCTAGAGAGGGAGGTTGGCTTGCCTCTTATTGAAGTTCCTGTAGATCAAGAGGGTCCTTATGTACATAGTCAGGTATTAGGAAAGGATAGAAAATTTTTGATCGACACAGGGGCAAGCAGAACTACCATCAGTCATGACGAGGTTCCAGGGGCACCCCTCTCAGGCTCACAGAACGTTTCCCTTGGATTTTCAGGAAAGCCTATTGTTAATGAAGTATCGAAACCAGTTCCCCTTGCAGTTGGTCCATTATCCCGTACTACAGATTTATTGCTCACGAAATCATGTCCAGAAAACTTGCTTGGTATAAAGACACTGAAAGCTGTAGGAGCTGTGATTTGTTGTTCTCCGGAAGGAGTAAGGCTGTTCCTTCGTGATTTTAAGGGACACTATGTATTGAGAGATTTTGATCCTAGGTTACAGAATGTTCCTGCACATTTATGGGCACAAGGCCCCACTGATGTAGGTTGTATGCACATTACACCATACCATGTCACACTCAAGCCAGGAGTTGTACTACCACGAATCCGACAATACAAGTTACCACCTGATGCTGTAGTGGCTTTACTGAAAATCATTGACGAGCTTATTGCACAAGGAGTGGTTGTAGAAACTGACTCAAATGTTTGTAATTCCCCTATCATTCCGATTCTTAAACGCACTGATCCGAATGCACCCCCAGTTTATCGATTAGTGATCGATTTACGAGAGTTAAATAAATGCATTGTACCACAGTATCCAGTGGTCCCAGACATTTCGTCACTATTGACAGCTATTGATTCTGTGATCTCAAGAACGCCTTCTTTAGTGTCCCCATCGATCCGGAGAGCCAATACCTCTTTGGATTCTGTTTAAATGGCCGTAGCTTTAAATTTGCACGCGCCCCTCAAGGATTCACAGAAAGCCCCAGCATCTACAGCCAAGCATTGAAACGACAACTTGACAGTATTCACATGCCTGCCAACACTGCCCTACTCCAATACGTCGATGATCTATTGATCACCGCCCGTAGTGAACCAGAATGTGAACAAGCATCACTGACAGTTTTGCATTTCCTGGCAGACAAGGGACACAAGGTGTCTCCTTCGAAGCTACAATTCTGTGCCCAGCAAGTGGTGTACCTTGGGCACTTGCTGTCCAAGTGGGGTAGACAGTTGACACCTGATCGTATTCAGTTAATTGCACATCTTCCGCAACCCAAGACACAGAAAGAAGTACGAGCCTTTATTGGACTCACTTCTTATTGCAGACAATGGATCTCACAATATGCATTTCTAGCCAAACCACTTATACAGTTGACAACACAGGAGGCAGCGTCTTCGACTGTTCTCCCATGGACTCAGGAACATACACAAGCTTTTGATGAATTAAAGAAAGCCTTATGTCAAGCACCCGTTTTAGCAACACCATGTTACAGCAAACCTTTTACACTTTTTGTCACGGAACGTGATGGCACAGCGTTATCAGTTCTCACTCAGGTTCAAGCAGACAAACACAGACCGTGTGCTTATTTTTCGAGTACATTAGATCCAGTAGCCCAGGCCCTGCCTGCGTGCTTAAAATCAGTTGCAGCAACAGCTCTAGCAATCAGACAAAGTGACTCCATTGTATTAGGACATCAATTGACAGTTCAGGTTCCACACTCAGTGGAAGTTCTCCTAAACAGAACACAGACCCAACACTTGACTATAGCACGACTGACAGGTTATGAATTGACATTATTCCAACCACACATAGAAATCAGACGCTGCAATACACTAAATCCTGCTACACTTTTACCATCGAGCACAACAGATCCTACTCCACATGATTGCGTGGATGTCGTTAACACAATTACGAAGCCCAGACAAGACTTGACAGATGTTGCATTACCCAATCCAGACCTGACACTTTATGTGGATGGTTCATGTATGAGAACAAGTACAGGAGAGTTAGTGGCCGCATATGCAGTGACCACTGAAACTGAAGTCATACAAACACATCGCATTGACACCCTGTCAGCCCAAGCAGCAGAGCTCATGGCTCTGACCCAAGCCTGTATACGAGCCAAGAACCGTAAAGTAAACATATACACAGACTCACGTTATGCATTCGGAGTCGTACACGATTTCGGTGTCCTTTGGCAAGAGAGAGGTTTCTTGACCTCTCACGGAGCCAAGATCCAGCATGGCCCCCTCATTCAAGCTCTGTTGGAAGCAATACATTTGCCTACAGCTATAGCTATCATGAAGTGTAAAGCACATACAAAAGTCACAGACACTATTTCCCAGGGTAACGATTTTGCAGATCGAACGGCTAAACATACAGCACTGACTCATACTCAAACGACTGATATGACAAAGACTGACGTAACCTCACTGACACATTGCATGACAGTCAGAGATCCTACACAAGATGTCATTGACATACAGACACATGCTACTCCAGATGAAATAAAGAAATGGACTGAACAAGGAGGGGTCCAGACAGAACAGGGATGGATGACGAAGGGAAAGACCACATGGTTTCTCCCCGACTCTATGGTTCAGGTTATCATCAACACAGCACACAGTCCAGCACATTTAGGAGAAAAAGCCATGTTAGACAGCATCCAGAATCTATGGTTCAACAAGCATTTACGAGCAGCAGCAAAACAGAAAGTGCGTACCTGCATGATCTGTTGTCAGTTCAATCCAGGCAAAGGCATTCCCGTGGAACAAGGTGGATTTCATCCTCCCGATCATCCTTTTGAAGTCCTCCAGATGGATTATATCCAGATGGAAAGATGCCGAGGATTCAAGTATGTCCTCGTAGTTGTATGTGCCCTATCCAGATGGACAGAAGCATATCCCGTCCCAGATTACACTGCCCCGACCACTGCCAAGCAGTTGGTTCGTGAGTTCTTCCCACGGTACGGTTTGCCCCATGTCGTGTATTCAGATAACGGTCAGCCATTCTCGTCCGAACTTATGAAGCAGGTTTCACTTCTATTAGGTTATCAATGGAAGTTTCACTGTGTCCGACATGACATCCCGAGGCAGCAGGCCTCGTGGAGAGACACAATCAGACTCTGAAAACTCGTCTTGCCAAAGTGTGTAAAGAGAAAGGCGTAGATTGGATAGTAGCTTTACCAGTTGCCCTTTTATATATGCGAATGGTAGCCCATTCTAGGACAGGGCTATCCCCGTATGAAGTGGTCTTCGGAAGACCTCCTAATATGTGGGGGACGCCTATGCCACGTAAAATAACTGATGTCGACAGTACAATGCTGACAGATTACCTTGCTTCCTTGATGTCTGCACTACTATCATGTCGTTCACAGGTTGCGGCAGCCTTCCCAGACAACACCGAGGTGAAACCGCATGAGCTGGTCCCAGGAGATGTCGTCGTAGTCCGGAATTTCGATCGGTCAAGCCCTCTGGAACCCCTTTGGAAGGAGCCGAAGATCGTTTTGTTAACAACCAGGACTGCAGTGAAGCTAGAGGGAGGAGAGGCTGGGTCCATTCCAGCCACGTTAAGCGATTTTATGGACTTCCGCCAAAGACTGATTCCCATGACTCTCGCATTCCAGAGACTGATACCAAACTCCCCCTGTTAGAGAAAACTCCTCAGCAGGAGTATCAAATGAAATTGAGGTCTAGTAAGTCAGACAGTTTAATTGTTTAAGTCCCCCCCTGGGTGAAGCGGTTAGACAGTTTCTTGACATGTATAAGTTAGACCCCAATAGAGAGAGAGATAGACAGGACACCAAGAAACAGAAATATTGTAAAAGTCTCCGAAGCAGATGCATATGCACATTACTTATTATGTTTTTTCTGAGTCTTACGATTATTGTTATGAGTTGGATGTTATATATGTATTTTCCTATTGCACATTTTTCTAATGACACTGCAGAGCACACGTTCAGTGCCCTGCCTCCACACGAATTGTCCTATCGACTTGCGCTGCGCAACAATACATTCATCCGTATGTTACACCATTCTCACCAGATCAACAATGCTACTAATTGTTGGATATGTGGCCGACTCCCTCCCTATCAGAACTACAATGGAGCTCTGCCCCTTTTTCCTTACCCGTTTACACATAATGGTTCCTGTGGTGCATGGTTTAGTTTAATATCCTCTTTAGACACTGAATCCCGAGTTTCCCAAGCCAATTGGATATGGGGAAATCTGAACACAGTCATGAACAAAGCATGTTTCCCAAACGAAGAAGGTCTTCCACAAATGACAGGGACCGATCTAGAAAATGAAGTATATGGATTAGGCAATTTTACACTTAACCTCATGATCCTAAATGTTCAGTCCGAGACTAGTCCAGACTTGCCATCCATATCAGTTTTACCAGCAAAAGGTGTATTATGTGTCAGAAAGAATGGTTCAGTACATCTAGGTCACAGTGATTGTACTACTGTGGTCGAATTCAGTGATAGAGGCAAGTCTACATTCAAAGCTTCCCGACATTCCTATTTCATTTGTGGTCAGACAGCTTATGTCCGCTTACCTCTAGATTGGGATGGTACTTGTTTCATTGCATTCTTATTGCCGCCAGTTTTCCTAGCCCCCTCTGACTATCACAGGAATTCCCACCTCGATCTCGTTAGGCACAAGAGAGGTCTCCCAATAGTCGATCAGACTGAAACTACATGGGAACAATATACAGATTTCAATAAAGGATTCTTTCCCTATCTAGGCACTGTCTCCAACAGTAAACTGATACGCAAATTAACCAGAATACTCGAAGCAGTAGTGAATGAGACTACTTCTGCTTTAGGCAACTTAACAGAGGAGCAGTCTGCTATGAGACTTGTTGTTCTTCAGAACCGCCTTGTCCTTGACGTCATCCTGGCCAATAGGGGCGGAGCTTGTAGAGTCATCGGATCCAGTTGTTGCGTGTTTATTCCTAATAACGCGCCATCAGTCTATAAGGCCATTACCAGACTTCACGAAATTGCCCATCTGATACATCAGAACCCAGGCTCCTGGACTTGGTCCGGTTGGCTCTGGAGTGTAATAACAGCCTGGGGATGGAAGCTACTGTCATTCCTAGGAATAATATTGGCCATAGTATTCAGTTGTTGTCTATGTCTACAATGTGGGCCAGCGATTTGCGGCTTGTGCGCCACAGCTTGTGTTCCTCATCCAAGTTCACGTTCCCATTCCCGAATAAAGAAAGATGAACAGATGATGTTATATGAACAGATTGATGGTCTCATGAAAATAGATATATCCTGAAGGGTCCGTAGGGGACAAGGAGGGAATGAGGTAATTGAAATTTTTATGGTCGAGTATGTCCCCTAACGTGCACCCCAACGGCTCCATGTACGAGTTTAAAGTACATGTAATTTCCCTCCACAACCGAATCTGAAGACGCAAATACATTTGCGTCCAACGTTAACATGTCTTCTATCAGATCCACCATGAATGGATCGGTAATTCAGTTCCTAAGTATGCCGTGCCACCGTCTTTACATGGTGCACTTTCATGTTTTTCCTGGCTCTGCCGAGCTAGGCCCTGATTTCTGCCTTCGAGCCACTTCTGTCTCTGCCTCTGAAAGCTGCAGCATGGAGATGCTTCCCTGACCTCTGCCTTACTTCCTGCCAAGCGGTGCCTGGCTCGGGCTGGCCTGCCTGCCAAACAGTGTTTTGCCTTCAAGTTATCTGTTCAGCCTCCTCGAAAACACATTCCCGTCTAGTGATTTAGGTAAACATATCCCCGGCTGCAGAGCAAAGAGCAAGTCTTCCTGTCTCCGTGCAAGTAATTTACAGTTCCCGTTGCCATAGTAGGCCCATGGCCCCGCACGTAGACACGTAGACACATATGCACGCACTAGCATTCAGTATAGAATAGCCTCTGCCCGAGAGACCTTTTACTCCAGATAAAACATCCTCCAAACATAAGATACCAGATATGTTATAGGTTCAGGTCGTACTGACATCCCAGACTTCTGTCTCCTTTACTAGTGTCAAAGTTCTCCCCAGTTACACGTCTATGTCACGTCATGCTAGTTGCGCGCGCATCCGCACTTCCTGCTGACTTTGCAGAATTCTCTACGCACCCACCCACATATGACACTTTTCTATGACGTTTCCAGTACACGCCTCTGTGCACGCTCTTGTACACGCCTTTTTGCTATGCACATGTGTTCTTATCACATACATTTCACTTGTCACGCCTACTGTATCCATTGCCATTGTGTCATTTTACTATATATGTCATGTACTGCTAATAAATCGTTGACATCTTTCTGCCATCATTGCATACCCCCGAACCCTTGTATTGATGGAATTGATTTCCATGGCTCGAGCGATCCTGATTAAAGCCCGTATGACTCAGACATCACGGACTCTGCCTCTCATTTGATTGAGCTATTCTTTTACCTGTCTGTAATTATATGGAAAAAAGTATACGGTAAATTATATTTACCACAACATTACAACGTTTTATTTGAATGTGACTTGCCAAGAGTGTCAACTCATAACCAGACAATCTTGCACTCGTCAGGTGTTGAGTTTTCGTACGATTCAAGAGAGTGTCAACTGCATGTGGAACCATCACCGTGAGCATATTATCCATGACCAATTCTGCAGATTGTCGGATGGACGCCGCAGCTGCCGCTGTTGCTCTCAAACAACTCGGCAATGCTCTAGCTACTGGGTCCAAGGTCGAGGAAAAATATGCACATGGACGCTGCTTACCGCCGAATTGTTGCGTCAAAACACTCAACGCACACCCTTCCCTCTCGTGAACGTATAGTGTAAACGGCTTACTGTAGTCAGGAGTACCTAACACAGGGGCCGAACACAACGCATCACGCAGTTCAGAAAAACTTTTCTGACATTCTTCCGTCCATGGTAAAGGAGTTGGAACATCCTTACACGTAAGAGCCACCAATGGTTTCGCTAGCAATGAAAAATTTGGAATCCATTGCCTGCAGTATGACGTGATACCTAAAAAAATTACAAAAAACAATTTGATGGACAGAATGTAGATCAATGTCTTACATTCACCCCAGTACAAGGATCTGGGCCTAAATCCATCGTTTTTTGCACTCCACACCACCCTGGGTCAGATAATGGCTTTATGCAAATCAGCTCTGACCCTGTGCCCCATGGGAACAGTCCAGTCCGAACTACAGCAGCCATATCTTTCCCAGACCGGAATCAAGCATCCGAGGACCGGACCGGTTTCGAGGTAACACCTCTCATCAGCCCGGCTAGCTTGACTCCAGTGGTGTGGAGGCTCTGGGACCCACGTCTGAGCTACCCCAGTACACTCAGGTCCCAGGCACTCCACACCACTGGAGTCAAGCTAGCCGGGCTGATGAGAGGTGTTACCTCGAAACCGGTCCGGTCCTCGGATGCTTGATTCCGTTCTGGGAAGGACATGGCTTTTGTAGTTCGGACTGGACTGTTCCCATGGGGCAACAGGGTCAGAGCTGATTTGCATATCGCCATTGTCTAACCCAGGGTGGTGTGGAGTGCAAAAAAACGATGGATTTGGGCCCAGATCTTTTGACTGGGGGAGTGTGTGACATTGATCCACATTCAGTCCATCACTTGTTGTTTTTGCAATTGCCGCCCTAAGTGCGCTGGGGATGCCCAGACGTGGGTCCCAGGCACTCCACACCACTGGAGTCAAGCTAGCCGGGCTGATGAGAGGTGTTACCTCGAAACCGGTCCGGTCCTCGGATGCTTGATTCCGTTCTGGGAAGGACATGGCTTTTGTAGTTCGGACTGGACTGTTCCCATGGGGCAACAGGGTCAGAGCTGATTTGCATATCGCCATTGTCTAACCCAGGGTGGTGTGGAGTGCAAAAAAACGATGGATTTGGGCCCAGATCTTTTGACTGGGGGAGTGTGTGACATTGATCCACATTCAGTCCATCACTTGTTGTTTTTGCAATTGCCGCCCTAAGTGCGCTGGGGATGCCCAGACGTGGGTCCCAGGCACTCCACACCACTGGAGTCAAGCTAGCCGGGCTGATGAGAGGTGTTACCTCGAAACCGGTCCGGTCCTCGGATGCTTGATTCCGTTCTGGGAAGGACATGGCTTTTGTAGTTCGGACTGGACTGTTCCCATGGGGCAACAGGGTCAGAGCTGATTTGCATATCGCCATTGTCTAACCCAGGGTGGTGTGGAGTGCAAAAAAACGATGGATTTGGGCCCAGATCTTTTGACTGGGGGAGTGTGTGACATTGATCCACATTCAGTCCATCACTTGTTGTTTTTGCAATTGCCGCCCTAAGTGCGCTGGGGATGCCCAGACGTGGGTCCCAGGCACTCCACACCACTGGAGTCAAGCTAGCCGGGCTGATGAGAGGTGTTACCTCGAAACCGGTCCGGTCCTCGGATGCTTGATTCCGTTCTGGGAAGGACATGGCTTTTGTAGTTCGGACTGGACTGTTCCCATGGGGCAACAGGGTCAGAGCTGATTTGCATATCGCCATTGTCTAACCCAGGGTGGTGTGGAGTGCAAAAAAACGATGGATTTGGGCCCAGATCTTTTGACTGGGGGAGTGTGTGACATTGATCCACATTCAGTCCATCACTTGTTGTTTTTGCAATTGCCGCCCTAAGTGCGCTGGGGATGCCCAGACGTGGGTCCCAGGCACTCCACACCACTGGAGTCAAGCTAGCCGGGCTGATGAGAGGTGTTACCTCGAAACCGGTCCGGTCCTCGGATGCTTGATTCCGTTCTGGGAAGGACATGGCTTTTGTAGTTCGGACTGGACTGTTCCCATGGGGCAACAGGGTCAGAGCTGATTTGCATATCGCCATTGTCTAACCCAGGGTGGTGTGGAGTGCAAAAAAACGATGGATTTGGGCCCAGATCTTTTGACTGGGGGAGTGTGTGACATTGATCCACATTCAGTCCATCACTTGTTGTTTTTGCAATTGCCGCCCTAAGTGCGCTGGGGATGCCCAGACGTGGGTCCCAGGCACTCCACACCACTGGAGTCAAGCTAGCCGGGCTGATGAGAGGTGTTACCTCGAAACCGGTCCGGTCCTCAAATGCTTGATTCCGTTCTGGGAAGGACATGGCTTTTGTAGTTCCGACTGGACTGTTCCCATGGGGCAACAGGGTCAGAGCTGATTTGCATATCGCCATTGTCTAACCCAGGGTGGTGTGGAGTGCAAAAAAACGATGGATTTGGGCCCAGATCTTTTGACTGGGGGAGTGTGTGACATTGATCCACATTCAGTCCATCACTTGTTGTTTTTGCAATTGCCGCCCTAAGTGCGCTGGGGATGCCCAGACGTGGGTCCCAGGCACTCCACACCACTGGAGTCAAGCTAGCCGGGCTGATGAGAGGTGTTACCTCGAAACCGGTCCGGTCCTCGGATGCTTGATTCCGTTCTGGGAAGGACATGGCTTTTGTATTTCGGACTGGACTGTTCCCATGGGGCAACAGGGTCAGAGCTGATTTGCATATCGCCATTGTCTAACCCAGGGTGGTGTGGAGTGCAAAAAAACGATGGATTTGGGCCCAGATCTTTTGACTGGGGGAGTGTGTGACATTGATCCACATTCAGTCCATCACTTGTTGTTTTTGCAATTGCCGCCCTAAGTGCGCTGGGGATGCCCAGACGTGGGTCCCAGGCACTCCACACCACTGGAGTCAAGCTAGCCGGGCTGATGAGAGGTGTTACCTCGAAACCGGTCCGGTCCTCGGATGCTTGATTCCGTTCTGGGAAGGACATGGCTTTTGTAGTTCGGACTGGACTGTTCCCATGGGGCAACAGGGTCAGAGCTGATTTGCATATCGCCATTGTCTAACCCAGGGTGGTGTGGAGTGCAAAAAAACGATGGATTTGGGCCCAGATCTTTTGACTGGGGGAGTGTGTGACATTGATCCACATTCAGTCCATCACTTGTTGTTTTTGCAATTGCCGCCCTAAGTGCGCTGGGGATGCCCAGACGTGGGTCCCAGGCACTCCACACCACTGGAGTCAAGCTAGCCGGGCTGATGAGAGGTGTTACCTCGAAACCGGTCCGGTCCTCGGATGCTTGATTCCGTTCTGGGAAGGACATGGCTTTTGTAGTTCGGACTGGACTGTTCCCATGGGGCAACAGGGTCAGAGCTGATTTGCATATCACCATTGTCTAACCCAGGGTGGTGTGGAGTGCAAAAAAACGATGGATTTGGGCCCAGATCTTTTGACTGGGGGAGTGTGTGACATTGATCCACATTCAGTCCATCACTTGTTGTTTTTGTGATACCTAAAAAGGCACGCACATCTCTCTGAGTTGTTGGCACAGTCATTCGAGCAATCGCTGCAATTCTCTCTGGGGTCAACCTTCTTCCCTCCTTTGACAATAAGGGACCTAGATAGGTTACTTCTTGACAACAATATTGCAGTTTAGAAGGTGACACCTTGTGATGTAAGTCACAGAGATGCTGCAACAACAATACTGTAGCAGTTTTGCAAATGTCCTGAGAGTCCGCAGCCACCAATAAGTCGTCGACAGATTGGATCAAGGCCGCACCAGCCGGCAACACAAACGCGTCAAGTTGGCCTTTCAAGGCTTGACTATATATCGATGGACTCTCACAGTAGCCCTGAGGAGCGTGTCTAAACCTAAAGCTGCGGCCACCAAGAGAGAAACCGAAAAGGTCCCTACTCTCTTCAGCAATCGGAATGCTAAAGAAAGCATTCTTCAGATCGATCACTGAGAACCAAGACGCAGATGCTGGAATCAGAGTCAGTAGAGCCGTGACGTCAGGCACCACAGGGAACTGAGGAATCACAATTTTATTCACCTCCCGTAAATCGATAACAAAACGATAAACAGGAGGCTTAGATGGATCAGTGCATTTCAAAATGGGCAGCACAGGGCTATTACACACGTTTCCCCGAGTCTCCTCGATAACGTCTTTATCAATCAAGTCATAGATGATTGCTAACAGTGCTCGCTCACCATCAAGGGAGATACGATACTGGGGAATACGTGGTAATCGCACATTGGATTTCAAGTGAACAACATAAGGAGAGATATCAAGTAGACCCACATCATTGGGACCTGTTGCCCACAAAGATGCAGGAAGAGAACTCAATTCCGGTGGAAGCTTATCGAGAGACAAGTACATAGGTGAGATGACTCTCTCACCCAAAGTAAGCTTCACTCCCACAGGAGAACAATACAAAGTCGCATATAGTCGTTTTAGCAAATCCAAGCCCAAAAGATTTTCACCACAACCAGTAGTCAAAATCAAGGGAGCTTTCAGCTCACGTGGCCCAATTGTAAGGGGCAACGGACGAGAAACCGGATTGCTAACGGGGGCGCCTGAGAATCCAACGGAAACATTTGTTAAGCCAGACAAAGGTGCGCCAGGGAGTTTCGAATGCATGATGGAACTTTTCGCTGCACCAGTGTCCAACAGAAAAGGCTCAACTACGCCCGAGGTGGCAACTGCGATGTAAGGCCCTCTCTGATCAACCGGAACTGATACTACTCCCTCTCCTTGTCTATGGCTGTCCTAGTAATTACCGTCGTCAGCATCCTGATCGACGTAATAATCATCCACATTGTACTGAGCGGATCTGCCTTGCGACGATCCACGCTGATCAAAACAATTATTAGAATCAGAAGAATTGTTGGGACGATCATTTTGAACACCACGACCTCTACCATGCGAGGCCTGTTGAGGACCACTACGACCTCCTCTAGATGAATTTCCACTATTGCGATCACGCAAAACTGGACAATCGAATTTCAAATGACCCTCTCCCCTACAATAGGCACACTGATTGTACCCCAACATGGATCTCTGCGAAGAGGAATCATTTCGTGATTGCGACCTATTCGACTGAGACTGCGATCGATTCCGCTGTTGCGAATCATTCTGATTCGAACGTGGAGGATACGCCTGTTGCAACAACACTTTAGTTTTGAGTTCTTTTGTTTTTTTATCTGCTCGATCATTTTCTTCTTTCTCTCTATTCTCATAATATTGGGCCGTAGCCAATATCTGAGCAGAAGTGGAAACAGCCCACGCACTTTCTGAATTCCTTAACTTGTTGCTTAAGTCCGGCAACAAGTTCGACACAAATTTGTCCACAAACAATCTCTGACCTCCCTCAGTGCCCATATCCTGACCACTGTGATCGATAAATGCCTCCTCAAATCTCGTAAAGAAATCGGAGACACTTTCGTCCTTCTTTTGTTTGCAGGCAGACAATTTGTCCCAATTTACCTTCATAGCTGGCATAAGCGTTTTCATAAGAGTAATTATTCTCTGGGGCAAAGCCGTAATTAACTGTTCAGGCTTAGCCCCACCAACTTGCCGTGTATCTGCCGCTATAAGAGCAGCCCAATCACCACCTAATTCTGCTACATGATTTTCCTGACGAATTTTCGCCCAAACCGGTTGCGGAACTAAGTTACCAAACAACATATCAATGTCAGCAAGATTCATTATCGTAGCATCCACTAGCTGCGACAATTCTTTATAGTACCCTGTAGGATTCTTTCGAGGGTCAGGCAAAGATTGCTTCACCTGCAAAACTTCCGATCGTTTCCATGGGAGGTGTATCCACACTCTCTGGAAATGTGGCAGGATCAGCGGAATTTGAGTAGCATCACCCGGCATCCACACTGGCCGAACTTCGCGCATGGGATACTGACCAGGCACTGCTAGTGGTCCCTCAATGTCTTCTAAAAACAATGCCCGAGGCATTATAGAAGGACGAAAAGACAACAACTGCTCAACAGCACGTCAAACATTGGTACCCACCAACATTCCGCTCGCAAACTGAAGCTGAAGATTTGTCAAAGCAGTCAATACATCGTCAGATGCATCAGCCGATATTAGGTCACGTAAAAGCTTGCACATTTCCTCAAACACGAACCTTTGTGTCGGTACGTTGAATTGACAAAACGTATCAAGCACCACACGCGGAGGATTTCTAAGGGGGTATTTCATCCAACCCATCGCCATGTTATACAACGAGTCACGTTCCCTACTACCGGGAAGCTGACTCCGTCTTTGAGGACCATCCGAACCAGCGGACTCAAGAATAGGTCCAAGAGAATTAAAGAAGTTAGCTGCAACAGAGGGGGTACGACGTCGAACAGATGGAGAAGAAGAGTAACTCAACGGGGTAACAAGAGAAGCGTCAGGTACAGAAGAGACAGCAGGAGTAACCAGAACAGTAGGAGCAGCGGAAACAGGAGTATGGGGAAGTACAAGCGGAGGAGCAGTAGGGACAGAAGCAGGTAGAGGAGCAGGAACGGGTTGAAGTACGGGGACAGGTTGTGGAACAGGAACGGGAGCAGGTGGAGGAACAGGGACAGGGGGAACCACTGGAGCTACGGTACCCTGTGCGTACGGAGGTGGTGACTTCAAGAGATAGGACAACAAGGGGTCCTCTACTGATTCCTTCTTCTTATCTGTACCCGTCGGTAAAGCGGGGTAACACTTATCTATAGTCATACGCTGCAATCTATCGAAAACTTCCTTTTCCTTTTCCTCTTTATCTCGCTGGAACTGCTCTGCGTTTCTTACCGTCGTAACGACACCTTCTCTCTTATTACGTTTAATCTGCTTGATTTCTCTCTGCTCGGCTTCTTTACGCCACAACCGAAAGGAATCAAACATGGCCGGCCTTGCTTTTCTTTGGAACAATTTAGCTTCAAGATTATCCAAAATCGGGGTCTCAAAACTACCATGAGGTGGCCAACTGAGGGCACCGTCTTTTTTAGTATAACGAACCCAACACTCATTGAATGTAATTGGACCCAACCCATGTCTACTGTACAACTCATAAGTTGGAGTTCCAACCGGAGGTATCGGACACGAGTCCTCCAGTCGGGAATCCGCACCACAACTTCTGAAGCAACTGAACAAAGTACTACGGCCAGGCATCGTGCACACTAACCGAGTTTCACAAACGTCAAGGGTTACGGGATTACACTATATCCCTGCAATGAGCAAAAACCCTCGGTTTTTGGTGACTGCAGACGTCAAATAGTACAACGAAGAACAAAATACCAAGAACTACAAATGCAATGGAACCATGCAACAACTAAGCACCCATAACAAAGGACTCTGGGAGCGACCCACAAATACTTAACTCAAAGATCGATGGCGTCACCAGGAAGGCCCGTCTATCGTCTCGCTGTACCAAGGTCTACGCCAGGCGCCAAAACAGGTCTACAGTCAGGGCAGCAGTCCGTCGCAGCCGTCAGGAGGCGGGAATCTTCGCGGGAAAAGTCGTCGGGCCACTTATTTCGACAACAGGATCGATGAAGCGGTGTGCACCTTCCCTCGGAGATTTCTCACGATCGTCGGGCTTTGGACCGGTACCACTGACGCAGCCCCACGTTGGGCGCCAACTGAAGAACTGGGTTAATTTAAGACCCAGCGGTGCCAGGGATAACACCTGAAACCTTCGTGGGTTACCTGTTCCGGCGTACAAATAACAGAGACACGGGACACTTCCTTCGGCGTCAAAGATTCGAGGTTTATTTACTGCAGGGAACACAGAAGTCACGTGAAGTACATAACATGTGGGTTCGCGGAGCCTGATTCAAATTGTATCTGTGGATCGCTCCTTTTATACAGTTTCTGAGCATAGGATAACATGGTACACAAAGAATTACAACCTGGTTCCCATCGTAAAGATCGTAAGGGGTCGCTTTCATGTATTCAGAGCCCGGAACATAATTACAGTAGCATTTGGCAGTTCCCAACTGTAAAAGTACGTTTTCCCACCATTAATACATTCCTTTCAGCAGTAAACGAATCAGGGAAGAAACAGAAACAGGTGCAGAGGAAGACGAGAACAGTAACAGATCGAAAAGGGTATAAAAAGGGGTGGTATCAGGAAACACGAGTTGCAGGAATCAAAGGACGTGCCTAATGAGATGCACAACTGAGACAATAGTCCTGCACGGCAAGATGAGCCTCGAGCGGGGCCATCTGCCTTACAGTATCATCCCCCTCATCATAAAGACACCTTTAAAGGAACACGTGTCTTCCGCAAGAGCTTGGGAATCCCAGGGTCGCGAAGCGGACAGCGTCCGTTCGCTGGCTACTTGAGGGCAAGAAACAAAATGGATGCCGCATCTAAAATGGAACCCGTGGGTTCAGATGAAGAAACCCACGAAACAAACGAACGGTTTAGGCTAGCACAGCGAAAACGCGTACACCCACTAAACTCGTCATTTGTGGTTCATAGATGCTAGACTCAACCATATTCGTGCGAGTCGAAAACACCACTTACAATTGTCACGGAACCTCAGAAGTAATGATGAAGGTTCTCTCTGAGCAATGTTAAGTGGTCAGCAATCAGGGGGCTGATATCACATTTCAGCGGTCGCTCAGCAGTTTTGGAAAACATTTCAAATTGTCCTTCTTTCACTTTGCTTTTCCAAATTGCTCTTTTGCCTCTCATAGCACAAAAATTTAATAAAAACAACAGCACTTGTCTTACTATTTTATGGAGATATATGAGGCTGATAGGATGTACACAGCTGGTCAATATTTAGTTGAATATTTGATAAAGACACTCGCATTTCAACATCAAGCATTTTCAAGCATCCACGTTTCAGTGTCTTTAAGTTTGTCATCGTTGAAAAGGATACTTCACAAATGTATGTAGTAGAAAACTGCAAGAGAATATTTAACACTTTTTTACCTATGTTTGGAGGCATTTTTGTAACACAAATCCAAAAGCTGTCTGAGTCACTCTCTGCATGCATCATGAAAATACTTCGATAATTTTTTATTTCAGCTAATTCTTCTTCAGTTAGTGAAAAGATCCCAGATGCAGTTCAAAGAAATGGATTTCTGATCC
This sequence comes from Lissotriton vulgaris, assembly GCF_964263255.1. NCBI lineage: Eukaryota > Metazoa > Chordata > Amphibia > Caudata > Salamandridae > Lissotriton > Lissotriton vulgaris. The sequence continues at coordinate 484,002 of NW_028248507.1, read as the reverse complement.
AATCATAGTCTTGGATTTCAACATTTGGGAAGTAATGATAAACTTTCTCTTCGAGCCATGTTAAATGGTCAACAATCAGCAGGCTGATCTCATTTCTCAGAAGGCACTCATCAGTTTTGGAAAACATTTAAAAACTGCCTTCTTTCACTTTCCTTTCCCAAATATGTATTTTGTCTCTCAAAGCACAAAATTTATCTACTGCGGTTAAAATATTTTCTCCTATTCCTTGCATACTGGTGTTAATTGTATTCAAATTTTCAAATATGTCAGCAAGATATGCCAATTTTGTGCACCAAAGTTTGTTTAGAATTAGATCGCAGAATTCGTCTTGCTGATTTTCCTAAAAATTTTTAAGTATCATTTCCCGCAATTCGTATACACGACAAAGCACGCAACCTCTTAAGAGCCAACAAACGTCTGTGTGCAGTAGGAGCTTTTTAAATCTTGCCCCCATTTGTTCACAAATATGAATAAATATTCGTGATTCAAGAGGTCTGATTTTAATGTAATTGACCATTTGAATCCCTTTGTCCATAACTTTTCTGCGACTAGTGCCTCGCGATGTAAAAAGCAATGAGTAAATATGATATTTTCATTTTCTTTCTTTGCTAAAGCTATAAAACCTTTTGTTGAGCCAACCTTTGAGGGTGCACCATCTGTGCATATCCCGACACAATTTAACCAGCGCAAATTATTTTCCTTCATGAAGCAATCCAAAGTTTTAAATATATCTTCACCTCTAGTTCTCAATGGAAGTTCTAGGCAACACAGGTATTGCTCTATAATTCTGTCACTATGAATGAAACGTATGAAACCAAGTAATTGAGCTAACCTACTGACATCTGTTGATTCATCCATTTGCAATGTAAAGACCATATTATTGTCTTGGAAAATATCCTTCATTTGCAGCTTTACGTTAGCAGACATATCTTGAATACGTCTTCCAATTGTGTAATCTGCCAAAGGGATTTTATTAACTTCTATCACAAATTCTGGCCCAAACATTGTTCGAACAATAGCACAGCAAGATTGCTTTTTGGTGGTTTCCGCAACAGTGTGTGGTTCCTTGTTTCTGGCAATTATTTGAGCAACCAAGTGACTTGCCTCTAGAGCTTTCTCTGATGTCTTCATTCTCTTTGTGAATGATGCAGACTGCTTCTTTATAGATTTAGAAAGCTCAAATTATTCTAATGGTTTTTCTGACAAATTGCTGTGTTTTGTGGTAAAATGCCATTTTAATTTATTTGGTACTATACTTTAATTTGCAAGTATTTCCTCACAAACTAAACACCTGGGACAAGGAGGATTTTCATTACCAGAAAATGTGAACCCCAGTTACATATAAGCTTTATTATATAAACGAGGATTTGAGATTTTCCCTGCACATTTCTTACGTACTGAGACAGACCGCTCAATTAATTCTTAGGTACTTTGCTCAATAGCTGCTACATTTTGTTCTTGGCAAACACCATCTTCACCAGCTTTTCGCTTCCTAATTATAAACATATCAATTTTTGAGTTTCTGTTTGCCTTATGGGAAAATGGAGAAATGTGGCAATCTAGAGATAGGAAGAACATGAGATACGAAGTTTAATATTCTTACGCCTTGCCTACTGTCCTCATTCTCTCTAGTAACATTTCAGGATTTGAGTAGTAGATAATCATTTGAAATCAGAGCTCTCAGCATAAGGTTGAACAGAAGTAATAACTGCATTGACGCTGGCTCCGACAGACTCAGGATGCCACGTGAGCTGTCCAGAACCCACAATTATATTCCATCCTTTATCAGAAAGCCCTTACATGTCTATGCCATGGTCTTCAACACTAGAAAGTTCCCTCATAGCCTATATACTTTATACATTAGAACATTGTTCACATCCTTTTCTTAAACCTTCAAAACACAACAATGACACATATACTTTCCTGATTATACTTTTTCTTATTTACTTATTTTATCATTTATTTTTTATGTCTTACTTTCAACTTATTATATTCTTTGTTACATTTTTTTTTATAAATATAACATGTAAAAATGCAGTACATGGTTTATCTCAATTCCACATGGTACATCAATTTGTCAATATTTCATTGGGACTATTTTAATACAAAAAATGTTCTCTCATGGCCGGGGTTTTTTACCAAGGGGCCAGTACAGAGGAAGGAATGTTCGCTGGCAACAAGACAGAGGGGGACATCATCAGATGAGCCCACAACCTCAACAGTTGTATGTCAAAACTCGAAACAAGCAATACTGGTGGTAGATAATGTAACTACTACAGACACTGAAAGATGTGAGGATACACTACCAATCTACAATTTATCGTCTACAACTTTTAGTGTAGAAGAGTCTTCCTTATTGAGTTGTGGTTTATCATTTGTTCCATGCACCCCACTCAATAAATTCAAGCTCCATGAAGACTTATTTGCCTTCTTTAGAAAGGTCAGATTGAGGAAATTTTTCATGGATAGACCAGTGGAACAAGAAAGTGACAACTTATCAAATTGTAAACCTCCTTCCACCTTTACCCCTACACTGGACATGGTAGGACCCGAAGTTCATATTTTTGAGCAAAATGTATTAAAGGATATTGCTCGTCTTTTGAAAGGCTCTAATAAACCGCGGTTTAATTTTCGAAAACTGAGAACATAGCCTTGAAAAAAATTGAAACCGATTCAGACATAGTGATTAAACCCTGTGATAAGGGTGGGGGTATAACTATTTTTAATATGGAATATGACAAGAAGATGCTAGAGATGTTATCAAGAGCTTAACATTACAGACCAGCACAGCCTAAAGAGCTTACAAGATTGAATGTATTGATCCGTGACATGACACAAAAATCCCTGAGGGAAGGTTATATCTGCGATGATGAGTATACCTTCCTGAACAAAACATGTCCCATAACACCGGCACTGTATGGTCTCCCTAAATCGCATAAAGATGAAAGACATTCCCCCATGCGACCGATTATTTCAACAATAGGTTCTAGTACAGAGCCACTATCAAAATATGTGGATTCATTTTTATGCCCACTGACTCAGAAGTATGCCTCATTTATCCGAGATACTGGAGACATAATTATCAAAATAGAGGGAATGCCATTTAATCCGGAAACAGACATCTTAGTAACGCTTGACATTGAGGCGTTGTACACCAACATTCCTCAATGTCAAGCGTTACGGGCAGCGGCATCACTCCTACACAGGTATCCTAGCAATAGTCTGGGCGGTTTTATATTGCAATGCCTGGAAATTGTCCTCTTGAACAACTTTTTTGATTTCAATGGGTCCCTCTATAAACAAATTAAGGGCACGAGCATGGGGGTTTCCTGTGCCCCCAGTGTGGCGAACACATACATGGGAGAGTGGGAACTTAGGAATGTTTTTAATGAGGCGGCTCCATTTTTTGACAATATTTTTATATGGAGCCGTTTCATTGATGATATTTTTTTGTATGGAAGGGTGATGAGATGCAATTGCAAGAATACATGCTGTGGTTAAATGCAAGCGACAAGAATATTAAATTCACTGCAAACTATAGTTCCAGTAAGGTAGAATTTCTGGACATCATGATTGATGGTGGGAGTTGCAGCCTACAGGTCAGTCTTTATAGAAAACAGACAGCAAAAAACACCATATTGCAATTTGGGAGTTTTCATCTCAATTGTCAAAAAGATTCTATCCCCTTTGGGGAATTTCTCCGTATTTGACGGAATTGTACGAATATGGTTGACTTCCATGTGCATGGTGATGCACTTAAGAAAAGGCTTGTAAATCGAGGGTATCCTCATCGTCTTGTACGTCAGGCTTACAAAAGAGCCAAATACTATGATAGAGAGGCACTACTGAAAGGAACAAAACGGAAACCACATTGTAAAGTCACCTGTGTGATTAATCACTTTGCTCTGAAATTCAAAATGAAAAATGTGATTAACAGAAATTGGAGAATTTTAAACACAGATGACAAAGATACTCAGCTTCCTCAACCACTGATAGCCTATCGGAGAAACCAGAACCTCAGGGATCTGTTGGTTCACACGAGAAATAAACCCAAGCTATCTGAAAATCCAATGACTATTACCGGTCTTCCGGTGATACTTGGAAACCATAGATGTGGCTCATACCATGCTTGTGATGCGGCTCTGGTGACAGATTCCTTCTGCTACAATAACATCAATGTGAAGTTGAGGTTTCTCACTAATTGTAAGTGTAGCAACATTGTATATGTACTCCTTTGCCTTTGTGGGCTGGCATATATAAGGGAGACAGGCCGTGAGTTTCAACTTCGTTTTAGCGAACACAAGTCTGCTATAAGTACGAAAAAAATCCCCGCTCCATTGGTACAACACTTTTTAGATACCCACCATCATGAATCTGATCTTAAGTGGTGTATATTAGAGAAAATCTAAACCAGAATGAGTCAACTTGCTGAAACAACTCGCAAGAAACGTGAGACCTTTTAGATCTTCCATTTGGATTGCATACGTGGAGAAGTGTGGCTCAGGGGTTAGAGGCGGCAGACCCGGAAGCTGAGATCGGTCCTGGACCAGGGTTCAATTCCCCGCCTCAGCGGGTCTTGGGCTCTAAAATTCCACGGACTCGATAATTCTCGTTCCGGTGCCTACTTGACTCATGGGTTCACACTCTGCGACTCTGGGCAATAGCTTGCTTAATCTCCACTACGGCCCCTCGCGGCGGGATGCCTGGCTTTCACCTTGTGGATACCCTGCTTGGGTTATCTCACAGGGGAATACCAGGACGGGTTCCCAAGGCAAGCGCCTTGATGCCTTCGGGTGATACGTGCGCTATATAAATCGCAATACATTTACACATACGCAAAGGGCTGATTGAGGATATAGCCTGGTATGTGACCAAAACCTGATAACACCATGATGATGTACCAAATTTTGATCCTTCGCACACACGCAGTATTTTAATTGTGTAAAGCACTTTTCTAACCTCTTCATTATTGGATGTTAGCCATTTTTTTAGCGTCTTTGACGATTATTGGTCAAGTAAATTAGAGCGCCTCTAATCCACATTGAAATGTGGTTCTTATATTAGATATCTGTATGTTCTAGTGTGATGTTAGGATCACACACTCTAGAAACACAATTACCTTTTTGTATACATGCAACCTTTTTTGATTGTATTTTTATTACCTCAATATGTATCAACCCTCTTTGTGAAATTATCTTTCTTTGTTCTCAATTGGGTGCAGTATTTTGATTCAACATATGATTATTGTTGAGTTCCAGGACTGCGTTCCTTATAATGAGGAGACTTGGTAGCCTTTGTCTATGGCTATTAGACATTAGGAACCGTCATCATTTCTTGATCATGTGATCTTACATATATGGGCCACCGTACTTACATCGTTTGGTGGCGTTGACTTGAATATATGTGAATTGGTTTTAGTGTTAAATCAAATCATTTTCGTATTATTGCAATCCCCTTTCCCTGATGGTAAAGGGCACAATTGGATTTGAAATACTATCAATGAGGTGTTTTGAGATGGCGTCCTCGTGACCAAACAAGTATGCAATCCTTCATTTAGGTCCATGATTGAATTAAAATTTTCGCCATGTGGTATCGCGAGATTGATGTACATGTACGAATCCAATGACTGGATATTACGGTTTTGATCTATACAGGTACTCAACATTGTCTAAGTTAAAACCAATTGATATTCTTTTCTTTTTTGTAATTAAAACTTCATTTATTGTTGTGAGGTATATACACTGCCTCTCCTGATATACGGTCTCTTGGGAGTTTCAAGATGGCGCCTGCTATAACAATGGTTAAGGTAACCCTTCGTTAATGTTTACTATCTACCACTGTTACTGGGGATCACCTGATTTGTCAGGATACAAGACTTTTTCGCGCCACGCCAGGATTTAAAAAGTTTGGAGCCCACAATTTTTTTGTTTCGTGGGACTCATCGGGCAGTGTGGATGCAGGAACTATGCTTTCCGGGAACCAAGGTGAGAACCGAATGATGCCTAGTGGCATATTGGTCGCTACTTTAATACGGGACCTGCATGGGTGTTTTTAAAAAAAACCTGGGAGGGTAACTGTCCCAGCGCGGAATATCGGATTCTCTTGTGTACCTAGGTAAAAAACAATAGTCATTGTCATAACTCGTAACTCGTTTGGCAATAGTAAAGAATCTTTAGTATGCTCAGTGGCCACTTATGATGTATGTTGGCCTAATTTATACGAACTGACAGGGTTAATATACTTTTGCGAGTAAGAAGTTTGGCATAGGCTGGGACGCTTATCAAGAACACTGAAGACAGTGTAAGTCACACGCATCACAATGTGAGTCTATGTGTTTTTTTAGGCATAACAGGCAACCTATATATCGGTGCCAGATACTCTGAAGACTGCACTTAATGGCGGAAGAAAAATCGTTTTTGAAAACATATGAGAGATTATATGAAAGTTAGTATGTGTCATTACTACTCGGATTACATTATAACTGCCGGTCCAATGGATCATATCTAATTATTGGACGCTGTCTTTCTCACAGAATTTCGTGTTTGTTCACCTATCTGCCCTGAATGGCCCAAGAAGATACCTACCAATATATTTAAAGGAACTAGATATTAGGTAATAGTTTCCTTTGAGGTGTTCTCAGTATGGTCCTTATATAGAATGCTCCTCTATTTATAGGATAACAGTGTGACTACTTTTGGATGATATGGCCGGACGACAGTATTTGATCTAAAATTGGAGTTTTAATATGGATTTTATATAAACTATAGTGCTTTGTAAGTAAACTGGTATACATACAGTATAAAAACATTTATTTCTCTTTTCTTATCTTTTTCATTCTTTGATTCTTTATAAAGAGTTTTTCTTTCACATGGGTTTTCTCTTTAAAATTCTTGGTGATGGCTATTCTTACTTGCATGATTGTTACTATGTTTCTAGACACGGGGATAGTCTTTTGAAAAAAAAGTATTTTGTTTTTTGACGTCTTGGTGCATATAATGATAAATTAGTATGAGATTGGTGTATCCCCCCTATTGTGATAGATGTGTGTCCATACTGGTTCCAACCACATCAGTTTGATAGATATAACATGCCCTATATTCGTGCTGTTTTTTGTACAAACACAACAGTGTTTTCTTCTATGTGTTTTCAGATCCCCTGGTGTTTGAAAGTGAAGAGTGAGTATCTGCACAGGTCCTGAGGAAGGTGGTTGTAATATACCAAATCCACCGAAACGCGCGTCAACCCTGCGTGGAATCCTGTTGAACATTCTGTGGTTCTCGTTATGGCAGTATATGACTGGTGTGAAAGTGAAAGTGTATGAATCTGAGTGATTGTAGTGTAATAGTATTTATGGTATTCTATAACCAGGGGTATATATGTTTCTCTTTTTGAAATCAATTCTGTTTTTGTAATGAAAAACAAATGTTGTATTAAAATAGTAGCAATGAAATATTGACAAATTGATGTATCATGTGGAATTGAGATGAACCATGTACTACATTTTTACATGTTATATTTATAAAAAATGAAAAAAAGAATATAATAAGTTGAAAGAAAGAGATAAAAAGTGATGATAAAATAAATAAATAAGAAAAAGTATAATCAGGAAAATATATGTGTCATTGTTGTGTTTTGAAGGTTTAAGAAAAGGATATGAACAATGTTCAAATGTATAAAGTATATAGGCTATGAGGGAACTTTCTAGTGTTTTGCTCATTTTTTCCCCTCTTTTCCCTGGCCTTAAGTATTTTTAGAGGGGTCCCCTGTTTCATGTTATGCCATGGTCTTCTCCGCCAAACTAGATTGCTTACTTTCCTAAACAAGCATTTGCAATGCAATAGGTCTCGCATTCGTGAGAGTTTGAGCTATTGGCATTGTAAATGACGATGCCTTTTATTTGTGTGTTTTGAAATTCTGTAAGTGGTGTGTAAACTTGCACTTTATACTTATAGTCATTGCTTAGGAGAAGCACAGTTGGCAGTAAAAGAGGCACAGTAAGTGCCAGCCTTGTTTCTTGTAAGCAACAACTATAAGTACGCACCACTGGCAGGTTTTCAAAACATAAATAAAAGGCATTGTCATTTACAAGGCCAATAGCTCAAACTCATGCACATGTGAGATTTATTCCATTGCAAATGCTTGTTGAGCTCTGAGACAGAGGCGGCAGCAGCCATAGGAAGGCAGGGACCGTGACATCAGGCCGTGCATTTCAAAAGCAGGAAGGGGGAGGAGGCAGCTGCAGCCAAAACAGACCTCGGACTTTGAATGCACAGCAAATGTGGCAAGATAAGAGCAAGATTTACAGCTCTGTTTACATCAGAGCTCTATAAACCAGGAGCACTGGTCTCTCATGCTCCAACTTAAAGAAAGAAATAGTGCTCACAAGCTCTGAGTGACAATACATGTAACAGGGGGGCAGTCTTTGAAAATGGGCCGCGTTTTTAAAGCCCTTATCATGAACACAGCATGTCCTGCAGATACAGTGCAAGAGCTGCCTCGGTGAGATCATAAAACGGCCTTTACCTCTGGAAAGGTGCTGCGGGCCAAAGCCAGAGAGTGGTCCCTTAGTGCTGCTGCTAAATACTGACTTCTGGCTGCCACCGTGAACGCATGCAAAGACTGCACAAGAGCACACAGCATGACTGCTATGTGCTTTATCTCTTCGATAGTTATGAGACTGCTAGAGGACAGGTAGGTGTGCTCGGAGATAGAAACAAGCTGGACATAAGGAGCGGAATTGAAACAACAGCCAACAAGAAAGAGTGACAGAGACAGCTTGGATAGCGCCATCTTGTCAAATGAGTTACTTTTATGCTCTTCCTCCCTAGAGAGGGCGTTATATTTTATTTTACATGCATTTTAGCATTCCATGGCTAACAGAGGCCCAGGAGCATAAAGTGATTTACACAGAATGGCGTTAGGATTTAGTCGAGGGGCCGGTAGTATCATTTCGTTTCACCGTACAAAAGTGGCAGCACAGGGCACAGAAGAAGAGAAATATAGAAGACAAGCACTGGCGTTGCCAATAGGTCTCGCAGTAGGAAAGTTGGAGCTATTGGTTTTGTAAATGACATTTTTTATTTATATATCGTTATTGGCATTGTCAATAACAATATATAAATATAAAATGTCATTTACAAAACCAATAGCTCCAACTTTCCAAATGCGAAACCTATTGGCAACGCCAGTGCTTGTTGTGGTTATGGCCCAGTTTTTCATTCTGTGCGCAACATATGGCTGAGCAACAAAGTATTCAATATAATAAAAATGCAGCAAAGTAAGTGGGGCTGACACAGAAGCAGACTGCAATTATGCTCCTATTTAGGCTTACACTCCCTTGCCCTTCTTTATGTATTGATGGACATGCTTCTAAAACTGGAACAAAAGAAACAAGTATATGCAATAACCAGATCACACACACCGTCATATTTTATATACAGCGCCTTACGTTTTAGATGTCAATCCTGTAGGAGAGTAGGGTCTGCTATCCTATGGTCACCCCAAATTTTTGCTTTTTGCTTCACTGGTTTCTGACTTAATGTGGCTGTGGGCCTGCTAATCAGACCCACAGCCTGCTGTTCTCTCTCTAAATTACTGCCCATGCACTCTAGGTGCATTACGAATTGCATTACGAATTGGAACTGGTTCACCTTGTTGGCCCCTGTAACAGTGTACCCTAGGTACCCAGGGCATAGGTGCATCCAAGGCCTACCAGGGGCTGCAGCATGTATTGTGCCACCCCCTGGCCTGGCCTCCATATTTGACACAACTGGCTGATCACTCAGCTGGGGTAAGTTGGTGTAATCACTCCTATGGAAGGCCTCATCAATCCTGAAAGCAGAGTGCTTGGAAATATGTGAGATGGTGCTCTAGCATGAGATGGCCCTGTCTGCAGCTGTCGGGAACCACTCCCTAAGCTGTTCCGGGATATTGCCATACCATATACTCTTAAGTGCATTATAATCCTCGCGGTTATATGCTATCTTTGGTTTGGCTTTATCAAAACATGTCGAGTAAGGTGTCATACGAATTGGAATACTATCCCCTCGACAGTTCTGTCGACGGGGATAGCATTCCACCCTTCTAGAAGGACACGACATGTGTGTAGCCTTAACCCCGGTTAAAGTTAAACAGAGCCTCAGCATCACAAAATGGATGCTGCCACCACAGACACGAGTCTGACCTCCTGCTGCTGGGAGTCCTTCCAGCGAGGAAGGCCTGGACAAAGGGTTTCCTGCCTGGGGAGGTGCGAGCACCACCCCAGACAGGGTTTTGTGTATTGGGTAGGACAGGGCTGAATAGAAACAGACATGCCCGGGGCACACAAGGTGTCCCCGTGCATAAGCCAGTCCAAACCGGTCCTGGGAATTCCCAGACCCAGGCCTGGCGAGGAGCTGGACAAAGGAAAGGGGGTGTAACCGCCCCCCTTCCTGGTTCCTCCCAGAGGAGGGACCTAGTAGGTGATCCACCCCTCAGATTGGGAATAAGAGTGGGAGCAGTGCCATTGCACAGCAGATCATCCTGAATCAACTTGAAAACTAAGAAGACGACTGGACTTCGACATTCTGCTGCTCAGAAGACTGAAGAGAATCTCCCTTGTGGCCTAGGAGTGGCCACCCTGTGAATACAGGTACCAACCAGCAAATCGACGTCTGCTTTGCCGCCGCCGGAGCCCGAGCCCAGAGCCTGACAAGACCCAGACTCCCAGACTTCTCACAGCCCGATCCACAGTCCCTGCAAAGAAGGGACCCGTGGAGGCACCGAGAGACGTGGGACCGGCCATCTTGGAAGACCCCCGAAGAGCTGACTGCGCAGCATCCGAGGCATCCTCGACGTTGTGCTTTGGGGACTAAGACCCTCAACCACCGAGCAGCCCTTGCACCGAAGATCAGCCCCCCAGCATCTCCACGATCTGCGTGGGGCCCTTTTGCATTGTGCCACTCGACGCGCCATCCCGGCCACTAGCCACGCGGCCAGCGGCCATCTGGGCGACAAAACCGAAGAGTTACACTGCGGGTCTGGTTGCTCCAGACTTGCCCTCGCTCCTGTAAAAAGGAGCACCCGCTCTGACCTTGCTGGTCCGAGTAAGAAGCCTTTTTCAACTCCTGCGTGGCTTGCATTAGCCAAGGCCTGTTTGCTCCGATCAAGTTGCCGACACCGCCAACAGCGAGAAGCCTACGTGGGACAGCTTGTGACCGACTCCTGGACATCCTCAACCCCCGGTGTCCACGTGGCTGCCGAGAGAAGCTACACCTCAACGCCTGTTTGCACCCGACATCGCCTGGTTCCAATCTGGTTCCACGGTAGTCACTGGCTAGTGACTTTGAACATTGTCCCCTCTGCTTTCAGGTCTTCACATCTTCAGATCCACCCTTGGATCCACCGGAACTCTTCGCATCAAGCCGCCTGCAGCATCTTCAGCTCCAAGCACCATCGACCAGCGTGACGAAACCCGACACTACTTCGACCCTGTGCACCCGCTTCCTGTGGGTGAGGTAACTCCGCTCCTCCGGTGCTCCCACACTGGTACACATCTCTAGGGCCTGTGTCTCAAGTTTCAGCTTTCTAGGTCACTCAGAAGGTTCTGAACTAACTAACTTTGTACTTTTTACGCACCATAGACTTTGCATTGGTGAGTGCGTGCACTTTAAACATTGCACCCGAGTCCCGCGGGCCTTTCCCGACTTAGTCACTGCTAGTCTCGAATAGCTCCAGCAATTCCCAAGGCCCTAGGCCTGTTTCCTTTCCGATTGGTATCTCTTATACCACTTTCTTAGTATATGGTTTAGGTGGCCCCTAGGGTTCATCCATATTGTGCAACTTTTGTGTATTTTAGACTGTCTTGTGTTTAACCCTTGTGCTTCTGTGCTCATAAAGAGTCCAGGGGATACTTTTAGTTAATAAACCTATATATATTTTCAATATATATATCTGTGTGGTGTCCTTTCATTTGGTATTCAAGGGGGTTGTGTATGGTAATACAGCTGGCTTCACATGCCTTTCAGATTTTAGCCTAAGACTGCTTTGTCCACGTTACCACTAGGATAACTGGTCTATAAGGTTGACTTACAACCAATCATCATAAGGGTTGCTTGGCATGGTACAAAGTGATCACTAGAATTAGTGAGCATTATATACTAGGCCAACTTCTCACAAATCCTGCAATACAAGTGTTACCTTTCTGGCCATCTAAACAGCAGCCACCTTGCTGTAAACTCTACCACTGCTGCTTAGTGGAGCTAAGCAGGGTACGTTAGGGATCAAAAACAATTACCACAAAAATAATCCTTCATGCACTTGATTTAAACAGGGGAAAATGAACTTAGCCAATATGTTCTGCTATTCTGCTTGTCATACACTATTGACAGGTCGGAAGGAGCGTTTTATTTCTTCCCAGCTGTTCACGCAGATCTTTCTCTCATGCTCGCTCACAGTGCCAAGAAGAGCGTGCTAGATTTAGGAAAGCGCATCACAGCGTAAGCTATTTTTAAACCTCCTTGCACGTGCGGCCATGGCTGAGTCAGCACGTGTGGCGCGTGGACAGTAGCGCACAGGCACAGTGACGCTGCACATAGGAATCCTTTAATTCTGTCCAGGGACAAATAGGTTTACGTGGATGCAGGGTCACCACATGTCATGAAGCCTCAACTTGAGCTAGCATTGTTGTCTCAAAAACTGAAAAAATTGCAGGAATCAATTATCATGAAAAAGGTAACGTACAGCAAAATGCGCTTCATGCCTAAAACGTGCCCAAAGGAATTGAGTTCAATCTGGATGTGCATTTATAGCATGCATACCATGCTTGAAGTAAACCACTAATGCTAAATATTGGCCCCTCTACTGTTTTACTCACAAACATGCCCGGGAAAAATCCTGCCCAAACTCGAAAATGACAATTACTTGGTGCTCGTGCAATCAAAGAGGCAGTTGTATGATGGTAAAATGGTCTCTGACGCTTGGGGCGTTACACTAACACTAAAGACAAACTGCCAACATATCGGTCTTCTATCATTACAGATGAGTCAATACACATATTCGGAAACGAACACGAAAACTCCAGATACCTCTAGAAACTTGCATAAGCTAACTAGCCGAAGCCAGGAACTCGCCCAATGCTCCAGTGTGCTAAATACAGCCCATACGTTTGGCGTTCGGACAGTTATAACACTGCTATTTACAGCAATTAAATCTGAAAACAAAGTGAACAGTCCTTAAGTTAAGGCTAGTTACAACCTCCTAACCAGTGCAACATGTGATATACAGTGTGTGGTGCTTAGCTACAAAAACGTGCCTCAATCCTTTCTCGGGAATGCCGCCATCACCATGCTCCGTTCACTAAGTGAGAAATCCGGACGCCTTTTAAACAGACTGTGGCGTTTGTCAAAAAGTAATGTGACCTAAATGTTGGCGCAAGTAAAATCTACATGGGAACAACAGACTATGGATAGTGCACAGGTTGTGAATTAGTAACTCAAGAAAAGTGCTCCGTACATGCTGGAAAGCCCTTACTTATTTAGGAATACTAAACATTCCGAAGCCTAGAATTTTGAGAGTACATGTTTTCATGATTAAACAAGACGGAGGGAAGGCAGAGAAGGGGAGGGGGTAGGAGAAATGCAACACGTCGGGCAGGGGAGGGGGCCGAGTTAGAGAGAGGCAGAGACAAGTTAGACTGAACTGTCTGTTCAGAGAGTGGGTTGATGGGTAGGTAAACAAGACGGAGGGAAGGCAGAGACGGGGAGGGGGGAGGAGAAATGCGACACGGTGTGAAGCAGCAGGGGCCTTTGAAGTGAAGCAAAGCTTCACTTCAAAGGTGTGGGAGGAATGCTGCTACGGCCTGGGGGAAGCTGGCTGGGGAGGGGGAGGAGAAATGCAAGTTTATGGCCCAAAAGCGCGTGCCTGTGGCCACGTGAACTCGAAGAAAACCGCAGCAAAAAGCCCGTGGTTTCACGAGGATTTTGAGCACTTGAATTCTCGCTCCCTCAATGCGCTTGCGCGCATTGTAGGTCACGAGACCTAAAAAAAGAGGGACATAAAGAGATGGAAAAAGTCAGAGATTTCAAGAAGTGGTGTGGAAAAATAGAGAAACAGTTTGCCATTGAAAGTGACGAGGGCGAAAAGAGGCGTGAGGGATGTACTTTGCTTGCAGTGGTTCTGCTTCAGCCTTGCAGCTTCGTTGCAATGGAAATAAAAGAAGGTTCTATAATGCCATCAAAAAAGCACTCGAAGCAGAGTTTGAAATGGTATTGTAGCTGTAGCGGTATTCTTTGCCCAGGAGTACATGTGTGATCTTAGGAAGCCTGTACTCTCCCATTAAAAGCCCCCACTGAGAAGAGCAAGTACTCTTTCCCGCTCAAACTAAAGAAGTGCAGGTACTGAGTACCTGTGAGCACTGGCTCATTTAAAGCACATAAGGAAAATGAGCAGTGGAATTAGGAAAGAGGCTCATGTGAAAAAGAACAGAGACGGGTGCAAAGCAAGTGTCACAGAGAAAAAGTGAGGTGTCTCGGCTAAACTTGTAGAGAACCGACAGAGAGAATGAGTGCCAAAGTAGAAACAGACAGAGTGGGAGAAACAGAGGGGCTAAATTGGCTCGAAGCAAGTTTCTCTAGGAAAGAGGGAAAAGTCTAAGAGAAAGGAGAGGAACTAAGAGGAAAAAAGAAATACTAAAAACGGCGAGACAGAGAAAAAGAGGGAATGTAACTTTTGCGAAGATAAACTGGAAAGGTGAATCAAAGAGAGATAGATATAGACAAAGGGTGGCAGAACCATGAGAAGGGAGAGAGTGACAGGAATGGGAGGGAAAAGGGTCAAGTGTCAATGGAAACGCGGGTGTGATAATCGGAAGTATGAGTGAAAACTGATGGAGGACACTCGCAGAAACTAAGAACGCGAGAGAAAGAGTAGAGCGAGGTAAAGTGAGAGAACAAATGAGACTGAAAGAGCAAAATATAGAGGTAGGAAAGGGAAAAGATTGAATTTTCATCCTCACACTGAGAGCTGGGGGTAAAGCTGAAGAGTAATCTAGGGGAGCTCTGTGAATCAGAACCGTGGCTATCAGAGGCGCGGCATGAGCAGTGTCACCGGGGCTCAGGGACCGAGGGTCCAATTAAAATCAAAGCAGAATCCGCACTGTGAAATTAAACACACTAAAAAGCAGTTCGTATTTTGCAAAAATATTTTTAAATCAATTTAATGTGTCGTGCTAAAAATGATGTGCCTCAAATTGTGTAGAAATATGCAGAGATGTTTCTTTTCCAGTAATTGATATTCCTTAAATATAATGGTGTCATCTATTTTACATTCTGTTTGCTGCAATAGTTTTGTAACACTGTAAGTGAGGGTAAGATAGACTATATAGGTTGGAAGTAATAATAATGTTAATCTAGATATAAGGGTTTTGTGTAGTGCTTGCTACGTGGATATGGCTGTTTCTGCAGTGTTCATGTTTTTATTTTCACTCACCAACTTTGCCATGATTGCATGCCCTATTTCCCAGCAGCATACCACTTCCTTTCAGACTTTTTCAGGCAGACAAGGGACCTGATATTGATGGTTATCTCGAGGTGTTTTTTTTTTTTTTATTCTAGCCAGAATGGTAAAATACTTGTCAGGAAGCAACTCTACCTGATGGATAGATGGTATTTATCACACCCATTCAAATCTGAAATCCAGGAGCCCAGCAGCTTTGACCTGCTGAAATCTATACTGGAGGGGGTTGGGGCAACCCTACCTGATGGATAGATGGTATTTATCACACCCGTTCAAATCTGATACCCAGGAGCCCAGCAGCTTTGACCTGCTGAAATCTACACTGGAGGGGGTTGGGGCAACCCTACCTGATGGATAGATGGTATTTATCACACCCGTTCAAATCTGATATCCAGGAGCCCAGCAGCTTTGACCTGCTGAAATCTATACTGGAGGGGGTTGGGGCAACCCTACCTGATGGATAGATGGTATTTATCACACCCGTTCAAATCTGATACCCAGCAGCTTTGACCTGCTGAAATCTACACTGGAGGGGGTTGGGGCAACCCTACCTGATGGATAGATGGTATTTATCACACCCGTTCAAATCTGATACCCAGGAGCCCAGCAGCTTTGACCTGCTGAAATCTACACTGGAGGGGGTTGAGGCAACCCTACCTGATGGATAGATGGTATTTATCACACCCGTTCAAATCTGATACCCAGGAGCCCAGCAGCTTTGACCTGCTGAAATCTACACTGGAGGGGGTTGAGGCAACCCTACCTGATGGATAGATGGTATTTATCACACCCGTTCAAATCTGATACCCAGGAGCCCAGCAGCTTTGACCTGCTGAAATCTACACTGGAGTGGGTTGAGGCAACCCTACCTGATGGATAGATGGTATTTATCACACCCGTTCAAATCTGATACCCAGGAGCCCAGCAGCTTTGACCTGCTGAAATCTACACTGGAGGGGGTTGGGGCAACCCTACCTGATGGATAGATGGTATTTATCACACCCGTTCAAATCTGATACCCAGGAGCCCAGCAGCTTTGACCTGCTGAAATCTACACTGGAGGGGGTTGAGGCAACCCTACCTGATGGATAGATGGTATTTATCACACCCGTTCAAATCTGATACCCAGGAGCCCAGCAGCTTTGACCAGCTGAAATCTACACTGAAGGGGGTTGGGGCAACCCTACCTGATGGATAGATGGTATTTATCACACCCGTTCAAATCTGATACCCAGGAGCCCAGCAGCTTTGACCTGCTGAAATCTACACTGAAGGGGGTTGGGGCAACCCTACCTGATGGATAGATGGTATTTATCACACCCGTTCAAATCTGATACCCAGGAGCCCAGCAGCTTTGACCTGCTGAAATCTACACTGGAGTGGGTTGAGGCAACCCTACCTGATGGATAGATGGTATTTATCACACCCGTTCAAATCTGATACCCAGGAGCCCAGCAGCTTTGACCTGCTGAAATCTACACTGGAGTGGGTTGAGGCAACCCTACCTGATGGATAGATGGTATTTATCACACCCGTTCAAATCTGATACCCAGGAGCCCAGCAGCTTTGACCTGCTGAAATCTACACTGGAGGGGGTTGGGGCAACCCTACCTGATGGATAGATGGTATTTATCACACCCGTTCAAATCTGATACCCAGGAGCCCAGCAGCTTTGACCTGCTGAAATCTACACTGGAGGGGGTTGAGGCAACCCTACCTGATGGATAGATGGTATTTATCACCCGTTCAAATCTGATACCCAGGAGCCCAGCAGCTTTGACCTGCTGAAATCTACACTGGAGGTGGTTGGGGCAACCCTACCTGATGGATAGATGGTATTTATCACCCGTTCAAATCTGATACCCAGGAGCCCAGCAGCTTTGACCTGCTGAAATCTACACTGGAGGGGGTTGAGGCAACCCTACATGATGGATAGATGGTATTTATCACACCCGTTCAAATCTGATACCCAGGAGCCCAGCAGCTTTGACCTGCTGAAATCTACACTGGAGGGGGTTGGGGCAACCCTACCTGATGGATAGATGGTATTTATCACACCCGTTCAAATCTGATACCCAGGAGCCCAGCAGCTTTGACCTGCTGAAATCTACACTGGAGGGGGTTGAGGCAACCCTACCTGATGGATAGATGGTATTTATCACACCTGTTCAAATCTGATACCCAGGAGCCCAGCAGCTTTGACCGGCTGAAATCTACACTGGAGGGGATTGGGGCAACCCTACCTGATGGATAGATGGTATTTATCACACCCGTTCAAATCTGATACCCAGGAGCCCAGCAGCTTTGACCTGCTGAAATCTATACTGGAGGGGGTTGGGGCAACCCTACCTGATGGATAGATGGTATTTATCACACCTGTTCAAATCTGATACCCAGGAGCCCAGCAGCTTTGACCTGCTGAAATCTACACTGGAGGGGGTTGAGGCAACCCTACCTGATGGATAGATGGTATTTATCACACCCGTTCAAATCTGATACCCAGGAGCCCAGCAGCTTTGACCTGCTGAAATCTACACTGGAGGGGGTTGGGGCAACCCTACCTGATGGATAGATGGTATTTATCACACCCGTTCAAATCTGATACCCAGGAGCCCAGCAGCTTTGACCTGCTGAAATCTACACTGGAGGGGGTTGAGGCAACCCTACCTGATGGATAGATGGTATTTATCACACCCGTTCAAATCTGATACCCAGGAGCCCAGCAGCTTTGATCTGCTGAAATCTATACTGGGGGGGGTTGAGGCAACCCTACCTGATGGATAGATGGTATTTATCACACCCGTTCGAAACTGATACCCAGGAGCCCAGCAGCTTTGACCTGCTGAAATCTATACTGGAGGGGGTTGAGGCAACCCTACCTGATGGATAGATGGTATTTATCACACCCGTTCAAATCTGATACCCAGGAGCCCAGCAGCTTTGACCTGCTGAAATCTACACTGGAGGGGGTTGGGGCAACCCTACCTGATGGATAGATGGTATTTATCACACCCGTTCAAATCTGATACCCAGCAGCTTTGACCTGCTGAAATCTACACTGGAGGGGGTTGAGGCAACCCTACCTGATGGATAGATGGTATTTATCACACCCGTTCAAATCTGATACCCAGGAGCCCAGCAGCTTTGACCTGCTGAAATCTACACTGGAGGGGGTTGGGGCAACCATCCCTGATGGATAGATGGTATTTATCACACCCGTTCAAATCTGATACCCAGGAGCCCAGCAGCTTTGACCTGCTGAAATCTATACTGGAGGGGGTTGGGGCAACCCTACCTGATGGATAGATGGTATTTATCACACCCGTTCAAATCTGATACCCAGGAGCCCAGCAGCTTTGACCTGCTGAAATCTATACTGGAGGGGGTTGAGGCAACCCTACCTGATGGATAGATGGTATTTATCACACCCGTTCAAATCTGATACCCAGGAGCCCAGCAGCTTTGACCTGCTGAAATCTATACTGGAGGGGGTTGGGGCAACCCTACCTGATGGATAGATGGTATTTATCACACCCGTTCAAATCTGATACCCAGGAGCCAAGCAGCTTTGACCTGCTGAAATCTACACTGGAGGGGGTTGGGGCAACCCTACCTGATGGATAGATGGTATTTATCACACCTGTTCAAATCTGATACCCAGGAGCCCAGCAGCTTTGACCAGCTGAAATCTACACTGAAGGGGGTTGGGGCAACCCTACCTGATGGATAGATGGTATTTATCACACCCGTTCAAATCTGATACCCAGGAGCCCAGCAGCTTTGACCTGCTGAAATCTACACTGGAGGGGGTTGGGGCAACCCTACCTGATGGATAGATGGTATTTATCACACCTGTTCAAATATGATACCCAGGAGCCCAGCAGCTTTGACCAGCTGAAATCTACACTGAAGGGGGTTGGGGCAACCCTACCTGATGGATAGATGGTATTTATCACACCCGTTCAAATCTGATACCCAGCAGCTTTGACCTGCTGAAATCTACACTGGAGGGGGTTGGGGCAACCCTACCTGATGGATAGATGGTATTTATCACACCTGTTCAAATCTGATACCCAGGAGCCCAGCAGCTTTGACCAGCTGAAATCTACACTGAAGGGGGTTGGGGCAACCCTACCTGATGGATAGATGGTATTTATCACACCCGTTCAAATCTGATACCCAGGAGCCCAGCAGCTTTGACCTGCTGAAATCTACACTGGAGGGGGTTGGGGCAACCCTACCTGATGGATAGATGGTATTTATCACACCTGTTCAAATCTGATACCCAGGAGCCCAGCAGCTTTGACCAGCTGAAATCTACACTGGAGGGGGTTGGGGCTAGGAGAGGGGGTAGTTCCGTCTTCAAACCAATCGGTAATTACAGGGTTTGTTGAAATCCGACCCACTTGTAAATGCAATCCCCGTACGGCCTAAACAGAGTTTTAAAATTTTGTAGATTTGGCTTAGTGAGCGCTTGGAGAGCAGAGGCAGCTCCGTGGTCTCTGCGTCGGAAAGGGAACAAGGCCGCCCGCTCAGCGTCTCCTTCCTCTGTGTACGTCGCTGTACTGTACTGTGTCACTGAATGCAAGCATTTGCCCTAATATGTCAGTGACGACACGTCATCGTCACGCGACACACGCACACATGGGGGGGCGACACAGTACTGTGTCACGACTCACACTTTGGAAAGCTCTGCCCTAACAGATCGTCTAATAAAGAATAAAGGAGCAGAATTAAGGTTACGTCATCCCTCCTAAGCGGTGCTATTGGATTTCTATACCTTACAAAACATTCTCACCTCAAAACCCATCCTTCCCAGTCACGATTTTACAAAACCTTTTATTCCCAAAACAGAAGCGTTGGGAGTTGGCTTAGGTACAACACTGTCCCAAAAAGATGAAAGGGAAGTTGAAACCCCCTCCTATATATCGCTGCATGCTATTTCAGCAAGAAAAGAACAATGCTACAGTGGAAAAAGAAGCCTTAGCTCATAAATGGACTTCGATACTACTTGGAAGGACAGCCTTAGCTATTAAATGCACTTTGATACTACTTGGAAGGACAGGAAATTGTCCTCTATGCATACCATGCTCCTGTTGAATGGATGGCTCATAACAAGGGTAGAAACCCTCGCATGCTAAGATGGTTCCTGGCCATTTCGCTTTTTCAACACCATAAGAGAAGTGGGAGAACAAGAGAAAGACGCCAGCATGGAGGAGAGACAGGAGTGAGATCAGCAAAACAAAGAGACACCAGAAAAGAAGCCTTGAGTCAGCGCCACACTGGAGGAGAAGAATCAGCAGGACCGCAGCAAGGCAGAAGACATCCGCTAAGTGTGGTTCACCACCGAATGGTAGACATTGCCAGAGATACTGCTGCAGCCCGCAGCAGCTCAGGAGAGCTCTGAGCAAGGCGGGGTGCATCATTGTGGGTAGGGGGAGTACCTGCATGAAGGGGAAAGAAGAAAAACTGGTTTCCCATGCATGTGTCCTAGAAAGTGCCAATATACAAGTAGTGGGAGTATAATATGAAATTCTCCCTTAAGTTTGGCACAGGAACTGAGAGATCCGAAGCTTCCATTTTTTTCTTTTTCTTTTCTTCCCTACCTTCTCCTTTTGCACTTTTCTATGAACTTATTAATAACCTTGTGCACTCCCTCCGGTCCACCATGATGCTCCTACCAGAGAGAAAAGAGACACTGAGTCTTTAGAATCCTTCATCGTGGGTGACCTGGTGACGGGAGAAAATTGTAAAAGAATAGAGTAGCTTACACCTCGCATTGCCCCTATTTATTTTGGAGGAGACTGCCAGTGGCACCATCCCTCAAGAAACCTGTGGAGAGAAAAAGGAAACCATTACCACACCTGTCAAGGCCAAGAAGCCGCAGCCCTCAGTCCATACCCTTTGGAAGTTGGTTTATCTATATTATTGATTCATAAAACTGTAGCAATACCCTAACACCCAAATAAAAGGCAAAATTCATCGAAGCCATAATCTCATGAATGACCAAATGAAAGGAGAACCACAACAGGTATATATAAAAAATATATGTATTTATTCTAAACACATCACTCTAGTCTCTTTATGAGGCTAGAGGCAAAAGTACAATACAGTAACTTACCCCTTTAGTACTGGACAATTTGAGAGTCAAGACCAACCGGAGCACCAAAGTACTCGTGTTACCTCACCCAGGGAAGCTGGGTGCATAGGTGTCTTTTCGTGTCGGGTTTCGTCGTCGTTTCCTATGGAGAGCTGCAAAGAAGTGCTGCAGGCGACCAGATGAAAAGTGTCCGGATGGATTCAAGGGTGGATCGAAGATCGGAAGAACCTGAAAGTAGAGGGGACAGGGTATGGGTCACTTGCCAGTGACCAGGGAGGCAACAAGAAAAAGCCAGCCGATGTTGGGTAATTTCAGGTTCAGGAGGTGAAGCTTAACTCTTCAGCCACAAGCACCAGGAGGCATCAACGACAACCAGGATCTGGATTCGAGCTGTCCCACATCGGATGTCGAGTGTTGCGGTGTCTGTATCCGGATTGGACCCAACAAACCTTGGCAACAGCAACCCACGCAGAATGAAAAGATTGGCTTCGGAGTAGACCAGCAAGGTCTGAGGGACTCACCCTTTGGAGGCTGGGTCATTGACAGCGATGAGTCCAGGATGGACCCCAGATTGCGTGTGTGGTCGGTGGGAGTCGGTGCAGCTCCCAGTGTGGCCGGCCATCTGGAGTCATCCCAGGAGGACGGGGTGCAGCTGAGGATGAGGACCTCCATCTTGTCCGAGTTCAGTTTCAGGTGGCTGTTCTTCATCCATTCGGCGACAGCCTTCATTCCTTCGTGGAGGTTGGTTTTGGCGGTGGTGGGGGCCTTGGTGAGGGAGAGGATCAGCTGGGTGTCATATGAGATGATGTTGAGGTTGTGCGTCGGGCCATGTGGGCGAGCAGTGCCATGTAGACATTGAAGAGTGTTGGGCTGAGGGATGATCCTTGGGGTTCGCCGCAGATGATCTTGGTGGCTTTAGATTGGAACGGAGGGAGCGGACACTTTGGGTTCTGCCGGTGAGGAAGGAGGTGGTCCAGTCAAGGGCTTTGTCATGGATCCCTGCGTTGTGGAGGCGTGTGCGTAGGGTGTGATGGCTGACGGTGTTGAAGGCAGCCGAAAGGTCCAGGAGGATGAGGGCCGTGTTTTCTCTGTTGTCCAGCAGGGTCCTGATGTCATCAGTGGCAGTGATGAGGGCAGTTTTGGTGCTGTGGTTGCTGCGGAATCCGGATTGGGATGGGTCCAGGATGTTGTTTTCCTCGAGGAAGAGGGTCAGTTGCCTGTTGACAATCTTCTTGATGACTTTCGTCAGGAAATGGCCGGAGGTTTTTGAGGTCCTTAGGGTTCGTCTTGGGTTTCTTGAGTAGGGTGTTGATCTCGGTGTGCTTCCAGCTCTCTGGGAAGGTGGCGGTCTTGAAGGAGTTGTTGATGATCTTGCGGAGATGGGGTGTGATGGTGGAGCTTGCTTTGTTGAAGATTTGGTGCGGGCAGGGGTCTGCTGGTGAGCCGGAGTGGATGATGCTCATGATTTTGATAGTGTCGTTGTCGTTGACATGGGTCCAGGGAACCAGGGGATTAGTGTGGCTGGGGGCGGTGAGTCTGAGGTGTCGGTAGCTGTCTGTTGGGGGCCTGGTTGTTGAAGCTGTCGTGGATGTCTGCGATCTTGCGGTGCAAGAAGGTGGCTAGGGAGTCACAGAGGTCTTGCGATGGCAGGATGTCGCTGGAGTTGGAGCTGGGGTTGGAGAGTTCCTTCACGATGTTGAAGAGCTCTTTGCTGTTGTGTGCGTTGTTGTCAATGCGTTCCTTGAAGAAAGTCCTTTTGGCGGTTCGGATGAGTTGGTGGTGTCTGCGGATGGCGCTCTTGTGGGCTGCATTGCTGTCCAGTGTCTGTTCGTGGTGCCACTTCATCTCGAGCCTTCGGCAGGTCAGTTTGGATGCCTGGAGGTCGACGGTGAACCTGATGGCTTTTCTGTCAGTGCGTATGTTTGAAGGTTACTTGATCAAGGCGTGAGTGTTGGCACAGTCGTCAATCCTTTGCCTGAGGTTGCGGGCTGCATTGTCAGTGTCCGCGGTGTCAGTTGGTGGGTTTCGGGCAAGGGTGGTGATTAGCTGGTCTTCGGTGACTTTGCTGCAGCGGGGGTCGGTTGTGTGTGGTGGTGCGTGGTGGGTTTCTCGAAGATGAAGTGGATGCATCGCTGGTCGGTCCAGTGGAGTTCGGTGGTGTGGCTGATGGTGATGTGGTTGCTGGCGGAGAAGATGCGGTCGAGCGTGTGTCCGGCGGAGTGGGTGGGTGTCATGACAAGCTGATTGAGTCCGAGGTTGGCGAGGTTTTCGAGCAGGGTCGTAAAGTTACTGTCGTTGGTGCTCTTGAGGTGGAAGTTCAGGGCTCAGAGGAGGAAGTAGTCCGGGGATGCAAGGGGGTGCGTGCTGACAAAGTCAGGGATGGAGTCGCTGCACTGTGGCCATGGTCCTGGGGGTCTGTAGACAAGGGTTCCTCTGAGGGTGGTGTTGGGGTCGATGTGCATCTGGAAGTGCAGGTGTTCAGCGGCGCTGAGAGTGTTGTCGGTGCTGGTCGAGATTCTGAGGGTTTTCCTGTGGGCGATGGTTATTCCTCCTCCTGCTCTGTTGGTATGGTCCCTGCAGATGATCGTGTAGCCGTCCGAGATGGCTATGGCGATGTTGGGTGCCGAGGAGGGGTTCATCCAGGTCTCCATCAGGAAGGCGACTTCCGGGGAGGATGAGTCGAGTGGGTCCCAGAGTTCAATGGCATGCTTGCGGGCAGACCGGTGTTGAATAGTATGCATTTGAGGTGGTTGATTCCTACCCTGTTGGGCGAGGTGGAGGCTTGGAGGCTGGTGAAGCTGCAGCTCCGGCAGGCGAAGGGTCCTTGGGTGTGCTTCGGGGTGGCCAGGAAGTATGAACGGCCATCGTTGAGTGCGTGAAGGGTGTTGGTGTCATAGTGGCGGCGGGCATTGTAGCGTTCGCGGGGGCCAGGGGGTCTGGTGCTGGGTGCGGTCCAGGTACGGACGAGCATAGATGGGCTTGCATTCGCCACGCCTTCGGCGCGGCCACAATAAGAAGGGGAGGTGGGAGTGAGGAGCAGCTGGGATGCGGGAGCGGGATGAATGGGCGAGTGGGGAGGCGGGGCTGCAGCGGCAGGAAGGGGAGAGGAAGGCTGGAATGCTGGAGGGCTACAGAGCGAAAAACGGGCGGAAGCACAGAATACAAAGAAAATGAATACAACAATGGGCACAAAATAATACAGAAGCAGAATACTAAAAAGTAATACAACAGTTTGGTAACAGATACCGCAAAACATAATACAACAACAGACAAATAACAGGCAAAAAGGAACAGAGTGAGCACACAGACACTTAGGGCTCACCACTGGGCCACCAGGTATAAGGCGCAGGCGGGAGCCTGCAGGTGGAGGAGGGCTGAGAACTCGCCGCAGCAGGGAGATCAGGGAGCAGGGACACGGGCACAGACAGGTAGAGCTGTGTGGCATGGGGTGCGACCTGCATGGATCAGGGTCAAGGGTTGCTCCTTTATCTCACTCTTGATTCATGGCTGTTAGAATTGGGGGTCTCTGGTTGGCACAGGTAGGCACTTGTGACAAGCAGGGACCCTCTCCTCTACTCAGGGCCAGGGAATTACCCTTTCATAATAACCCCTGCTCACCCTTTGGGTTGCGTGGCGCGAGCAGCCAAGGTTAATCTTCAGGGCGCTAAGTCAGTTAAGCATTTATGACCACATACAGTAAATACAATGACGCACCATGAATGGACACCAGTCGTAGAAGTTGTATCAAAAATACATAGCTTTATATCAAAATACTTAGTTGCGGAATTATCACAAGACCATATAACGTTTTAAGAATGAGGCCACAAGATGTTATTAAGCAATAAGGTGAGAAAGAAGCTTTTCTAGTTCGTGATTCTGTACTTAATCAGCAAAGTTCAAGGGGTGACACGCGATCCCCCACCTTCCTAAAGCGGGTCCTGGCCTGGTCGCACAGTTTGCGGTTGGCCAGGCGCTGCGAAGCGCGCTGGCGTACTCTGGGCTGAGCGACGGCAGGGCGGCCTACTGAGGCTCACGCGCTGTGCAGTACGAAGCGTACGGCGTGGTCTGCTTTAGAGCGGGGTATGAGTTGAAACAGTGCAGCGGGGAAAACAGAACGTTGCAGACCCCGAGTTCATGACTGGCACTGTACCTTGATTTGCATGATGTAACATAGGCGCTTCAGTCCACAAGGCGGTCCTGGTGGGGAAGAGGCGTACTCTCTTATTACGTGCCGGCGGGCGAAGCGTACTTTCTGATCTTTGGGGGCTTGATGCTTTCCACCAGGCAGGCGCGGCACAGGACCTCCAGTACGGATCGTACTGGGGGTCTCTCCAGAGTGCGGCGCGGCCTTCTCAGATCTTGGAGTGCAAAAGCGGGGCAGCCGGATACGTTACGACGTACGGCGGCCATCCGAGTCTGGGGATCGCGCTCCGATCCGATTCTGGCGGGAGGGGTGAAGGGGCACACCAAGGGCTCCAGTAGCAGGCAAGCGACAGGGGAGCAAGCAGCCCGGCCCGACGGGTGGAGAGGGCCTCGGTCAGAGCAGGGCTCTCAGCGGGAAAGGGTGGACAGGATCCTGAGTGTCACTGCCCTAGGAGGGGGCGAGGGCACCAAGGATCACAGCTCTGGAGGGAAGGAAGCACACGGCTGGCCAAAGACGAGCGAAAGCACAATGAACCCACTGGTCCTGGGGTTCAGTTCAGGGGGCAAGCACAATCAAGCCCTTGGAGATAGTTTCAAGCACAATAAAGCAAAGTCTTCTCTGGCCTTTTCCTCTTCTTCCTCAGCAAGGCACCACTGCAGGCCAGTCCTTCAGCTTCTTCTTGGTCCTTCTAGTTGGGCAGAGGTTCATTGTGGTAAAACTGGATTTGATTTCTTAGGAGCAGGACTCCTACTTTTATACTGAGTTTCTTTTGTCCTGGCAGACCAGGGGGGCCTTTGCATAGCTCATTCACGCTCTGGAGTACTTTGTTTTGGCAACTCTGGGTTAACGACTATTACTCTATTGTCCTGAGCCAGTGCTTTCTCTCTCACTACAGCAATCTGTACCACAGTGAGGATTTCCTCAGTACGTGCGAAACGCATTTCAGCGTTGGTGTACAAACGTGATTTGTATGCAATCTGTACGGTATAACTTTAATTGCAAGTGATATATATGTACCTAGTGGTTTCAGCACCTATGCGGATCACCAGGTTAGTTGTGTTTACACGTGTGTGCAAATGTTTGGAAGATAACATATCAGCTTGTGCGGAACATACAATGTTTTTATGGTCCTGTGTACAATGGTTGATTGAAAAATCAGGTCTAATTAAGTCGTAGAACAGTTTTATTCGTTCTGCGTAATCCAAAATGTATGCTCTGCCAAAATTTAAAAAATCCTAAAGTGGATTGTAATCTTTTCAGAGTTGTTGGAGGTTGGAGCAGTGCACATTTTTCAGAAAAATGTGCTGCCAGGCTTTTGGCTTCACTTGACAACTCATTTCCGAGAAACAGGATAATGAGGTGGGCAATTTTAGATTTTTTAAATTAA
Source organism: Lissotriton vulgaris (assembly GCF_964263255.1). Lineage (NCBI taxonomy): Eukaryota > Metazoa > Chordata > Amphibia > Caudata > Salamandridae > Lissotriton > Lissotriton vulgaris. Next base: position 456,879 of record NW_028248507.1, on the reverse strand, counting down.
ATTTGTAACGCAGGTGAGCGAATCCAAGGGTTATGTGGTTCACTCTAGCCAAGTGTTCCATTGGCTCATAGTCCATCAGATAAATCTCATCTACATAGGACAATGCTTCCTCATCTAAAGTTTGAAGTAACTCCGTTACCCTGGCTGAAAATAGCCCCGGGCTGTTCCTATACCATTGAGGTAAACGACAAAATTGATGCTGTAAACCTAACACTGAAAATGCGGTCAAATATCTGCTTTCAAGTGCTACATTCGGGCAGAAAAATCAATTCGATATATCTAGGGTTGTTTTGTATCTATTCTGCAAAATGTTCTCCTTAGCATGGCACTATGTGCATTTTGTAATGCAAATATGCGTGTGGAAGTGTTCAAATGTCAATATGAATTGTCCGGTTTCAATACAGGAAACAAAGGATTATTCACGGGTGAAGTACAATTTTCTATCTACCCTGATACTCAAGCTGTTATAGGATTTCCCTAACTTGCATTTTAGCTTCATGTTTTATTGGGTATTGTCTCTGCGGCTGAGGAACTGGTTTTATTGGTATTCCCATTAAAACCACACAACATGATAGTGGTAAAATGCAGGAGCTAGCGCTAATGCCTGCACCTGCACATATGACTGTTTAACTGATTCTGGAACGAAGTCGGAGAAGGCAGGTTAAATAACCTTTTCTCCCAGTGGGCATTCCATTACGAACTCAGGAGGCCAATCCTTTTCAGGAAAAAGAAAGTCATAACCATGTATCGGGTTCTCCCAAAAGAGAGCCTTGATCTTCCTGAGTATGTCCCCCTCCATTTGGAGCATTAGTTTGTATAAAAGATGTGGGATACTTACCCTTGTATCAGGCGTTTCCACTGTGATATGCTCATTCAGTGTTACAATCACTAGAAAATTTATCCGGTTCCGGCGACCTATTGCGACTTCTACCGCGCTGTCCAGCATTGTCACTTCCACTCCTGTTTCAGAAGCAGAGTCCTCAGTAGTCTGGGCATGTCTTATTTTAATCCCTCTACCTTCTTCTTTTTGAATTGTGATTTTTGAGTCTTTTGTCCTCTTTCTGGATGTAATCTGAAGTGTGATGCATTTCCCTTTTTGGCTTCACATGCTCTTCTAATCTGCGCTCTGACCATCCACCTCTCTCAGAACCTCTACCCGATGAATCCTGAAAGGAACGAGAGGATTATGTATCAGTATCCTGATACTTGTCAGGTTTTTTAATGTTATCACGGTTTCTCAGATTGCCTTTTTTGTCAGTGGATTTCTGCTGAGGAGGCCGACCCTGTGATTGTGTGTTATTTTGTTTATTTTTTTGTTTATTATATCATTTCTTCCTGGAAGAATTGGGTGCTTGCTTAGAGTTATCCTTTTCAGAATTACTCTTAACTTTATGGAGTAATCAGAAACTCCCGGTCCGCCAGAGATCTCCTGCTGCAACCTGATCACTTTCAGAAAAAAAAACGTACAATCGTGCTTTTTCTGTGGCCGCTCCTAGAATATGGAACTCTCTCCCACCCTCCATCAGAAGAATCCCTTATCTGTCATGTTTCAAAAAGGATACCAAAACCTTCCTTATGGGTGAATTCCGCATTTACATTTTGGCTTCAACCACCACTATGACCCTGATATACGTCTGGCTATTGCCTCCCTTCGGATTACCTAGTCACCCCACTAAGAAACCTGTTATGTATTATGCCCCCCGCCACCTCCTAATTGATTTTTTACTCTTGTGATTCTAAGCTTTTTTGTACAATCCTATAATTCCTTTAAAGCACTGTGATACCCTAACGGGTCAAGTAAGCACTCTATAAAACAAAAAAACTAAAAATAATTGTGTTTTCCCAGATCTGGCCCCAAATTATCTCTGTCTAACGTAGCATAGGTTTCCTCGATAAGTCTAGGTAATTCCCATTCCTGTTGTGCAGGAGTGAATTTCCTCAGGCATTGGTGTATAGCCGATGCTGCTGCTTCCCCTTTTATGTTACTTAACATAATGGTCGTGTAACGAGGTGCCTTGGCACGAGAGAAAGGAAACGAAAACCCATGGCGAATGGTGGCTCACCGATCCATTTCCTCCTTCCCCTCCCGACTATCAGGACCAATGGGAGCCGCTACCGCAAATGGAGAGAAAACAAAGCGGTGCCTTTAAGTGGGCGTGGACCTCAAGTGAAGAACCTCCTCAGCATGACAAGACTCTCGCAGCTGCGAGTAAAAACCCGGAAAACGACCAGTCAGTGTGGAACCACCCCGGAGAAGACGGAGCAAGGAGAGTAGGAGAAGAAGACCAAAGCGAGGTGCGGCGTGATCCAGGAGGAGAAGAAGACGAGCCAGGAGGCCAACGGATTCACGCTTCGCCGTGCCACACTCCCGAGGGAGTAGTGTGGCTATCAAAGGTACGGCAGAGGCTTTCAAGGTGGGCGGGGAGAAGGAGCTCGGGTCCACCATAGGAACGGAGACACTATAGTTAGTGCCTCCGGTTGTACATAGCACCCCGCTTCCCTTGTCCTACCTCCATTTCCCTCACTCTCTACTCTTCACGAGATCTACAGTATAGCCTACAGAGTCAGCGGTGTCCCTCACTCCCCGGTTCCCCACGGGATGTATATAGCATGAGGACGTGAAAGTAACAGTCCTTCTATTTCTGTTTTGTTTCATACGACCCCGTGAGAGAGAGTCCCCAAGGAGCTGCCAGGAGGGAGACTGCGAGAAGAGAAGGGACAGCACAAAGACAGCCTCACCACGGATACCTCTGAGTTTGCCCGTGAAAGACTGACATTTCGCCGGAAAAAACTATATGTAAAAATAAAACCTGCTTTACCAAGACGAAGTATCCAGCCTCTCACTACCTCCCCCGTTACAGTGGTGTCAGAAGTGGGATCCGAAGACCTCCACCAGCAACCCCTCATGGAACAAGTGATACAACACCTCATCGAGGGACAAGACAAACTGGAATGGGCCATTAAATCCCAGATAACATCGGCGGAGGCTGATAGAGAACTGTTTAAAAATGCCATTAGTGCCCAACTTGAAAACTTCCAGAAGGTCACACAAACGTCCGGTCCAGCAGCTGAACGGAGAACAGCAATGCCTCATCCCTCGGGTGTCTCCCTACAAAAGTATGTACAGGGGGAAGACCCCGATGCCTTCCTGTCCAATTTTGAAAGAGCAGCACAGGCATGTGGGTGGCCTCCGGATAAATGGCCGTTTTTCTTGGCCCCGCTTCTATCCGGGGAGGCGCAAGCGGCCTATCAAGTGGCCAACCATGCTGGAAACACCCCTTATGCTGAAATCAAGGAGGTCATCCTAGACCATCTCGGGTTGGACGCAGAGGCATATAGGGTTTGTTTCCGAAGATAGAAGGGAGTCTCGGGAGAAAACCCCAAGACCCTATACCTCAGACTAAAGATGGCAGCAGAAAAATGGTTAAGACCCGAACAGAGAAGCAAAGAAGAGCTTATGAACAGTATTGTGTTGGAGCAATTCATGGAAGCCTTGCCATACGGCACGCAAAGATGGTTGCGCCAACACTCCGGACTGACGGTAGCCCAAGCCATCAACATGGCCACGAACTATTCCAGAGCACAACCACGTACGTTTGCCTGGGACACCGACAAAAATCCCAAAACGAATCTGGCTCCAAAGCCAGAAAAAAAGAAACAAGAGACGACCCCATTAATGAAACCCCGCCCCACCAAAATGGATTTCAACCCCATTAAGGGTCCTCAATGTTTCGATTGTGGTGAATGGGGCCACATAGCCAGACTCTGCCCACGACGAAAGCCCCAAGAAGAACCCATGGAAGTGGGGTATATCCCCAGAGCAGTAATGTATACGGCCGAGATGGGTCCAACGTTTTATGTACGTATATCCATAAACGGGAGACATGTCTTGGGGTTGTTAGACTCGGGATGCCGCCAGTCAGTATCAATCAATCAATCATCGTATTTATATAGCGCACTACGACCCGGAGGGTCTCAAGGCGCTTTGGGAGGGGGGGGTCCGCTACTGCTCGAACAGCCAGGTCTTGAGCTGCTTCCTGAAGGCGAGGTGGTCCTGGCTCAGGCGGAGGTGGGTCGGGAGGGAGTTCCAGGTCTTGGCGGCCAGGTAGGAGTAGGACCTTCCTCCTGTTGTGGCTCTTCGGATGCGGGGGACGGCGGCGAGGGCGTGGCTGGTCGAATGGAGCTGGCATGTGGGAGTGTAGAAGTTGAGGCGGCTGTTGAGGTAGCTCGGACCTTGGTTGTGTAGGGCTTTGTGTGCGTGGTTGAGGAGGTGATTCTCTTGTTGACCGGGAGCCAGTGCAGGTCTCTCAGGTGTCCGGAGATGTGGCTGTGTTGGGGGATGTCGAGGGTGAGTCTCGCTGAGGTGTTCTGGATTCGCTGGAGTCTCTTCTGGAGCTTGGCGGTTGTTCCGGCATAGAGGGCGTTGCCGTAGTCCAGACGGCTGGTGATGAGGGCCTGGGTGACCGTCTTCCTGGTCTCGGTGGGGATCCACCGGAAAATCTTACGTAGCATTCGCAGGATGTTGAAACAAGACGAGGAGACGGCGTTGACTTGTCTGGTCATGGAGAGGGAGGAGTCCAGGATGAAGCCCAGGTTGCATGCGTGGTCTTTTGGTTTGGGTGCGGTGCCCAGGGCAGGGGGGCACCAGGAGTCATCCCAAGCAGAGGGCGAGGAGCCCAGGATGAGGACTTCCGTCTTGTCTGAGTTCAGTTTCAGGCGGCTGGTCATCATCCACTCGACTACGTCTTTCATCCCTTCGTGAAGGTTGGCTCTGGCGGTGGCGGGGTCGTTGGTAAGGGAGAGGATCAGCTGGGTGTCGTCGGCGTAGGAGATGATGTTGAGGTTGTGTTGGCGTGCGATGGTTGCGAGAGGGCTCATGTAGACATTGAAGAGGGTGGGGCTGAGCGAGGAGCCTTGAGGAACGCCGCAGGTGACTTCGGTGGCTTCTGATCTGAACGGCGGTAGGCGGACTCTCTGTGTCCTTCCAGCGGTCAAGGAGATGATCCACTCCAGTGCCTTCTCCTGGATTCCGACGTTGCTGAGGCGCTGCACTAGGGTGCGGTGGCAGACAGTGTCGAATGCCGCAGAGAGGTCCAGGAGGATGAGGGCCGCTGTTTCTCCGTTGTCAAGCAGGGCTCGGATGTCATCGGTGGCTGCGATGAGGGCGGTCTCAGTGCTGTGGTTGGCCCGGAAGCCGGACTGTGATGGGTCGAGGGATCCATTCGTCTCGAGGAAGGCGGCCAGTTGCTTGTTGACGGCCTTCTCGATGACTTTGGCTGGAAACGGGAGGAGCGAGATTGGGCGGTAGTTTTTGAGTTCGGTGGGGTCCGCTGTTGGTTTCTTCAATAGAGAGCTGAGTTCGGCGTGCTTCCAGCTCTCCGGGAAGGTGGCGGTGTCGAAGGGGGTGTTGATGATGTCCCGCAGGTGGGGTGCGATGACAGCGTCGGCCTTGTTGAAGACGTGGTGAGGGCAGGGGTCGGTGGGAGATCCGGAGTGGATGGAGTTCATCGTGCGGATGGTGTCTTCGGTGCTGATCGGGGTCCAGGCACTGAGGGTGGTGGTGGGGGGCGATGGTGCGGGCATGGGAGCGTTGGTTGGGTGCTGAAGCTGTTGTGTATGTCAGCGAACTTGTTGTGGAAGTAGGAGGCGAGGGAGTTGCAGAGGTCTTGCGATGGGGTGATGTCGTTGTTTCAGGCGTTGGGGTTGGAGAGCTCTTTCACGATGTTGAAGATTTCCTTGCTGTTGTGTGCGTTGTTGTCCAGCCGTTCCTTGAATGCTGTTTTCTTGGTGGCGTGGATCAGTTGATGGAGCTTTCGGGTGGCGAGCTTGAGGGTGGTCATGTTGTCTGGTGTTGGGTTTCTTCGCCAGGCTCTCTCGAGGGCTCAGCAGTTCTTCTTGGAGCTCTTGAGTTCGTCGGGGCCTTCTTGCTGCCGGGTCTGCTGGGCGGGGTCCTCAGTGGGGCGAGGTCGTCTGCGCAGTTGCTGATCCACTTCGTGAGGTTGTCGGCGGCCTGGCTGGGGTTTGCTGAGCTGGCGGGATGAGAAGACGGGGTCGAGTGTGTGTCCGGCGTAGTGGGTGGGGGTGGTCACCAGCTGCTTGAGACCGAGGTTGGCGAGGTTGTCCACTAGGGTGGTGGTGTTGCGGTCGTTGTTGTTCTCCAGGTGGAAGTTGAGGTCGCCGAGGAGGATGTAGTCTGCGGAGGGGAGGGCGTGCGGGCTGATGAAGTCAGCGATGTCTTCGCTGAATTGTGTGCGTGGTCCCGGGGGTCTGTAGATGAGGGTGCCTCTGAGGGTGGTCTTGGGGTCGGTGTGGATCTGGAAGTGCAGGTGTTCGGCGGATGTCAGGGTGTCGTCGGTGTTGGTCGTGATGCGGATGGTGTTCCTGTGGATGATGGCGATGCCTCCTCCGGTCTGGTTGCCGCGGTCCCTCCGGGTGATCTTGTAACCGTCTGGGATGGCAATGGCGATGTCGGGCGCTGAGGAAGCGTTCATCCAGGTTTCCGTGAGGAAGGCGACGTCTGGTGATGTTGTGTCGAGGAGGTTCCAGAGCTCCACGGCGTGTCTGGGGACGGAGCGGGTGTTGAGCAGGATGCACTTGAGGTGGTTGCTGCTGGTGTTTGGCTTGGTGGGTGCGGATGCTGTGCGGGTCCGGAAGCAGGTGAACTTGCAGGAGTGGCAGCTGAAGGGTCCGTGGGTGCGTCTCGGGGTGGCTCGGTAGCATCCAGGGATCCGGCCGGTGTTGAGTGCGTTGAGTTCGGTGGCGTCGTAAGTCCGGCGGGTGGGCTGGGATCTGCGGGGGCCAGGGGTCCTGGCCCTGGGCGGGGTCCAGGCGTGGACGGGCACAGACGGGCTTACCTTTGGCACACCTTCGGCACTCAATCGGTGCTCCCGCTGCGCGCGGTCGCTCTGGGGGCGTCATAAGAGAGGAGCCGGGAGGGTGGGTCAGCTGGGTGGCGGGAGCGGGGCGGCCAATGGGCAGGGGGGGCGGGGTCGGCGGAGGTCTGTGGCGGGAAGGGGCTCACAGGGCGGCTCTGCAGCGGCTGGGTCGTCCGGCGGAGGAGACCCAAGGAAGGGGGAGGGCAGCAGAGGGGGGTAAGGGGTACACAGGGCAAGCAGGAAGGGAGAAAAGAAAATGAGGTGGCAGCAGAGGGGAAGCAGGAAGGGAGAAAAGAAAACGAGGTGGCAGCAGAGGGAAAGAACGAAATAGGCAGCAGCGGGGCAGCAGGAGGGGGGAAAATGCAGAAGGCAGTAGCGAGGCGGCGGAGCAAGGCTCAGGCTGGCAGCAGTCAGCAGCAAGGCTCAGGCAGGCGGCAGGAAGGAGCAGCGGAGTGGGGGCGACCTCACCTTGGAGAAGGCTCAGCGGTCGTGCAGCAGTAGTGTAACAAAATCTAGTGTTACCTTCCCAGATTCTTCCCAACACCCTAGTGCATATTAGATGCGTACACGGTGACGTGAAGCCCTATCCCGTAGCTAAAATCACTATAACACCACAAAACAGAACCCCTGTCACGGTTAAAGCGGGGGTTGTGGCTTCGCTTCCTGAGGACCTCATAATAGGGGTAGACAACCCTGACTTCATGTCCCTATTCAGCACCAAGTTCCTTAACCACATCGCTGCTGCACATTTTCCCCTCCGGTGCTGAAGACTTCAGATTTACATCGTTTCATGACGAGCTCAGCTCGTCATCAGCACAGCTCCACTGTGCCTCATGACGAGCTGAGCTCGTCATGAGCATGGAAAGGGTTAACAAAACAGAAGGTCCTCCAACCAAAATACCGGCCCTGTTAGCAAAAGAACCCTGGGTCCTGGACAGGAGCTTTCGGTTCACACAAAGCAACGATGCCACCCTGTTTAACGCCTGGGAAGCGGCACATGCAGCTCAGTCCAATAGAGTAGTAGCTTACCCTCGTTTTGTCATAAAACAGGATCTTCTCTATAGGGAAGGGAGAGCAGGCGATCCGCCTCAATTGGTTGTCCCTATTGATTTCAGAGAGCAAGTCCTATACTATGCTCATACTCACCTCACTGCAGGACACTCAGGGGTGGAGAAAACCACGCAAAATATCACCAGACATTTCTTCTGGCCAGGTATTTATAAAGAGGCCGAAAAGTATTGCAAGAGCTGTGAGATATGCCAAAAAAAGAACATGACCAGACCCCAGGCCGTTCCCTTACAAACACTACCCATCATAGGGAAACCATTCGAAAGGGTTGGAATGGACCTTATAGGTCCTCTGCCTCGTGCCTCAAGGGGACACACCTATGCACTGGTTGTAGTGGACTACCATACCCGGTTCCCCGAAGCCTTCGCTTTAAGGGCACCAACCACGAAAAACGTAGCAGACAAAATGTTGGAGTTATTCACCAGGGTGGGATTCCCCAAGGAGATCCTAATGGACCAGGGGACACCTTTCGTGTCTAGAATGATGAAAGAGGTGTGTAAAACGTTAAATCTCCACCAAATAAAAACGTCAGCCTACCACCCACAAACGGACGGTCTCATTGAGAGATATAACCCAACGATAAAAACGACTCTAAAGAAAATGTTGACTGTGGAGAATAAAGATTGGGACACCGTATTACCCCTGGCCCTATATGTACTGAGAGCACAGGTTCAGAGCAGTATAGGGTGTTCGTCTTTTGAGCTGCTTTATGGCAGACAACCTCGTTCTCTACTAGAGATAACCAAGGATGCTTGGGAGCAAGAAGAGAGTGAGGAGCGCAGGTCCTTCTTGGACTACACTCAACAACTCAGGTCCAAGCTAGGGAAACTGAGGGACCTGGCCTATTCTCATCAGGTACACAGTCAACAAAAACAGAAAACCCATTATGATAAGGGCAAGAAGTGGCGTAAGCTAGAAAAGGGTGATTGGGTGTTAGTATTACTACCCTCTTCAAGCCAGAAGTTTAGGAGTGAGTGGTTGGGTCCGTATCCGATAATCGAAACGATAGGGAAGACGACCTACAGAGTGTGAATGTCCCCAACGAGACAGCAAACATTTAACATGTTAAAGAAATGGATTGGGCCCCTTCCCCGGTCCGCCCATTTTGGCCTACCCGTAAGTGGAAGCCAGTCCACTCTAGAGCAATTGCCTATCAACCCCGAATTATCCCCAAAAGAGAAAGAGGACTTCTTAAGTGTTCTGTGCCCTTTTTCCTCATTGTTCTCCGATACCCCGGGTTTGACTCACTTAACTGAACACCAGATAGACACGGAAGAAGGCAAAATGATAAAACAACAACCATATCATATCCCTGCTTCAAGGAGAGCAGATGTCCGGAGGGAAGTGAAAGACATGCTTGGGTTAGGCGTGATCAGGCCCTCACGCAGCAACTGGTCTTCCCTGATCGTATTGGTCCCAAAACCAGACGGATCAACCAGATTCTGTATGGACTTCAGGGCCCTAAACGCCATATCTGCCTTTGACGCCTACCCGATACGCCGGGTGGACGAACTAGTGGAGAGGATAGGAGAAGCCAGGTACATAACCACCCTAGACCTAACGAAGGGTTACTGGCAGGTCCTTCTGAGAGAGGAGGATAGGCGAAAGACAGCATTCGCCACGGAGGACGGGTTATATGAGTTTAATGTTCTCCCATTTGGGTTACACAGGGCCCCGGCCACATTCCAAAGACTTATGAACAATTTCCTACTTGAACATACTGACTATAGCTCAGTATACCTGGATGACATTGTCATATTTAGTAAAACATGGGACCAACATCTAGAGCACATAAAGCGCATCATGGAGGCACTACAGGAAGCTGGCCTACACGTAAATGCAAAAAAGTCAAGAGCTGCATATCCCAGGGTTAAATATCTCGGGTTTTTGCTTGCTCCCCCAGGAAGAAAAAGTGAGGGCTATAGTGCAAACACCATTTCCGAGAACAAAAAGGGACTTAGGGGCGTTCCTAGGCCTCAACGGCTATTACAGACGCTTTATCGAGAACTTTGCAGAGATAGCCAGTCCTTTAACCAACCTCCTAAGAAACACCGTAAAACCCGCACAACTGCTCAAACCCTCAAACGAGGCCAAAGAGGCCTTTGAGTACCTCAAAAATGCTATAATAACCAGTCCGGTCTTGATACCACCTGATTTCAATAGACCCTTCACGTTGGCCACAGACGCTTCAAACTCCCATCTGGGAGCTGTCCTGTCACAAGAGGGGGAAGACGGGAATGAACATCCCATTGTATTTCTTAGCAGGATGTTACATCCTCGGGAAAGGAACTACCCTACAATTGAAAAGGAATGCTTGGCCATACGCTTGGCCATTGACAAACTAAAGTATTACCTAGAGGGACGTTCCTTTGTCTTGTTTAATGACCACGCCCCATTGCAATGGATGCAGAAGAATAAATCCCAAAATCCGAGAGTACTGCGGTGGTTTCTATTTCTCCAGCCCTATTCATTCACAGTGAAACATCGCAAAGGACAGGATAACTGTAATGCGGACTTCCTGTCCAGGGCACATTCCCTCCCCGAACGGGAGAGACCAGGGGGGGAGGAGTGTTACGAGGTGCCCCGGCACGAGAGAAAGGAAACGAAAACCCATGGCGAATGGTGGCTCACCGATCCATTTCCTCCTTCCCCTCAGGGCTATCAGGACCAATGGGAGCCGCTACCGCAAAGGGAGAGAAAACAAAGCGGTGCCTTTAAGTGGGCGTGGACCTCAAGTGAAGAACCTCCTCAGCGTGACGTGACTCTCGCAGCTGCGAGTAAAAACCCGGAAGACGACCAGTTGGTGAGGAACCACCCCGGAGAAGACGGAGCAAGGAGAGTAGGAGAAGAAGACGAAAGCGAGGTGCGGCGTGATCCAGGAGGAGAAGAAGACAAGCCAGGAGGCCAACGGATTCATGCTTCGCCATGCCACACTCCCGAGGGAGTAGTGTGGCTATCACAGGTACGGCAGAGGCTTTCAAGGTGGGCGGGGAGAAGGTGCTCGGGTCCACCATAGGAACGGAACACTATAGTTAGTGCCTCCGGTTGTACATAGCACCCCGCTTCCCTTGTCCTACCTCCATTTCCCTCACTCTCTACCCTTCACGAGATCTACAGTATAGCCTACAGAGTCAGCGGTGTCCCTCACTCCCCGGTTCCCCACGGGATGTATATAGCATGAGGACGTGAAAGTAACGGTCCTTCTATTTCTGTTTTGTTTCATACGACCCCGGTGAGAGAGAGTCCCCAAGGAGCTGCCAGGAGGGAGACTGCGAGAAGAGAAGGGACAGCACAAAGACAGCCTCACCACGGATACCTCTGAGTTTGCCTGTGAAAGACTGACATTTCGCCGGAAAAAAACTATATGTAAAAATAAAACCTGCTTTACCAAGACGAAGTACCCAGCCTCTCACTACCTCCCCCGTTACAGGTCGATAACGCAGAAAAAGTTCCATCAGTTTCATCCCTAAGTTCAGGGCAGGTCTTGACCCGTACTCATTCTGTACCTGTTTCGGTACATCAGGTAGAACTGCTATTGAAGGGGTACTATGAGTTCTGGTGTAGACTGCAGCGAAGACTGTACACCAAGTGGCACAATCTTCACAATAGGGGGCCAATCTCATTGACAAGCAAATTGCTAATATTCTGTGTTTATGCTGTGCTCCCGTATGGTGACAAAACACTTCAAGCTGGCTTGTTTTCTGTGCACTTCAGAATGTAATTTGCTCCTGACCGGCGAGAACTTTTCCGATAATTGAGGGCTGATACCAGTAGCAACCAATTGAGGTTGCGCAGCTTTAGCCATCTGCGCAGAGTTAACTGTCAGTGTTCTCATGCTGTACTGTGTAAGATTTCTGTAAATCTTTACTAAATCATCATATAGTGTTGCTATTTCTGCTGCATCTAAATTGACAAGATTAGGATGTGGTGTATGAGCAGCTAGGACCGGCAAGTCACTCCTTCTTTACTGAGCGGACCCAGTCTCACATCTTCTATGGCATGGGGGAGGGCACCTTTAAAGTTTTTAAACCAATTTATATGTTTTTGGTAAGTTAACAGAATTTATATGTCCACATATGGAAAATGTTCCCATCGTATCGTATCTCATTTTCAATGTAAGTGTGAAACAATTTTGAACGAGCATTCGCAGGTGGGAATCTAACCCAAGACTAGAGTACCTCTGTTCTGAATGCTTTATGTGCCTCGACCACAAAGGTAACGTCACCACCCGTTGCCGGGAGGCCTTAATGTAATAATTTCAGAGTAATTGAATGTCTGCAATTTTCTTTAATATTTAGAGTAACAACATCCTTTCCACTGGTTCCTCCATTTATGGACATTGTGTGAAGGGAGTAGAATTGTATGGAGACGAATTTATGGAGATAGTGTTTGCACAATATGGGAACATTTTATCCTACAAGCTTGCATAACCTATAGTCAATAAATAGGGTATACCTACTCAGCTGAGGCAGATTTTCCTTATCACCACGTACGTCTTCGGTTTGGAGGTGAGTAGTATTCACTGAGTAAAGTACAACTGAACTACTCAGATAGACTGATAAATAAGAGCCCAACCAACATTGGTGGTGCCATGTCGTGCAGTTCCCACTAATCCGTATTACCTGCACATTTGTTTGGACAACATGAATTTTGGGCGAGGTGACTAGACTGATTCAGGGCATCCCCGCAGGATGTGTTGGCCTAGAGACCAGCTAGCTCGCAGTGCCACCATAAGCCCTCAAACCTTACCAGGGAATGAATAGTTTCCAGCAACCACTGAACATGACAACCCTGACCCCTCAGGGATTGTGGAAACGGATCAGAACCTTTCTCTCAGTCACCCGTGCTTACTAGTGCGCAGATAAATATACAGAATACACAGTGAGACACTTTCAATATATTTATTGAACCAATGTTATTCTTGTATGGAATACATGTGCTGCAATAATCAGAAGACAGAAGATCAAAGTGATCACAAGCACCAAAATAGTAAATAGTAGGTACAGCTCTACCAGGGTGCTAAAACAGTGTATATAAGTAGGTATATAAACAAGGCAGCAATCAGGCACAATCCTCGTATGCAAAACACTACTCCAAGTGTACCTAGATTGTATGTAGGTTTAGAGACAAGAATCTTCGCAAGGAATGATCCAACCCCATTACCTGGAGGGAGAGAATGAAGGACCCCATCTTGGTCACGAACTGGACACCCCTTAGGAGATGTCAGGCTGCTGCGTGGTGAAGTCTCAGCATGCAGGGACCTTCAATGTCAGATGAAGTGCCTCCCCTGCTAGTCTATCGGGATGCTCATTATTTATATTAGAAATCAGCCTTGCTATGTACATTGTTGATAGTAATGTTATGGATTTGTTGATAGCTCTGTCACCCCGTGGACGAAGATAGAACGACATTTGTACATAGTGCGTAAAGAGGCCTTGTACATGATGTATGAGGCATCATGATAATGATGTGCACAGCTATATGTGTAAAAAAATAGTTTCAGAGAAACTAATCCAACATTGTTGTCTTTGGAAATATTTGCAAAAGTTCAGGATAGAAATGTTATTGTGAAAAAGTGGACAATGTAAGAAATGAGCAGCTTTGCTACGTGGGCCTAACCCAGGAACGTAACATAAGGTGTTATACTATTTATTGCTACTTTTCCTCCTGTATCGGGTGAGGATCAGACTAGATACAACTTGCACTTCCTCATAAGGTGGCAATACCCTGTTGTGTCATATACACTACTATGAGGTGAGGGTGAGAGTAGACACGACTTGTTACCTCTTAAGGTGGCAATACTCTTGTTGTGCTACCTACTCCTATACGGGTTGAGGCTCAGACTGGACACACCATGAGCCCCCCCAATACTGGAAGAGCTTCACAATGGAGCTATCACGCCAGAAGTCACCTCAGTTTGCAGTGACAATCAGTCGGAGACAGGCTCCGGAAGTAGTGTTGAGAAGTGACCTTCAGCCTTGCCCTGTTTATCATATCCAGGCAAAGCTGTGATATAGGATAGCCAAACACAGAGCGAAGGTGATTTCAAGCATCAGAATAGTAAATAGTAGGTTCAACTCTACCAGGGTGCTAAAACAGTGTATATATGCAGGCGTATAAACAAGGCTGCAATCAGGCGCAATCCTTGTATGCAAAACCCTACCAAGTCCAAGACTCACCCGCAACCACCGCACTCAATGTCTCCAGCCCCCAGCAGAGTTTGACCACCTGGATTACCATCACCTCTAAAGACACCCTCAGGATCAGGAAGAACATCCACTCCAGAGCCCCCTCGGATCCATGCCCTAACCACATCTTCAACAGAGTCTGCACCTCCATTGCACACAAGCTCTGCTACACCATCAACTGCTCCATTGAGTCCGCCACCTTCCCTGAAGACTGAAAACATGCAAAGATAAACCCCCCCTGCTGAAAAAAACCTTTGCTGACCAGACAGACTTCCAGAACTATATACCCAACTCTCTGCTCCCCTTCCCAGCCAAGGTCATCGAGAAAACCATCAACACCCAACTCTCAGAGTTTATCAAAATAAATAACACCCTGGAACTCACCCAATCGGGCTTCAGAAGCAACCACAGCACCAAGACCACTCTTCTCACCACTACAGACGAAATCCACACCCTATTCGGCTGAGGCGAGACTGCTGCCCTCATCCTCCTAAACCTCTTGGCCACCTTTGACACTCCCACCACAACCTCTGTGCAAGACTCCATGACGCCAGCATCTGCGACAAAGCCCTAGAATGGATCCACTTCTTCCTTACGGCTGAACACAGAGAGTCAGGCTTCCGCCATTCAACTCAGAATGAACAGAGATCAGCTATGGAGTGCCTCAGGGATCCTCTTCAATATCTACATGGCTCAGCTTGCAGCCATCATCAGAAGCCACAGACTCACCATCGTCACCAATGCCGACGACATCCAGCCGATTCTCTCCCTCACAGATGAACCCACAGCAGCCATGAGCAAATTCCACAAAGGGTTGAAGGCAGTTGCCACATGGATGAAGGACAGCTGCCTCAAGCTTAACTCAGACAAGATAGAAGTCCTAATCCTGGGCTCCTCTCCCTCCACCTCGAATGGATTTTGGTGTCCCGCAGCTCTTGGACAACCCCCACACTCACAGACACGCATGACTGGGTGAGAGCTTTCTGCTTAATTCAGAGACTCTGTCCCTCACCACCCCTTGTTGTAAATATTTTTGTCCACCCTAAGCGTGGAAGGGTATTCTCAGATGTGAGACCCTTGCTCATTGCACCATCAGGATTCAAGCAAACCGGGCCGAAGACGGCTGTAATGCCAGAAACCGGTCCCCGGGAGCTGGTTTCCTTCCCAGTGTAAGAATTGGCTTTTGTAGTTTGGTTTGCCCTGTTCCCATCATGCACTGGGACAGGAACAGACTAATTTGCATACAGCCAGGTTCTGAAACTGGGATGGTGCAGTGAGCTAAAAAACGGTGTTGGATCTAGCCCTGATCTCTTGACTGGGTGAGAGCTTTCTGCTTAATTCAGAGACTCTGTCCCTCACCACCCCTTGTTGTAAATATTTTTGTCCACCCTAAGCGTGGAAGGGTATTCTCAGATGTGAGACCCTTGCTCATTGCACCATCAGGATTCAAGCAAACCGGGCCGAAGACGGCTGTAATGCCAGAAACCGGTCCCCGGGAGCTTGTTTCCTTCCCAGTGTAAGAATTGGCTTTTGTAGTTTGGTTTGCCCTGTTCCCATCATGCACTGGGACAGGAACAGACTAATTTGCATACAGCCAGGTTCTGAAACTGGGATGGTGCAGTGAGCTAAAAAACGGTGTTGGATCTAGCCCTGATCTCTTGACTGGGTGAGAGCTTTCTGCTTAATTCAGAGACTCTGTCCCTCACCACCCCTTGTTGTAAATATTTTTGTCCACCCTAAGCGTGGAAGGGTATTCTCAGATGTGAGACCCTTGCTCATTGCACCATCAGGATTCAAGCAAACCGGGCCGAAGACGGCTGTAATGCCAGAAACCGGTCCCCGGGAGCTTGTTTCCTTCCCAGTGTAAGAATTGGCTTTTGTAGTTTGGTTTGCCCTGTTCCCATCATGCACTGGGACAGGAACAGACTAACTTGCATACAGCCAGGTTCTGAAACTGGGATGGTGCAGTGAGCTAAAAAACGGTGTTGGATCTAGCCCTGATCTCTTGACTGGGTGAGAGCTTTCTGCTTAATTCAGAGACTCTGTCCCTCACCACCCCTTGTTGTAAATATTTTTGTCCACCCTAAGCGTGGAAGGGTATTCTCAGATGTGAGACCCTTGCTCATTGCACCATCAGGATTCAAGCAAACCGGGCCGAAGACGGCTGTAATGCCAGAAACCGGTCCCCGGGAGCTTGTTTCCTTCCCAGTGTAAGAATTGGCTTTTGTAGTTTGGTTTGCCCTGTTCCCATCATGCACTGGGACAGGAACAGACTAATTTGCATACAGCCAGGTTCTGAAACTGGGATGGTGCAGTGAGCTAAAAAACGGTGTTGGATCTAGCCCTGATCTCTTGACTGGGTGAGAGCTTTCTGCTTAATTCAGAGACTCTGTCCCTCACCACCCCTTGTTGTAAATATTTTTGTCCACCCTAAGCGTGGAAGGGTATTCTCAGATGTGAGACCCTTGCTCATTGCACCATCAGGATTCAAGCAAACCGGGCCGAAGACGGCTGTAATGCCAGAAACCGGTCCCCGGGAGCTTGTTTCCTTCCCAGTGTAAGAATTGGCTTTTGTAGTTTGGTTTGCCCTGTTCCCATCATGCACTGGGACAGGAACAGACTAATTTGCATACAGCCAGGTTCTGAAACTGGGATGGTGCAGTGAGCTAAAAAACGGTGTTGGATCTAGCCCTGATCTCTTGACTGGGTGAGAGCTTTCTGCTTAATTCAGAGACTCTGTCCCTCACCACCCCTTGTTGTAAATATTTTTGTCCACCCTAAGCGTGGAAGGGTATTCTCAGATGTGAGACCCTTGCTCATTGCACCATCAGGATTCAAGCAAACCGGGCCGAAGACGGCTGTAATGCCAGAAACCGGTCCCCGGGAGCTTGTTTCCTTCCCAGTGTAAGAATTGGCTTTTGTAGTTTGGTTTGCCCTGTTCCCATCATGCACTGGGACAGGAACAGACTAATTTGCATACAGCCAGGTTCTGAAACTGGGATGGTGCAGTGAGCTAAAAAACGGTGTTGGATCTAGCCCTGATCTCTTGACTGGGTGAGAGCTTTCTGCTTAATTCAGAGACTCTGTCCCTCACCACCCCTTGTTGTAAATATTTTTGTCCACCCTAAGCGTGGAAGGGTATTCTCAGATGTGAGACCCTTGCTCATTGCACCATCAGGATTCAAGCAAACCGGGCCGAAGACGGCTGTAATGCCAGAAACCGGTCCCCGGGAGCTTGTTTCCTTCCCAGTGTAAGAATTGGCTTTTGTAGTTTGGTTTGCCCTGTTCCCATCATGCACTGGGACAGGAACAGACTAACTTGCATACAGCCAGGTTCTGAAACTGGGATGGTGCAGTGAGCTAAAAAACGGTGTTGGATCTAGCCCTGATCTCTTGACTGGGTGAGAGCTTTCTGCTTAATTCAGAGACTCTGTCCCTCACCACCCCTTGTTGTAAATATTTTTGTCCGCCCTAAGCGTGGAAGGGTATTCTCAGATGTGAGACCCTTGCTCATTGCACCATCAGGATTCAAGCAAACCGGGCCGAAGACGGCTGTAATGCCAGAAACCGGTCCCCGGGAGCTTGTTTCCTTCCCAGTGTAAGAATTGGCTTTTGTAGTTTGGTTTGCCCTGTTCCCATCATGCACTGGGACAGGAACAGACTAATTTGCATACAGCCAGGTTCTGAAACTGGGATGGTGCAGTGAGCTAAAAAACGGTGTTGGATCTAGCCCTGATCTCTTGACTGGGTGAGAGCTTTCTGCTTAATTCAGAGACTCTGTCCCTCACCACCCCTTGTTGTAAATATTTTTGTCCACCCTAAGCGTGGAAGGGTATTCTCAGATGTGAGACCCTTGCTCATTGCACCATCAGGATTCAAGCAAACCGGGCCGAAGACGGCTGTAATGCCAGAAACCGGTCCCCGGGAGCTTGTTTCCTTCCCAGTGTAAGAATTGGCTTTTGTAGTTTGGTTTGCCCTGTTCCCATCATGCACTGGGACAGGAACAGACTAATTTGCATACAGCCAGGTTCTGAAACTGGGATGGTGCAGTGAGCTAAAAAACGGTGTTGGATCTAGCCCTGATCTCTTGACTGGGTGAGAGCTTTCTGCTTAATTCAGAGACTCTGTCCCTCACCACCCCTTGTTGTAAATATTTTTGTCCACCCTAAGCGTGGAAGGGTATTCTCAGATGTGAGACCCTTGCTCATTGCACCATCAGGATTCAAGCAAACCGGGCCGAAGACGGCTGTAATGCCAGAAACCGGTCCCCGGGAGCTTGTTTCCTTCCCAGTGTAAGAATTGGCTTTTGTAGTTTGGTTTGCCCTGTTCCCATCATGCACTGGGACAGGAACAGACTAATTTGCATACAGCCAGGTTCTGAAACTGGGATGGTGCAGTGAGCTAAAAAACGGTGTTGGATCTAGCCCTGATCTCTTGACTGGGTGAGAGCTTTCTGCTTAATTCAGAGACTCTGTCCCTCACCACCCCTTGTTGTAAATATTTTTGTCCACCCTAAGCGTGGAAGGGTATTCTCAGATGTGAGACCCTTGCTCATTGCACCATCAGGATTCAAGCAAACCGGGCCGAAGACGGCTGTAATGCCAGAAACCGGTCCCCGGGAGCTTGTTTCCTTCCCAGTGTAAGAATTGGCTTTTGTAGTTTGGTTTGCCCTGTTCCCATCATGCACTGGGACAGGAACAGACTAATTTGCATACAGCCAGGTTCTGAAACTGGGATGGTGCAGTGAGCTAAAAAACGGTGTTGGATCTAGCCCTGATCTCTTGACTGGGTGAGAGCTTTCTGCTTAATTCAGAGACTCTGTCCCTCACCACCCCTTGTTGTAAATATTTTTGTCCACCCTAAGCGTGGAAGGGTATTCTCAGATGTGAGACCCTTGCTCATTGCACCATCAGGATTCAAGCAAACCGGGCCGAAGACGGCTGTAATGCCAGAAACCGGTCCCCGGGAGCTTGTTTCCTTCCCAGTGTAAGAATTGGCTTTTGTAGTTTGGTTTGCCCTGTTCCCATCATGCACTGGGACAGGAACAGACTAATTTGCATACAGCCAGGTTCTGAAACTGGGATGGTGCAGTGAGCTAAAAAACGGTGTTGGATCTAGCCCTGATCTCTTGACTGGGTGAGAGCGTTCTGCTTAATTCAGAGACTCTGTCCCTCACCACCCCTTGTTGTAAATATTTTTGTCCACCCTAAGCGTGGAAGGGTATTCTCAGATGTGAGACCCTTGCTCATTGCACCATCAGGATTCAAGCAAACCGGGCCGAAGACGGCTGTAATGCCAGAAACCGGTCCCCGGGAGCTTGTTTCCTTCCCAGTGTAAGAATTGGCTTTTGTAGTTTGGTTTGCCCTGTTCCCATCATGCACTGGGACAGGAACAGACTAATTTGCATACAGCCAGGTTCTGAAACTGGGATGGTGCAGTGAGCTAAAAAACGGTGTTGGATCTAGCCCTGATCTCTTGACTGGGTGAGAGCTTTCTGCTTAATTCAGAGACTCTGTCCCTCACCACCCCTTGTTGTAAATATTTTTGTCCACCCTAAGCGTGGAAGGGTATTCTCAGATGTGAGACCCTTGCTCATTGTACCATCAGGATTCAAGCAAACCGGGCCGAAGACGGCTGTAATGCCAGAAACCGGTCCCCGGGAGCTTGTTTCCTTCCCAGTGTAAGAATTGGCTTTTGTAGTTTGGTTTGCCCTGTTCCCATCATGCACTGGGACAGGAACAGACTAATTTGCATACAGCCAGGTTCTGAAACTGGGATGGTGCAGTGAGCTAAAAAACGGTGTTGGATCTAGCCCTGATCTCTTGACTGGGTGAGAGCTTTCTGCTTAATTCAGAGACTCTGTCCCTCACCACCCCTTGTTGTAAATATTTTTGTCCGCCCTAAGCGTGGAAGGGTATTCTCAGATGTGAGACCCTTGCTCATTGCACCATCAGGATTCAAGCAAACCGGGCCGAAGACGGCTGTAATGCCAGAAACCGGTCCCCGGGAGCTTGTTTCCTTCCCAGTGTAAGAATTGGCTTTTGTAGTTTGGTTTGCCCTGTTCCCATCATGCACTGGGACAGGAACAGACTAATTTGCATACAGCCAGGTTCTGAAACTGGGATGGTGCAGTGAGCTAAAAAACGGTGTTGGATCTAGCCCTGATCTCTTGACTGGGTGAGAGCTTTCTGCTTAATTCAGAGACTCTGTCCCTCACCACCCCTTGTTGTAAATATTTTTGTCCACCCTAAGCGTGGAAGGGTATTCTCAGATGTGAGACCCTTGCTCATTGCACCATCAGGATTCAAGCAAACCGGGCCGAAGACGGCTGTAATGCCAGAAACCGGTCCCCGGGAGCTTGTTTCCTTCCCAGTGTAAGAATTGGCTTTTGTAGTTTGGTTTGCCCTGTTCCCATCATGCACTGGGACAGGAACAGACTAATTTGCATACAGCCAGGTTCTGAAACTGGGATGGTGCAGTGAGCTAAAAAACGGTGTTGGATCTAGCCCTGATCTCTTGACTGGGTGAGAGCTTTCTGCTTAATTCAGAGACTCTGTCCCTCACCACCCCTTGTTGTAAATATTTTTGTCCACCCTAAGCGTGGAAGGGTATTCTCAGATGTGAGACCCTTGCTCATTGCACCATCAGGATTCAAGCAAACCGGGCCGAAGACGGCTGTAATGCCAGAAACCGGTCCCCGGGAGCTTGTTTCCTTCCCAGTGTAAGAATTGGCTTTTGTAGTTTGGTTTGCCCTGTTCCCATCATGCACTGGGACAGGAACAGACTAATTTGCATACAGCCAGGTTCTGAAACTGGGATGGTGCAGTGAGCTAAAAAACGGTGTTGGATCTAGCCCTGATCTCTTGACTGGGTGAGAGCTTTCTGCTTAATTCAGAGACTCTGTCCCTCACCACCCCTTGTTGTAAATATTTTTGTCCACCCTAAGCGTGGAAGGGTATTCTCAGATGTGAGACCCTTGCTCATTGCACCATCAGGATTCAAGCAAACCGGGCCGAAGACGGCTGTAATGCCAGAAACCGGTCCCCGGGAGCTTGTTTCCTTCCCAGTGTAAGAATTGGCTTTTGTAGTTTGGTTTGCCCTGTTCCCATCATGCACTGGGACAGGAACAGACTAATTTGCATACAGCCAGGTTCTGAAACTGGGATGGTGCAGTGAGCTAAAAAACGGTGTTGGATCTAGCCCTGATCTCTTGACTGGGTGAGAGCTTTCTGCTTAATTCAGAGACTCTGTCCCTCACCACCCCTTGTTGTAAATATTTTTGTCCACCCTAAGCGTGGAAGGGTATTCTCAGATGTGAGACCCTTGCTCATTGCACCATCAGGATTCAAGCAAACCGGGCCGAAGACGGCTGTAATGCCAGAAACCGGTCCCCGGGAGCTTGTTTCCTTCCCAGTGTAAGAATTGGCTTTTGTAGTTTGGTTTGCCCTGTTCCCATCATGCACTGGGACAGGAACAGACTAATTTGCATACAGCCAGGTTCTGAAACTGGGATGGTGCAGTGAGCTAAAAAACGGTGTTGGATCTAGCCCTGATCTCTTGACTGGGTGAGAGCTTTCTGCTTAATTCAGAGACTCTGTCCCTCACCACCCCTTGTTGTAAATATTTTTGTCCACCCTAAGCGTGGAAGGGTATTCTCAGATGTGAGACCCTTGCTCATTGCACCATCAGGATTCAAGCAAACCGGGCCGAAGACGGCTGTAATGCCAGAAACCGGTCCCCGGGAGCTTGTTTCCTTCCCAGTGTAAGAATTGGCTTTTGTAGTTTGGTTTGCCCTGTTCCCATCATGCACTGGGACAGGAACAGACTAATTTGCATACAGCCAGGTTCTGAAACTGGGATGGTGCAGTGAGCTAAAAAACGGTGTTGGATCTAGCCCTGATCTCTTGACTGGGTGAGAGCTTTCTGCTTAATTCAGAGACTCTGTCCCTCACCACCCCTTGTTGTAAATATTTTTGTCCACCCTAAGCGTGGAAGGGTATTCTCAGATGTGAGACCCTTGCTCATTGCACCATCAGGATTCAAGCAAACCGGGCCGAAGACGGCTGTAATGCCAGAAACCGGTCCCCGGGAGCTTGTTTCCTTCCCAGTGTAAGAATTGGCTTTTGTAGTTTGGTTTGCCCTGTTCCCATCATGCACTGGGACAGGAACAGACTAATTTGCATACAGCCAGGTTCTGAAACTGGGATGGTGCAGTGAGCTAAAAAACGGTGTTGGATCTAGCCCTGATCTCTTGACTGGGTGAGAGCTTTCTGCTTAATTCAGAGACTCTGTCCCTCACCACCCCTTGTTGTAAATATTTTTGTCCACCCTAAGCGTGGAAGGGTATTCTCAGATGTGAGACCCTTGCTCATTGTACCATCAGGATTCAAGCAAACCGGGCCGAAGACGGCTGTAATGCCAGAAACCGGTCCCCGGGAGCTTGTTTCCTTCCCAGTGTAAGAATTGGCTTTTGTAGTTTGGTTTGCCCTGTTCCCATCATGCACTGGGACAGGAACAGACTAATTTGCATACAGCCAGGTTCTGAAACTGGGATGGTGCAGTGAGCTAAAAAACGGTGTTGGATCTAGCCCTGATCTCTTGACTGGGTGAGAGCTTTCTGCTTAATTCAGAGACTCTGTCCCTCACCACCCCTTGTTGTAAATATTTTTGTCCGCCCTAAGCGTGGAAGGGTATTCTCAGATGTGAGACCCTTGCTCATTGCACCATCAGGATTCAAGCAAACCGGGCCGAAGACGGCTGTAATGCCAGAAACCGGTCCCCGGGAGCTTGTTTCCTTCCCAGTGTAAGAATTGGCTTTTGTAGTTTGGTTTGCCCTGTTCCCATCATGCACTGGGACAGGAACAGACTAATTTGCATACAGCCAGGTTCTGAAACTGGGATGGTGCAGTGAGCTAAAAAACGGTGTTGGATCTAGCCCTGATCTCTTGACTGGGTGAGAGCTTTCTGCTTAATTCAGAGACTCTGTCCCTCACCACCCCTTGTTGTAAATATTTTTGTCCACCCTAAGCGTGGAAGGGTATTCTCAGATGTGAGACCCTTGCTCATTGCACCATCAGGATTCAAGCAAACCGGGCCGAAGACGGCTGTAATGCCAGAAACCGGTCCCCGGGAGCTTGTTTCCTTCCCAGTGTAAGAATTGGCTTTTGTAGTTTGGTTTGCCCTGTTCCCATCATGCACTGGGACAGGAACAGACTAATTTGCATACAGCCAGGTTCTGAAACTGGGATGGTGCAGTGAGCTAAAAAACGGTGTTGGATCTAGCCCTGATCTCTTGACTGGGTGAGAGCTTTCTGCTTAATTCAGAGACTCTGTCCCTCACCACCCCTTGTTGTAAATATTTTTGTCCACCCTAAGCGTGGAAGGGTATTCTCAGATGTGAGACCCTTGCTCATTGCACCATCAGGATTCAAGCAAACCGGGCCGAAGACGGCTGTAATGCCAGAAACCGGTCCCCGGGAGCTGGTTTCCTTCCCAGTGTAAGAATTGGCTTTTGTAGTTTGGTTTGCCCTGTTCCCATCATGCACTGGGACAGGAACAGACTAATTTGCATACAGCCAGGTTCTGAAACTGGGATGGTGCAGTGAGCTAAAAAACGGTGTTGGATCTAGCCCTGATCTCTTGACTGGGTGAGAGCTTTCTGCTTAATTCAGAGACTCTGTCCCTCACCACCCCTTGTTGTAAATATTTTTGTCCACCCTAAGCGTGGAAGGGTATTCTCAGATGTGAGACCCTTGCTCATTGCACCATCAGGATTCAAGCAAACCGGGCCGAAGACGGCTGTAATGCCAGAAACCGGTCCCCGGGAGCTTGTTTCCTTCCCAGTGTAAGAATTGGCTTTTGTAGTTTGGTTTGCCCTGTTCCCATCATGCACTGGGACAGGAACAGACTAATTTGCATACAGCCAGGTTCTGAAACTGGGATGGTGCAGTGAGCTAAAAAACGGTGTTGGATCTAGCCCTGATCTCTTGACTGGGTGAGAGCTTTCTGCTTAATTCAGAGACTCTGTCCCTCACCACCCCTTGTTGTAAATATTTTTGTCCACCCTAAGCGTGGAAGGGTATTCTCAGATGTGAGACCCTTGCTCATTGCACCATCAGGATTCAAGCAAACCGGGCCGAAGACGGCTGTAATGCCAGAAACCGGTCCCCGGGAGCTTGTTTCCTTCCCAGTGTAAGAATTGGCTTTTGTAGTTTGGTTTGCCCTGTTCCCATCATGCACTGGGACAGGAACAGACTAATTTGCATACAGCCAGGTTCTGAAACTGGGATGGTGCAGTGAGCTAAAAAACGGTGTTGGATCTAGCCCTGATCTCTTGACTGGGTGAGAGCTTTCTGCTTAATTCAGAGACTCTGTCCCTCACCACCCCTTGTTGTAAATACACGCATGAAACCTCAGCATCCTCCTGGACTTCTTGCGTTCAATGAACCACCAAATCAACGCTGTTTCATCCTCCTGCTTCCACACTCCTTTGTAGGATCCCCACTGTGTCCAGGAAAATGGTCACCAATGTGCTTGTCAGCAGCAGACTAGACTACGTCAATGCATTCTACGCCAGCACCACCCAGAAGCTCCCAACAAAACTGCAGAGCTTCCAGAATGCCTCCGCCAGACTCATCCTGAACATCCCATGCTGTAAGCACATCACCCGCCACCCGAGAGACCTTCACTGGCAATAAAAGAATCACCTTCAAGCTTCTCATGCATGCCTACAGAGCCCTTCACACCAGTCATGCATACCTCAACCACCGCTGCTCCTTCTACGCTCCCACTAGACTTCTACGCTCTGCCCAAGTGGCCCTGGCAACCATCCCACGGATCCGCAAGACCACGGCTGGAGGAAGATCCTTCTCCTACCACGCTGCGAAGACCTGGAGCTCCCTGCCTCTGCACCTCAGGCACTCACCACTGCTGCCACAATTCAGGAATGACCTCAAGACCTGGAGCTCCCTGCCTCTGCACCTCAGGCACTCACCACTGCTGCCACAATTCAGGAATGGCCTCAAGACCTGGAGCTCCCTGCCTCTGCACCTCAGGCACTCACCACTGCTGCCACAATTCAGGAATGACCTCAAGACCTGGAGCTCCCTGCCTCTGCACCTCAGGCACTCACCACTGCTGCCACAATTCAGGAATGACCTCAAGACCTGGAGCTCCCTGCCTCTGCACCTCAGGCACTCACCACTGCTGCCACAATTCAGGAATGACCTCAAGACCTGGAGCTCCCTGCCCCTGCACCTCAGGCACTCACCATTGCTGCCACAATTCAGGAATGACCTCAAGACCTGGAGCTCCCTGCCTCTGCACGTCAGGCACTCATCATCGCTGCCACAATTCAGGAATGACCTCAAGACCTGGAGCTCCCTGCCTCTGCACCTCAGGCACTCACCACTGCTGCCACGATTCAGGAATGACCTCAAGACCTGGAGCTCCCTGCCTCTGCACCTCAGGCACTCACCACTGCTGCCACGATTCAGGAATGACCTCAAGACCTGGAGCTCCCTGCCTCCGCACCTCAGGCACTCACCATCACTGCCACGATTCAGGAATGACCTCAAGACCTGGAGCTCCCTGCCTCTGCACCTCAGGCACTCACCACTGCTGCCACAATTCAGGAATGACCTCAAGACCTGGAGCTCCCTGCCTCTGCACCTCAGGCACTCACCACTGCTGCCACAATTCAGGAATGACCTCAAGACCTGGAGCTCCCTGCCTCTGCGCCTCAGGCACTCACCACTGCTGCCACAATTCAGGAATGACCTCAGGACCTGGAGCTCCCTGCCTCTGCGCCTCAGGCACTCACCATTGCCGCCACGATTCAGGAATGACCTCAAGACCTGGAGCTCCCTGCCTCTGCACCTCAGGCACTCACCACTGCTGCCACAATGCAGGAATGACCTCAAGACCTGGAGCTCCCTGCCTCTGCACCTCAGGCACTCACCACTGCTGCCAGAATTCAGGAATGACCTCAAGACCTGGAGCTCCCTGCCTCTGCACCTCAGGCACTCACCACTGCTGCCAGAATTCAGGAATGACCTCAAGACCTGGAGCTCCCTGCCTCTGCACCTCAGGCACTCACCACTGCTACCAGAATTCAGGAATGACCTCAAGACCTGGAGCTCCCCGCCTCTGCACCTCAGGCACTCACCATCGCCGCCACAATTCAGGAATGACCTCAAGACCTGGAGCTCCCTGCCTCTGCACCTCAGGCACTCACCACTGCTGCCACAATTCAGGAATGACCTCAAGACCTGGAGCTCCCTGCCTCTGCACCTCAGGCACTCACCACTGCTGCCACAATTCAGGAATGACCTCAAGACCTGGAGCTCCCTGCCTCTGCACCTCAGGCACTCACCACTGCTGCAAGAATTCAGGAATGACCTCAAGACCTGGAGCTCCCTGCCTCTGCACCTAAGGCACTCACCACTGCTGCCACGATTCAGGAATGACCTCAAGACCTGGAGCTCCCTGCCTCCGCACCTCAGGCACTCACCATCGCTGCCACAATGCAGGAATGACCTCAAGACCTGGAGCTCCCTGCCTCCGCACCTCAGGCACTCACCATCGCTGCCACGGTTCTGGAATGACCTCAAGACCTGGAGCTCCCTGCCTCTGCACCTCAGGCACTCACCACTGCTGCCACGATTCAGGAATGACCTCAAGACCTGGAGCTCCCTGCCTCTGCACCTCAGGCACTCACCACTGCTGTCAGAATTCAGGAATGACCTCAAGACCTGGAGCTCCCTGCCTCTGCACCTCAGGCAGTCACCACTGCTGCCACAATTCAGGAATGACCTCAAGACCTGGAGCTCCCTGCCTCTGCACCTCAGGCACTCACCACTGCTGCCACAATTCAGGAATGACCTCAAGACCTGGAGCTCCCTGCCTCTGCACCTCAGGCACTCACCACTGCTGCCACAATTCAGGAATGACCTCAAGACCTGGAGCTCCCTGCCTCTGCACCTCAGGCACTCACCACTGCTGCCACAATTCAGGAATGACCTCAAGACCTGGAGCTCCCTGCCTCTGCGCCTCAGGCACTCACCACTGCTGCCACGATTCAGGAATGACCTCAGGACCTGGAGCTCCCTGCCTCTGCGCCTCAGGCACTCACCATTGCTGCCACGATTCAGGAATGACCTCAGGACCTGGAGCTCCCTGCCTCTGCGCCTCAGGCACTCACCATTGCCGCCACGATTCAGGAATGACCTCAAGACCTGGAGCTCCCTGCCTCTGCACCTCAGGCACTCACCATTGCCGCCACGATTCAGGAATGACCTCAAGACCTAGAGCTCCCCGCCTCTGCACCTCAGGCACTCACCACTGCTGCCACAATTCAGGAATGACCTCAAGACCTGGAGCTCCCTGCCTCTGCACCTCAGGCACTCACCACTGCTGCCACAATGCAGGAATGACCTCAAGACCTGGAGCTCCCTGCCTCTGCACCTCAGGCACTCACCACTGCTGCCACAATTCAGGAATGACCTCAAGACCTGGAGCTCCCTGCCTCTGCACCTCAGGCACTCACCACTGCTACCACAATTCAGGAATGACCTCAAGACCTGGAGCTCCCTGCCTCTGCACCTCAGGCACTCACCACTGCTGCCACAATTCAGGAATGACCTCAAGACCTGGAGCTCCCTGCCTCTGCACCTCAGGCACTCACCACTGCTGCCAGAATTCAGGAATGACCTCAAGACCTGGAGCTCCCTGCCTCTGCACCTCAGGCAGTCACCACTGCTGCCACAATTCAGGAATGACCTCAAGACCTGGAGCTCCCTGCCTCTGCACCTCAGGCAGTCACCACTGCTGCCACGATTCAGGAATGACCTCAAGACCTGGAGCTCCCTGCCTCTGCACCTCAGGCACTCACCACTGCTGCCACAATTCAGGAATGACCTCAAGACCTGGAGCTCCCTGCCTCTGCACCTCAGGCACTCACCACTGCTGCCAGAATTCAGGAATGACCTCAAGACCTGGAGCTCCCAGCCTCTGCACCTCAGGCACTCACCACTGCTGCCAGAATTCAGGAATGACCTCAAGACCTGGAGCTCCCTGCCTCTGCACCTCAGGCACTCACCACTGCTGCCAGAATTCAGGAATGACCTCAAGACCTGGAGCTCCCTGCCTCTGCACCTCAGGCACTCACCACTGCTGCCACAATTCAGGAATGACCTCAGGACCTGGAGCTCCCTGCCTCTGCACCTCAGGCACTCACCATTGCTGCCACGATTCAGGAATGACCTCAAGACCTGGAGCTCCCTGCCCCTGCACCTCAGGCACTCACCATTGCTGCCACAATTCAGGAATGACCTCAAGACCTGGAGCTCCCTGCCTCTGCACGTCAGGCACTCATCATCGCTGCCACAATTCAGGAATGACCTCAAGACCTGGAGCTCCCTGCCTCTGCACCTCAGGCACTCACCACTGCTGCCACGATTCAGGAATGACCTCAAGACCTGGAGCTCCCTGCCTCTGCACCTCAGGCACTCACCACTGCTGCCACGATTCAGGAATGACCTCAAGACCTGGAGCTCCCTGCCTCCGCACCTCAGGCACTCACCATCACTGCCACGATTCAGGAATGACCTCAAGACCTGGAGCTCCCTGCCTCTGCACCTCAGGCACTCACCACTGCTGCCACAATTCAGGAATGACCTCAAGACCTGGAGCTCCCTGCCTCTGCACCTCAGGCACTCACCACTGCTGCCACAATTCAGGAATGACCTCAAGACCTGGAGCTCCCTGCCTCTGCGCCTCAGGCACTCACCACTGCTGCCACAATTCAGGAATGACCTCAGGACCTGGAGCTCCCTGCCTCTGCGCCTCAGGCACTCACCATTGCCGCCACGATTCAGGAATGACCTCAAGACCTGGAGCTCCCTGCCTCTGCACCTCAGGCACTCACCACTGCTGCCACAATGCAGGAATGACCTCAAGACCTGGAGCTCCCTGCCTCTGCACCTCAGGCACTCACCACTGCTGCCAGAATTCAGGAATGACCTCAAGACCTGGAGCTCCCTGCCTCTGCACCTCAGGCACTCACCACTGCTGCCAGAATTCAGGAATGACCTCAAGACCTGGAGCTCCCTGCCTCTGCACCTCAGGCACTCACCACTGCTACCAGAATTCAGGAATGACCTCAAGACCTGGAGCTCCCCGCCTCTGCACCTCAGGCACTCACCATCGCCGCCACAATTCAGGAATGACCTCAAGACCTGGAGCTCCCTGCCTCTGCACCTCAGGCACTCACCACTGCTGCCACAATTCAGGAATGACCTCAAGACCTGGAGCTCCCTGCCTCTGCACCTCAGGCACTCACCACTGCTGCCACAATTCAGGAATGACCTCAAGACCTGGAGCTCCCTGCCTCTGCACCTCAGGCACTCACCACTGCTGCAAGAATTCAGGAATGACCTCAAGACCTGGAGCTCCCTGCCCCTGCACCTCAGGCACTCACCATTGCTGCCACAATTCAGGAATGACCTCAAGACCTGGAGCTCCCTGCCTCTGCACCTCAGGCACTCACCATTGCTGCCACAATTCAGGAATGACCTCAAGACCTGGAGCTCCCTGCCTCTGCGCCTCAGGCACTCACCACTGCTGCCACAATTCAGGAATGACCTCAAGACCTGGAGCTCCCTGCCCCTGCACCTCAGGCACTCACCATTGCTGCCACAATTCAGGAATGACCTCAAGACCTGGAGCTCCCTGCCTCTGCACCTCAGGCACTCACCACTGCTGCCAGAATTCAGGAATGACCTCAAGACCTGGAGCTCCCTGCCTCTGCACCTCAGGCACTCACCACTGCTGCCACAATTCAGGAATGACCTCAAGACCTGGAGCTCCCTGCCTCTGCACCTCAGGCACTCAACACTGCTGCCACAATTCAGAAATGACCTCAAGACCTGGAGCTCCCTGCCTCTGCACCTCAGGCACTCACCACTGCTGCCACAATTCAGGAATGACCTCAAGACCTGGAGCTCCCTGCCTCTGCACCTCAGGCACTCATCATCGCTGCCACAATTCAGGAATGACCTCAAGACCTGGAGCTCCCTGCCTCTGCATCTCA
Organism: Lissotriton vulgaris; assembly: GCF_964263255.1. Taxonomy (NCBI): domain Eukaryota; kingdom Metazoa; phylum Chordata; class Amphibia; order Caudata; family Salamandridae; genus Lissotriton; species Lissotriton vulgaris. The sequence goes on along the minus strand of NW_028248507.1, from coordinate 426,658 downwards.
GGCACTCATCATCGCTGCCACAATTCAGGAATGACCTCAAGACCTGGAGCTCCCTGCCTCTGCACCTCAGGCACTCACCACTGCTGCCACAATTCAGGAATGACCTCAAGAGCTGGAGCTTCCTGCCTCTGCACCTCAGGCACTCACCACTGCTGCCACGATTCAGGAATGACCTCAAGACCTGGAGCTCCCTGCCTCTGCACCTCAGGCAGTCACCACTGCTGCCACGATTCAGGAATGACCTCAAGACCTGGAGCTCCCTGCCTCTGCACCTCAGGCAGTCACCACTGCTGCCACGATTCAGGAATGACCTCAAGACCTGGAGCTCCCTGCCTCTGCACCTCAGGCAGTCACCACTGCTGCCACAATTCAGGAATGACCTCAAGACCTGGAGCTCCCTGCCTCTGCACCTAAGGCACTCACCACTGCTGCCACGATTCAGGAATGACCTCAAGACTTGGAGCTCCCTGCCTCCGCACCTCAGGCACTCACCATCGCTGCCACAATGCAGGAATGACCTCAAGACCTGGAGCTCCCTGCCTCCGCACCTCAGGCACTCACCATCGCTGCCACGGTTCTGGAATGACCTCAAGACCTGGAGCTCCCTGCCTCTGCACCTCAGGCACTCACCACTGCTGCCACGATTCAGGAATGACCTCAAGACCTGGAGCTCCCTGCCTCTGCACCTCAGGCACTCACCACTGCTGTCAGAATTCAGGAATGACCTCAAGACCTGGAGCTCCCTGCCTCTGCACCTCAGGCAGTCACCACTGCTGCCACAATTCAGGAATGACCTCAAGACCTGGAGCTCCCTGCCTCTGCACCTCAGGCACTCACCACTGCTGCCACAATTCAGGAATGACCTCAAGACCTGGAGCTCCCTGCCTCTGCACCTCAGGCACTCACCACTGCTGCCACAATTCAGGAATGACCTCAAGACCTGGAGCTCCCTGCCTCTGCACCTCAGGCACTCACCACTGCTGCCACAATTCAGGAATGACCTCAAGACCTGGAGCTCCCTGCCTCTGCGCCTCAGGCACTCACCACTGCTGCCACGATTCAGGAATGACCTCAGGACCTGGAGCTCCCTGCCTCTGCGCCTCAGGCACTCACCATTGCTGCCACGATTCAGGAATGACCTCAGGACCTGGAGCTCCCTGCCTCTGCGCCTCAGGCACTCACCATTGCCGCCACGATTCAGGAATGACCTCAAGACCTGGAGCTCCCTGCCTCTGCACCTCAGGCACTCACCATTGCTGCCACGATTCAGGAATGACCTCAAGACCTAGAGCTCCCCGCCTCTGCACCTCAGGCACTCACCACTGCTGCCACAATTCAGGAATGACCTCAAGACCTGGAGCTCCCTGCCTCTGCACCTCAGGCACTCACCACTGCTGCCACAATGCAGGAATGACCTCAAGACCTGGAGCTCCCTGCCTCTGCACCTCAGGCACTCACCACTGCTGCCACAATTCAGGAATGACCTCAAGACCTGGAGCTCCCTGCCTCTGCACCTCAGGCACTCACCACTGCTACCACAATTCAGGAATGACCTCAAGACCTGGAGCTCCCTGCCTCTGCACCTCAGGCACTCACCACTGCTGCCACAATTCAGGAATGACCTCAAGACCTGGAGCTCCCTGCCTCTGCACCTCAGGCACTCACCACTGCTGCCAGAATTCAGGAATGACCTCAAGACCTGGAGCTCCCTGCCTCTGCACCTCAGGCAGTCACCACTGCTGCCACAATTCAGGAATGACCTCAAGACCTGGAGCTCCCTGCCTCTGCACCTCAGGCAGTCACCACTGCTGCCACGATTCAGGAATGACCTCAAGACCTGGAGCTCCCTGCCTCTGCACCTCAGGCACTCACCACTGCTGCCACAATTCAGGAATGACCTCAAGACCTGGAGCTCCCTGCCTCTGCACCTCAGGCACTCACCACTGCTGCCAGAATTCAGGAATGACCTCAAGACCTGGAGCTCCCAGCCTCTGCACCTCAGGCACTCACCACTGCTGCCAGAATTCAGGAATGACCTCAAGACCTGGAGCTCCCTGCCTCTGCACCTCAGGCACTCACCACTGCTGCCAGAATTCAGGAATGACCTCAAGACCTGGAGCTCCCTGCCTCTGCACCTCAGGCACTCACCACTGCTGCCACAATTCAGGAATGACCTCAGGACCTGGAGCTCCCTGCCTCTGCACCTCAGGCACTCACCATTGCTGCCACGATTCAGGAATGACCTCAAGACCTGGAGCTCCCTACCTCTGCACCTCAGGCACTCACCATCGCTGCCACGATTCAGGAATGACCTCAAGACCTGGAGCTCCCTGCCTCTGCACCTCAGGCACTCACCACTGCTGCCACGATTCAGGAATGACCTCAAGACCTGGAGCTCCCCGCCTCTGCACCTCAGGCACTCACCACTGCTGCCACAATTCAGGAATGACCTCAAGACCTGGAGCTCCCTGCCTCTGCACCTCAGGCACTCACCACTGCTGCCACAATTCAGGAATGACCTCAAGACCTGGAGCTCCCTGCCTCTGCACCCCAGGCACTCACCACTGCTGCCACAATTCAGGAATGACCTCAAGACCTGGAGCTCCCTGCCTCTGCACCTCAGGTAGTCACCACTGCTGCCACAATTCAGGAATGACCTCAAGACCTGGAGCTCCCCGCCTCTGCACCTCAGGCACTCACCACTGCTGCCACAATTCAGGAATGACCTCAAGACCTGGAGCTCCCTGCCTCTGCACCTCAGGCACTCACCACTGCTGCCACAATTCAGGAATGACCTCAAGACCTGGAGCTCCCTGCCTCACCACTGCTGCCACAATTCAGGAATGACCTCAAGACCTGGAGCTCCCTGCCTCTGCACCTCAGGCACTCACCACTGCTGCCACAATTCAGGAATGACCTCAAGACCTGGAGCTCCCTGCCTCTGCACCCCAGGCACTCACCACTGCTGCCACAATTCAGGAATGACCTCAAGACCTGGAGCTCCCTGCCTCTGCACCTCAGGTAGTCACCACTGCTGCCACAATTCAGGAATGACCTCAAGACCTAGAGCTCCCCGCCTCTGCACCTCAGGCACTCACCACTGCTGCCACAATTCAGGAATGACCTCAAGACCTGGAGCTCCCTGCCTCTGCACCTCAGGCACTCACCACTGCTGCCACAATGCAGGAATGACCTCAAGACCTGGAGCTCCCTGCCTCTGCACCTCAGGCACTCACCACTGCTGCCACAATTCAGGAATGACCTCAAGACCTGGAGCTCCCTGCCTCTGCACCTCAGGCAGTCACCACTGCTGCCACAATTCAGGAATGACCTCAAGACCTGGAGCTCCCTGCCTCTGCACCTCAGGCAGTCACCACTGCTGCCACGATTCAGGAATGACCTCAAGACCTGGAGCTCCCTGCCTCTGCACCTCAGGCACTCACCACTGCTGCCACAATTCAGGAATGACCTCAAGACCTGGAGCTCCCTGCCTCTGCACCTCAGGCACTCACCACTGCTGCCAGAATTCAGGAATGACCTCAAGACCTGGAGCTCCCTGCCTCTGCACCTCAGTAGGCGTGGGCGGAAAATCCGTTCCGCTCGCGGATTTTGCGGATTTTCGGGAAATCCGCAATCCGCGAGATTTGCGAATTTCCCGCAAAATCCGCAAATCTGCGAGCAGCGGATTTTGCTCGCACTGCTCGCACTGTTCGCGTGAGTTCGCGCCCCGCGAATAAGTGCAAAATTGCAGAAATACGATCTTAGCAAAACTGAAAGTAACTACTTACCAGGTTCAAAAGTTCAGGCTCATCATTAGTAGCCATTTCCTGGAGTGCTTCCTGAGGGGCCCCTCCAGAGTTCAGTTGCCAGTTGAAACTAGTATGTGACCCTGCTCTGCACCTCAGAATAGTTACACATATGCCACAAAGGTCCTGAATTACAGCTAAGGGAGACAAGCAGGAGCCAGGCTGGAAGTTAAAATCCATTAATCAGCCCCTAATTCATTATTGTCAGTTGGGGCAGGGCAGGTGTTGTAACTAATTTTGCAACAATGAAAGCACTTAGCAAGTGCAAAAGATCACTAATCAGGGCGCACTAAGGAAGCAGGTGCCAGCTAAAAAAATATTCTGTGACACATGAATCAGCCCCAAATTAATTCAGGTCACTTGAGGCAGGGAAGGTGTGCTTTGCTTTGCCGAAAATAATGTACACTGGACAACCAGAGGGTGTGGTGATGAAACAGAGGGTGGCATGGGTGGGCCAGAGGGTGGCATGAGTAGTCAGAGAGTGGCAGTGGTGACAGAGAGTGGCAGTGATGAAGAAGAGTGTCCCAAACAGGCTGGACACGTAGAAACAAAGAGTTCGCGAAACTTGCGACCCGACAGGTAAGTTCGCAATTTGCGAAAGTGTACAAAACCCTCGCGAACTGGCAGAAACACGGGCGAACACAAAAAAAAAAAAAATCCGCAAATTCGCGGGAATTCGCGGATTTTGCGGATTGCGAATCCGCAAATCCGCAAAATTCGCGAACGCGAGATCCGCAAAATTCGCTCATGCTTACACCTCAGGCACTCACCACTGCTGCCAGAATTCAGGAATGACCTCAAGACCTGGAGCTCCCTGCCTCTGCACCTCAGGCACTCACCACTGCTGCCACAATTCAGGAATGACCTCAGGACCTGGAGCTCCCTGCCTCTGCACCTCAGGCACTCACCATTGCTGCCACGATTCAGGAATGACCTCAAGACCTGGAGCTCCCTACCTCTGCACCTCAGGCACTCACCATCGCTGCCACGATTCAGGAATGACCTCAAGACCTGGAGCTCCCTGCCTCTGCACCTCAGGCACTCACCACTGCTGCCACGATTCAGGAATGACCTCAAGACCTGGAGCTCCCCGCCTCTGCACCTCAGGCACTCACCACTGCTGCCACAATTCAGGAATGACCTCAAGACCTGGAGCTCCCTGCCTCTGCACCTCAGGCACTCACCACTGCTGCCACAATTCATGAATGACCTCAAGACCTGGAGCTCCCTGCCTCTGCACCCCAGGCACTCACCACTGCTGCCACAATTCAGGAATGACCTCAAGACCTGGAGCTCCCTGCCTCTGCACCTCAGGTAGTCACCACTGCTGCCACAATTCAGGAATGACCTCAAGACCTGGAGCTCCCTGCCTCTGCACCTCAGGCACTCACCACTGCTGCCACAATTCAGGAATGACCTCAAGACCTGGAGCTCCCTGCCTCTGCACCTCAGGCACTCACCACTGCTGCCACAATTCAGGAATGACCTCAAGACCTGGAGCTCCCTGCCTCTGCGCCTCAGGCACTCACCACTGCTGCCACGATTCAGGAATGACCTCAGGACCTGGAGCTCCCTGCCTCTGCGCCTCAGGCACTCACCATTGCTGCCACGATTCAGGAATGACCTCAGGACCTGGAGCTCCCTGCCTCTGCGCCTCAGGCACTCACCATTGCCGCCACGATTCAGGAATGACCTCAAGACCTGGAGCTCCCTGCCTCTGCACCTCAGGCACTCACCATTGCTGCCACGATTCAGGAATGACCTCAAGACCTAGAGCTCCCCGCCTCTGCACCTCAGGCACTCACCACTGCTGCCACAATTCAGGAATGACCTCAAGACCTGGAGCTCCCTGCCTCTGCACCTCAGGCACTCACCACTGCTGCCACAATGCAGGAATGACCTCAAGACCTGGAGCTCCCTGCCTCTGCACCTCAGGCACTCACCACTGCTGCCACAATTCAGGAATGACCTCAAGACCTGGAGCTCCCTGCCTCTGCACCTCAGGCACTCACCACTGCTACCACAATTCAGGAATGACCTCAAGACCTGGAGCTCCCTGCCTCTGCACCTCAGGCACTCACCACTGCTGCCACAATTCAGGAATGACCTCAAGACCTGGAGCTCCCTGCCTCTGCACCTCAGGCACTCACCACTGCTGCCAGAATTCAGGAATGACCTCAAGACCTGGAGCTCCCTGCCTCTGCACCTCAGGCAGTCACCACTGCTGCCACAATTCAGGAATGACCTCAAGACCTGGAGCTCCCTGCCTCTGCACCTCAGGCAGTCACCACTGCTGCCACGATTCAGGAATGACCTCAAGACCTGGAGCTCCCTGCCTCTGCACCTCAGGCACTCACCACTGCTGCCACAATTCAGGAATGACCTCAAGACCTGGAGCTCCCTGCCTCTGCACCTCAGGCACTCACCACTGCTGCCAGAATTCAGGAATGACCTCAAGACCTGGAGCTCCCAGCCTCTGCACCTCAGGCACTCACCACTGCTGCCAGAATTCAGGAATGACCTCAAGACCTGGAGCTCCCTGCCTCTGCACCTCAGGCACTCACCACTGCTGCCAGAATTCAGGAATGACCTCAAGACCTGGAGCTCCCTGCCTCTGCACCTCAGGCACTCACCACTGCTGCCACAATTCAGGAATGACCTCAGGACCTGGAGCTCCCTGCCTCTGCACCTCAGGCACTCACCATTGCTGCCACGATTCAGGAATGACCTCAAGACCTGGAGCTCCCTACCTCTGCACCTCAGGCACTCACCATCGCTGCCACGATTCAGGAATGACCTCAAGACCTGGAGCTCCCTGCCTCTGCACCTCAGGCACTCACCACTGCTGCCACGATTCAGGAATGACCTCAAGACCTGGAGCTCCCCGCCTCTGCACCTCAGGCACTCACCACTGCTGCCACAATTCAGGAATGACCTCAAGACCTGGAGCTCCCTGCCTCTGCACCTCAGGCACTCACCACTGCTGCCACAATTCAGGAATGACCTCAAGACCTGGAGCTCCCTGCCTCTGCACCCCAGGCACTCACCACTGCTGCCACAATTCAGGAATGACCTCAAGACCTGGAGCTCCCTGCCTCTGCACCTCAGGTAGTCACCACTGCTGCCACAATTCAGGAATGACCTCAAGACCTGGAGCTCCCCGCCTCTGCACCTCAGGCACTCACCACTGCTGCCACAATTCAGGAATGACCTCAAGACCTGGAGCTCCCTGCCTCTGCACCTCAGGCACTCACCACTGCTGCCACAATTCAGGAATGACCTCAAGACCTGGAGCTCCCTGCCTCACCACTGCTGCCACAATTCAGGAATGACCTCAAGACCTGGAGCTCCCTGCCTCTGCACCTCAGGCACTCACCACTGCTGCCACAATTCAGGAATGACCTCAAGACCTGGAGCTCCCTGCCTCTGCACCCCAGGCACTCACCACTGCTGCCACAATTCAGGAATGACCTCAAGACCTGGAGCTCCCTGCCTCTGCACCTCAGGTAGTCACCACTGCTGCCACAATTCAGGAATGACCTCAAGACCTAGAGCTCCCCGCCTCTGCACCTCAGGCACTCACCACTGCTGCCACAATTCAGGAATGACCTCAAGACCTGGAGCTCCCTGCCTCTGCACCTCAGGCACTCACCACTGCTGCCACAATGCAGGAATGACCTCAAGACCTGGAGCTCCCTGCCTCTGCACCTCAGGCACTCACCACTGCTGCCACAATTCAGGAATGACCTCAAGACCTGGAGCTCCCTGCCTCTGCACCTCAGGCAGTCACCACTGCTGCCACAATTCAGGAATGACCTCAAGACCTGGAGCTCCCTGCCTCTGCACCTCAGGCAGTCACCACTGCTGCCACGATTCAGGAATGACCTCAAGACCTGGAGCTCCCTGCCTCTGCACCTCAGGCACTCACCACTGCTGCCACAATTCAGGAATGACCTCAAGACCTGGAGCTCCCTGCCTCTGCACCTCAGGCACTCACCACTGCTGCCAGAATTCAGGAATGACCTCAAGACCTGGAGCTCCCTGCCTCTGCACCTCAGTAGGCGTGGGCGGAAAATCCGTTCCGCTCGCGGATTTTGCGGATTTTCGGGAAATCCGCAATCCGCGAGATTTGCGAATTTCCCGCAAAATCCGCAAATCTGCGAGCAGCGGATTTTGCTCGCACTGCTCGCACTGTTCGCGTGAGTTCGCGCCCCGCGAATAAGTGCAAAATTGCAGAAATACGATCTTAGCAAAACTGAAAGTAACTACTTACCAGGTTCAAAAGTTCAGGCTCATCATTAGTAGCCATTTCCTGGAGTGCTTCCTGAGGGGCCCCTCCAGAGTTCAGTTGCCAGTTGAAACTAGTATGTGACCCTGCTCTGCACCTCAGAATAGTTACACATATGCCACAAAGGTCCTGAATTACAGCTAAGGGAGACAAGCAGGAGCCAGGCTGGAAGTTAAAATCCATTAATCAGCCCCTAATTCATTATTGTCAGTTGGGGCAGGGCAGGTGTTGTAACTAATTTTGCAACAATGAAAGCACTTAGCAAGTGCAAAAGATCACTAATCAGGGCGCACTAAGGAAGCAGGTGCCAGCTAAAAAAATATTCTGTGACACATGAATCAGCCCCAAATTAATTCAGGTCACTTGAGGCAGGGAAGGTGTGCTTTGCTTTGCCGAAAATAATGTACACTGGACAACCAGAGGGTGTGGTGATGAAACAGAGGGTGGCATGGGTGGGCCAGAGGGTGGCATGAGTAGTCAGAGAGTGGCAGTGGTGACAGAGAGTGGCAGTGATGAAGAAGAGTGTCCCAAACAGGCTGGACACGTAGAAACAAAGAGTTCGCGAAACTTGCGACCCGACAGGTAAGTTCGCAATTTGCGAAAGTGTACAAAACCCTCGCGAACTGGCAGAAACACGGGCGAACACAAAAAAAAAAAAAATCCGCAAATTCGCGGGAATTCGCGGATTTTGCGGATTGCGAATCCGCAAATCCGCAAAATTCGCGAACGCGAGATCCGCAAAATTCGCTCATGCTTACACCTCAGGCACTCACCACTGCTGCCAGAATTCAGGAATGACCTCAAGACCTGGAGCTCCCTGCCTCTGCACCTCAGGCACTCACCACTGCTGCCACAATTCAGGAATGACCTCAGGACCTGGAGCTCCCTGCCTCTGCACCTCAGGCACTCACCATTGCTGCCACGATTCAGGAATGACCTCAAGACCTGGAGCTCCCTACCTCTGCACCTCAGGCACTCACCATCGCTGCCACGATTCAGGAATGACCTCAAGACCTGGAGCTCCCTGCCTCTGCACCTCAGGCACTCACCACTGCTGCCACGATTCAGGAATGACCTCAAGACCTGGAGCTCCCCGCCTCTGCACCTCAGGCACTCACCACTGCTGCCACAATTCAGGAATGACCTCAAGACCTGGAGCTCCCTGCCTCTGCACCTCAGGCACTCACCACTGCTGCCACAATTCATGAATGACCTCAAGACCTGGAGCTCCCTGCCTCTGCACCCCAGGCACTCACCACTGCTGCCACAATTCAGGAATGACCTCAAGACCTGGAGCTCCCTGCCTCTGCACCTCAGGTAGTCACCACTGCTGCCACAATTCAGGAATGACCTCAAGACCTGGAGCTCCCCGCCTCTGCACCTCAGGCACTCACCACTGCTGCCACAATTCAGGAATGACCTCAAGACCTGGAGCTCCCTGCCTCTGCACCTCAGGCACTCACCACTGCTGCCACAATTCAGGAATGACCTCAAGACCTGGAGCTCCCTGCCTCACCACTGCTGCCACAATTCAGGAATGACCTCAAGACCTGGAGCTCCCTGCCTCTGCACCTCAGGCACTCACCACTGCTGCCACAATTCAGGAATGACCTCAAGACCTGGAGCTCCCTGCCTCTGCACCCCAGGCACTCACCACTGCTGCCACAATTCAGGAATGACCTCAAGACCTGGAGCTCCCTGCCTCTGCACCTCAGGTAGTCACCACTGCTGCCACAATTCAGGAATGACCTCAAGACCTAGAGCTCCCCGCCTCTGCACCTCAGGCACTCACCACTGCTGCCACAATTCAGGAATGACCTCAAGACCTGGAGCTCCCTGCCTCTGCACCTCAGGCACTCACCACTGCTGCCACAATGCAGGAATGACCTCAAGACCTGGAGCTCCCTGCCTCTGCACCTCAGGCACTCACCACTGCTGCCACAATTCAGGAATGACCTCAAGACCTGGAGCTCCCTGCCTCTGCACCTCAGGCACTCAGCACTGCTGCCACAATTCAGGAATGACCTTAAGACCTGGAGCTCCCTGCCTCTGCACCTCAGGCACTCGCCACTGCTGCCAGAATTCAGGAATGACCTCAAGACCTGGAGCTCCCTGCCTCTGCACCTCAGGCAGTCACCACTGCTGCCACAATTCAGGAATGACCTCAAGACCTGGAGCTCCCTGCCTCTGCACCTCAGGCAGTCACCACTGCTGCCACAATTCAGGAATGACCTCAAGACCTGGAGCTCCCTGCCTCTGCACCTCAGGCACTCACCACTGCTGCCACGATTCAGGAATGACCTCAAGACCTGGAGCTCCCTGCCTCTGCACCTCAGGCAGTCACCACTGCTGCCACAATTCAGGAATGACCTCAAGACCTGGAGCTCCCTGCCTCTGCACCTCAGGCAGTCACCACTGCTGCCACGATTCAGGAATGACCTCAAGACCCGGAGCTCCCCGCCTCTGCACCTCAGGCACTCACCACTGCTGCCAGAATTCAGGAATGACCTCAAGACCTGGAGCTCCCTGCCTCTGCACCTCAGGCACTCACCACTGCTGCCACAATTCAGGAATGGCCTCAAGACCTGGAGCTCCCTGCCTCTGCACCTCTGGCACTCACCATCGCTGCCACGATTCAGGAATGACCTCAAGACCTGGCTCTTCCACTGAATTGCAGACCCACCCCCCACACACACTCATCTCATTGAGACCCTCACGGGTGAGCAGTTGTGCTTTATAAGATTACTGATTGATTGATTGATTGATTGATATCATACCTGGGCAAAGCTGTGATAGAGAACAGCCAAACATCGAGAGAAGGTATGCTGAGCGATCCATCTCAAGAAACCCGATTCACAGGGTTTCTATGTACTGCTTGTGCTATGTTTTAGCATAGAGCTTGGAAGAAGATCTAGGGTGGTAGGACGAAAGAACTTCCCAACCATATTAGAAAAGTTCATGTTATTTTCCCTGACCATGTCATGCACTACTACATTTATTTTTGCATTCTGTGTGGCTACCGTTCATATTTTATGCACTACCCTTGGGCTTTATAAGTACATATTTTAAATCATACCCCATGCTTCTTAATGCACTTTTTAGTGTGTTATTCACTTATGAAAGAGGGTTTGGAGTTTCGCTTTGTCCCTGATTCACCTAGTGGGAATGATAACGACCAGAAAACACTCCCGGCACAGCACTGCACAGAACCCTCAGGACTAAGAGAAACTCCAATCAAGGTTGGGGGTTGGAGTCGGGTGTAATATCCACAGTCCCAGATTTGTATCGCCAAGCCCCAGGAGGCGGCTATAAAGAGGTTGTGCCGGACTGAGAAATGCCAGAGTGTTTTCTATCATAAGGTACTGAATATTGTCCTCCTATAGGGGATCATTCTCATCATATTCTGGGGATTGTGGGATCATTCTCATCATATTCTGGGGATTGTTGCCATTACCTGTGATATGAGTAAACGCAAAGAGGCAAGCTCAGCTCCGGGGGGTGGGGGCAAGGGGGACTTTGGATGCTTTTCTAATAAGGGCTGAGTCCCTGTTAATCCATTAAATTCAGTTGACTGAAAAGAGGCTCTCATTGGATAAGCTAATAGAACACAAGAGATTGTCCATGGGTTCTATAGCTAGGTGTCCACCCCCCACTACTGGGATTCCCCCTGGTCAACACAACACGGTAGCCAGTGCCATCACTAAGGCTACAATTCATACTACCTTATCACCATTGAGGGTGGACCTATCTCTACAAGCCATTGAGTCAATGGACGATGACCGTAATTAGACGCATAACACCACACAAGAGGGGGAGGGTATAACAGGCCGCATTTCCATGACACTTGACTTAGTAGGGTTAGGGGAAGAGGAGGATGTCATATCTATAGATGTGGCAGACAAAATACTCACCCCAAGGTCCAGTCCAATCCCGATTCAAAAAGGCCCTGCAGGCCAAGGGTACATCAACTATGACCACCGCCTTAGCTGAGGCCAAGGCCCTAGCTAACAGCTCAAGGAGAGGGGGACAACATATTTCAAAAAAACCAAGGCAGAGGGGAGGAGTGAAAGTGAAGGGGGTTACTGAAGAAGGGGTGTCTACAACCCCCACCCTGTGTCAGAACTGCAGAGAGACAGCGACGCCGCAGGGAAGGGACAGAGAACTAATGTCAAAGTTGGAGACGCTATTAACCTCTCATCTGGGGCCCCTGTATGAGAGACTGAACGTGATAGAAGGGCAACTTTCATAGCTACTCACACAAGGTAGTACTGTGGCCTCAATGGTGAAGGGGCCACGGCCTATGGGGAGGGGGGACGCTGAGACTAGTACACACCCCAAGGTAGCACAGTCGGTAGATCGCATGGGAGGGGCAAACAATGAAATAGTCCTGCACATGTCTAGGCAAGAGGTGGTAAAGAAGAATCCAATAGAGGGAACCAATAAGAGCAAGTACCTAGGACCATCTAGTTCTAGGGAAGACAACGGGCAGACAAGGGAGGAGAGGCTAGAGCACAGATCTAAAAGTAGAAGTAGTGCAATGAGCCCAATAAGTAGTAGTAACTGCTAATGTAACCAGCAGCAGTTTTATTTGCAATAAGTTTCAGAGTAGGAATCCAGACAATATAAGCAAAGTCAAAGAGGGTGTGTCGCTACCCCACTAAGGACACACAATACATAGCACGGTTTATGCACAGAGACAGAGAATGAGACCTGTAACTAAAATAATACGGATTTTTTTTTAAAACCTCTAATGACACTGTTGTTGTAGATACAGGCTAAATAACCAAAAGGCTAAACCGGTAGAGTGCCCCAAAAGACACTTACCTCTGGTATCAGTATTATATTACAGACAAAAACAGGGGGTAACTGAATTAGAATAACATCTAATTGCGACCAAAATTAATAAAGGTCGACACTGATCATAGAATTCTCTCACAACATCACAAGAGAGGTGCCCAAAATTATACAAACACCGGATAACTTATCTTCTCCCTTAGCCTGCAAAGTAAAAAGACAAGTCTATTAATAGAAATGAATGTATCCATTCTTTAGTATATAAACAAAGAAACAATGCTTGCAATGTAACCCCACACAGGTCAAATTGAGGAAGAGTCTCCGACGCTGCCTGCAGAATTAAAGGTATCCAGCGACGCTGCATTGAGGGACATTGAACCCCATTTTAGTGGGTGAGTAAAACTATATAATCGCTAAAGCCCTGAATATCAATCGTGGCAAGAGTTCTAATTCTCGACTAATGGCAATGTACTACTAACAGGAGCATTGGGGTTTACCACCTATCACCATAGCCCCCTTTCTCTAAAAAATTAATATTGTTTAGTTTCATTGTATCCTACTCCACCTATCCATTTGAGACCACCAGGGATAATGTACAATTACCCAGATGTATAGTCTGTGCAAAAAATATAATTTCTGCCTCATTTTACTTCCAGTTTTATATCTATAATACGGTGGCCCCCCTCCAGCATTAGCCTCATCAATGCAAAGTTCCTGAGATAATAAGGTAAATAGACATAGGCTAACTATTATCAAGGGGTCCAATTGGACAAAACAAACTTCTTGTTTAGAATTTTAAAAAAACAAGCATGATGACCTTGTATTCCTTGCAGAAAGGGACCGTTTACTGGATTTAAACAGACCAGATGCTCTACAAAATTGAGGGACATCGATCCTAATTCCCTCCGAAATTGAATATGAGAGGGATAGTAAATTACTAACTCACAGGTATGCATTATGATTTTCCCTCAGATGCTACCTAGAATGGCTACCTTCTGTGACCATATTTAAGAACCATGTGTATAGCCTGTTATACCTCAAATGCCTGAACGATGTACCAACGAGAAGCCCTATTTGACCAATAGAAATACCCTATTGTTGTGTGTATTAAAAATGTGCCTAAAAACAGTATTAATCATGTTTTTTTTTTAAAAAGAATGCTAAAGAATGCCATGATATGTATCTAATTGTAATGTTCTATTGTATAGAATTGTTTGTCCTGAAGAAGGTGGTATCATTCATACACCGAAACGCTGCGTCGACAACTCCAACAACTGTGATTCTTTGATCATTTTTAACTGTGTATTTTCTATTGATTTTATCTTTATACTGTAATTGCACTGAATATTTGGCACTATTATCTTATTGTACTACATTGTTTTAATTGATTTGTAATAAATTGTATTATTTATAACATACAGACTCCTTAGGATTCTTGATTTGTTGAACACATGGTTTTAATTGCATAACACTGTACATCATTTGTGTCAATCTGGCTTTTTGAGATATAAGGGAAATACACTAAAGGTTTCTTATCAGTTGAATGTCTTGGGACTTTACTCTAGAGCACAGATCTAACACTGGTGCTATAACTAGATCTTCCGGGGGTAGACCTACTAAACCCGAAGAACCAGGGTCATCACTAGAGGAGCAGGCATTGGACACCCGGGATTTACCCGTACTAGACCTCCCACCAGCTGCAAGCCCCTACACAGTAGTTCTGACAGGGATCCCAGCATTTAGAGACGCGAGGGAAGAAACCACACGCTCCTTGATCAACAAAACAGTTCATTGGTTGGCCAATAATTTAGGCTTTAACATTAGAATCACAGGCATATTCTAATGGCCAGAAGAGTGTCATGGATCGGAAATAGCAGGAAGGGTTTCCCGGGAGACTGTAATTTTAAACTTTAGATATCCGGTAATGGCCAGAGAACTTTTGTATTATCAAAAGTGGGGGGACCTACCAGGAGGAGTGTGGTACTAGCATCAGACTGCTCCCACTTAGTTTCTTTTACAGAGACCTGATACACCCTATGAACAGGTAAGATCTGAGGCGAAAGCCTGCAAGGTCAACCTGGGGGGATCGTCCAGAACCATTATTTAATCGATACGCGCCACTCCAAAGTGTTTCCGCCTTAAGTGAATTA
The DNA here is from genome assembly GCF_964263255.1 of Lissotriton vulgaris. Taxonomy (NCBI): domain Eukaryota; kingdom Metazoa; phylum Chordata; class Amphibia; order Caudata; family Salamandridae; genus Lissotriton; species Lissotriton vulgaris. The sequence goes on along the minus strand of NW_028248507.1, from coordinate 411,620 downwards.
GATTGACTGGTTGGGGGGGCCAATCCTAGGACAAGGGGTGGCACAGGAGGATGTGCACCACAGCAGGGATAATGAAGGGTTAGTCTAGGAGATGACGGTGATGTCAAAAACGCCCCTTATTCATGGAGCCCATAGCACGCTGGATATAGAGACAAATCCACGTAGATTAGTTGCAACTTTAACTGGGCACATTGACCAAATGTCTAACTCTCCAGTAGTAGGAGGGCAGGGAAATATTAATATAATCTGCTGGAACATAGCAGGCCTGTCCAGTAAACTAAAAAATTAGGACTGGCTAGGATATTTCAGGAGATTTAACATTATTTGTCTGCAAGAAACGTGGGAGGCAGATTGTAGCGCACTAGCACTGGAATGCTACAAAATGTATTCTGTTCCAGCATGTAGATCCTCTTCAGGGCAAGTCAAGGGAGGCCTAATTACTTATGTGGATTTGAGGTTACATGGGAAATGGGAGGACTTAGTTTGGGATTCAGAATGCACACAGGGAATACGGTTTACGAACAAGGGATTAAAATTAATTTTTATTAATTTTTGTAATGCCATCAAGGGCGGACAGACATTAGCCAGCTTGGTAGAGCTGGAACATAGGTTGATAGGATTAGAACCGCATGGGGTTGCTAGCGCCCAACTGGGGGTGTTGGGAGATTTTAATTGTCACTTGTGCCCCCACTTAATTAGCAGTAAGGGGGAATGGTCCGCTTGCCCAAGGGAAGAGGGACTGCACATGGAACACAGCAGGGAGGGATTTGAGTTAAGCAAGCTGTTGGGCACACATGACACGATGGATTTGATAGGAGCAGCGGGGGACTATCGTATCCTCCCAACCTTTAAAGGGAAGGGAAGGGGCTCTGTTATTGATTTTATTTTTGTTCCAAGCTCCTTAATATGTCGAATATTAAGTTTTAATGTGGAGTTTAGCACCTTTAGTGACCATAACCCCCTGGTGTTGATCCTAAGGGACCCTGACTCAGTTAAACATTCCCATCGTAAGTAGACCAGAGGCTCCTTTACAGCCACGGACTGGGAAGGAGACTGAGATGGTCAAACATCAATTGTGATAAATTCTACAGGGCACTACTGACGGAGAAAACCCAGCAGGTCTGGAAGTGTCTAGACCCAACAGTAGAGGAGGTGGACCACATCAATGCATTTGAGGGAGTAGCACATTGTATTGACGGCCTGCTTAGACGTAGAACGCCAAAAGAGGATGAGGATACTCACAGGTGGTTTGATCAGCAAGGCTCTAGTGCCTTGAGGGAACTGGAGGCAGCTTTAAAGATTGTTCCCAAAGATAAGACAACGGTGTCCACTTGCCGGGGGAGGTATAAACAGGCACTAAAACAACGCAAAACTTCATTGCAATAGCAGGCTTGGGAGAATCTGAGGGAAGTGGCTGAATCAAGGGATATGACCGCCTTCTGGAAAATTCTAAATAAACCCTGTTTTCAGGATAAGAATAAATCCAAGCCTGTCTGCCATGTCCTGCCAGAGGCTTGGGTGGAGCACTTTCAAGGCCTCTATAATCATGAGAGTACGAGCAATTTAGTACCATCAGCAGGGATAGGAAATCAAAGGGTTGTTGAAACCCCATTTTCTTTAGGTGAGATAAAAGCGGGAATTGAGGGCTTAACCCGCAATAAGGCCCCGGGCCCGGATGGGATCCCTCCAGATCTCCTATTAACCCAGGTAGACTTGTGGGCTTCTATTTTATTAAGAGTGATCAATACGGCAGTGGAGGCAGGGATGCTGTCATCCTGGTTTACTGCGACAATTGTCCCAATCTTCAAAAAGGGTAACAAAGGTAACCCACAATGTTACAGGCTTATTTCCCTCATTGATGTCACAGTGAAAGTCATGGGGAGAGCTATTCTTAATCGGTTTATGGATTGGGCAGATGAACATGACATCATTTCGGATATACAGTATGGCTTCAGGCCGGGTCGCTCAACCTCTGACCAATGTCTCAACTTTTATCTCCTTGTCGCCAAGTACACTGTTGCCAGCGATGAGACTGTGTACTTGGCTTTCATGGACCTCACAGCAGCATTCGACCAGGTTAACCGTAAGAAACTGTGGGAGCTATTGGGGGCCATGGGCGTGGATTCAGGACTGGTTAATATTTTAAGCACTTTGCACCAGTACACTTCAGCCCAGGGCAGATACAATGACGAGGGAGACATTTCTGATTCTTTCCCTTGCTCTAGGGGAGTGAGACAGGGCTGCATCCTGGCGCCTTTCTTATTTACTTTATATATTAATGGTTTAGATAAGGCACTGGGAGCATTAGGGGTGGACAGTCCGAGGATAGGTAGAAGAGGGATCCCGGTTCTGCTTTACGCGGACGACCAGTACTTCTGTCACGTACTGCGCGGGGCCTTCAGCACCTCATTGATGGCTTTGTCATCTTCATGGAGAACCCGGACCTGTCCGCTAATCTCTCCAAATAATACATCATGGAGATGGGAAAAAGGCCAGGCAGGAAATTCACCTTTAGGATCTGCATCCACTGTCTAGAAAAATTGCAGGCATTTTCTTATCTGGGAATTTTATTTGATAGCCGCATCAGGTTTAATACTCTGTCAGATGAGAAATGCAGATCTCTTATCAGCTCTTCCGGGGCAATCATGAATTTTGCACTCAGGTTGGGTCGCTGGGCTCCTGAGCAAATCTTGAATTTGTATAGGGCCATCTGTAATGCCAAAGCACTATATGACAGTGAGATTTGGGGTTTCATTGACCCATTAAGGATCCAAATAGAAGAAAATTAATTCCTTTGACATTTGAGCATCCCCTCCTATTAAATCCACGAAGAGTTAGGTCTCATTTACATCAGAGATGAGATTCAATTGAAACCTCTCACTTGCTGGCTTAAAATATGGACTAACCCTGAAGCGGCTCTAAGCAAACAGATAATAACTGATTGCATTACCAGGGAGACCCTGTTGGGCCTGGGTTTTGCTGATTATTTTAACACCCCGAGATCCTTGTTAGCCCGGGACAAGGCGATTGTTCAGTCCGCTTTCTTAAAGAACAAGGCCTCCATCAGGGAAGACACAGAGATGGTAAAACCATCCGTGAGAGCCCACCTCTTGGCTAAATCCAGCCCAGGTTTGGAACCATACCTGTCTTATTTTTATAATGCTCAGGACAGATTCCTGATGACTAGATTTAGGTTGAACCTACTCTATAACACACTGGGGTGTCCTTTGGGGTTTCTATAATCCATAGAGTTGAGGGGCCCCTGCGGCTGCGACTATAAGTCTCCGCAGGACATGCTCCATTTTGTTTTGTTGTGCCCCTATTACGGTCACCCCAGGAAGTTGTTTTTAAAGAGCATTTTAAAGAATGCTAGGTTCAAACACGGAAAGGTTGCGCTATTGTTCTTGAAATTGTCTGAGGAGGCCTTCACACTTTTTTGCACTGTTAATTTCCTAAAGATGGCCGCAAGACTGAGAAATACTAAGGACAGGGGATTATGACACTGGTCGTTAAATTATCCTTTTTTCTCTTTGGTACCAACACTTATGATGCCCTTCTCCTTGTTTTTTACACAGATGAATTTTATGCTTGGGGGTTTTTCCTTTTTTACCATGTTGGTTTTATATTACCCTTGTTTCGTAACTTGCCCTTTTTGAGTGTGATCTGCTCAGGAGTGTTAGACTTTCTAACTTTCAGCACATTTTTAACCTTATTACCCACGATGATTTGCTCTGTTATTTGCTAATATTTTGTACCAACTGTCTAGGTACCCGGTAGAAGGTTTTATTTCTTGTTTTTTTTAAAATTCTAACTGTATTGTACTTTTATGGTATTGCTGTATACCGAATAAAGTAATTTTGATTGATTGATTGATTGATTGATTGATTGATTGATAGTGGAAGGTCAGGCATTTGTTGTGTATGCTGGTCCTACGTTGTGCAAGGCCATGTAGGCATGACTCATCATCTTGAACTGGCATCTCTTCTGAATCGGGAGCCAGTGTAGTTTCTTGAAATGGGGTGTGATGTGGATCCTTCTGGAAGGTTGGATATGAGTCTTGCCACTGAGTACTGTATTGTCTGGAGTCTCGTCTGGAGGCGTGCAGTGATTCTTACGCAGATTGTGTTTCCAGTGTCCAGTCTGCTAGTGATGAGGGCTTGCATGATGGTCCTTCTGGTGTTTGCCGGGAGCCATCTGAAGATCTTGTGGAGCCTGCAAAGGGTGTGGCAGCAGGTGGATGAGATTGCATTGCCTTGTTTCTTCATGGATAGCTTGCTATCCAGAATGATGCAGAGGTTGCGGGCATGGTATGTTGATGTGGGGGGTATGCCGTGCTCCATGGGACACCATGGGTCATTCCATGGTGAGGTGTTGTTCCCAAAAATGAGGACTTCCTTCTTGTCTGGGTTGAGTTTGAGACAGGTGTACTTCATCCAAGCCCTTGATACAAGCCCTGGCAATGCAGAGTATATATGGTTGGGACTTTAATTCTGCCCATGATACCTCCCTAGATAGATCCTTCCCCCACCACAACATGAGAATGCAATCAGAATGACCCACGCATTGTGGACTGGGTTATGCTTACCCAGATGTGAAACATCCGGTGGCAGATGAATCCTCGTACACGAGAATACTCGTTGTTCTCACCATTACACTAACTGCACACCAGAATCGGCTTGCTCCTATGCAATCCCTCTGTTGCTTCCTTGGTCTTGTGACCTGAATGTCTAGGCCACACACTTTCAGACCACAACCACCTCAAAATGATGATTCAGTGGGGCAGACGACATGCACCAGTATCTACTAGGAGGCTGTGTGCCCCGGCCCTACAGGACAGAGTCTTCTGTGATACTGAAGGTACACATGTCGCCATATTTGAGACGAAGGAAGGGACTGCCTATACGACAGTGATAGAGTGGGGTACCTTTAAGGGTCTCACATAAGGCCAGTGCATCAAGATGTAGCATTGTGTAAAACATGCCTTGCGAGCCCAGAACCTCTCTCTTGAACAAACAATATGAACAACGGAAATAAATGTGGGGTAGCTGCATGAAACTAGAACACAATCACCCCTCTGTGAAAGGAGTGAAGAGAGGCGGTGGTCAGACTAGGAACACTACACTATAAGATACTAGCATGGCTACTAAGGTCGTTGACCTCAAAGACCCCCAGAAAGGCCAGCAGATCCCAGGTGGGCGTGATATTGAATGTACAAGCATATATAAACCAGGCTTTCCTGTAGTACCAACCAGACGTCTGTATACCATGCTGTGTTGGGAGTGCAAGCGCCCCAATTAGATGAGTATTTGAATAGACTGACAATCCCCAGACTTAACCCCCTTCAGGGACATACACCAGACGAAACCCTGACCACTGAGGAAATTGGCTTCATGATTGACTAGATTGCGTGCAACAAAACTCCTAGGATGGTCGGGTTCTCGGTGGACTTTTACTTCACCTACAGAGCAACCCTCTCTCCAAAGCTACTCCAAATGTACCAACAGGCCCGGCAGGTGGGCACATTGCCGGGATCCCTATGGGAGGCTATGATATTAGTCCTGCCTTAGCCCAACAGGTACCCCCTGGAGCTACGCTCCTACTGGCCACTGTACAACAACCACAAGATTTGCAGGAAGGTCCTTGCAAACAGGTTGCTCCCCTGCCTCTCTACATTGGCACCAAGACCAGAATGATTTCGTACCTGGGAGAAAAATATGTCTTAACCTATGGCGCCTCTCCGGCTAATGGAAAAGAATCTTCATGAATTGTCTCCATACACAGCACTCTCACTAGATATAGAGAAGGCCTTCGACACCCTTAAGTAGTTTTACTTAATGAAAGTGCTGATGGGCATGACACTAGGCCCAAAAATATTACACTGGATAAATCTCCTCTACACAAACATGCTGGCCCGCATCCGGACAGGCAGAGATCTCAGTTTCTTTTGAATGCAGCAAAGATGCCTGCTGTCGATTACTTTCGCCCTAGCCATGGATCTGTTCGCTGTCCAGTTTCGGTCACAGGACCCAGCAATCAGTATACCGAGTGAGTCAAATTAAGAGGACATATCACTGTATGCTGATGATGCATTTGTGTACCTCAGGAACATGCATTCATATCTACCACAGGTGATGGATGTTCTAGACTATTTTGGTAGGGTTTCTAGACTAAGGCTAAATTGGACCCAATCCAGCTTATATCCCATGCGCAAACTAACAACTTAAAACAGGAAGTGCTACCCAAATTAGCACTGGGGTGGCACCCTAACATCTTCAGGTATTAAGCGATGAACTTACCAAACGACAATGAACGTGTACAGGGCAAATTAGGTGATATCCAAGGTTTGCAGCTCCCTGTTGTTTTGGGGCTCCCTGCAACTATCAACCCATGGGTAGAGTGGAAATGCAAAAATGCTGTTAATACATTTATACTGCTTCTCGACCACTCTAGTTTACCTGCCTCTGCACTTCTTCAGGAAATTGGACTCTGTTTCTGTTCTGTTCGCAAACTTTACTCTACCTTGGAACGGGATAGGGGATGTACATTTAAAATACTAATAAAGAACTACAAACTACTGGGTGACTTGGAAGACGATTATTCCTCAATACAGCCCTTGTTTGTGATCTCGTTACAGTTCTCACATTATCATCTGCACTAGAAGAGATGGGAGCCTGGGGTGTCTGATCACAGAAACTCATTTACATACAAAGGGGGGGTGAAAGCCTGTTCACAAAGCACAACACAACTTGTTTATGTAAAAGTTTGAACATTGCACAGGGAGGGTGATTCAGTGTGAGTGTTGTATGACAGGAGCGAGCAGTCTTAGTTGCTAGGACATGAATCTGCCTCTTGAGCTCTTTCAACTGTTTGAGACTGTTTGAGAGGCAGTCTCAAATTCCCGGGGCACAGCTACCAACAGCTTCCCTCATAATTTTTGATTTTTGTATCTACAGGTGGTGCAGAAGCCAACTAAGATAGTAACCTTAGTGTGCTTTCTGGAGTCAGCCTGATTTGCTTTTCCCAAACTTTGGTCAGCAAAGGTAAATGTGTCTTCTACTGAAGTGTTCTTAGCACGCTTTTGGTAACGTGGCTTGAGCAGTATGGCCTAAGACACGCTCGAAGGAAAAGCAAAACAGTGGAAGTCACAAATTTCAATACAGTTTATTAAAAATAGACAAGGAACTGTAAGATTCAAATCAAGTTTAGAGCAAAAAGAATATTTAATAATTATTCAGAAGCAAAATCAAAAGGTGGGCTGTGATTTAAGGATTATTAATTAGCAAAAACAACTGTCAAAACCAAACAAAAAGGTAAATAAATAAAAAACAAGCAGTTCTACTGAATCAATCAAGAAGTCACCAACAAAATTGTAGCTGACTTTGGGAGCTATGCTCGAGAGGACAAAGATAAGTTTAGTCTCAGGTAATGATTAACACTGGAATTTGGTGCAGGGTTTTTGGCTGAACCAGTCTCAGAAGGTGACGAGCTGCACAGAAGTGGCTTGAAGTGCAAAATTCCCATAGAGTAGAGTTGGGTCATCAAGTTGAACCTGAATCCACGGCCATCAAAATGTGTGAAACTTCAAGCAGTTACAACAGCTGCGAAGTCTTCTGAGCTTCCAAGTTATGGAGACGGTTCAAGGTTGAGGATAAGAGCCAAAGCATGGAACCTGGCAGGCTTAAGGCATGGTTAAGGAGATAGCAGGTTCCATTGGAAACAAAAAAAAGATGTGGATCTTTGTAATACAAGGCTGTGTCTTTTTGGAACAGAAGTCATTAGGACTATTTAGGATGGGGCCAAGAATGGTTTGCATATGGCTGACCTCATCTGTAGTTACACAAAGACTAGAGAATGATGTGGTGGGGTGTTGCAGAGATTAACTACCAGTCCATCCATCACTTTTAGTTTTTCTCAATGATCAGCCCTACGTGGTACAGACATGAACAGATGTTGGTCCCATAGAGACCTATGACAAAGGGACTCCTGCTGCAGCCCCCTGGTGAAGCTCGTTAAGGCTGGAAACAGTTTGAGGTTCAAGCATTCCTGATCCTTGGAGGCGTGGTCTCAAAGTTCAGGATCGAATGGACTTTGTGGGTCAGTCATTGCTTATAAATACTCAGCAAACAAAACACGCTGAATGGAATGAGGCCACAAATAATTACAAAAGAATGAGGTTAATTCAAGCATTTCCATCCCACGCAGTGTGCTTTTCTCAGTAGACAGTTTGTTGGACAATCAATGGATCAATGTCTTTGTGGCTGCTTCATGTAAATGTTTTGCGAGTCTGAAAGCTCCTCCCCCAGGGTTTACAGTGAGCACCTTTTATTTTCCCACATTGTCTCTCTTATGTAGAAATGTTACATTTACAACTAAAGTTTTTGTCACATTGAGAGCACGAGTCATTTTCCTTCTCATTGTGGGTTCTCTCTTGTTGAATGAAACTGAATCTCCAGCAGACTCTTCCGTGGCATTTAGAACAATGATGACGTTTTTTCTAGGTAAGTTCTCGCAGGTTGAGTGAGAACCGATTTCCGACTGAAACTTTTCCAGCATTCAAAGAGCTAATAAGGTTTATCCCCAGTGTGGGTTCTCTCATGTCTAGTGAGAGTTGTTTTCAATCTGAAGCTTTTGTGGCATTCAGAACACTGATACCGTTTATGCCCAGTGTGGGTTCTTTCATGCACAGTAAGGTTGTATTTCTGACTGAAGCTTTTACAGCATTCAGAGCACTGATAAGGTTTTTGCCCAGTGTGAGTTCTCTCATGGTAAGTGAGAGTTATTTTCCGACTGAAGCTTTTCTGGCATTCAGAGCACTGATAGGGTTTGAGCCCAGAATGGATTATCTCATGTTGAGTTAAACCACATTTGTGATAGAAACCTTTTTGGCATTCAGAACACTGATACGGTTTCTGCCCAGTGTGGGTTCTTTCATGCACAGTAAGGTTGGATTTCTGACTGAAACCTTTCCGGCACTCAGAGCACTGATAAGGTTTTAGTCCAGTGTGAGTTTTCTGGTGTTCAATTAAACTGGATCTCTGACTGAATCCTTTCCGGCACTCAAAGCACTGGTAAGGTTTGTGTCCAGTGTGAGTTCTCTCATGTTCAATTAAACTGGATCTCTGACTGAATCCTTTCCGGCACTCAGAGCACTGGTAAGGTTTTTGTCCAGTGTGGGTCCTTTCATGTACAGTAAGGCTGGATTTATGACTGAAGCTTTTACAGCATTCAGAGCACTGATAAAGTTTTTGTCCAGTGTGAGTACTCTCATGGTAAGTGAGAGTTATTTTCCGACTGAAGCTTTTCTGGCAATCAAAGCACTGGTATTGTTTATGCCCAGTGTGGGTTCTTTCATGCACAGTAAGGTTGTATTTCTGACTGAAGCTTTTACAGCATTCAGAGCACTGATAAGGTTTTTGCCCAGTGTGAGTTCTCTCATGGTAAGTGAGAGTTATTTTCCGACTGAAGCTTTTCTGGCATTCAGAGCACTGATAGGGTTTGAGCCCAGTATGGATTTTCTCATGTTGAGTTAAACCGCATTTGTGATAGAAACCTTTTTGGCATTCAGAACACTGATACGGTTTCTGTCCAGTGTGGGTTCTTTCATGCACAGTAAGGGTGGATTTCTGACTGAAGCTTTTCCGGCACTCAGAGCACTGGTAAGGTTTTAGTCCAGTGTGAGTTCTCTCGTGTTCAATTAAACTGGATCTCTGACTGAATCCTTTCCGGCACTCAGAGCACTGGTAAGGTTTTTGTCCAGTGTGAGTTCTCTCGTGTTCATTTAAACTGGATCTCCGACTGAATCCTTTAAGGCACTCAGAGCACTGGTAAGGTTTTTGTCCAGTGTGGGTCCTTTCATGTACAGTAAGGTTGAATTTATGACTGAAGCTTTTACAGCATTCAGAGCACTGATAAGGTTTTTGTCCAGTGTGGGTCCTTTCATGTACAGTAAGGCTGGATTTCTGACTGAAGCTTTTACAGCATTCAGAGCACTGATAAGGTTTTTGCCCAGTGTGGGTTCTTTCATGTAAAGTGAGATTGGATTTGTGATTGAAGTGTTTCTGGCATTCGGGACACTGATGGGGTTTTCGTCCAGCGCTAGTTTTCTCATGTTTAGTGAGGTGGGATTGATGACTAAAGCTGTTCCCACAGTCATTGCTCTTATTCGAGTTGTTTGTTTCTTCAAGTTGGCTTTGTTCCTGGATACATGTCATCTTAAGACTGAATTTGATTTCTGATTGTGTACTTGTTTATGTTACAACTCAGCATTAACTTCTAAAATACATTTCAGATGCTCTTCTTTATGTATTTTAACTAATGATAGTTTTTAACTGGAAATTATTTTCCTACCTTTAAAGGAACCGATCTAACTTGTCTTATTAACTTTCACTGAGGAGCCCCTTGTATTGATTAAGAGGCCTCTCAGGGATTCATTTTCACCAAGTTATGCCCAGAATGTTTGAGAATGTTTTAACTTTCCTTGAAATAATCCTTTTCGTTGTGTTTCTCTTGTTTAATTAGTCTCATTTAGTGATTCTAGTTTATCACATTTGAATTAGGAATTTTAAAAGCACTGATAAGGTCTTTGGGCTTTAGTGTTTGCCTGTTAGGTATGTTTGCTCATACCAGTAATGACAGATGATATGGGCATGCCAGGGTGGTTTATGAATTATCAATAGCGTAACACTGGCCCCTTTTATACTTTCTGTGCCAGTATATGCTTTTTTGCACAGTAGCTAAGACAGGAACATGATAGACTTTGGAGTTAAAGGACACTTTGAAACCACTCGGATCAACCCAAGAGACAGAGCTGGTAGGGAAAATCTTTCTATATTGGAAATGGTAATCCAGTATCTTTGCTGTAACGACATCTGAGAAAGAGTATTTACAATGACTTTCTTTTAAACAATCTTTTCTCTCCTCTCGTCTTCAGGAGACAGAGACAAACGCTTGCGCTTGTAAACCAGGAATATTAGTCTCTTTGACGGGTCTGTCACATCACAACACGTCTACGGATGCTGATCGGTTGGGGAGGGTTTAGGTCTCAAAAGCATTTCTCATAAACCATAAAAACAGAATTACAGCACTGAGTTTTCTCAAGTGCACCGCGTGGGGATCAATCGTGGCCAATGTTCTCCTCAATCTGAGTTACTGACACTTGGTAAACATTTATGGCCATTTTACTATAGGGATTTGACAACTTTCTCATTCACCAGTTTCTTCCGCACCAACATCCTCACCATTCCTGGCACATAGAATGTGTTTCTTCTCAAGAGCTCGAAAATGTTTTAACTTTCCTTAAAATAATCCTTTTCGTTGTGTTTCACTAAATTTAAACCTTCTTTTTTCTGTTCATGCTTCAGTCACCTGTAGAAACGGAGTCAAAAATTGTAAATGAAAACAAAGAAAAAATATTTGTGACCTTATACTTTTCACAAAGAAAGTATTGACAAAAACAAGCCAGGGAATCTGTTGAGTATCATTTCTGATAGTGGTGAAACAGCTCGGGGACACTGTAGATTGGGAGCTTCGGATTACTGAAGCTCATGGAGATGAGAGAAAGCGTAATTAATAATTAAGAAAGAAACACAAGTTGCACATATATTGCGACATAGATTCTCAGAAGCAGCCAACACTATCAATTTACACTCTCTGTTCAACAGACTGGCATGATAGTGAGATATTTGTAATTCTTTTAATGAATTATTAGATGTTACTTACTCCCCTACTCACTTAAACTATTCATCTATTCCTTTTGCAAGGTATCTAGGAAGGGACATTTTATTGTACAAAGGAATTTACCTAGTTTTAATCACTGCTTTAAATGCCACTGTAGACTGACACGGTGTCCAGTTAGCTCAGTGGAATTTACTATTTCAAATTGTGCGGATGATAAGTACTTACTTGGTGGCTCAGAACTCATCATGCTCCTCCAACAGGACCCAGGCACTGCAACACCTGAAAAAGTGAAAAAAACAGCACAACAGTAAAGGAAACCAAAAAGGGTCAGGAAAAGAAAAACACAAAATAGAGGAAAGGAAAAAAAAGCTATCTTCCACTTTGACCTCAGGGGTCCAGCACAGGAAACTGTGCAGCAGATGCTTGTGAACCCATAAGTTACATATAAACACAGTGCCTCCAAGGTCAGCACCAGGTACGGCTCCACCGGTTGCACCACCCTAAAGCAAGCACTGTGTGCATGTGTGTCCACACACATATATTGTGTCTTTTGCTTGTAGTAGATAAGACGGAAAAGGATAGTATAGGAGTAGGTAAAGAGATAGAAGTCAGATCAAGAGAAAAAAGACGCCCAAAGAACAGTCAGAGGGGGGAGAGTATCACGTGGTGTAGAGGAGAAGCCAAATGTGCCAATAGTTAAGGAACTGCTGGGTAAAACTGACCTAAGAAGGAACTGGACCTGCACTACACCCCCAACATTTCCAGGAGGAATGTGACTCCATCATATTATTATCAGAGGTTTGATGACAACAAGAATAGTGCACAGAGGGAGTCAAATGTTGAAGCTGAAGAGACAAAAACAAAACAGAGATCAAGAAAGGGAATAGAGAAAGAAGAAACAGGGGAAAAGGAAACTTAAGAGTTATAGGAATCCTTACCTGACAGTTATATTATATTTTGTTCCTCCAAGGGTGGCAGCCACGCTGCACTTCCTGGTCATCCCAGAATACCTTGAAAGGAAGTAAAGAAATAGTTTTGCATCAGACGACTATCACACTTCATCACATTTTACAAATAACCATCCTGAACTTACAACACAAAAGAATCTCTTGTTCTCTGGAGGCCATTGTGAAGCAAATATGGGTATGAATAAATACTTTTTTGGTTCACCAAGAACCATGATCCCTTGCTGGAAAAGGTCTCTGTGAATATGGAGTGCACCCACAGTCTCAGAGAACAAACCCCAACAACACAGCCCACGTCTTCATAACCCCCATCTTTCCATTTACAGACCATGAAACTTGCAAATCAAAACAATCTGGTTTGCAAAGGTATGTTAAAGTCCTTGAACATAATTCTGCCCACACTTCATAAATCAACCAGACTCTTATATTTATACAAACCATGCTCTCTGAGCAACTGCAATTCAAGGTCAAACTGATGCAGAGTTTGAATGCCAAGCAATGGAAGTAACAAAGCATCAATGTGTTGGCGCTTTTTATCTATAACTTATCTGAAGGGATGATGCGGAGGGTCAGCATAAATAAATCCTTCACGAGACAAAGCTTGGAACATTGAAATGTTTAGATCTCCATTGAAGACAACAAAGCAGCAGCAGCCTATACAACCTGATATAGGCCCGCTGCTCGCAACATTACAATGTATGTATGTAAATGTAAATGTATAGGCATTTATATAGCGCACTACTTACCCGTAGGGTCCCAAGGCACTTCGACCGCTGCGAAACCCTTCCTGGCTTCCCTGAGAGATGGTCCCTTAATGGGTATCTCCATGGTGAGACCAGGCATCCCCGGCGGTCTGGTGGGGCCGTTAGTGAAGATGAGGCAAGCTAATGCCCAGAGTTGCCGAGTGTGATCGCTGATCAGAGTGGGCACCGAGGCGAGAGAATTATCGAGTCCGCTGACCCTGGTCCAGAAACCTGCCGCTCCGGGAATCGAACCCTGGTCCCGGGCCGTCCTCTGCTCTCGGGTCTGCCGCCTCTAACCAGTGAGCCACAATGTCCTAATACACAGCCTCTGCCTCTCTGAAATATATGGATTGGACAGGAGAAGGCAGAAGATAGAGCCTGCAGCAGGACACACAGGAGCCTCCCCCCTTTCTCCTCCCGTAGCTCGCAGTGTCACTGGCATCTCGGAAGGAGGGGGGGTTCTGCTCATCTCCCGTATCTCCCGACTCACCTGAATGATGAAAAGCAGTTTAGCCAAGCCCAGGGAGAACCAGGGGCTGACTTCAGCCTCCTTTCACAGCGATTGTTGTGATTGCTCAACAATTAACCCCTGTGGTCATGCATGCGGCTGTTAACTGTTCAACATTCACGCTTACAGCAGTTCGGAGTACCGGAGGAGTTTCAACCCCCTGGGTCTCTGGGACACCGTTGTTTTATTAAGTAACACATTCTGCTCTCATAGGTCAAAAAGTGTAATGACCTTATAGTCAGCCATAGAAGGCAATACTGCCCATTAAAGGACCATTCCCTTGGTAAAGACACTTGCCTTTGGAGCTACAACAAGCTACAAAGCTATATTAAAGGTTTCAAATTATTACTGAAGGCATAAACATGGTTACTCAGTCAGAGAAATAATGATCATAATATTTGCAGGAGGATCACATAAAGGTAACCTCTAAAGTATATCAAAAGACAGACTCAGAAATAGCTCTAGCTGTAAAGTCAATAGACAGACCACCACAACAAATGTGTGCTAAGAAACAAGAAAACTTTTTTTATAATATCAAATAGCAAACTAGAACCTGCTTAGTTAAAAATCAAGGAAACGTTCTTAAGTTTTTAGACAGAGAGAACACATTATTAACATGGTTCATGATGAGGTAAAAATGACAGCAATCAATGAATGTTCATGAAAACATGGCACAACAAAATGTAATTTAATAAACCACACCCACAAAATGAATAATGAATTGTGACTCTTCACCTAAAAGCCACCAATCATTTTACAAGGTTATTCCCTAACATAATAACTGGATCTTAATCACAGTTTAAGTTTGTGGCCATTCATCAATGACCCAATTTGTATGGGAACATTTGCTGACAGCTTATTAGTTGTTTATTAGAAATGCCTACAAATTGGACTTGTTTCCCAAGAGGGGTGGGTTGGGAGCTCCCGTCAGTCTGACTGTGGAACGGGAGGCACATTTATTGATTAAAAGAGATGCTGGATTCCCATTTACTTATTCTACAAAAGGGCCCTCTGGGTGACCTCAAGGACTGCACCAAGCACGCAATCCTTCTTCCATCTCAGGCACCGTCATTGTGTCTGATTCAGTCCAGTAGAAACTCCTAGTGTAGATGCAAGTTGTGGAAAATCCTTATTACTCACTAAAGGATGTTGTTGAAATCTTACATTTGTTTAAAATTTAGCGTTCTATTCTGCACTGGGCTGTGGGGCCATCGGGACTGAAGGCATGTTCCAATTATCTGCCTTTGATTCTGCAAGCTCGGCACAGAGGCCAGTTGGGCTGGGACCACTGACTGTGACATCCCATTCTGTACCATCTGATTCATGTTCAGTTTCCCAGGTTCCTGCAAACATCGCAAGGATCATGTCTTATTCTGCACATTATTAGTGTTTGAAGTATTTAAATTGCCACTGTCAGTAAAACCTATATCCTGAGCAGGGCCGGACTGGCCGTAACGGGCTTCCAGTGGTTCCCCGGGAGGCTGAAAGAGTGGGGGGGCGATTCTTCAATGCTGGGAAACATATTTCTTACTGGGGGCTGGTTTTGCTATATCGCTCACGCTTTATAAAGATCCTAAAATAAAGACAGAATAATCCCTTCCATGGGCGACTGCTGCTGCCTCCCCCTGGGGACCCCTGTAGAAGGATAGGAGGGGCCCCTCTGCTTCTCCATATGGGAGGGGCCCCTATGTTTCTCCATATGGGAGGGGCGCCTCTGCTTCTGCTTATAGGAGGGGCGCCTCTGTTTCTCCATATGGGAGGGGCCCCTCTGCTTCTGCTTCTGGGAGGGACCCCTCTGCTTCTGGGAGGGGCGCCTCTGCTTCTCCATATGGGAGGGGCCCCTCTGCTTCTGCTTCTGGGAGGGACCCCTCTGCTTCTGGGAGGGGCGCCTCTGCTTCTCCATATGGGAGGGGCGCCTCTGCTTCTCCATATGGGAGGGGCGCCTCTGCTTCTGCATATGGGAGGGGCGCCTCTGCTTCTCCATATGGGAGGGGCGCCTCTGCTTCTGGGAGGGGCCCCTCTGCTTCTGCTTCTGGGAGGGGCCCCTCTGCTTCTGGGAGGGGCGCCTCTGCTTCTGGGAGGGGCCCCTCTGCTTCTGCTTCTGGGAGGGCCCCTCTGCTTCTGGGAGGGGCCCCTCTGCTTCTCCATATGGGAGGGGCGCCTCTGCTTCTGCTTATAGGAGGGGCGCCTCTGTTTCTCCATATGGGAGGGGCCCCTCTGCTTCTGCTTCTGGGAGGGACCCCTCTGCTTCTGGGAGGGGCGCCTCTGCTTCTCCATATGGGAGGGGCGCCTCTGCTTCTGGGAGGGGCCCCTCTGCTTCTGCTTCTGGGAGGAGCCCCTCTGCTTCTGGGAGGGGCGCCTCTGCTTCTCCATATGGGAGGGGCGCCTCTGCTTCTGGGAGGGGCCCCTCTGCTTCTGCTTATAGGAGGGGCCCCTCTGCTTCTCCATATGGGAGGGGCCCCTCTGCTTCTGCTTATAGGAGGGGCCCCTCTGCTTCTGCTTATAGGAGGGGCGCCTCTGTTTCTGCTTATAGGAGGGGCCCCTCTGCTTCTCCATATGGGAGGGGCCCCTCTGCTTCTGCTTATAGGAGGGGCCCCTCTGCTTCTCCATATGGGAGGGGCCCCTCTGCTTCTGCTTATAGGAGGGGCCCCTCTGCTTCTCCATATGGGAGGGGCGCCTCTGCTTCTGCTTATAGGAGGGGCACCTCTGTTTCTGCTTATAGGAGGGGCCCCTCTGCTTCTCCATATGGGAGGGGCGCCTCTGCTTCTGCTTATAGGAGGGGCGCCTCTGTTTCTCCATATGGGAGGGGCCCCTCTGCTTCTGCTTCTGGGAGGGGCCCCTCTGCTTCTGGGAGGGGCGCCTCTGCTTCTCCATATGGGAGGGGCCCCTCTGCTTCTGCTTATAGGAGGGGCGCCTCCGTTTCTCCATATGGGAGGGGCCCCTCTGCTTCTGCTTCTGGGAGGGGCCCCTCTGCTTCTGGGAGGGGCGCCTCTGCTTCTCCATATGGGAGGGGCGCCTCTGCTTCTGGGAGGGGCCCCTCTGCTTCTGCTTATAGGAGGGGCGCCTCTGCTTCTCCATATGGGAGGGGCCCCTCTGCTTCTGCTTATAGGAGGGGCCCCTCTGCTTCTCCATATGGGAGGGGCGCCTCTGCTTCTGCTTATAGGAGGGGCCCCTCTGCTTCTGGGAGGGGCTCCTCCGCTTCTCTTCTGGGGGTGGGAGGTAGAAATTAGATGGATGGAAAGAGAGGAAGAGGAGGGGGAGGCTGGTATATCTTAAGGATTGTGAGGGCCCTGGACCAAACATTTTGGGGCCCCTGCTCAGACCAGTTGTGGATTCCTGATCCAATCAGACTGCTCTAGACTCTAAAGTGTGTCCAATGACCCAGCAGCAGCTCACTGACACTGCGCACAATCCCTGCCACCCACCTGTGATACAAATATATGAAAACAAACTGTGTTTAAAAACCATTCAAGGTCATCAGGGCAGGGCTGTGTGGAGAACAGAGCCAGGTCTATCAGGGGCCCCTAAAAGGCCGGGGCCCGGGGCCAGAGCCCACTTTGCCAAGGCGGTGGAGATGGATGGATGGGTGGGTAGATGTGTCAGTGGGTGGATGGATGGGTGAAATGGATGTGTCAGGGTGGATGGATGAGTAGATGGATGGATGGTTAGATGGATGGGTCAGTGGCTGAGTGGGTGGGTGGACGGATGGTTGGGTGGGTGGATGGATGGGTGGATGGATGGATGGGTGGGTGGATGGATGTGTCGGTGGGTGGATGGATGGGTGGGTGGATGGATGGATGGGTGGATGGATGTGTGAATGGAAGTGTCAGTGGGTGGTTGGATGGTTGAGTGGGTGGATCGATGGGTTGGTGGATGGGTGGGTAGATGGATGGATGGTGGATGGGTGGGTGGATGGGCGGATGGATGTGTGTTGGCGGTTGGATGGGTGAGTGGATGGATGTGTGGGTGGATGGATGGGTGGATTGATGGGTAAAAGTCTGATGAGGAAAAATAAGTGTCAGCTTCCAAAAAGAGAGTGCTGAAGGGCCCCACCTCAGACCACCACCTCAAACTAAGCTCTAATCTACATCTTACCGCTTGCTTGACAAATGAAAGAATTTTGGGCCATCAGGTGGGCTGAGGGGAAGAAAATCAGACAGGAAGGAGAAGAATGAAAGAAAAGAAAACACGAAAAAGAGAATGCTTGAGGAAGAGAATACACGCGAGTCACCCCATGACCACATCTCCTCGACCCATCTCTGTGGACTTCTGATACAGCGAATGTCTTCGTCTTAGCTGTTGCTTCTTGCTCAAACGCTATGGTGGTCTCATGATCCTACGGGTGGGGGGGTAATCAGGTCTGGCTCATGGTGGCCTCATGATCCTACGGGAGGGGGGTAATCTGGTCTGGCTCATGGTGGTTTAATGATCCTATGGGTGGTCTGGCTCATGGTGGTCTCATGATCCTACGGGTGGTCTGGCTCATGGTGGTCTCATGATCCTGCGGGTGGTCTGGCTCGTGGTGGTCTCATGATCCTACCGGTGGTCTGGCTCATGGTGGTCTCATGATCCTGCGGGTGGTCTGGCTCTTTCGTCCAAACATCTTGTGTCGGTGTAGATGTGGCCAAAGAATGTGATCTCTTCTTTTTCTAGTTCACGCTCGACTGGATTCAGTCAATCCAACGCCGTCCTGCTGGAGGTCTCTCCTCCTCAGTCAGGAAGCCCAGAGACTCTGGGCCTAATTTATGAGGTTTTGGGTAGGGCAGCACCACAAGGAATCTTGCTGCACTGTCCTACGTCAGAACAAAAGGGTAGGAATGCACCGTATCTATGTGATTCAGCGCATTCCTGTCCTTTTCCCCAGTGCAGGTGTAATGCAAGGGTGCCCGCGTTGCAGGGTTGATTGATTGTAGGGAGACGTTCCTGCACAAAGTCAATCACAAGAGGCGATTTCCTATTACTATAGGTGTGTAGCAGAATGCAGCACAAATAGAAAAAGGAAAGCCCGAGGAGAAATAAAAAATACATCTTCTGGTTGTGCCTCCCTAATGCCACCCACAGTAACAACTATGGATCACCCGTTTCATGCAGTGCTGTGCGTGAAAGGGGCACATATTTATAAGGCCATGAAAAGCCATGTAAAGTGTTTTCACGTGGCCTTATAAATATGCAGTGGCACATTGCGCCACTGGAGCTTAAAAAAAGTGAAGTTCCGGCGCCGCAAAAGTGCCAGTCTCTGGGTTCTACGTGCACCAGCATGGGACCTGGCTAGGTGCCAACCATCTGGTCAGCTCTCAGCTTTAGTTGGCTTCATCTTGCCAGGCACGAACGGCATCTCCTTTTGGATTCTGGTGTAGAACATGTTAGCCCTGTGGGACCCCGATTTGCAACTTGTGATAACGCCCATTGTCCACAATTGTGTGTCCTCCAGTTTACACTGTGGGAAATGTTGGGGAACACATTTCGGTTGAGGTGGGGTTTTCCGCTTCACTACACCTTTCTTCCCATATCCTTAATCCCTCCCGCTCTCAGGAACATTCACCATGACTGTTCTGAAGCAATTCTTACCACCCATCACTGGTCAGAAGGATGTGGTACATGGCCTGCCTGCGCCTCTCCATGTGCCACCTGCCACATCTGCCTCGAGTGGACCTTCTTTCCCAATTGGAAAGTCTGGAGATCGAGAGGGGCAGGAAAGGCACCTCGTTCTCCAGAGCCTCCACCTTCATGCCTGGAGATTGAGAGGGACGGGACCCGCACCTCGGTCTCCAGAGCCTCTACCTTCATGTCTGGAGTTTGAAAGGGTCATTGGAGCTCCTTCCAGCTGCCAATGGAGGTGGTCGATCTAATTTTATCAGCTTGTTGCCCCTCCACCTAGTCAGTCTCTTCTGGAAGATAAAAATCATACATCGTCTGGCGTGTTGATCATAACGTGGACCCTTCGAAGGCTCTCCTTTCAGAAGGTTTCCATTGTGCTCTGTCGCTGGTCCTGCAGAGTTGAGCAGTAGACGAAGGATACTTTGATTCCCTGTCCAGCATGCCTCATGCAATCTCCAATCATAGATATTTGAGGGGACTGGCACATATCTTTGCACCTATTCCATTGCTTATGCGTCAATGGACTTGTTTTCACATTTCTGAGCCCCTCCATAATTACCAGCTATGGTTACTGATCCTGTACACCGTTTTTTGTGGTTATTATTTTGATGATATACAACAAACAACAATGGTTCGCTGTAGACTTATTATGAATTAAGACAGTTTACAAACCATAGAACGAAATGGAGTGTCTATAGCGCCTGTAAGTCACTCGAGGAGTCGAGTCATACGTCTTCACTTTGTCTCGGTGCACCCCTCACTTCTTTATTCACATGAGCAGCTGTTCACTTCTTGCGCACTTTATTTCATGATTCTTGCTGATTTCATTTGCTAAATTCTGTGAATAGATTTAATCAAGTGTGATTGTTCTATCTTTGCTTTTGAACTGTATTTTCCATACTGTCCACGTCATGTCAGCAAATGTTAAAACTGTACATTTCTGGTTAATGGACCGCTCTTGGTATTTTTCAGAAATCACTCTACAGCAGGGTTCTTCAATCTGTGGGGCGCGCCCCCCTGGGGGGGCGTGGCGCCATCCCAGGGGGGGGCGCGGGCTCCACTTCGATCTTCCCTTTGTGCCCGTTTCTTTGTCTGGGTGATTCTCCCAGGAGGGGGCCAATTCACGGAGTTAACAGCGTGCGAGGCAGGGGTCTCCTCTGCTAAAAACGAAAGCAAACAAGCAGACACGCTTTCAGTTTTAGCAGAGGAGACCCCTTGCCTCCCACTGCAGCTGAAGCTGTCAGCTCTGTGAATTAACCCCCTCCTGGGAGAGTTAGCTCTTCCCTGAAGGGAGAGAAGGTTTCCGGAGAGGGTTTGAGGCACGGGCGGGGTGGGCTCTGGCCCAGGGCCCCAGCCTTTCAAGGGGGGTGGGAGTGAGGGGGAGTTGGGGGGGGGGGGCGGGAGTCCTTCAGTTATTTTGGGAAGGGAGGGAGAGGTTGAAATCCGGGTTTGGGCCATGAATCGGGACAGTGGGCTCTGGTCTGTGGTCCTCAACTCATGAGGATCTTTGTGTGGGCACCCGGTGTTCAGGGATGTTGGTCTGCAGATTCGAATTTTAATCATAAAAGGTGTGAGGGTGGAGTGGGGGATGTATGGGTGGGGGGTGGATGGATGAGTGAGGGAATGGATGGTGAGTGAAGGGGTGAATGGATGGTGGGAGAGAGGATGGATGCATGAGTGGAGGGATGGATGGGAGTGGATGATGTGTGTATGGTTGGAAGGGTAGATGGATGAGTGGAGGGGTGGATGGATCAGTGAAATGGTGGATGGATCGATGGGGGGTGGATGGTGCACGAGTCGGTGGGTGGATGGATGAGAGAGGTGATGGATGGATTGATGTATTAATGGGTGAAGGGATGAATGAATGGATGGATGAGTGAAGGGGTGGATGTGGGGATGGATGGGTGATTGAGGAGGGTGGATAGACGGGGGGATGGATGGGGGAGTGAAGGGGTGGATGAGTGGTCAATGGATGGATTCATGAGTGGATGAGTGGATGGATGAGTGGGTGGATGGGTGAAGGGTGGATGGAGGGATGGGTGGCTGGGTGAGGGGGGAATGGAGAGAGAGGGGGAGGATGGATGGATGGATGAGTGATGACATGGATGAATGATTGGCAGAGTGGATGGGCAGGTGTGTGCATGGATGGGTGAGGAGAGGAGCATGGAGATGGATGGGTCAGAGAGTGCATGCATGAGGGGGGGAGGGTGGAGAGCGGGATGGATGGGTGGATGGATGAGTGGGGGTTGAGTGGGTGGACGGATGAGTGACTGGGTGGATGGATGAGTGGGTGGGGGGATGGCTGGATGGGTGAGAGGGTGGGTGGTTGGATGGATGAGTGGATGGATGGATGGGTGGAGGAGTGGATGGATGAGTGGAGGAGTGGATGGATGAGTGGAGGAGTGGATGGATGAGTGGGAGGATAGCTTGGGTGAATGGTTGGATGGATGAGTGGGTGGATGGATGGGTGGAAGAGTGGATGGATTGGTGAGGGGATAGATTGGGTGAAGGGATGGATGGATGATGGATGGTTGGGTGAGGGGGTGAATGGAGGGATGAAGAGGTGAGATGATGGATGGAGGGATGGAAGGTGGATGGGTTTGCAAGTGGTTGAAGGGGTTTGGATGTGGATGGGACTCAGATGGAGGGACGGAATGAATGGTGGGGGAGTTGGTGGATGACAAGGTGTACATGATGGATGGGGAGGGTTGTGATGACTTCCTTTGCTTTCTTGGTGCCATGAGAGTTGTGGTTCAGAGTGGAAGGTATTTGAATTGTTTGGCTGCTCCCTGGCCTATGTGTTACTGTTCTGTATTCTATCTGTGCTCATATGTGGGATCTATGCATCATGCGTGTGACATTTTGCGTGACGTCCAGCTGCTACTTGAATGCGGGGCCCCCATGGGCAAGGTCGGGTTCCATGTTTTGGGTTCCGCTTGGTGAAGCACCCATGGTGTGTTCCTTATAGTGGGTTCATCACGGCGGTCCTCCCTTTGGTTCACTTGTGCATGGTGCTTTACATCCTACAATGTATTTGTTTATTTGTTGGGGAGTTTGTGAGATTGGGTTCTCAGCACTTGCGGTGTTGAAGACTAGGTACCGTTTAGAACTGGATGTGGAGCACAGCCTGAGGATGGCAGTGGCAGGGATTCACCCACAGATTGAGAGTCTAAGTGTGGCTGGGCACCGGCACACCCGTCATATTCATGTTGGTGGTGTTGTTGTTGATCTGTGTCCTGTGTAAGGCAGGGCATCCTAGTGGGGAGAATTTGCGCACATTTTGTCTTGGAGGATTGTGTTTTGAGCTGTCTGGTACGCCTCTGTCGTTTCGTCACACCCACTCACAGGCTTGCAGTTTGCTAGGCACTCTTGTTGTGTTGAGCATTTTTTGCCGGATATGGCCTGTGGTGTGCGCGTGGCGGTCGATCATGTGGTGTGCCGGATTCCCGAGGTTTCTGTCGGGTGGTGGGGGGGCCCAACATCTGGGGGAATTCAGCTGGGGGGGCTCAACCTGGAAAAGTTTGAAGACCTCTGCTCTACAGTGAAGCGTTGTTGCTTGTTATCTGCTGTTCCCCCAGGTTCCTCGTCTAGCAGTTTGGCTATACCTTTGTACTCTTTATAGCATCACTTTGTTGCGGCGCATCAGTGAGTTACAGGCACTGAGCGTGTGGCCGCCCTTCACATTCTTCTTCCTGGAGGAATTATTCCTCAGAACTACATCGCCTCTCCTTCCCAAGGAGTGACCTCTTTCCATCTGAGGCGATCTGTCACCCTTCCCACCTTCTACCCCCAGAGGAGGCGACATTACATCAGTAAGAGCCCCAAAAGGAAGTCTACATTTATATTGGCCGACTGTAGAGGCTGCAAGAAGGGCACCTCTGCCCAGAAGTGGACCTTATCTCATTGTATCATCTTGTGCATCAAAAAGGTACTGACTGAGGGAATCTGCGCTCAGACCCGCAGAGCAGAGTCCTCCGCATCAGCACTTGTCAGGGGTGTTCCTGTGGCTGAGATTTACTGTGCGGTGACATGGGCTTCCCTCCACACCTTCGCGAGGCGTTATTGCATGGATTCAGAGGAGAGGAGGGAGGGCCAGTTCAGACATTCAGTGCTTCAGGGCATTTAACAGAGTTATTTAACACCGTAAAGACTCTTGGTGCGATTCTAGAATGATGCAATCTTTAGGAAACTCTTACAGTCACGACTCAAGACCTGGACAAAGGAGAAAAATATTCTCTCTAACCTTCAGGCCGGATTCTGAAAAGGCCAAAGTAGAATCGACCAGGCTCTGAGGTTGTACATAATCTGTGTGAAATACGTGTCCCTGGAAGCTCCCCACATACCCCGGTAGACCATTTATATTGGAAAACTCATCTGGCGAAGTTGGAAACAAACTTGACGCCACAATTCTACATTTTGCTAACTCAAGCAGCAAGAGACCAATAAAAGGAGCACGGACGCATTCAAGACAAACGCACGGGTGGCTTGTTCTTCTGGTGCTAACTGTGAGATTATACGAAAGTTCAGGCTCTTCATAAACTGGGAAACATCTTCTTGTGAAGTTTACTGAACCTGGGTCCTGGTACCCCAATGGCAGCATTAACAGCTGAGCTGGGGTTCACCACACTGGAGGATCTCGACCCCGTAAGACACCGGGGGCGAGTGTGACCGACTTCAGCTCTTGCCTGATATAGAATGGAGCTGCAGGAACTGCGATGATGCAGGAACTATAATAGTTTACCCTGGTTCAAGCAAGTTAAGAACATTTTAACATCCACTTGTAGGGTAGAGCAATAGAATAACTTGGAACTGATGAGTAAGGCAACCCTAGAACTGGTTACAAAGACATATTGGTCATTCATGTGGAGCAAGCAAGAAGCCGGGAGAGGCATCCTTCTGACTAATTACCAGAAAGTAACATGTGAACGTCGCTGGGGGCCGTTCTTGGACTTGCCGTTCCCTGCTGAGAAAATGGCTTTATATCTCATGTTCAGATTAGGAACTCCTTAGGTACGGGCCTTTACTAAATCACGGGTAAAGCCCCTGGAGGCGGATCTGACACGTGCCCCCGAACATAAGGGGGACCCGAGTCATTTATGCGTGTTATGCTGTTGTATGATATGTCGCATAAAATCCGAAGGTACTACCTACGTCCCCTTTTGCTAGCACGTAAACTGAGATGCTGCAGTGCAGCACTATCATTATGTTATAGAACTGATCGTGTGGAGATTTACCAGGCAGTTGCTTTGTATATGCAGACCTGCCACACACAGCAGCGAAGGAAGTGGGTTCAAACCATAAACCAACTGTAGTGATGGTTTTACCATTTTCGGTTTGTCTCTGGGGGCTGTGGTTGTTCTTTGACATATCTGCCCTCATAAAATGGAGCGTGGCTCGACTCCGGCATTAAAGGCACTAGGGCACTATGGACGACCTGGAGCCCCTTATTGACTGAACAGAGCATCGAGAGGTATTGTTGCACATTTCTATTTGCACCTGCACTTTATAAAATACTCGCTTAGGTGTTGGCCGTCTATTGGCGCATATCTGAGGGTTAATTTCCATTGGGCTGTCAGCAAAACTGTCATTATTTGGTCAATCTCGCTTTTCTACCATACTAGGTAACGTCTGCGCCACAAGCTTGTGCTCTTCTTTTATTTCTGTTGTTTATAAGATAGCTTTCAGGCTTCCTAGCAGGTTTACTTGCTCTGAGTAGGCAACGAGCAGACGGAGATGCCGGTATCTGCACCTAGGTACGCGCTTGTGAGCTGGTACGTTTTGTAAGATCTAATGACCGCTCTATCTAATTGATTGGTTTTAATAGTGATGTACGTCATCCGTTTGCACTTGCACTTAACGTCAGATCATGGACGATGCACAAGGTGTAGTATTTATATCAACTGTGCTTAAGTTGTTTTAAGTGAATACAAATTGTGATTGTTTTATTATGTGCTGTAAATATTAATGTTTTCGGCATTATGGCATAAACCGCTGACAATAAACTTTTGCCATCAAGTACCACACCTGCAGGAATGCTCAGTGGGTTGTGCGCTTCTAGAATTAACATGGACTTCTGTGGAAGTGTGTCCCTCCAGAAAGCAGAGTAGAACATACAGTGGAAGTCAAGAAAGGTTTATTTAAGTATCACAGCTACAGAGACCCCATCCATCATCAAGCTAAGACCGACCGACAAATGTCTCTATTCCAGCCACCACCTAGCAACCATCCCCACATTCCAGAGTATCATGACACAGGACGTCACCCCTTCTCCCCCCTTACACATTCTAAACTTGAAGAAAATAAAAGGAAACTTAACTATGAATGCAAAGAATGCTGAGAACATAATAGAGAATGCAGTTACGATCTTTGAAGAACTCAACAAAGCGATTTCATAGGCAAAGAGAAAACTGGGGTGCATGGCAAATGGAAAAGCGCTCACTTTAAGAAACACAATCGTGCAAACGTCGGGGAATACCTTTCAAGTAAAATGGTCCAGAGCCCCTTTCTCATGCAACAGGCTCTTCCACCTCAGAGCCCGAATCAGGCCCACCAGTTGCGGTGCTAGTATCAAAACTAGCACTAGCCTGACACTTTGCCACGCAACTTGAATTCCAAATTCTATGGTCCCTGGTCTTTATTGCAATTTTCAAAACCTTGATAACATTAAATGGAAGAATGAATTTGGATCTGCCTCCGCCTTTCCTGGGAGACTTAATCTTGCCCTAGTCTCCCACGTCGACCACTGTTCTCTTCACAGCCATCCTTTTATCATACAAGATCCTTCTTTTTTTCATCACCCCTTTCTCTCTTTCCAGCCCTCCATGCTGCTCACCTTTTTATCCACTAAGGTTCTTTTGGTCGTTACCCACAACCGAGTGACCTCCGTGTTGGGGACCCTTCCTTTAAATAAACGAAAGGGAGTTTCAACAGTGGACGATCAAGAAGTGTACCTATACTCGCGAACCTTCTTCCTCATGGCTGCAGGTCAAGGAAGTCCCCTTCCAAAGATAACCCCTGCTCACCCCCTTGGTAGCTTGGCACGAGCAGTCAGGCTTATCCCGGAGGCAATGTGTGAAGCGTTTGCGCGTGCACCCAGCAACAACACCCAAGGCCCACCACAAAGGAAACTCGACACAAGGTTATATATAAAAATAGCCTTTGTAATATACCAAACACATTAGATAATAAACACACAATTTACAATGTGCCAACAGGCACGGGCAGAATTTACAGGGGATTATATACACGGGACAGGGCCACGTGGACCACTGTCAGGAATAAGAACTTTTAGAACTAGCACTTGGTAGAAATAGCACTTTGTAGGAATAACACTTAGAACATAGAATAATTGTAGCACCAAATAGCACATGTAGCACACAACCAGTAAACACTGGTAAAAGGTAAGTACACATTACGCAACCCTAACCACCGTAGGCATATATCACGCAGGGCACCATGAATTCACTAGTATAACTATACGAGGTAAAACAACCTCCTAGGCATAAAAATACATTTAGGGGTATAGGCAAAAAGCATTGCATATTATGCAGAAACACAGTAGGTAAGTAATCACACATTTGCGCAGAAAATCATATATCTAACCCCAGGCCAGCTTGGCCTCTCAGAGGTTCACAGGCCCAATGTCCAGAATGTCTGGGCTGGCTGCGCAGGCAGCCAAAGAAGATTGCACAAGGCCTAAACGATGCAGCTGCCCACTAAGTGCTGGGCAGCTGGTGAACTGAGCCTGGCTCTCCTCTGGGGCTTTGAATATAGGAATGCGACCAAACACGACGTGGGAGCCACGCAGGCTCTAAGCTCCAAAATGCCCCCTAATACAACGTGGGGCCTCGTGGGCTCTGAATACAAAATGCTCGCTGGAGCCTCGTGGGCTCGAAATGAACGGGGCCCCAACACGTTGGAGCCTCTTGGGCTCTGAAACAAAATGTGCCCGGGTCACGTTGAGCCACGTGGGCTCTAAAACAAAGAGTGTGCCCAAGTCACGGTGGAGCCTTTCAGGCTCGAAACCACAATGCCCCCAGGAGCCTCTCGGGCTCTAACTAAAACAATGCCCCGAAATCAGGTGGAGCTTTGTGGGCTCTAAACAAATGCATCCTTTAGCAGAGGAGCGACTCGCCGAGACGCCCGCACTCACCGGCTGTTGGGAGGTGGCGTCTCCGCTGGCTTCCCTTCTCCTTCCTGCGGCGGTTCTGCGGGGCTGCAGGCGGTGTCCGTGAGAGCCTCCCGGACTCCGTGGGGGCTCTCCGGTCTCTCAGTTTCCGCCGCGGGTCCCAGGCGGTGCAGCCTCACCTAGGAGAAGCACCCCCTGGCTCGAGGTTGAGGCTGGCTGGGCAACCAATCACTGCACGGCCCTTCAGACGAGCCTCTAGGCTCCGGGGCACTTGAACCAATGGCAGCGCGGCCCGGGAGACGAACCTTCAGGCTCTGGGGCGCACTAGCCGATGGCGGTGTGGCCCTCTCGATGAGGCCCCGGGCTGCGGAGGTGAGTCCCTTGGCAAGATATGGGGTAGGCTCCAGTTTAGAGGCAAAAGTCCCTGGTGGAGTGGGCACCCACTAGGGATTTCAAATCAACAGATGCGCGGAGGAATCCTGGTCTATCTCCGATGCGGCTGGTGAGATGGGGTGGACTCCCGCACCGTAATTAAGCTGCCAGTCACCACCCACGTGGGGTAGGCACCCGCTTGAGACACAGGAAGCAGGGTGGCACCCGCAAACAAGCGCCAAGTCTCTGGCAGGGTGGGCACCCATCAGGGGCACAAGACGTCACAAAGGCAGGTGGTCCCCATGCTGGGGACTCCCTCTGCAGGGCGATCTCAGCTCCGTGCTGCAGTAAAAAGCAGAAGCACTCCCTGGAGGAAAACAAAGCGCTGTAAAGAAATAAACGATTCAGAAAAGGGGGTGGTGATGAACAGAGTGTCTGAATTAAGCAGACCACTCTTACCCAGTCCAAAGATCAGGGCTTGATCCATCACCGTTATTTAGCTCACTGCACCATCCCAGCTCAGAACCTGGCTATATGCAAATTAGTCTGTCCCTGGCCCACTGCATCATGGGAACAGGGCAGACCAAACTACCAAGCCAATTCTTCACCAGAAAGGAGACAAGCTTCCGGGGACCGGTTTCTGGCATTTCAGCCGTCGTCTGCCCGGCTTGCTTGAATCCTGATGGTGCAGTGAGCAAGGGACTCATGTCTGAGTATACCCTGCCACACCTATAGTGGCCAAAAACGATTCAGAAAAGGGGGTGGTGATGAACAGAGTGTCTGAATTAAGCAGACCACTCTTACCCAGTCCAAAGATCAGGGCTTGATCCATCACCGTTATTTAGCTCACTGCACCATCCCAGCTCAGAACCTGGCTATATGCAAATTAGTCTGTCCCTGGCCCAGTGCATCATGGGAACAGGGCAGACCAAACTACCAAGCCAATTCTTCACCAGAAAGGAGACCAGCTTCCGGGGACCGGTTTCTGGCATTTCAGCCGTCGTCGGCCCGGCTTGCTTGAATCGTGATGGTGCAGTGAGCAAGGGACTCATGTCTGAGTATACCCTGCCACACCTATAGTGGCCAAAAACGATTCAGAAAAGGGCTGTAAAGAAATAAACGATTCAGAAAAGGGGGTGGTGATGAACAGAGTGTCTGAATTAAGCAGACCACTCTTACCCAGTCCAAAGATCAGGGCTTGATCCATCACTGTTATTTAGCTCACTGCACCATCCCAGCTCAGAACCTGGCTATATGCAAATTAGTCTGTCCCTGGCCCAGTGCATCATGGGAACAGGGCAGACCAAACTACCAAGCCAATTCTTCACCAGAAAGGAGACAAGCTTCCGGGGACCGGTTTCTGGCATTTCAGCTGTCGTCGGCCCGGCTCGCTTGAATCCTGATGGTGCAGTGAGCAAGGGACTCATGTCTGAGTATACCCTGCCACACCTATAGTGGCCAAAAACGATTCAGAAAAGGGGGTGGTGATGAACAGAGTGTCTGAATTAAGCCGACCACTCTTACCCAGTCCAAAGATCAGGGCTTGATCCATCACCGTTATTTAGCTCACTGCACCATCCCAGCTCAGAACCTGGCTATATGCAAATTAGTCTGTCCCTGGCCCAGTGCATCATGGGAACAGGGCAGACCAAACTACCAAGCCAATTCTTCACCAGAAAGGAGACAAGCTTCCGGGGACCGGTTTCTGGCATTTCAGCCGTCGTTGGCCCGGCTTGCTTGAATCCTGATGGTGCAGTGAGTTTGGTAGTTTGGTTTGCCCTGTTCCCATCATGCACTGGGACAGGAACAGACTAATTTGCATATAGCCAGGTTCTGAGCTGGGATGGTGCAGTGAGCTAAAAAATGGTGTTGGATCTAGCCCTGATCTCTTGACTGGGTGAGAGTATTCTGCTTATTTCAGAAACTCTGTCCATCACCACCCCTTGTTGTTAAATATTTTGTCCACCCTAAGCGTGGAAGGGTATACTCAGATGTGAGTCCCTTGCTCATTGCACCATCAGGATTCAAGCAAGCTGGGCCGACGACGGCTGAAATGCCAGAAACCGGTCCCCGGTAGCTTGTTTCCTTCCCAGTGTAAGAATTGGCTTGGTAGTTTGGTTTGCCCTGTTCCCATCATGCACTGGGACAGGAACAGACTAATTTGCATATACCCAGGTTCTGAGCTGGGATGGTGCAGTGAGCTAAAAAACGGTGTTGGATCTAGCCCTGATCTCTTGACTGGGTGAGAGTATTCTGCTTAATTAAGAAACTCTGTCCATCACCACCCCTTGTTGTTATGTAAAGAAATAAAGGCACAGCGCACCCAGGCGCTTGAGGTGCACAAAAGTCCAGGGCATTTTACATGGAGTCACAGCCCCTTTTTATACACATAACTCCTTTGTCTGAGGCTGCAGGGTTAAGGGAAAATCAGACGCAGCTGGTTTTGGAGCACTTTGTTGTGCTCAGCCCCTCTCCCCATTCACTAGTCAGGCTAGGGACATCAGTCGCACCGCAGGGGGCGAAGCCAGCATTGTATAGGGAAGGCCCAGCCCTATTCAGGTCCCAGGTGCACTCCTCCCACCCATCTGGCTGTCAATCTCTCTATTCACCACCGGGGCAGACCCATCCCGACTCCTGGAGCCAGCCAATCACAAGCCAGACAGTCAATTCATCTTTATTACACAGACCTGCCAACTTCTAGTTGATCACACGAGTCCGCACATATCAACTCGACCCTACACTCCCCACACATCAGGAACTAACATGGAAACACACATTCCCCTTGCATTCCTATGGGAGGGCAGGCCAATCTCACCACACGCACTCAAGAGTGCGCACGCACTTTACACTGGGACACAGTGAAAGTGCGCAGAAGCCAAAAAAATCTAACACAAGGTCACAATTAAAAGCTAAAAGTTTAGGGGTATACCTGCCAGAAGGGCCAAGTCCAACAATGGCCCAGTCCCAACTTTCACCACAGGCAACAGCTTGTTGCATAGTCTCTTTAATAACGTTGACAAACCTTTCCACCACACTATTGGTTTGTGGATGGTACAGGGCCGCGTTCTTATTCTTGATCCCCCTGGAGCTTAGAAACTCTTCCATGACTAAAGATGTGAACTGAATACCATTGTCAGACAAGAGTGTTAACGGGAAACTCTAGAAACTCAATCACTACACCAGACTCAACGGAATTAACAATATTGATATCAGGCCAAACGGAAAACATATCAATACACACAATCAAATAGCAATCCCGAGTCTTCAACTTCACAGGTCCCAAAATATCGATTGAAACGTCCGTCCACAGACCAGAAGCCTGTTCTCTAATAACCATGTGTTGCATCTTGCACTTCAATATCCTGTCACACCACGCACATTCAACACATTCACGCACCAACCTCTCTACATGTACATCCATGGCAGGCCACCAATATGCTTACTTGATCCTTTCCTTTGGCATGGCAATGCCCATGTGCGAGGTGTGAGCACTCTTTACTAGCTTATCCGTTAGTACAAGGGGTGCAACCAACATACTACCGCGCATGAGGAGACCATCCTCCACCGTCAGATCTTCCCTAACTTGCCAAAAGCCTTCGAGGACCTCTTCACAGTCCTTCTTTTCACACCAACCACCTTGTGACCATGGTTAGAACTGTCTGCAAGTCTAAATCGTTCATCTGAGGTTCCCTGTACTCACTCTCAAGAATCAACCCTTCACTAATCAGACACAAATTAATTCCTTCATCCAGTTATTCACCTCCAAACCACTCAACATCATCCGTCGTTTCACACTCCTCACCCCGAGTCTTGACAGAAAGTCTGCCAGAACTGTAGAGTCACAACCCACTTCAGTATCCTATGGGAGACAAAGTCAATGTCTTTCTTGGAGAAGACCTCCCTAAGAGGATTGTGGCCAGTAAGATTTCTGAACCTTTTCCCCCACAAAACCTTTCTTAGCTTGGGTACCGCCCAGAAAACACCCAGAGCTTCTTTCTCCACAACAGAACAGTTGCATTCAGCACCTCTCAAGGGCCTAGAGACGAAAAGAATGGCTTTATCCTCCCTATCAAGCATCTGCAAAAGAAGTGATCCTAACCCCTTCGAGCTGGCATCAGTGATGAGATAAGATGCCTTTGTGGAGTCAAAACTTGCTAGACAAGGTGTTTCATTCAGATGTTTCTTAACCGCTTCGCTGCGGCGGCTTTTCCCGCTGTGCGCGGCAAATTCAAAATTACCGCGTTACGTGACGAGCTGGCCTTGTCATCCGCGCAGGACAGGTAAGCGCGATGACGAGCCCAGCTCGTCAATAGCCCCGAAGGGGTTAATGCACTCAAACACTTTCCCACAGCCCTTTGACCCAACAAATGTGCTTCGCTTCTGGAGGACAGACCTCAAGCAAGAGGTTTTCTCTGCAAAGTTCGGAACGAACTTTTGATAAAATTCAGCTATGGCCGGAAACTTTACAAACTCTTCCTTGTTTAAAGGGGTGTGCAAATTACAAAGGGTATTTAGCAATGACACTTTGGATTCGATGCCTGCATTGGACAAAAAGTGCCCTAAGATATCAAATTTGCACTTGTCAGCCCTAAGAGTGCGGTAAGCATCATGTAACTTCTTCAATACGGACCTCAGCCTCCCATCATGCTCCTCAAGATCCACACCAAAGATGAGCACATCATCTGGGTACACCTTGACACCCTGAAGGCCATCAGGAATGCCCTTCATCGCCCACTAAAAAACTGAGGCTGCAGAAATCAGTCCAAAAGGCATTCTTAGAAATCTAAAGGTACTAAAGGGTGTTTCAAAGGAGGTAAAGTCCTGGGAAGAGGAGTGAATTTTCCGAATATTCTGAAGAGGAGTGAAGCCTGGCCTGGTGAAAGGGAGAGGTCAAGTCCAAGGATGAAAAATGCCTTCCCCCCTCATGAGAACACAGCATTTTAGTTATGTGGTGTAAAGGGCAATGATCAACAATAACTGCTTCATTGAGCTCCCTCGAGCCGACACAGAGCCTTTCCTCCCCATTGGCTTTGCGGGCCATAACAACAGGAGAGGCCCACTCCGTTGCTTCAACTTCTTGAAGGTTTCCCTTGGCTAAGAGATTTTTTAATTCAACTTTTATACTCTCCCTTACTAACAGATGTGCATTCCTGACCTTAGCTCCTTAGCTGTTTTTAGAACAGCATTAGATTTAACCTTTATCCGATGTACACAGTCTCGATTAGCATTACTAACAACCCTAATTGGTGGTAATTCTTTTAGGCAGACAGATCTCATTGGGATCAACGCAGATATGTAGATCACATTGATGGAACCAACTTATGAGCGAGTCCCCTTTCATCAAGACATAGATTTTACCCGGGATGACTCTCCTTTTGAAGTCAATTGTGCCCCAGAAATAACCCAGCAACTCAATAGTCACCCCACCTTAACCTTTTGGTCTAATGTCTGGCTTCAACAGGGTGACTTTGCCCAGCAGATTACGCTCATAAAATGTTTTGGGGACTAGCGTTACCTTGGCCCCAGAGTCGAAGAGCATGTTCACGGGAGCATCATTGATCAAAACTAGCTCCTGAGGGCAATCATCAGCATTCCCTGTGACTGGGAGAATATTGATTTCTTCCAATTCTTCTTCATATAGATCAACTTCCCTGACTTTTTTTATGCCTGTGCCCTTTCTGCAGTTCTTTGAGACATGACCTTTTCTCTCACACATTTTGCACATGGCCTTCCAGCATGGGCAGTCTTTAAAGTTGGCCATATGGCCTGGCTGCCACACCTGAAGCACTTCCCCTGAAAATTGTTTGTATTAAAGGGCTTTGAAGTGGTGCTCGATTTGGGTTTAACAAATCTATCCATAACCACCTTGACATTAGTGTTCTCCTTTTTATCACCTGAACTGTCTTTGTGTATAATATTAACACACGCTTTTGAATGCTTGTGACTTTTGGCTATGGTCAGCACTTCTTGAAGCAATGGCGTGCATTTTTGCCACAGGGCGTCTCTCTTTTTATCGAGGACTCATCCCAATATGAACTGATCTCTTAAGAGCTCATCTAAAGCTGCACCAAAATTGCACGTGGAAGCCAATTTGCGCAAGGAAGTATGCACTGTTCTACCGACTCATCCTGCCATTGCATCCTTCTCCCGAAGTGATATCGTTCAAGGAAAGTACTCACTATGGTGAGGTAGTGAAAGTCCAACTTTTTGATGCAGATCTCGTATTCATTAAGAGTGGCAGAGTCACTATCAGAGAGTTCAGGAAGGTGTTCAACGACTTCTTGTCCCTCAGAACTGAAGGAAGTGGCCCTTAGGGGCCACCCGGGTTACTAAGAACCACCTGCTATGCCTTCCCAGGAATGAAGAGTCGTTCAGACAGTAGAGAATATAAACAGGATTTATTATCAGTTCTCGGCAGAGAGAGATCCGGTCAGACCTGAACCCTAAGATGGTTGCCGAGTGGACTGCCTTCCAAACTGGTTACAGTAGGTAAAGAAGCTTCCCAGCATCTCCCACCCGGCCCACCATGGAAATGTACTGGCTCGAGCTGGACCCGAACAATGGGGGCTCAGAGAGATGCGCTACTACTTGCGAGATGGGTACACCTTTTCGGCAACTCACGGTTATCGTGCTGGGCTTCAGCGTCTCTAAACGTGGGAGCAGAGCTACACGCTCAGTTTGGTATTTGAAGGGAGAGCACCTTATTCATTAGCAAGTCGAGAAACAACCTTGGACATAAAAGAAAATAACAGTGAAATACAGTGTTCAGCTGAGGCAAGCAATTCTGGATACATGGGCCTAATGCTGGTGCAGCCTATGCAGTCTAAATAAGGATTACAAAATACAAAATGGAGCCACACTTGCTAACTGAGACTTGCACATTACGGGGATAGCTCAACGGGTTGCATACAAACGTGGCAACGGCTACTAACTTAGCTATATAATGGTAATCTAATATAGCACAGTTCAAGGATAGCAAGAGATTTTTCAGACTAACAGACCCTCCTTTTAGCATTATATGCTAATTGGCTTTATTTGGCTATCCGGTAGGGTCTTTACAATGATAAGGGGAAAAGGATATAGTTATCTATCCATAGTAAATGTGAAAAGAAAGCGAATGCAAACATCATAAATTGTAATCAATATTCGAACACTCCCTCGTCGATTAACATTATTGACTGTATTTCTTGCATCATCATGAGAGTGTGCTTATTATTACTTTTTGGTAGTGAGACACTGGGAATGAGTCTGCTTATGCAATACGTGCAGCAAGCTGGGTGGCAATTTATGCATAGACAGCATGTGAAAACAAACCCTGCAATAGCTATCAGGAAAAGGAGTATTTTCCAACCTCATAATGTCAATATTCCCCAGAGCTATCCCGAGAGGGACCAGGTACCATTGTCTTCGTGAATTTCTGAAGCCAGTCTATACAATTTCTGCACTGCAGATTTTACAGTCGGGGCACTGACATGTATGTACACGCAGCAGCTGCTGCTGACGATGACATGGCAGGCTCCACCCCTGTCAGCTAAGATAAAATCTAAAACCATCCGATTTTGAAGCGAGACACGTCTCGTAGCTTGGAGCTCAACTGTAATATTAGTCAGTATTCCTGCAGTGGTGTTAAAGACTCCCTCATCTATTCTAGTCAGGCGTCGGATATTGCGGGAATTGAACATCGGACCCCAAAACAGTATGATACCCTTCATTATGTCAGTAAACTGCTGCAATTTCTTTTTTAGCTTTTTTAGTTGGCCAGTATTATCCACAGGAGTGGGAGATCACCGGCTGGACTAGGAGACTGAGCTGAGCTAGTCTGTTGTTGAGTTGTACCACTTTTAACTTTAGAGCTTTGTGACATAGCACACCAGCTTGCCTGTCTACTAGTTGAGCACTGGGGTGCATCTGTGTAGCGAGTGCATGGATGGTGCGCCAAAGCCTGTTAACATTCTTTCACTCCTGGACCATGCCCAGCACGTGAAACACTCTCTTAAAAACATCTCTTAAGTCAAATGGCTCTGTCCAGAGGTCCTACACCTCGGCTGCCCTCCACTCTTGTATCCATAACGGTAGGCCCAGTTCTTACATTTATTCACCTGCTCCACACATGCATTGCCCTGCTATCAACATTCCTTTTCCAGCCGGAGGCCTGTGAACAAGATTTTCAAACCATGTATTTCGCATGACTTTTCATGGATCTCTCCTCCTACTCATGCTTTTCATCATCACCTGTACAAACCACTGTGGCCACATTTAATGGAACAATACTGAGGTGCGCTTATTCTTTCCACGCAAAGGCCCACATGCTTAGAACTGCTTTACAAATACACAAAATGCCCAAGGCACAGCTCCACAATGTAAAATAAAAAGAACTCTCAGTGTGAAACACACCAGCAAATGATACAAAGCGTGCTGCATGTTATGTTATGTTATGTTATTGTTTTTTATTGTGCGCACAGCTACTCCAGCCAAGGAGCGTCCTGGCGCATAGACAGGAGAAACATAACACAACAGGGAAAAAGAAGACTAAAAGGGACAGCTAAAACAGAAAAGTTTTTATTGCTTTCCGGAAGGTCGTAAGGTCCTCCAGCAAACAGATATCAACCGGAAGAAAATTCCAGGTTAGTGCAGCTTTTACGAGCGTCCTCCCTTACGGCTGAGCCTGAATCTAGGGACTACAGCAAAGGCCTTGAGAACGGAGGGCGCGTGCGGGGACATAGAAGGAGAGGCAGCTGGACAAAATTTCGGGGCCTATACCTCTCAAGATCTTAAAGGCCAGACAAAGGACCTTAAAGAGAATACGCTTCCTCACAGGAAGCCAGTGTAGGGAGCGAAGAACACTCATCACCGGGCAAAATCTGGGCAGGCCAACAATCGCTCTGGCCGCCGCATTTTGAACCCGTTGCAGGCGAGTAAGCTCAGCCTGGTTAGCCCCGACCAGAAGAGAGCTAGCGTAATCCAGGCGAGAGATGATAGTAGCCTGGATTACCAGCTGTCTGGTTGGGGCATCGAAAAATTTGAGCACAGGTCTTAAGCCTCTCAACAGGCCAAAGCAACAGGCTGCTGTTCTTTTGGTATGTCCTACAAAGGAAAGGCCAGCGTCCAGCCAGACCCCCAGATTTTTCAACTCTGACACCGGGATCCGAGTAGGTCCCAGCTCTGGTGGCCACCATTGGTCACCCCACAACTCCACTCCCCTTCCGACAATCATTACCTCCGTTTTAGTGGCATTGAGCTGGAGACAGTTTCCCGTCAACCAGCTGGCCACCGCCTTCAGTCCATCCTGGAACCTGGGGGCATCTTGTTCCGCGTCCCCGCTGAGAGTAACCGCCAGCTGTGTGTCGTCGGCATATGAGACCAAAGTTAGGCCCCACTGCCTAGCGACATCAGCCAGCGGTCTAACGTAAAGAATAAACAACGTGGGGCTCAGCGAGGACCCCTGCGGAACCCCCATGGCCAGAGGCTGGAAGTTGGACTTGAAGGGAGGGATGGCAACACAGAAGGAACGATTGCCGAGGAAGGAGTGGAACCATTGCAGCGCCTGACCACCGACGCCAATCTCCTCGAGCCGATGCAGGAGGATGCTGTGAGATACTGTGTCGAAGGCGGCGCTGAGATCTAATAATATCAGCGCCTCCGTTTGACCAGCATCCAGCCTCGCACGGAGATGTTCCACCATCACAAGAAGAGAGGTCTCCGTGCTGTGCCCAACACGGAAGCCATTTTGTGTGGGGTCGAGGGCGTTGGTCCGGGCTAGATGTTCTGACAGGGCCAGATTGACATGAGCCTCTGTTATCTTTGCCGGCCAGGGTAGCAACGAGATGGGACGGTAACTTTCAGGCTTAGACGGGTCCAGGGAGGGTTTTTTGATAATCGGGGATACCACCGCCTGCTTCCACTTAGTTGGAACTACACCCGACTCCAGGGAGAGGTTGACAAGGGAACACACAGCAGGGCGTCCCATAAAGGCCTGCTCTCTAAAGAGAGCAGGTCTTACTGGATCAGATGGAGAACCAGATTTAACTTGCAACGCAAGCTTGTCAAACCCATCCGAGGTGAGAGGGGGAAAATAGAGCAGGGTAAACTGGTGAGGTGTCCCATTGGAACTTCCCAGGTCGATCCCTATGCTAGGGAATGTCCGATAGATGGCTTGGACTTTTCCCAAAAAGTAAGAAGCAAGGGATTCGCAATGGGAGATGGAGCTCACGGCCACAGGGGTCGTCCGCTTCGCCATGAGATCTTTCACGGTCTTGAAGATGGCCTTCGACGGGTTAGTGCTGTTTCGAAATTCCATGCCACAAGGGTCTTTATTATATCAGCTGCTTCATCCAGCAGTACAGCTTAATGGCACCAAACCGTTCTTCCTTTGAAAAAGGTGCTATGCATGTGGTGTTTGTACAGCACAAACCTAACCTAAAAGCAGCTGAGCTCCCTATCGGTCCAAGGCAGGGACAGAGTCAATGAGTGATAAGTGAGGCAGCTGTATAGTGGAATTGTTACTGCATTGTGATCAAAGGGCCTGAATGAATGAATGAAATAAAATGTATAATGCGCAACTAAAACCCGGAGGCATCAAGGCGCCTAACAAAAACAGGTCAGAACACAGAAGGCAGAACACAACTACGAGTATGACTTTGCAAAAAGCCGAGTTTTCAGAGCCTTTCTGAATGACTGCATTGTGGGAAGGGGCTTAAGATCCACCGGAAGGATATTCCACCACTTAGGTACCAGAGTGGAGAAGGCTTTGCCACCCCATTTAGCTCTACGGGTGCGGGGGACTAATAATAGAGATTTGTTAGTAGAGCGTAAATTCCTCGAGGGGCTATAGGGAGACAAGATGGATCCGATCCCAGTAGCACTACCTCTGGCCAAGGCCCCGTAGGTCATGCACATTGTTTTAAAAAGGATCCGATCTTTGATGGGGAGCCAGTGTAGCGATTTTCTGGTGGAAGTGGCCGAGGCACGTCTGGGCAGGTCTAAAACAAATTTGGCCGCCGCGTTCTGGACCATTTGCAAGCGCTGCAGCAGACCCTTGTTTAGTCCCGCATACAGCGCATTGCAATAGTCCAGACGGGAGCCAATGAGTGCAACCACTACCTGTTTTCTGGCCTGCTGAGAAAGATAGTGTCTGATCTTCCTCAGTACATGGATAATTCCCCAACAGGTTGAAACTGTCCTATTGACCTGTTGACGCATGCTGATGGTGGGGTCAATCAGGACTCCTAGGTTTTTAGCTGATAGAGCAGGCCTGAAACTAGCAGCATGTGTGCTAATTCCTCAGCAGTTTCTCCTCTATGACAGGTAGAGCGATGCAGGCCCAGATCAGACAGAAATGATACATTTATAGCTATGTAGTATTTTGAGATAAAGAACTGGGTAGTAGGACGCTGGCTTCCAATAAGACAGCACCGAGCACCCCACCTCAGCTGCACATGGGGACTGCATTGGCTAGATGAACACCGTGCTCTTGCAACCGCTCAAGTCATGCCTGCAGCCGCTACAACATGTTAGCGAAGGGTTACTTGAATCCTCGATTCCAATTCACATAATTTAACTACACACATCACAGTTCTCTCCCCTCACCGTATCCAGCGCATGTTTCCTGACTCGACACCAAAGTGCTGCGCGGTAAATTGGGTAACGCCGGCTTCTAACATATGGTGTGGGGGTGCCCATCACTACAGATGTCATGGCTTGAGGTTACAGCCACCATATCGGAACTCGCAGACCATACACGGTCACCTACTCCTGAATCCTGCCTGCTAGGCCTTCGCCCTAAAGCAAAGGGGGGTAAACACTTACACCAGTTTACAGACCGTGCATAGGTACTTTTGAAGCGCCAAATTGAAATTTCTTGTAAAGCAACATCTGTGCTAAGAGGCAGCTGCATACTCTCCTGCAATGTGCACGAGCAGAGGCCAACACACTACACATGCTACTCACTAGAGGAGTAGGTAGTGGATGGGGGGGAATATGGATATCCTTAGCATAGAAGCCAAAAACGATTTTCGACCACCATGAAGGAACTATATACTCTGTACAATTGTACCAAAGTATGATGTATATCCTCCTGTCCATGCAATTGGCGTTCCCCTGAGGACGGGAGCCACGCCGGCATATGGCATGGATTAGACATCATGTTGATCTACCCTTATGTATTCGATGCAGTCTCCCCCTTACACCTGCTTCCTTATATTTAATTTTTTTAGTGATGCGCTGTCTGCGATTAGGATTGGAATGTTTTATTGTCCTCCTTGCCTTGTGATCACCCTTTATCTTAGTAGCTCTTGCTCCGTCACTGATGTAAATGGCAATGCTGCCGAACCATGATGTGTTTACATATGTCACATATATTATGTCATTGATGCTGCCTGCAACCTGTATCCCTAATTGAGTTTCCTCTTGTTGATGTTTTAAAAGAATAAAAAATAAAAAAACTTTCACCAGCTGCAATCAAATATTTATGAGATAATGAGATGCAAACATACCTCCATCCTGCACATCCTGGGACTAGACTGCTGGAAAGAGATCAATGGGAAATGAGACAGGTTTGGAGGTGAACAAAACACTGAAACATTACCTGAAAGAGCAAATTCAAAAAAGAGAGTTAGGAGAAGATAGATGGATATTGGTAATGGCACTAGGGACAAGCAAGAGAAGGAAATACACTCAACTTTCTTTGGAAAAACACCAGCCTTGTGAATTT
The DNA here is from genome assembly GCF_964263255.1 of Lissotriton vulgaris. Lineage (NCBI taxonomy): Eukaryota > Metazoa > Chordata > Amphibia > Caudata > Salamandridae > Lissotriton > Lissotriton vulgaris. The sequence goes on along the minus strand of NW_028248507.1, from coordinate 370,921 downwards.
TTACGAAGCAAAAATGTTTTAAACGTTTATAAAACACTGAAAAAACACCACAATTTAGACCCTATATAAACTGATAACAGAAAAGCTTTCAATGTGCATTATCAGAGAAGAGGAATTGCTGCATGCACGGGAGGATTTACAACGAGACCTAGTGTGCCATGACGGTGCACCAGGTTCAGTTTTCCGTAGTCATGTATTCCAATGGGCTCTGGGAAGTGCAGTCTTTTTGTAACTGTGTTTAACTTGGATGCTGATAAAGCAAGGGATGAAATGCATAATAGTTGAGACCTTCTGAATCTTTACACTTAGGAATTCTGAGCATGCATACACCACACAATGTGAAGTGCACACTTGGATTAGAACAAACAGATGACAGACAAGAAAAGAAGTGGAGAAGGGCAAAAGGAAGAGAAAGAAGCTGATTGAACGCGGCATGAGGCAAGGCCGTCCCCTTTCACACATACTCTTCCTGATAGCCCCAGAGACCCTCACATTCACCCTATACTGATCAGAAGGCATTTGGGGAACTGAAACCAAAGCCGGCAACCTGGAAATTATGCTGTAAGCAGACAACATACTCCTGACTTTAGCCTCTCCAGAACGTTTGTTGTCAGCACCGATGTTCACCATATCAGATTTTAAAGCGTTTTCCAGGTACACAATGAACTGGACCAACATTTGGGAAACAGAGACAAGTTACATTAATGACGCAACAGGGCATAACATAGTCAAATCCAATTCTCCAGCATCTTGCCTCCCACTATGATTCGAGAACACAAACCGGGGAGACTGGTTTAAAACATGGATTCCAGACAGAGAGCTATCCCCCTGCTTTAATATAGAGAGGACTCACAGGACGCAGGCCCCAAGTCAGCCTAAGTCATCATCACATGGAGGAAAGTACCCTTTTTGGATGGTTACCCCCAATCTTTTTGCTCCAGATACTGCTGGTTAGGACTCAAAGTGCACTGGAGCAGGCTGAAATTGCTATATGTGAATTGGCATCCCCAATTGGCAATGACTTTAACACCTTTAGAAGTCCCTAGTATATGGTACCAATGGTACCCAGGGCATGGGTGTTAAAGGGTTCACCAGGGACTGAAGCACTATTTATGCCACCCTGAGTAGCCCAAGTAAACTACTCACATGAGGACGGCCAATGCAGACTGCAGAAAAAGTGTAAATTGCTTGATCTCGACTCTGCCTTCACCAGGTGTGGTAAAGTCAAACACTATTTTTAATATATATCAGTCACCCTTAAAGAAGGCCTCCTGAGACAGACAAGTAGCTTGGCTTGCTTTGGCCCGAGGATCCGAGTAAACTCCAAGCAGAGCTAAAGCCAGGCGTCCTTCACTGGCTCGCCTACCTCTATAAAATAATCTTATGTTATGTTAAGGATATTTATAGAGCGCATGGCTACCAGAAGGCGTCCCTGTGCTAGCAGAGATTTATGGCAGGCCACACCAGCTTAGTCGTGGGTTTTTGGAATAACCAGGTTTTCAGACGTTTACAGAAGGAAAGGGGGTTGGGTTCTGAACGTAACTGGGGGCCCCGGGGGGGGGGGCGAAGCTAGGTAGAGAATGGGGGGAGATGATGGATCGGAGGATGGGGGGCCTTTTTTCCAGAAAGATTTATGAGCAATACATAGGGACTTGAATGTTATTCTTTCCACATCAGGAGCCAGTGCAAGGTTTTCAGGGCAGGTCTTGCAGAGTGGCTGTTGCAGATCTTAAGAAGCATGCGTGCTGCACAATTCTGAATAACTTGCAGTTTGTTTGTTGTCACCCCTGGAGCTCCTAGATACATTTTTGTAGTCGAGGCGGGAGAGGATCAAGACCTGGACCATGAGTTTCCTTGCTGAGAGGGGGAGGAGTGGGAGGACTTTAAGGAGCATCTGTAGGATTCCATAGCAGGATGCGGCCAGTTTCGTCGCCTGATAATAAATTGTCAGTGACCGATCTAGCCACATGTCGAGACTTTTGATCTGATTTTTGGGCGTGGGTGGGGAGCCGAGACAGTTTGGCCATGCCAAACCGATATCAAATGTGGGTGACTTACCCAGAAGCATAAGCTCTGTTTTATTTCCATCCAATTTAAGGAAGGAGGGTTCCATCTATTTGGGAACTCTCTCCAGGCAGGAGCCTAGGCATGGTGAGGAGTTTTCTGGATGATTTAAGGCCACCACTAATTGAGTGTCATCAGCGTAGGTGACAATTTCTATCCCAAAAGGGAGAACAATCTTTGCCAGGAAGCTCATATAGATATTAAACAGCATCGAGCTCAGAGACTAGCCCTGAGGAACACTGCAGTCAAGTGGGATCCGGTTTGAAATGTTACCCCCTTCAAAGGCTTGGAAGGTTCTATTCTCGAGAAGAGATTGCAGCTAGGTGATAACACTGCCTGATAGTCCGACATTCCTCAGTCTATGGATCAGGATGTCATAGTTAACAGTGTCAAAAGCGGCGCTGAGGTCCAAAAGGATGATAGCTGTCGATTCACCTTTGTCGATAATCATTTTGGGCTTTTCAACAAAGCCAGTAGCGCGGTTTCAGTCCCATGTTGGCGGCAGAACACGGTTTGCAAGGGGTGAAGTATGTTGTGAGATTCGAAGAAGGTGGAAATAGCTGAATCAACATGCTTTTCTAGCATTTTACTGAACCCGGGAAGGAGGGAAGGAGGGCGGTAATTGCCAAGAATGTCGCGGTCAGCGTTGGGTTTCTTCAGTAGCGCCTTCACCAGGGCGTGTTTCCAAAGTGGCGGTACTAGTCTGGTCAAGATGGAGGAGTTAATCATCTTTAGTAACACCGGGAGGACTACTTCCTCAGCCTTGCTTAGCAATTGAGGGGCTGCCCGGTCACAGGGAGAGATGGATTTTACTAAGGCACAGATGTTCAATAGGGTGTCCATAACCAAAAAGGCAATTTCCTTGAGAGCATGCTCATCGGGCACGGAGTTCTCCATGGAAAGCGGATTAACAGTGGAGGCCGGAGGGGGAAAGAAATTGTAGATATCCTTGATTTTATAGGAGAAGAACTCTGAAAGCTGTGAAAGCCATTGATGCAGCAGGAGGAAGAGCTGCTGGCGGCACCAAGCTGGGCACCAGAAAAGGAGACACTGCCTGGCGGCCGTGAAACTGAAAGCACGGCCGGCCGGCCGTGAAAGCCTTTGATGCAGCAGGGGGTGGAGCGGGAAGAGCTGCTGGCGGCACCAAGCTGGGCAACAGATGGCTGGCAATTTGATGCTGTGCACGCGCATTTAAACTCATAGCGCTTGCGCATTGAGCTAAAAGCGCACATGCACTGCATCAAATCGCCAGTCTAGTTAAACTCTGTTTAAGCCCCTATAGTCTCGCAAGCTCAATGCGCATGCGCATTGACAGGCGAGACCTATAAAGTCAATCTAGCTAACACTGCATCTACCATCGCTAAGCAAAAAGAACACTTCAGACCCATCACAAAGCGACATGGGTCACTTACAGAGACACAGCAGCCAACGGAAACACTAAGCGACTTACAAAGACAACTGGAAATAAGGTCAGCACTGCCAGAGATCCCGCAAATCACCCCAGAAAGTAAATATGGTAGAGCACAAAACTAACTGACTCGTCTTCAACCGTGCATGGTCACTCCAAACATGCCGCTTTGTAAATTAACGATAAGCGACTACACGGTCTTGAGCACCTTCGCTTCGGCCGTTGCCTTTTTAAGATTGCGGTCACGGAAGTCTACATTTGGGTACGGCTTCCAGTTAGTCCCTTTTCTACTTCCTTTAACCCCTTGGCGCGGCCGCGATTCTGCGCCTGTGCGGTGTTTTTCGAAGTGGGCGTGTTTATGACAGCCGTCATCAGCACACGAGCCCCGTGATGCATGACGGCTGGGGGCCGTCAACAGCATCGAAGGGGTTAATTACGTTGGAAATACAGCTGTGAAACTACCTGTCCTGCATGCCAGTGCATACAGACACATTGATTTAGCCGGTTCGAAATGGAACTGTAAGAGACTACGTGGTTAGTTTCTTTAGTTTACTTTATCCCCATAACGACAAGTTCGGAACGCTTCAGCTCTGGGCAGTTTGATTTTCATTTTTATCACAAACGGAACACTTTAAGCTACCGCACTTTGGTTCCACACTTTGCTTAAATTTCACATTTATAGTCTCCTGAACACTTTTGATCTGGACTGTTTTGAGCATGTGCACAAATCCAGTACTACTCACTCTTGAATAATGGTGCTACTCCTTTTTACCTCAAACTCACAGGACGCTCCCAATTTGCATAGGTGGTTTACTATTCGAAACACCACGGTGGATGTTTTTCTTTGTTTCTTTACCGGAATTTTCCATTTGGATCTTTGAATACATGCATTTCTATTACCTTAAAGGAAAATTACCCCTGAAGAAGGGTTGTGTTCCAAAAATCATTGGGATTGATTTAATCAATGAAAAAGTGATTTACGTCTGGAAGTGTGATCATTGAAAACGATGAACGTGACTGTTAGACTTGGCCCTTTTTCCCTGAAACTTTTTGCTATTCACCCCCCCCAATTAGAGGATATCTCCCCCATGGTAGAGGAATGTAGAGGCCCTGTGTGGTGTGAGATGCCATAATACATGCAGCGCAATGGTTGAAGCGGAGGTGTGGCGGGGCTTCCGTGGTGATGAGGGAGCCCTGTGTGTGGAGAGAGACTGGAGCGGGAGCGCACCCCGCCGGTAAGTGCCCCGGCAAGTGAAGCAGCACCCGAGGCGAGGGGAGGGAGGCCCCAGAAGCCGCCTTGAGCCTCGCGCCCGCCCTACTGAAGTCCCGAGTCCCAGGAGTGGGCCCGGGTGATGACAGGAGGTAGCAGCACGGGCAGAGACCAGAACAGCCAGTGAGTGAGGCCGCATTGTGGGACTGTCGGGGGCCGGCCGAGGCATTCTGTCAGTGCTAGAGGCCCCCAAAGTACCAGATGGGCCCACACTGATCACCGGGCACAGCTGCGCCACACAGGATCAGGCAGCTGCATTGTAGGCGCATGGATGGAGTTCTCCAGCCCCCGAGAGGGGCTCTGACGTGACCTGCGCCTCCTTGCCTGATTTGTGGACCCCAGCTGCACCGCCGGTAGCGGCCACCTGCAAATTGAGGCATACCTGAACCGAGTCCCTGAGTGGGGCTCCGACTTCCCATTGTTAGGGGGGGTGTCGGGGCACAGTACTGGTAACCGCCCCCTGTGCCCGAATTCTTTTACAGGCAGCTGCCGTATTATGGGGCACTCTCAATTGCACAGTCCAGAAAAGGGACTCCCACATCCTCAGGACGGCCCAGTGACTTGGTGACAGCATCTTCCACAACTGCCCCGCTGGACAGAGCTGCCTGAGAGTTGTTTTGGATATCGACGATACAATTTCAAAAACGATGTCCCGAATTCCATACATCTTAGATATGTGATAGTCTCGCTGGACTAATTTTTAAAACAACACATATTTGAGCTACAATTTGAAGTTGGCACAAATTGATAGACCACCTTCTTTTAAACTAGACAACACGAGGTGATGGTCAATTGATACACAGCTGAGTCAGAAAGAAATGAATGCTACTGACATTCTTTTTATGTGTTTGTCTTTTGTCTACCTTGTCTGTGTTACTAGATTGATGATTACAATCGGTGTGATTATAGAAATTTACCTCCGGAGTATCATTCTTATGCTCTGGTCCCTCGGCAGCTGGTACAAGTGAAGTGGGTTGCCTGAGGGTAAATATTGAGAATACATCATTACACACATATTACCAAAGGGTGGCGAACTGGGTTTTTAATATTTCTATTGTACTTCCTTCTTGACAGTTGACATAGAACAGAGTGGCCAACAGTGGTGTGGCGACAAGGTGTGTAGCCCTGACGAATCTGCCAAAGACACTGAGGCAGAGAAACATGTTGGCCCAGTCTGGAGATATCATGCCAGTTGCCCCGAGGGTGGTGTTCCTGTGAGGTGTCATTCGGTTCTTCACTAATTTTTTGTGTAGAACTCTGTCTGTTTACTATCTTATGTGGTTGATACTTGGTATTGATCAAGGTCTCAGACAGCTGTCTGTTGTTTTATGAGACTGTCAAGAATCGTTGGCCAATTATAACTTTGCGAATAACATTGGACGTATTGCAGTTAATACCCTCGAAGACAAATACGGTATACAGGGGAGAGTAACAGTGATCAGGATTATATGACTGGTCTGTTACTAAATTCACTGATATAACTTACATCCGAAGGACAGGGTTTTTTGTTGTTGACAGTTTTTGAGTGGAGGGCAACCCTGTCCGTTTATTTCCCTCTGAGCTCCTTTTTTGTGATAGCCCCTTTGAGCTGTTCGAATGTGATGTTGCCTCTAAAGTGAAGGCTATTTTCCCTGCTGGGGCTTGTGCCTAATGTCATGCCCAAAGTTATACCTAAGGTTATGCTTTATACCTTGTGCCCCCTGGTTCTAGGCCTGAAGTGTATGCCTAATGCTAACTAGATACAGGCGTAATGTACATATGCTAATAGGAGTAGGCCAATAGGTTTATGCCTAATGGGAGGCTACGGTAATGATGCCTAATGGTATTACCCTGATGTTCTAGGGTCATGCCTATTGGGAATATTATCCCTACTAATGTTGTTATGCCTCATTTGCGTTGCACTTAAATAATGTGATGTAGGCGTCCAGTGCTGATTCCTTGCCCATATGTTCCCATGCTCATACTTTGGTGGTGATATGATGATGCAGGGATGTCTTCCTTCTAGACCGTGTGTGTAGGTCCCATGCGACTGGTGTGCATTTACGCCTAGGGAGGAGCCTCATGATTTATGCAAATGTGTGGAGGCCCTTGCACTGATGGTCATTGTGCATAATATGCCCCTAACATTCACATGTTTATGCCCACAGGTGTATGCCGATTGATAATGCTTTATGTTTATGGCAATGTTGCTAAGGCTAGGCATAATGGACTTATGATAATGCTGTGGTGTTATGCTGATAATGTTTTTCCCCTAAGGCTAAAGCTGATGGACTCTACATCTATTCCTTAGACTTATCTGATTGACCCTGCCTAGTAAATAGTCCCATGTGAATTATTACCTAGTGCCAGCTGGCACAGTTTATCTGCACCTGTGATTCCCTTCTGATGTGTTCATTCTACAATACACATACTGTTTTCCACCTAACCTGGTGAGGAGTCTTTTCGTAGTGTCCCTTGTGTGTCGCCTGTGTGTGCGGCGCGGATGCTTTATACATTAGGTTTCATCTACAAGAGCGTGCCACAATCCACAGATTCATTTTGCATCTCTTTAACTACCAGGACCGCGACTGCATTATGCAAGTCGCCAGGTCCATGGGCCCCAGGCAAATTGCCCAAGGCTGAGTGACCATCCATCCAGACTACACTACAGAAGCACAGAAACTCAGAGGTTCATTCTTGCTTGTCAAACAGGCCTGGAATGTTCTCTTATGTACATGGCTACATTGCTCCTGGTGGACTCTGAAGCCATGCTATTTTTCACAAAACCAGCAGATGCCCAAGGCTGGCTGGAGACTAAAGAGGTGTAGCCAGCGCCTACATTCAACCGAATACAGACTAGAAACCTCCAGATCACAAAGGCATGAGCACAGGAGCAGGCCCTCCAGCGAACAGGCGGTTCAACAACGTACTGTCAACATTGGAAAATACGACATCAAAGCACGTCATGATACATGTACGTAAAATAAGGAACTCGCGTCACCACCTCAGAGATATACAGAAGGCGCTGTCACTCTCTTGAGCAGAGATACAAAGGCAAAAACGTTTATCGCATTTAAGCGCAGAGAGTTTTAACTTGAAAGAAGGTTGGGCGCTGTGTCCAATCGTAATCTCAGGGATCACACCTGCGGGTTCCCAGAAGTCTTTAGGACTCAGTAGCTCTTCTTATAATGTTCATAAATAAAACTAGTCAAGGGGGAAGTGGTGCCAAATAGAAAGTGGACACCTCATTGGGTCTGTCCCCTGCTACTGTGTTTCCAGTTCAAACACCTCTTAGCCAACAAAATAAAATGAAACCCGCCAGGTGTGAGTGTATTATCACTGTGTAATTCTTAATCAGGCATGCGTAGAATTGCACAATCGTAAATCCTGCGCACGCGTGGTTCGCCTCCTCGGTTTGTGAATGGGTGTGTGCGCGCGCGCGCAGGTGGGTGTGTGCGCGCACAGGTGGGTGTATGTGTGCGCAGGTGGGTGTATGTGTGCGCAGGTGGGTGTATGTGTGCGCAGGTGGGTGTATGTGTGCGTAGGTGGGTGTGTGCGCACAGATGGGTGTATGTGTGCGCAGGTGGGTGTATGTGTGCGCAGGTGGGTGTATGTGCACGCGCAGGTGGGTGTATGTGTATGCGCAGGTGGGTGTATGTGTACGCGCAGGTGGGTGTATGTGTACGCGCAGGTGGGTGTATGTGTGCGCAGGTGGGTGTATGAGTGCAACTAACAAGCATAGACAAAGCCAATAGTTCTGGCTTTCCACAGTGCTAATCTATATGTAGAAAATCTTCAGATAGCAAAACAATAATCTGAATGACAGAGCACAGCTCAAACACGTTATAAAAGGGACTCAAGTGGGCCCACAGCTCTGAGAACAATAGTAGCAGTAGCACAAGTCCAACTATATATGCAACATAAATATTTTATTCATAAGTCTTCTCAAATGTTGACACGTAGAGACAGAAACAAGAACAGCCGACATGTGTTTTGTCTTGGGACGACTTTTTCAAGGCTGTTTAACAGAATAATACATTTTATTCATCACTTTTTAATAGTTATTCACAAAAAATGTTTTTGTATGTAGAAAAATCTATTAAGATTCTAATAAAAACATGCCTGTAGAAGAAACAAGAAGGGATAGAAAGGAAGGTCTTAAAAGTGTTGGGTAAAAAAGGGAAACGAAGGGAAAATGTTGGGAATATCCAGTGAATCACAAAGACACCCAAGTACACAAATTGAAGCTCCAAGTGAAAGAAAGAAAAAGTCAATTAAAATGAAAAATAGACCCAATCTCCATATAGTAAGCCAATTCCAAATCCAAGGATAATTCGTGACTGATCACTTCCAAAGTGAAAAAATTCCAGAGAGAAACATATAAGTAAATACCTAAGTTGAGAATGTTATGAATTTCATGTGAGGCGTTTCAAAGGGTATTCAGATGAGGTAGTATGGCTGCCAAGCTAGAAGATGTTCTGCAAATACGTAAAAAAATAAAATAAAGGAGAAAATCCACGCGTTATGCCTATACAACCTTCTTATATGTTTTACAACTAGCTCCTCAAACTCCTGATTGATCTCGTCAAAACATAGATCCACATGACCTTTCATACCAGCTAAAATATATATTTACTGGAAAGGTATATATGTGATGTAGTATAGTCAAAACAATATATATATATATATATATATATATATATATATATATATATATAAACACCTCCTCTCAGAAGAAAGAAGCAGGAGCCTCAGTGGGGATGAGAAGCGGCAACACCTTTATTTCAAACAAGTGGCGAGTATATATTATATATATATATATATATAAATAATGTAACTAATGCAAGATACAATGAATGGTTTAACTCATGTGGGCTGCTTAGTAACAAGCCAAAACTTACTAAATCCAATGAAGAGTACTGGGCCCGCAGTCTAATAACCGGCAGTTAGATGGAGCATCCGAAATATGACACCCCTCACAGCGTAAGTACCAGCAGCTAAAGAGATCAGTATAGGTGATAGTAAATGTAAAGTATCAAAAGATGACTCAAATCACCTATCTCTAAAAGCCAGCTATAAAGTGACCCTAACAACCTCTCTTCCCAGCACTTACTTTAGAGAGGAGTATCTGTGGCCCAAGTAGTCGGTCAGAAATATTTTCTCTGTGTCGAGTGAACCTTCGTAGTAGTTATACGTAAGTAAAGAGTCCTGGAACGACAAGTAAGTAGAAACCAGAACATTGGTAGGCAAACTATTGGACAACGGGTAGTGTGCTCTTGCACTTGCCCTAATCGTCAAACATCGAAAAGCCTGAAGAAGCCATCAGATACAGGGAACACTTACTTATAAATATTCAGAACGATCTTCTACTTCAATATTGGTGAGAGCGCCATGATAGCGAGCATAAACCACTTAGTAATGGTATGGTCAGAAAGCCTCCGGGTGTAGGCAGCTAAATGGAAAAACATTTAAATAGGCCATTAGGTCAGCGGTAGTATCGAGCATATAGAGTGCCTTGAACGCACTAGGTTGAACAAGCAAACCAATGTTGAGACAAAACAAGAACAATACAAACTCATCATAGAAATAATAAATAGATGTTACGTCCTCTGTAGTTGTGTCCCTGCGTGGACACCGTTCTGTCATTGCTTTTTTAATGCCCATGTGCGGACACCGTACCAGCCGTGAGGTCATCAGCTGACAACTGTCCGTTGACAGTTGACAGCTGATCCCTGCACTGCATTGACAAGTTATGCTCCAGCTCCCCTGGAGCCTGTGTTAGCGATTATAAATAAAGAACTTCTTCGCTTATTATCTGGTGTGTATCGGAGTTCTTTACAAAGTGGCGACGAGCACCAACACGAGAACTCAGCACTCAAGGAAATATAAGTAGATGTTACGTCCTCTGTAGTTGTGTCCCTGCGTGGACACCGTTCCGTCATTGCTTTTTTGCTGTCCCTGTGCGGCCACCGTACCAGCCGTGAGGTCATCAGCTGACAACTGTCCATTGATAGTTGACAGCTGATCTCTGCACTGCATTGACAAGTTACGCTCCAGCTCCCCTGGAGCCTGTGTTGGCGATTATAAATAAAGAACTTCTTCGCTTATTATCTGGTCTGTATCGGAGTTCTTTACAAAGTGGCGACGAGCACCAACACGAGAACTCAGCACTCAAGGAAATATACAAGGATACAGCCATAGAAGATACGCGATTTCAAGTACTTCGTGTCAGGTGAATTCCAAGATTTGCAAAGAATAAATTGATGTGGTTAACATGAGTGCACTTAAGGTCGGAGAACAGTCAAATATGTAATTAAGGTGAACACAGTAAACTCAAACGAGTAAAAATTCTGAAGAAAAAGAAACTTGATAAAATTTGAACATGCAGACATGAACTTTGGCTAAAATACTTACTTGGAACTTGCGATCGAAATAAGAAGTAACAAGGAAAAATTATCAGAAAAAAACGTACTACAACAAAGAAACCAAGCAAGAATTTTCAGCGAGCCACAAGCCAAACTTCATCTAGAAGTCTAAACAGCAAGTAAGCTTCGAGCAACACATTTCAAGTTATTTTTTTTTTATTTGACAGTCTCTCTTCAACTTTTAATATTGCTGGAATTACATTCGGACTGGAAAATACACTTGCTGAGGTACCCAACTGCCTTAATGAACACTCACCAACTGCCGCATTGAATAATTCTTCCTATGTCATCAGTCCATCTGTGTAAACGTCAGCGACGTAGACGGACGCCTCCAACGTCAAGCGGCCATCTTTAAAGTAATAAATCAGCAGTCCAGTTTACCTGCCTTGTACATCAGCGCCATTTAAAAAAAATAAAGAACGAAAAATAAACGCTTCTCATCCACACAGCCGGAGCGTAATTATGAAGCATCTTACTAGCAGAAGGGATCCTAAAGGATATATAAATAAGAACTTCTTCGCCATTATCTGGTGTGTATCTGAGTTCTTTACAGTAGATCTCTGGTAGAACAGGTCACTCACCCCACCCCCATCGAGGAGCGAAAATCCTTAGTCACTTGGCAGAACTTTTTTTTTTCTTTTTTTATTGTCCTCATTTACTACCCAGGTTAAGCAGTTAACATCTACCAGGGCACACCACACCATCTCAGACATCTGGGTGACAAGGCTCTAGATCAAACTAGGCAATGCCAGTAGTTGTGTCGCAGAACCCCAACCGAAATACGTGCAATAACCAAAAAAGGGTAAGCTGCTGAGCATGATGTTTAGCCCACATACAGGACGCCACCTGTTAAATCTAAACCACGGGCCAAGGCAGCGTAATCATTGGACCGGGGGAAAAAAAAAAAAAGAAGCAAAAAACCCCGCAGAGACTCTAGGAATTGGTGGCAAAGAGTCTTTCCACTTTCTGCAAATTTCTCTTCTAGCCAACAAAATAGAGTAAAACAGAAGATTTTTAGCTGGGCCTAAGACTCTATTTACTAATTCAAAGATTATATGTGGTGAATTTAACATAATTGGCCGATCAAGAGAAGTTGACATAAAGCAGCTAACCGATCCCCAAAAAGATGACAAAGTTGGACAATCAAAGAACATGTCCAGATCCGAAGCCGCACTTTCTCCGCATCTCAAACAGGATACCGGTGAGCTTTGAGAGAATTTAGAGAGCCTCTGCGGTGAATAGTACGCCCTATGCAATGTAAAGAGAGGGTTGCGACGTAACCAAGCTGGTTTTACAATATTCCACAGTGTTTTAAAAGAATCTAACCAAAGATTGGTAACGTCTTGGGCTAAGAAAGAACTTCCCCAAAGTTTATCGGCCAGTTGGAATTCGCCGTCCATCTCCTCCAACATTGTATGGTACCAGAAGGAGAAAGGGGCTTTTATCCAGTAGCTGGAACTCAAGCTGGTTTCCTCCACGCAATAGGGACCTACTATTAGTTACGGTCTGTGCCTGACCCCAGCTAGTCATCTGCAGGTATTTAAACTTTGAAAGATCTAATCCAGTCCTATCCCCAATAGAATTCCTTCACAAAATAGATCACCCCATTCTTTAAGCCCTGCCTCCCTCAAAGGTAAAGCAAGGCTATCCTTCAGCCAAGCCGGGGTCCCTGGTGAATCCCAAAGAGGTGCTTTACTAGAAAAATAGCCCAGTGACACCGAACTACGAAGTTTAAACCAAGTTTTAGCCATCCCTTGTAGGACCTTTAGTTTTACTTTTTTAAAGAATTTGGGGTCCCCAAATTTAAACAAAAAACCTTCCAAAGAGAGTCTCGCTCCACTCAGCATGGCTCTAAACATGCAACCTATCCCACAACTGGTAGGCATCTTCAAAAGCATGCGGGAATGAGTAAGTTGAAATGCCCATGCAAACATTTCTATGGAGCGGGCGGGGCCGTGACGGAACCACTCTGTCACAAGCACAGCGCGTCCGTGGCTCGTGACGGAGTGGTTCCGTCACGAGCATGGCGGCGCTGCGCGGCTCCCCCCTCCTCCCTAGCGCCGCGTCTAAGTGGTTAAATAAATAAAATAACAAATAAAAACCGACACCAGTAATCAGACACCAGGGACATCATCTGGTATTCCACAAACACACACACGGTGAATGGGATTATATGGAATTTTTTGACTATGGCGATGACGTTCATTGTCTCTATTTTGTTCTTTATAAATAACAAAAAAAAAAAAAAAAAAACATAAGATCCAATAAAAATATTATTAAACACACACACATGGTTGGGCGCTTTGCGGACACCTCACCTCTCCTTATGCACTGGTCAGTGGGGGCTGCAGGGCCTGGGGTAGAGGGAGCACACCCAGGGCCCGGCCCCCCTGAGTCCGACACCGAGGGCCCGGCTGCCTGTGAGGAGTGGGGCCCGGTGTGTTATTCCCCCGAACGAACAGGACATGGCGTCTCACAGTTGCGCAGGTGCAGCACCGCGCGTCACAGCTGCGCATGTGCGGAGCAAAGACACTACTCCCTATCGCAGAACAATTAAAAAGTGTTGGGCCCTTACACTGACTGCAGACTGTGAACAGCCCTGGATGGAGGATATTCAGTCTCACTGCGCCTGCGCAGAGGAGAGACACTTCCCCCCATAGAGGAGCTTTGCACTTCAATACATCTCAGCGCGTGCTGTATCTCATTCATTGTGTCCCCGCGCGGACACTTATTCTTGTGCTTCTTTATGTCTCTGCTCGGGAGAAGGGGTTGGAGCCCAAGTCTGGCATGTGACACGTGTCACTCAGTCATGTGGCATATGCCACATCTGATGTGACATATGCCATAGATTTTCTACTTGGTCTTTCATTATTATCATTTGAGCATTTCCAAAGGACTATGTTTCACTCTGCTTTCACTCTGCTAAAATAAATAAATTGTTTAAAAAAATAAAAATAATATTACAAAAATAATTTCCCGAGGTGGGGCTTGAACCCTGGTCAAAACTCACTCAAAGCCCCTGCACATACACTGTGAGCCACCTACTCTGCTGAAAGCTCCCCAGCCAAAGCTATATATGTCATAAAATAAGGTTGTCAGTCCTTCCTCTATTTCTATTGTCTTTGGACTATAGATACCAGAAATCTTCTCTCGATTTACATTCTTTAAATACAAATAGCCCTTCCTTTCATACAGTCTGCCACTAGCCCCATGCATTTCCAATTCTTACACAATCATCCCCAAATTCTCATTCCACTAAATAAGTGATTTCTTTCATAGCAAACCTGTCCCCCCTATCCACGTGCCACCCAGCATGCCATTATCAATGCCTGACATGCACTATGAGTAAGGAGGCCATAGTTCTCCTAGATACTGCTAGGGGGTCATTTACAAAGGCACAGCTTTCATTTGTGGAATGTAGAAATGAAATAAAAAATAAAATAAAAAAAAAGAATGCTTTTCCCCACCTGGGGTTTGAACCCTGGTCAAAACTCACTCAAAGCCCCTGCACATACACAGTGAGCCACGTAGTCTGCTGAAAGTTACCCAGCCAAAGGTCTTTATGTCATAGAGTAAGGTTGTTAGTCCTTCCTCTATTTCTATTGTCTTTGGACTTTAGATACCAGAAATCTTCTCTCGATTTACATTCTTTAAATACAAATAGCCTTTCCTTTCATACAGTCTGCCACTAGCCCCATGCATTTCCAATTCTTACACAATCATCCCCAAATTCTCATTCCACTAAATAAGTGATTTCTTTCGTAGCAAACCTGTCCCCCCTATCCACGTGCCACCCAGCATGCCATTATCAATGCATGCCTGACATGCACTATGAGTAAGGAGGCCATAGTTCTCCTAGATACTGCTAGGGGGTCATTTACAAAGGCACAGCTTTCATTTGTGGAATTTAGAAATAAAATTTAAAAAAAAAAAAAAAAAAAGAAAGCTTTTCCCAACCTGGGGTTTGAACCCTGGTCAAAACTCACTCAAAGCCCCTGCACATACGCAGTGAGCCACATAGTCTGCTGAAAGTTACCCAGCCAAAGGTCTTTATGTCATAGAGTAAGGTTGTTAGTCCTTCCTCTATTTCTTTTGTCTTTGGACTTTAGATACCAGAAATCTTCTCTCGATTTACATTCTTTAAATACAAATAGCCCTTCCTTTCATACAGTCTGCCACTAGCCCCATGCATTTCCAATTCTTACACAATCATCCCCAAATTCTCATTCCACTAAATAAGTGATTTCTTTCATAGCAAACCTGTCCCCCTATCCACGTGCCACACAGGATGCCATTATCAATGCCTGACATGCACTATGAGTAAGGAGGCCATAGTTCTCCCAGATACTGCTAGGGGGTCATTTACAAAGGCACAGCTTTCATTTGCTGAATTTAGAAATTAAAAAAAAAAAAAAAAAAAAAAAACATTTTTCCCACCTGGTGTTTGAACCCTGGTCAAAATTCACTCAAAGCCCCTGCACATACACAGTGAGCCACGTAGTTTGCTGAATGTTTCCCAGCCAATGGTATCTATGTCATAGAGTAAGGTTGTTAGTCCTTCCTCTATTTCTATTGTCTTTGGACTTTAGATACCAGAAATCTTCTCTCGATTTACATTCTTTAAATACAAATAGCCCTTCCTTTCATACAGTCTGCCACTAGCCCCATGCATTTCCAATTCTTACACAATCATCCCTTAATTCACATTCCACTAAATAAGTGATTTCTTTCATAGCAAACCTGTCACCCCTATCCACGTGCCACACAGGATGCCATTATCAATGCCTGACATGCACTATGAGTAAGGAGGCCATAGTTCTCCCAGATACTGCTAAGGGGTCATTTACAAAGGCACAGCTTTCATTTGTGGAATTTAGAAATAAAATTAAAAAAAGTATATATATATGATTTTCCCTTCCTGGGGTTAGAACCCTGGTCAAAACTCACTCAAAGCCCCTGCACATACACAGTGAGCCGCCGTCTCTGCTGAAAGACAGCCAGCCAAAGGTATCTATGTCATAGAATAAGGTTGTCAGTCCTTCCTCTATTTCTATTGTCTCTGGACTGTAGATACCAGAAATCTTCTCTCGATTTACATTCTTTAAATACAAATAGCCCTTCCTTTCATACAGTCTTCCACTAGCCCCATGCATTTCCAATTCTTACACAATCATCCCCAAATTCTCATTCCACTAAATAAGTGATTTCTTTCATAGCAAACCTGTCCCCCCTATCCACATGCCACACAGCATGGCATCATCAATGCCTCACATGCACTATGACTAAGGAGGCCATAGTTCTCCCAGACACTGCTAGGGGGTGATTTACAAAGATATAAAAGGATGTCGTCAGCTTAGAGCGAAATGCGATCCTCAAACTCCGGGGTCCAGCTGATACCACTCATCGAGGGCTGCCAACGCAGCCAGGCAGCGAGCGGTTCCAAGGCCAGAGCAAAGAGGAGAGGGGACAACGGGCATCCCTGTCGCGTTCCTCTCCCCAGTACAAAGGGGCCAGAGACTTTGCCATTCACCACTACCTGGGCCAGCCGCTCCTTGTATAACAGTTTTACCCATCTGATAAATCCCAGTCCGAAACTAAACTTTGCCAGCGCGGCCCAAAGGTATGGCCACTCCACCGTATCGCAGGCCATCATTGCATCCAGGGATGCCAAGATGGCCGGCTCACGTATGGACGCCACTCTCGCGAGGACTCCATGGAGACGCCGCAGGTTCAGTGTGGTATTGCGATGTGGAATAAAGCCGGACTCATCAGGATGGACTAAATCACCAATGACTGTTATCAGGCGATTCACCAGAACCTTAGCCAGAATCTTAGGCTCGGCGTTCAAAAGTGAAATGGGCCTATAGGATGTACAATGTTCTCGCGGCTTTCCCTCTTTGTGGATAACTGCAATGGTTGCGAGCCTTTGATCACGGTGGAGGAGGCCCGCATCATGCGATTCAAGAAACATAGCCCGGCGTTATGGCGCTATCTTGTCGGGTCTTAGTTTGTACAGTTCAATAGGGAGCCCGTTTGGTCCCATCACTTTGACTGAACGCACTGAACGGATCGCCAGCACAATCTCATCAGCAGTCAGTACAGCATCGATCAATTCCCTGTCTTCGTTAGCTAGGTGGGGTAAAGCTATGTCTCGCAACAACAAGTGCGAGTCAGTCAAAAGTAACTTTATTTCGATTGAATTTACAATCATAACAAGTGCATTTAAAAACGAATATTTACAACAGTATAAAAAATTCCATTTGCTCATTAATTACTAAAGAAAGTGGAGCGCTATTGCTTCAAAACAATAAGAAATCGTTCAAGTTCAACTAAACACTGACACTCTATGCACAAATATATTATCACATTAGTCATTTGCGCGGAAATAAAGTCTTAAGGAGCAGTGGTTAGTAATTGGGAATGGATTTTCAAGCAGGTTTTGAGGTAGCAGGCTACAGTTTTGGCAACATACGGGGTGTCTAAGTATTGAAGTGCCAAAAGAACCGGTCTGCATCTTCTCAATCCTAAGTGCCGGAGAAGTGGGACCAGCCAACGTTTCCGCGGGGTCTCATAAAGACTGCAGAAGAAGGTTACATGCAGGGTTGACTGGCGAGTATGACCATCACATGGACAGTTAGCTATTTCACGTGACCAATCAGAGGGCACAGGCAGTGAGACAAGGCGATAAAATACATCAAAACGAAATCTGGTTAAAACATATCTCTCATAATTAGACAAAAAAAAAGACAGATAAGGTTGAATGCCATAGGAGGATTGAATCATCGTTAAATGAACATTTGACTTTTTACCAAGTTCTGAACACAAACGTAAATTGCTTAAATGGGCGACACATATTTTTTTCAAAGTTTTTCTAGGTATAGCCAATAGAGATTCAGGGTCAGTGAAATATGCAGGTCAATTCAGATCATTTAAAAATTTAAAAACATATAACAGCCAGGGAATCTTTTTCCAATAGGTCAGTGTGAGACAGTCAGATATTAGTGACCTAGTAAGATGACATTGCTCCTGAGTCCATATACGATGCCATAGGAGAATCGGCTGGTACCTAATGATGTCAGTTAGATACTCCCAGCCGAGCTCCATATGGGTGCCGTAAGTAGGAGCACTTCGGGGAAGGGCTAATATATATTTCAAAAAGTCATTTTCGATAATTTGAAGCTCATCTGCGGGCGTATAGCCCCATACACCAGCCCCGTACGTGGCCACGCTCATGCATTTAGCTTGGTAGATCTTCAAAATCACAGCAGGGGCGGGCTTGCCCAGTTTCCTTGAGAATGAAGTCAACGCCGATGTTGTGCGTTGAAACTGCAATTTCTTGCTGGAAATGGCAGGTTTCCAGGACAGATGCTTATCAATGAGAATACCTAGATAAGGGTAGGTGTTAGCAGTTTCTAACCTGGTCTTCTCAATAAAAGGAGATTTGCATTTTTGGGCTTTCTTGCCAATATTCATAACAAAAGTCTTGGACTTATTAACTTTAAGTCCAAGAGAAAGCATGAATTGGCAGTATTTATCTAGTTGAATCTGTAGTTGGTTAGGTGTCCTTGCTAGGATGACAGAATCGTCTGCATATAATAATGCAGGGATTGGGCGGGTGTTTATGCAGGGGAGATCTTTACTTTCAACTAGCATCGCTTGCTCCAGTCCATTAGTGTAGATGTTAAATAAGAATGGAATAAGGACGCAACCCTGCCTAACGCCTTTTGCAATGTTAAAGGATTCAGAAAGCTCCCCTTTGATGCTGTATCTCACACAAGCTTTTGCATCCGAGTATAACTCTCGGAGGAAATTCAGCAGTGCAAGATCTATGCCCAGATTACTCAAGATCGCCCATAGTGTGGTAAAATCTAATTACCCATGCTTAATTTATGCGGTAAAATCAATAAGAATAACTCAGATAAATAAGAGGCAAAATCCGTGATATTGAGGTTTACTCAAAAGGGTTTTATTCCTTAAAAAGGAATTGGGTATTTGGCTCGAGCCAAGGTGGCATACCATTCCGTCACCACACAGGTTCGGGAAGGGACTGACAGACAACATTTTATTGACAGTTATTCATATATATAGTCAATGCATTACAGTAAGACATATGCAGAAGGCGTAACAGCTGAAAAGAGAGATAAAATGCTCATACGTAACAGGAAAAGGCGTTGCAATAGGCGTGCATGAAGGCGTGTACTAGAAACGTCATTTATCATGAGGTCACAAGTAGGTGGATCCATAAGAGAATCCTGCAGTGTCAGCAGATTTTCATGGCAGAGATGCGCGTGCAGCAGTATGACGTGTGACTGACGTGTAACTGGAGGGTGAAGGGGACTTGACATTTAGCCCTACAAGTGCAGACATAAGTCTGGGATGTCAGACCAACCTAATCCCAAATCGTATCTGATATCTTATGTTTAAGGAACTGTAGTATCTGGAAGGGAAAGGTCTCTCGGACGGAGGCTATTCTATACTGGTTGTGAGTGCGTGTATAAGCGTCTTGTGTCTACGCGTCTGCATGAGAGGTGAGGGGGCATGGGCCTACCATGGCAACGGGGTCTATGAATCACTTGCACGGAGACAGAAAGGCCGGGCCCATTGCTCCTGCAGCTGGGAGGATGTTTACTTGAACGACGAGACAGGAATGTATTTTCGAGGAGTGGAGCAGATAAATCGAAGGTTGAATACAGTCTTGGCAGGCAGTAGGCTGAGCTAAGCGCCGTGAGCCGCGCGAGAAGTAAGGCAGGGGTCACTGGTACAGGAGCAGTCTGGGCTGAGGCCCTCAGAGTCAGAAGGCTGGAAAAAGAGGTTTGATGGCAGAATCAGGGCCTACTTTGCCAGAGCTGAAAAACGTGTAGAGTATACCACAAAAAGACGTTGGCATAGCATATTAAGAAACTGAATATTCAATCCGTTCATGGCGGATCTGAAAGAGGACATGTTAAAGATGGACGCAAATGTATTTGCGTCTTCATAGCTGGCACAGGAGGGAAATTACATGCACTTCAAGCTAGTACATGGAGACGGTGGGGTACGCGTTAGGGAACATTACTTGACCAAAAATCTATATTTCCTCAATAGCTTGGAATGAATTACGCAGTCGAATGCGGAACTCAAGTCCACATAGACTAGGTAAAGATTACCGCCTTTGGCCCAGGCGTATTTACCCATAAAAGCAGAGTCAGTTTTAAGGCCTGTTCTACAGTGCCCAGACCCTCCTGGAAACCAAACTG
This sequence comes from Lissotriton vulgaris, assembly GCF_964263255.1. Taxonomy (NCBI): domain Eukaryota; kingdom Metazoa; phylum Chordata; class Amphibia; order Caudata; family Salamandridae; genus Lissotriton; species Lissotriton vulgaris. The sequence goes on along the minus strand of NW_028248507.1, from coordinate 350,539 downwards.
TAAGTCTGTTAAGATCTTATTCTCTGTGGCCCAGTCCCGTAGTCGTTCCAGAATTAATCTGCCGGCGACCTTGCCCAGAGAATCCAAGAGGGAGATGGGCCTGTAGCAGGCTGGGTTGTCCCGTTCTCCCTTTTTAAATATGGGTAGGAGCACAGAAGTGGACCAAGAATCAATAAGGCCGATCTGAGTCACTGCGGACATGACCTGGGTAACAATTGGGGACCATAAGTCTATGTTGCTAACAAAGATGTCTAAGGGGACCCCATCAGGAACGGGCGCTTTACCGGTCTTTGAGGAGGTCAGCGCCGCGGTCACCTCCACTAGATCGAAGTGGAGGTCAATAGGGTAGATATTGTTACTAGTGACAGCTGCCGCCTCTAGTCTAGGAGCCTCAGTTGTCAAGGTGGGGTCCCCGAAGATCTGCGAGTAGTGTGCTACCCATTTATCAGCGGGTACTGCCACGTCAAGATGCCGTACAGCAGTTGCATCAGCTAGGAAAGGGGCCTTAACTGTTCTCCAAAACAGGGTACAGTACTTGCTTAGTGTGCTCTGGTGTAGTTGGGCCCAGAGATTATTTTTTATTTCCCGTTTACGGGATTTTTGTGCCATCTTATAGTTTTTTCTTAAAGACGCAATTAGGGGCTGGTCCTTGACTTGATTGTGTAGAGCGTTTTTTAGTGCACGCTGGGCTTTACGGCAATGGGAATCAAACCACCCACTGGAATCCTTATCGTTATTGTGAGTCTTATGTTGGCGAGTAAGCTCTTGTCTGATGGCTTCTAAGATTTTAACGAAGCTAGAGAGGATCAGCTGAGGGGATGATGACATCTCCAAACAGTGATAGATTAAGGGAAGGGTTCTTTGGATGATCTTGCTAGTGGCCTCTGAGGGATTGATCATCGACCATTTGAGAGTATAGCCATTAATTTTACTCATCTACAGGGAATGCTGCGTTAAGAGGCTTGTTTTTGGACAGGCTGAGGATGGGGTATTTAATACTATAGTGGTGCTGTTTGAGTAGTGATCGCTTGAGGGATCGGTACCAGTTGTAAAGTGTTTCAATCGGTTGTTTAAAGATTGGGAACATAAGATAAAATCAATAATTGTGCTAAATCCTCTACCGTGAAAAGTCATCTTGAACTCAACAGCAGGACTCACTAAAATGTTCGCGAATTCAAGTACTAGAGCAAAAATACAGTTATTTAAAGCGTCACCAACACTACTGTGGGCGAAGTGGGCCAGGGGGGCGTCGTGCTCGTCTTGGAGCCCACAAATACCTTTGTTATAGTTGTTACACAAATAAACATTGAAATCCCCACCCCACACAACATGGCATTGTAGCTGTTGGTTCTTGGCTTTCTGATCTTGTAAATATAAAGTGATTTCCAACAAAGATTTTACACAGTCACCAGGCGTGGAATTATTGTACATATTGATGAAATAATAACAAGAACTATTGTCTGGAACTAATTTGAGAATTTGAAAGATTGGAAAGACTAACGGGACTTCCGTGGTCGTAAAAGGAATTAAGTTGGAAATGTAAATGGCTAAGCCATCCTTGGGTCTTCCATGAGTGGACGGTATGGCCGGAAGATGGAATGTTTTGTAGCCCTGGATGTGAATAGGATCAATTGCCCAGGTTTCTTGAAGGCAGATTAGCTTATATTTATTGGTCACTTCTAGCCAGGACTGGAGATGGATTTTGGATCTAAGGCCAGCTACGTTCCAGTATATGACTGGAAGATCCTGGGTTGATGAAAAAATAGGGTTTGAAAACTGAGGTTCAGCAGAGGAGTGTGGGGGTTGGGACAAGGACTGAGTGGTTGGGACGGAAAGGGAGAGGGTAGGTTTTGGATCACTGACTTGAAGAATAATAGGTTGTTGGCTCAGAGGTGAGTCAACTGGGGTAGCTGACAAAGTGTGACACAAATCCTGGTGAGTAGAAGTTGACGGCTGTTGGGTCAAGGGTTGCTGGGGAGGACAAGACTCGGGCTGGGTACCAGACAGGGGTGGCAAAATAGAGCCGACCGTCCGAGTGCTCTTACAGGAGTGTTTGGGGTTGGGCGGAACATTGTTGGGGCCACTGTCTGAGATGGGTAGAGTTGGTGGTCAGTCCACCATATCCAAACAGTCATATCTATTGGACAATGGTGGGCCTCTCCAGTTTTTAAAGTTGTTAAAGTGGCCTGGTGGTGGATTGCTAAAACCGTACCCAGACCACTGGTCTCGATCTCTAATCCCACCCCAGTTCCCTACCCTCGTCCAGGACCACGGAGGACCAGCGTTACGTCGTGTAGTCGGGGGATAGAAGTACGACAGATTGTGAGTGGCTATCCCTTCAGTAGAGGTATGATCACCCCAGGAGCAGATATGCTCAACTGTATTGGGATCTGCAAAGTTTACTATAACGCAGTCGCCCTGGATGTTTTTCGGTTCGTTGCCTAGCCAAGGCACTCTGCGCACTGTAGTAACTCTGTTGTCCATAAAGATTGGAAGAGGTCTGTTGCTGGACAACCATTATATTACTTTGTTTTTTAAAGACCATACCGGTTCGTCTTAGTTTGGGGAGAGTTCCGGAACACCAGTCATTATTACTACATATGGAGAAGCCTCGGTGGGAGATGAATAGGGGGAGTCCTTCTATTACGGTTTTTCGGAATGGTATTGAATCCAGTAGAGTTTTTGGGATGGGTGGGGGCAGGAGTGGGGACTGCGGTGGTATAAAGGGAAGAAAGAGGATTTAAATGGGTAGATGATGTTGGGTTGGGATTGGTTGCAGAATGTGACGGTAAGGGATTAGTGGATTTGGGAGGTGGTTGCGGCTTGTTTGTAGGTGTTAAAAAATGTTTTTGAGTAGGCTTCTCTGGGGCTTTTTGTTTGTTGGTGTTGGGATTCTGCGCAGAGGTTACAGGCTTTGATGTTTTTACGTTTAAAGTAGTGGGCCTACCTTGCGCCAAGTTGGAATCCTTCTTGTTTCCCTTACTTTGGTTTAGTCCTAGAGACAGTTGAGTTAGTTGGGACTGAACCAAGTGTAGAGCCTTTTCAATTGGTTCCAAGTGGGATTTAAATAAATCTCCAATTCTGGTAAGCAGTAAGCTATTGTTGCTACATGTGTTAGTTGTAAGGTTACCATTTTCCATGTCTCCTCCACTGTCATAGCTACTGGAGCTAGTACAGCTGATATTCGGGTTAACAGAGATAGGATCCACTGCTTGTGCACTTGACAGTGAAGGAGAATGGTGGGGGGTTGAAGGGTTAAAGATTTGCGGGGGAGTATCAGAGACAGAAGGAGTTGCAAGGATAGTTGTAGAAGAAGGAATGGTGGAGTGGTGGGACTTAGTAGTTGCCTTCTTCTTCAATTTTTGGGGAATTGCTCCTTCTCGTATACCCCTGGCTATTGGGTAGGAGGGGGGATTATCTGGTTGGGTAACAAAAATAACTGGAGATTTTTCAAGAGAGAAATGGGATTCGGAAAGATCTAGGGATGCAGATAGGTCCACTGTGCGGGGGACGGTGTGCATTTCTGCATGTGCTGTCACTGGAGGGGGCAGATCAACAGGACGAAGTCGGGTTTTTGCAGTGGCCAGTAAGCCCATTGAAGAGCGTCTGTCAATCATCAGGTCCTGTGAGATCCTCCGGTCCAATAGAATGATACCCTGCTCAATGGCATCGTTAGCTTTCGTTATAAATTGGTCTATTGGCCCAATGACCTCAGCTGCAGATTGAGCCTGCTTTTTAACAGTATTCCTGGTGGTTCTCGGACACATTGTACCATAAGGATCGTAACAGTAGTAAGGTACAATGGAACTTCTAAGGCCAAATAGCAAAAACTGGCGGGACCTAAATAGATGTTTTGTCAGTGGCAAAATATAAAAGCAAACTGAAAATAGGGTGGCCCAGTCCAGTCCTGCCCGGTCTTGAACGGGCTTAAACGGGCCCGCCCTTGGCCCGGGCTTCGCCCGCGCTTCGCCCCGCGCGCGTCCCGCGGTGCGTTTGGGTCTGTTCAATTTTTGGTGAGCTAGTTAGGGGGCATGGCCGCCGGGGGAAGAGGCACCAGCTGTTAGGTGTAGAGGCTGCTGGTCCTCGCAGTCCCCCGGTGGAGCCAACAGGTAGCCTCAAGCTCTAGTGCACGCTGGGAGCTTGCAGGCTGTCCGCCGATTTTGGAGAAGCTCCCACCAGCGGCGCGACCTTTCCTGTGCAGATTAGGTGTTGCAAAGCGCCCTCCGAGTTCAGCGTTCAGGTATCCTCCTTGTTGGCAAGTAGAGTTTAAGCAAATGAGCGGCAAATGCGAGTCCTCTTCGGGTCTGTCCGATACGGGAGAATAAACCCCCTGAAAATATTCTGCGAAGCGTTCCACTATTTTCACTGGGTCAGTAACTCTCATACCACTCTGACTTTCAATCACCGGAACCACCCGACTCGCTCTCTCCTTCTTGTCCAGCCATGCAATCAATTTACCTGCCTTATCCCCAACATCTTACAAACGCCCCTGCTGCTCTCTACTCATGGATCTGGCAGCGTCAGTGACCAGTGCTTTATAATCACTCTGTTTGAGACTAAGAGCATGAAATTTCTCCTGAGTAACATCATGTTCCAAATCTTTTCCAACTCGTCTATTTCGGATTCAAGTCGGATTACTTCTTCATGTTTACTCCTCTTGGCACAGGAAATCAACGACAAAGCCTGCCCACGGATAACTGTTTTGAAAGCCTCCCAAAGTGAAACAGCAGAAGACACTGACCCCAAGTTTTCAAGTAAATAGTGCTCTATAGACTTAACCAATGCTGCACGGGTCCTAGGGTTGCGGAGGTACCATGGGTTTATGGGAGCTAACCTCCCTTCTGCTCCAACACCAGTATCCAACACCATGAGTAGCGGGTAGTGATCTGAAATGCCACGAGGCAGATGTCTAACCTCCTTAACCATCATGGCCTGCGCCGCTGGCATCAGTACATAATCAAGCCTAGAGAGGCTGCCATGTGCCCCGGAGTGGAAGGTGTATTGTGTCTGCCCAGGGTGTAGCAAGCGCCGACAATCTACTAATCCCAAAGTGTCCATAAGCCTACTCAGCCAAGCCTTTGATCCCGGCAGGTCCCTAGGTGGATAACGATCTTCCCTCCCACAAACAACCGAAATAAAGTCACCACCCACTATCAGGAATCCTTCCGGGAGATTCAGAAATGCTTTACCGATATCTTCAAATGTGGACTATTGCAGACCAGGTGGGACATAAACAGACATTAGAAGTATGGTCTTTACCTCCCATCTGCCCACTATTACTGCATAACGTCCCCTGTCATCATAAATCACCTCGTCAATTTCCAAGGGGAGGGAGGCTCTGATCATTACCCCCACCCCGAGACCCGGAGGTGAAGCCCGAATGAGCGACAAGACGATAACCTCGTCTGCTCATGGATGAGCAGGAATTTTCTATAAGGTGTGTCTCTTGTAGCAGGACCACATCTGGTGACATTCTCTTGAGTAGTTGGAGAACCACCCCTCTTTTAATTCTGTCCCCTAGACCATTGACATTCCATGACATTAGTCTCAACCCCCTATCCCCCATCCCAATAGTGCCCAGCACCCCATCCCAGAGAAAGAAAGACTAAGCAATCCATTACGATGAGGTGGAGGTCGGCTGGTCCCCCACAGCTTCATGGCTGCCATGGGGTAGTGGTGTAATCAAGCGGGTCAGAGAGTGCTGCTATCCGCCTGGAGGAAGACCTGGGTTTGTGAACAAAAAATATCTCTTTAGACTGTGTCAGTATCCTGGAGTCGTTGAAGGCTCTGGCCCCGCTGCCATTGCATGTAGCTCGAAATTAGCACCTGTCTTATTATATACAGCATCGCCGTACAATCTCCTCCCCAGTCGCCACCCCGCTCCCGCCTCCCAGCTGCTCCTCCCTCGCTACGCCCTCGCCACTATCTACTTATGACAGATGCATTTACGCGCAGCGGGCGCGCCCTAAGCGCGCCGAAGGCGCGCCAAAGGTAAGCCCGTCTACGTCCATCCGCGCCTTGACCGCGCCTAGCGGAAGACCCCCTGGCCCACGCAAAAACCACTCCACCCGCCTAATGTACGATGTCGCAACCCTCTCTGCACTTAACACCGGCCGACTACCCGACTGCCACCGAGCCGCCCCAGGACGCACCCATGGACCCTTCACCTGCCAATCCTGCAAGTTCTGCTGCATCAGGACCCACACTGCAACCACTACCGCCAAACAGAGCCCAAACAACAACCACCTAAAGTGGATCCTGCTCAACACGCGCCCGGTCCCCAAACACGCCATTGAACTATGGAACCTACTCAACACCACATCACCGGACGTTGCCTTTCTTACAGAAACCTGGATGAACGCCTCATCAGCGCCCGACATCTCCGTAGCCATCCCGGACGGATACAAGATCATCCGAAAGGACCGCATCAACCAAACAGGAGGAGGTATCGCCATCGTTCAAAAGAACTCCATCCGCATTACGACCAGCTCCGGCGACACCCTCACAGCTGCCGAACACCTTCACTTCCAGATACACACCGACCCCAAGACCACACTTAGAGGCACCCTCATCTACAGACCACCAGGACCCCGCACACAATTCAGCGAAGACATCACCGACTTTATCAGCCCACACGCCCTCCCCTCCGAGGACTACATTCTCCTAGGGGACCTCAACTTCCACCTGTAGAAGAACAACGACAGCAACACCACCACCCTTCTGGACAACCTCGCTAATCTCGGACTCAAACAACTGGTAAACACCCCCACAACCACGCTGGACACACGCTGGACCCAATCGTCTCCTCCAGCAAGCATGTTTCCTTCAACCACGCCACAGGACTCCACTGGACAGACCACAGCTGCGTCCACTTCAACTTTAGAAAGACCACGACCCACCACCACCCACAACAAGTCCCCCGCAGAAACTGGAACATAATTACCACCGACCAACTCACCACATCGCTAAACCAAAACCCTCCCGCCAAATCATCGGACCCAAATCAAGCAGCCGTCAATCTCGCACAATGGATCACCCACTGCGCTGACGAATTAGCACCCCTGAAAAACCATCACAACAACAAAGGTAGCAAAAAAGCCTCCTTGTTCAATGACGACCTCAAGAACTCCAAAAAGAACTGCCGCACCCTCGAGAAAACGTGGCGAAAAAACCCAACCACAGACAACATGACCGCCCTCAAGGACGCCACCCGCAAAGACCACCAGCTGATCCGATCCTCCAAGAAATCAGCATTCCAGGATCGAATCCACAACAACGCCCACAACAGCAAGGAACTCTTCAGCATCGTCAAATAGTTTACCAATCCCAGCGCCGTCTCCAGCGACATCACTCCCTCTCAAGACCTCTGCGACTCACAAGCATCATTCTTCCACAGCAAAATCGCTGACATACATAACATCTTTGGCGACCAGTCCACCCCCCTTACTACCGAACTGAAGCCCCCCACCACCACCCTTTGCACCTGGAACCCGATCAGCACCGAGACACCATCCGCTTGATGAACTCCATACACTCCGGATCACCAACCGACCCATGCCCCCACCCTGCCAGTCGTTTGGTCTGATCATTTTCTTGCCCATTTTGAAATACCATCTACTATGGCTTCTCCGGCCAGCGCCACGAGACAGCAGGGCAGCAGTTATAGGGCACTTCATCGGGTGACCCCAGATATGCTCACGCATGCTCTGGTTGATCACCCTGTGTCTTGTACTGGTGACCTGGAGAAAGATATGGAGAGCCTGCAATCCTGGCTTCTTGCCAGACTAAATGAGCTCGCTCCTTTACAGCCTCCCAGGTCCGCTGCTCGACGGGTCTCTGCCCCCTGGTTTACGGAGGAACTAGCCCACGCCCGTAGGCAATGTAAAGTTGCTGAGCGGGCTTGGAGAGCCCAGTATGAGCCTGAGGCTAAACAACGTTATAGAATCATGATGAAGTCATACCATGATCTAGTCCTTCAGAGCAAGAAATGTTATTTCGCCAAAAGGATTGACGACGCAGCTAACTCCTGTAAGGAGATTTTTTCAATTGTGCGTGAATTCACTAGCCCCCGGTCCATCTCTACTCAGGGTGCTCCAGTGGAGACCTGGGCTAACACTATTGCCAACTTCTTTACCACCAAAATTAGGCAAATCCAGGTTTCTTTCCCGTTGAGAGCCCCAGATGATGTGTCTGTGGTGCCGATTGAGACAGCTTCTCTGTCTCCCTCAGGCCCAGCTCTGCTTGACTTTCCTCCCCTTTCGGTTGCCACATCTTTAGCCTTGATGAGGAACCTTAAATCGGGCTCACCGTTAGATCCGTGCCCAGCAAAATTTCTAGCAAAAATGGCAGACGCCATCAACCCCATAGCCAATCCTATCATCAATTTATCCCTGAGCCAGGGCTTTCTGCCCCAGGCCTGGAAGCAAGCCATGGTCATCCCCCTGATTAAGAAGCCCTATCTTGACCCAGAGGCACCTTCTAATTATAGGCCAATCTCGCTCCTTCCAGCACTGACTAAGATCCTGGAGAAACACGTGCACAGCGTGCTTTCCAACTTCCTGGAGTCTAATGATTTACTTCATGAATCCCAATCGGGCTTTCGCTCCAACTTAAGCACCGAGACGGCGCTATTGGAAGTCTCGGAGATCGTTAAAGAGGTGCTGGACACGGGAGGCAGGGTGATGTTAGTCATGCTAGACCTGTCGGCGGCGTTTGACACCGTCCCCCATGAGGATCTCCTCACTAGGCTTCGTGACATTGGGCTAGGGGGGACGGTGCTCAACTGGTTTTGTTCCTTTCTGGCAAACCGCCGCCAGACGGTCTGGGTCCCACCCGGATCCGCCGAGATGCCGCCATTGGGAGTCGGAGTGCCTCAGGGCTCTATTTTGAGCCCCACTCTATTTAACATCCTTATGACCCCTCTGGCGACATTGGCGGAGTCCTATGGGGCCCGGATCGTCCCTTATGCTGACGACACCCAGCTCCTTTTCACCTGTCGTAAGAGCGAAGAGTTCGATGGAGAAAGGATCCGTGAGTGCCTTGGGGCTGTTTTTAGCTGGTTTTCACACAACAGCCTTAAGTGCAACTCGGACAAATCTGAAATACTATTCTTCGGATGCCCATCAGAACCAGATTGGCAGGGATGGTGGCCTGCTGACATGTTCCCTCCCACTCAGTCTTGTAAGTGGGCGAAGAACCTGGGAGTTAAAATTGACAACGAGCTCTCGCTCAAATCCCAGGTTTCCACTCTTACGGGAACATGTTTTGGGATTCTTAGAATGCTGCGCAAGTTCTTTCCCCTTCTCTCGGAGCAACATCGGAGGATCACTGTTCAGGCCCTCATAGGGTCCAGATTGGACTATGCCAATGTCCTATATCTGGGCTTGCCTGAATATCTCTTCCAGCGTCTGCAGGTCACCCAGAACGCTGCTGCGCGCGCTATTTTTGGCCTTCACCGCCGCACTAGTGCCTCTAATCTCCTTGTATCCCTTCACTGGCTTCCGGTGCGGAAGAGGATACTGTTCAAGGCCATGACTCTTGCCCATAAGGCCTTGCATGGCAATGGTGCCAAGTATCTTCAGAGGAGGCTGGACTTCTATCGACCTGCACGATCCCTCAGGTCAGAAGCCTTGGCTTTGGCTCGGGTGCCACGCATCAAAAGGGCTCGGCTAGGCGGCCGGTCCTTTAGTTTCCTTGCTCCTCAGCTATGGAATTCTCTACCGGTGTCCCTGCGAAACACCGCAAACCTGCTTGTCTTCAGGAAAGACTTGAAAACCTGGTTGTTCGCTGGATAATCTGTCCCCTCTTCTAGGCCCCTGCTTTGTTATTGTTATGTTTTCTAGCTCTTTTCTCTGGTCTGGAGCTCAAAGCGCCGGGACACTCCTTTGGAGTAGCCGTTGCGCTATAAAAGTCCCATTTTAACATAACATAACACATCTTCAACAAGGCTGACTCCATCATAGCACCCCATCTCGGGGATATCATCAACTGCTCCCTCAACACCGCCACCTTCCAGGAAAGCTGGAAACATGCCGAACTCAGTGCCCTACTAAAGAAACCTACAGCAGACCCCACTGAACTTAAGAACTACCGCACCATCTCGCTCCTCTCTTTCCCTGCCAAATTCATAGAGAAGACCGTCAACAGTCAGCTCGCCGCCTTCCTCGAGTCCAACGGCTCCCTCGACCCCTCTCAGTCTGGCTTCCGAGCCAAACACAGCACCGAGACCGCCCTCTTCGCAGCCACAGACGACATCAGAACACTACTCGACAACGGGGAAACAGCTGCCCTCATCCTCCTGGACCTCTCTGCAGCGTTTGACACGGTCTGTCATAGCACCCTAGTACAACGCCTCAGTAACGCCGCGATACAAGGAAAAGCATTGGATTGGATCATCTCTTTCCTCGCCGGAAGAACCCAAAGAGTCCGCCTCCCCCTTTCAGGTCAGAGGCCACCGAAGTCATCTGCGGCGTACCACAAGGATCATCGCTCAGCCCCACCCTCTCCAACGTCTACATGAGCCCCCTCACATCCATCGCACGCCAACACAACCTCAACATCATCTCCTACGCTGACGACACACAGCTGATCCTCTCCCTCACCAAAGACCCAAACGTCGCCAAAACCAACCTACACGAAGGGATTAAAGACGTAGCCAAATGGATGAAGAACAACCGATTGAAACTGAATTCTGACAAGACGGAAGTACTCATCCTAGGATCATCCCCCTCCGCATGGGACAACTCATGGTGGCCACCGACACTGGGCAGCGCACCCAAAGCAACGGACCATGCTCGCGACCTGGGATTCATTCTAGACTCCTCCCTCTCGATGACCAGACAAGTCAATGCCGTCTCATCATCATGCTTTAACATATTACGTATGCTCAAAAACATCTTCCTTTGGATCCCCACCGAAACAAGAAAGACAGTCACCCAAGCACTTGTCACAAGCCGACTGGACTACGGAAACACCCTCTACGCCGGAACCACAGCCAAATTACAGTAAAGAATTCCAACGCATTCAGAACGCCTCCGCCCGACTCATCCTAAACATACCCCGCCACAAGCACATATCCGGTCACCTGAGAGACCTCCACTGGCTCCCCGTAAACAAGAGAATAACGTTCCGTCTCCTCAGCCACGCACACAAGGCTCTCTACGACCTAGGACCTAAATACCTCAACTCGCGCCTGACCTTCTACACCCCCACCCACCAACTCCGATCTTCCAATCAAGCACTCGCCGCGATTCCACGCTTCTGAAGAACTACCATGGGAGGAAGGATCTTTCTCCTACTTAGCGGCCAAAACCTGGAATTCTCTCCCCACCCACCTCCGCCTCACACAGAAACAACTCTCCTTCAGAAAACAACTCAAAACTTGGCTGTTTGATAAGTAGCGAACACCCCCTCCTCAAGCGCCTTGAGACCCTCTGGGTCAGGAGAGCGCAATACAAATTTTAACTTGACTTAACTTGACTTGGATCGGCCATCGATGTGTCTCAAACCCTGCAATGCCATGAAACACACAGCCGTATTGGATCTTAGATCCAGCAACAGAAATCCATGCAAAGTAACTCTGCATATAACTTGCCTTAATGGCGTAAGTTACAACCCTACCATGTCAAACCCAGGGGCGGCTGGTGTACACGGGCAAGATGGGCGTCGCCCTCCCACCCTGTGGGGGACTGTGGGGGACTAACAAAATGCATGATGGAACACTGAGCAGTTAGCAATGCATTTTGCTGGCTGCTTGTGCTCGATAAACAAACATGTTCAAATGTTGTTTTTTTAAGGGGGTGGTGGAGGATTGCCTTTGTTCTGCACATGCTTTTGGCTGGGCGAAGATTTCTTCGACCTGGAGCCATAAAGCAGGGCAGTGACGACACACTGGAGCGTGCAGCCTGTGTCTCACTGCCAGAATAGCATTTATATTTGGGCGTTATTCCTTTGGCCCAGGGAGGAGTTGGAGGCCCTCCATTAGTTTCAATGGCTGAGGGCGGGACAGTCCGGGCGGCTTTGATTTTGTGGGGTGTGGCAGTGGCCATTGCCTCTTCCACCAGACCTAGCAACAGTTTGTTGTTTTGCATGTGATTGATTTGCTGGGGTCTGGGGGAGGAGTCCAAAGACCACCAAATTCCAGTATTTCCCAGTTTTACTTTTGGCTTGCTTCGTCGTGGCTGGCTTGTGCGTGCTATCATTGCTATTGCCATGCTGTGTACTGCAGTCAGGGCACAAGTCCTAAAAAAAGAAGTGGGGGTACGCACCAAGTTAGGTGGTGTCACCGGAAGTGACGTCACAACAGGAAGTGACGCCACAAAATTTACTTTCTCCGTCTGAAATGCGTGAATACACACAAGATACATGTAGAAGTATAATACTGCAGTAAGTGGCAGTCACTCAAAACACAAGAACACACTATACACAAGACCCATTCCTCAGATTACACGGTTATTACAGACGGCACTACGGGCATCTGTCGGTGTCCCTGGAAGTGACATGCTCGGCGTGTTGACGGCGCAGCTCCTTGAAGCCTTGGTGCCTCGTTTGTGCTCTGAGAAATGCTGGCAAGGGGAGGGCGTGAGGTGGAAGGGGAGATTAGTCTGAGGCTTGGGTGCATTTAGAAGGCTCTCATTCACGAGCAGGTGCAGACTCAGGCACCCGTTCCATCTTTTGGGCAGGGGGGACGGCGTCCACCCGGTAAAAACACAGTAAAATAAGTGGTGAGACGCCGTCCACCCGCGTGGTACCCTGACTCGAGCCCTGACTGCAGTCCTCCTGGTATTGAGTCGAGACGAGGAGCCTGACGAGGAGCCTTGAGAAGTGAACGTCGAGGTCAGGGCAGGTCACGGTAACTACAACACACTGGTAAGTGAAAGGGATCCTGCCACCACCCACAACAACCTCCTAATTATATTTATAGGGGCTGTTGTGTTTTTAATTTTGTCGCTGCAGCCTGCGTTAATTATGTACTTGTGTGTTACACTTAACTTTAGTAGTACTCTACTGACTGCGCGACACCTGGGGGATGGGCCACTGCCGGTAGGGGGTGACTTTGATTCGATCCATAGAGCCCGAGGCGGCGAGGCCTTGCCCTGGTGGCGTACGTTGTTTTTGGTTGGCTACTGGGCTTTTTGTTTCGTTTGTGGCACTGGGACTCCGGCAGCAGACAGTTTAAGCAGGGCTTTAAGTAGGATGAAAAAACTGGGGAGTCTCTCAAAGGGGCGTGGTCAGTGTATTTAGGGGCGTGGCTTTAAAACACTTACTCTAAAAATCTGTGCTTAGCATAATGTGATACCCGACTTGTATTTTGCGGTTCCTGTCATTGCATCCAGATATGTGATACAACAAGTAACATCATACCTACAATAAGTCAGGACTATTGGCTTTGTCAATGGTTATTAGTTGCATAGGATAAATAAGCTGTAACTATGGCTTGTTACATATAATTTTGAAAAAGTTTCCAATTAAAGCATTGTTGACCCTACCACAATGTTGCTGCTCTTGCGTTTCAGAAAGAGAAGGGAAATCCAGAAAGAAAATGACTCTTTAACCGCATCGCTGCTGCGGTTATTTTTGCGCTGTGCGGCTGTTTTCTAAAAACCGCGTTACATGACGAGCTCAGCTCGTCATCAGCATCGAAGTGGTTAAAGGATTTCCCTTCCCCCACAACGCTCACCTGACATGATGTCATGCCGTCACTTCTCCACTAGTGAGTAGTGAGAAGTGAGCAGTGTGGGAAGTGCATAACCATGTGCTTACTGTCTCCAAAAGGGTCTTTATCAGGCTGTTTTGCGCCCTGCACTTTTTTCCAGACTGCAGTGACAGCAAACTGCTGTCACTGCAGTCCGGAAAAAACGGACCGCCTGTACCAGGGCTCAAAACAGAGCCCGATAGAGACCCGTTTCGAGGTCCCCTGAAAAAAGCTGCCGGTGCTCAGACCCCTTGAGACCCGGCCCACTTAAACTCCTGAGTTTAAGCCTCTGTGGGCCTTTTTGTGCAGTGCAGAGTGCACACCCCCACTTGGTAGGTGGGGGTGGTGGCACTTAGTTTACTAGTGTATGTTACAGACACGCAGGTTCAGGTTCATTTTATTTAATTTTTATTTAATGCATTTTTATGCAGCGCAGACTTTACCCGAAGGTGTCAGAGCGCTGTACAATAGAAGAAGTCGTCGTTCGTGCAGACGCAAGGCTGGTCCCAGGCACTTGCGGAAACACGCAATCCCTGGCTCCCGGTGCTGTTTTCAGACTAAATGCATGCCCGAAAGAGTATGTGCAATCAATGGCCATGACAGCAAGAATAGCGCCCTGAAGACCAGTATCTGGCATGTAAGGGCTGTGACACTGAACCGCTTAAATACGGGGGTGCTTCCAGAAGACTAAAGGACTAACCCTGGGTTGGTAGATGACTGACGTGCTCATCTGGGGCAGGCAATGTCAGTTACCTCTCAGACAAGTGCTTTTGAAAGGGGCAGTTGTTTGAGAGGGTTGTTGTTCATGCCAGGCATGCCTGACCCCCGGCTCCCCTGAGTGCAGAACCCACTTCACTTGGCTTCAATTGCTTTACTGACAGCAAACACCCGAAAATCCAGGGGAAAAGAAAATTATACGTGAAGGACAAAGCAATTCTTTAAATCAATAAAATCGGAAATCAACGCAATAGGCGCTCCTGTATTTGACCGTACAGGCCCAGTTTTTTGACGTATGTCCCGGTGTTCTGACACCTCTCACCCAGAGGTGTTACACAGGCCCACGCAGCCCCCGCAGTGCGGGGGGCTCTGGGCTTCAGGGGCCCGCGGGGCCCCCTCACTCAGCAAAGCTAGCAAACAAGCGTCTTCGTTGCGCGCATGCCATGGCCTCTTCTTTAATGGAATGGTGCTGTGCGCACGCACTGCCAGCCGGCCTCTTAATTATTGAAATAGTTGGTGCCCATGCGCACGCCCGGGCTCTGGCGTAACAGATGCCACTGCTAACCCAGGACTGGGGCCCACCTCGTGCAGCCCAGATCAGACAGGGGATGAATTTATTGAGGGGCCCCACGCCCCCACATCCAAGGAGTGTGGCTTAGGAGAGGGAGAGGGAGGCTGCCTAGGTTAAGGCAGGCCCAGCCAGGAGCAGCAGGAGTGGTGGCACGTGATCCAAAGGACGCAGTGGGAGTGAGGTATTAAGTTAAGTTTATTTTTAATTTTATTGACATTACTGTGTCGCTCCCCCCTTGCGCCGCCCCACCCCCTCTTGCCAGCCGCGACGGGACCCCTGGAACGGAAGGACTCTGAGGCCCAGAGAACTGAAGGATGTAAGGAGAGAAAAAGAGGACCCCATTTATTTATTATTAACTAAAAACAGGGAGGCAGAAAAAGAATGATGTCCCCGGTCACCGCCATGGTCCAAGTCTAGTGCTACGGAGCTCAAGTCAAGTGTAGGTAGCTCTGCGCAGCCCGCATCCGATGCTGACTGCGCGGCTCACATCCGAGTCTGAAGGTGAAGCACCTGTTGTGGCTCTCAGGGCCGGGCCGATGCTGCACGCACAGTGGCGGCTCCGGCGCTGTGAGGCTCAGGTACGGCTCTGCGGCGGGATTCGGGCATGAGCTGTCTGTGTGATATACAGGCCCAGGGCTAGAAGAGGAAGAGAAGGCGCGCTAGGAATAGACACAAAAAATGCCCGGATTAAAACTTTAAACACTTCAATTCAGCACAGCAACTTCCCCACCCATTCCTTCCTTCTCATTCTTGGGATTGTATTTAGATGTTGTTACAAGATATAAAAGTTGTGTTAAGTGTGCGTATAGTGGACTTCGACAAGTTTATCACACACATTCTATTTTTCTAACCAATTTTCCTAATGCAAACTTTTAAGAAAATTCTTGCAAAATGTGCGTGGTGAAAAGTAAAACAATTCAAGAGTTTGGGAACTCCACAAAACGTGTAGTCTGACTCCCGCTTCTGGAGGAAACCCCTTTTGCACAGGAATTGGGAATACAACGGGACACGGAATATGCCCTAAAGTCGACTCTCAAAATCCTGATAACTGAAAGTGCAACAACAATTACTGAATTAGTAAGACGCTGTAACGCCCTAGGAATACATGTGTACACAGCTGGTGCTACAGGGGATTTACATACCACCTGATAGTTAAGTGGCATAGCAGGGTGCCTTTGGCCCTATTGTGTGAATGCTAATGGGCCCCCAGACCACTGCAGATAGGTGGGAATATCCTTCATTATTCAGGATGCAGTGGGCGCCACCGGCCAATGGCCCTGGTGCCACCGCACCTGCTGCGCCATTGGCAGAATGCTAGCTCATGTGAGAGGCTTATGTCAATCCTGCTCAGACAACCAGCCTCTTTATTCGTGTGGGATAATTCATGTGACATTACATTGCTCACTAGTGCCTGTTTAATTGAAGTGTGTAGTGTAATATCACATGCAACAGTACAGTAAAGTATCACACCTTGGAGAGCAATAGGCCCTACTAATTATCCATGGGGGATATATTTACTCTTACTCTGCCAACTGCTGCCGCCTATACGTAACGAGTAGTTAACAGGTGCAATATACCACACCTAATCTCGCTGCTGAGTGAAGTAGAAACACCTTCATTACTTAGGCACTCTCAACACACAAACATCACAAAGAACACAGGTGACAACACACGAGTGCTATTTCATTCAAAATAAGCATTTACATCTATGTATTGCCTTTGTTAATGTTTATTCTTTATTTTAGTGTCCCCTCCCACGAGCTCTGTCACCTGCTGCACTGGTGCAGCAGGAGCATTGACACCGATGCTCAGTGTGTGATAGTTCACCCTTATTTATTTATTTTCCAACAAAACAGGAGGTGGGTCTGGTAATTTCAGTTCTTACATTAGGGCACCCAGTGTCCTTGGGAGCCGCATCTCTGTTGTAAGAAGAAGGTACGCTCAGGCCCAGACTGGTAAATTCGGGCACCGGGCAATCCCCCGGTAGGCTGGATGGGGTGGGGGCCGGTTTTGCGACAGGGGGCCGGTTTTGTGTCTGCCGCCTGCCGCCGGGGCCGATTTTCAGTCCGAGTTGTATTGAGTGAGTGTGGCTGGTGATGAGTGACGTGAGTCAGAGAGTCACCGCAAGCAGCCTGCAGGCTGCAGCCAGGAAACCAAGCAAAGCAATTTAATCGAGCAACACACATTGACATAGATTGACTGGCCCGACGCCGTGCAGTGTGTGCACACTGTGCAACCTAACCTAACGTTTCAGGAGGCAGAGCAGCCTGTGCCCAGTGCGCACTGTCTCCTCCTTCGCCCTGTAGACTGCGCGCCTCTCTAGGTCCGGGCCGAATGCAGGCGGCCGATGTCGTTTCCCCACAGCGCAGATTGGGCCCTAAAATAAGTGTGTGTGACTAGAAGCATCATGAGATGAGTGACGAGGAGCAGAGGCATTGATTTGAGCACCGCCGAATGTTCTTGTGGGCCGCCATAATTTAATGTTATTCCTAGGCTTAGCCTAGCCCGCTGCCCGCCGACGTAGACCCCTGTCTGCCACCAACACAGCAGGTGAGTTTCTCCGAGTTCGGCACCAATTGATTCCCCTGATTGATGATGATCATGGGGGGTGGTCAGGCAGTTATGCTGCCTATAGTGACTTGAGACTTATTGAGCAGGGCGCCGGGCGGAGGGTGGAGGGAGGCAGTTCGGAACGAAGTGGCCTACCTCTGGTCACTGAGGACGTCTTCTACTAGATGTGGGCTCGTAGAAGACCTCTGTGGGGCCGTCTTTTGAGCTGTCGGGAGGGGAGGCCTGCAAAGATGAATTTTAGCTGCCACGGGCCGGGGGTCAAGACCTGTGTCCAATATTTTGCTGGAGCACCTCATGGCGCAAAAAGCAAAGCAAATACACTTGGATAATTTTCGCTGACATTTGGATGGATGGGACAGTCTTAACAATAATATTGCTTAGAGAAGGGAATTACCTTACTGAAAACCGTGATATTCAACAGCTCACTGTGTCAGGCTTTTGGTCACGGTGACAAGGGTGTTGCTCAGGGTGAAGGGACTGGTTTAGGCTAAAATGCAGACTAAGGCCTCAGACATTAGAGTAACGGATAGGTTACAGATATACTTCACTTGTAATGTGAAAGTTTATACATTGCCCCCCTGTATGTAAAGAACCACTGTGATGGCAATAGCAATATTGCCTAAATGTAAAACAAAACACAAACCCATCCCAAAATCCACATTGTCCAGTTAGGCACAGCAACTTTTTCAGAAGAGCAAACGAATTTCTCTGACGCATAAAGCACTATTACAATGCAAGCATTAACAGTGCCAAGCATTGAACCGTATATTGGTAATGATACCAGAATTCATATTGCCTCAAGATGAGGTTCTCACTCTCTTTCCTCTCCTTTCTTTTCTTTACTCCCCTGTGAAATGGATCCAAAAAAGAAAATCACTTTTTCTGGAAATCAATGTCGTATTTTTTTGTCATTTTATTCCAAAGTGCAGCATCGGGAATAAAAGTTTAACAATATGACAAATAAATAACTAAATAAAGTAAGAAAGAGTGGTAGCAAACTGACCTGATTGATTTTATTCACAACCAAACACATTAGCGCCACTTTGACAGAGTTTGCCAGTGAAGCGCTATTTTTGTAGTTTTGGCTTTGTTTTCCCTGGGCTTGGAACTAGTGCACCAATCCTGGAGGTACTGCAATGTGAGGATTGAAAAATAAAATTTGTACTGCTGCTGCTCTGCGTCCAGGGATGTTGTCTTTTTTACCATACTGCTTCCGTTTTGTAAGGATATAAGCAATGGCCATTGAAATGGGTCCAATCAGGGCCCTGTAGTCATGTCTTTAACTTTTCAGGCAAAAGCACTCACTGATTTCTGAACAGTGAGTGTAAAAGCGTTAAGGTAGCCATGTTGTTCCTGCTTACATTTCACATGGTTTGCAAAATTTAGCATTCCTTATGATTGGTTGCTTTTTCCAGGATGCTGTCATTTTTTTTTGTAGGCCACATATTGCTCTTGCCTAGTGCATAATTTAAATTGAGCCGCATCGAGGTGTTTATAGCTGGCAACAATTGGGTTGTAGTTGAAGCCAGTCAGAGTTTTTTTCAGTGGGGCAGTATGGTGTTCAGTAGGGGAGAGGATGTGGCACTATGGCCAGAGCTGCTGAATTTGGAAATGGGGAACCAGGTTCAGCCTTAATAACCAGTCCGCCAGACCACTCTCCTGAGAGAGCACTATCTCATGCTGGACCTTAGAACGCTTCGCAAGACATTAGAAGCCTAGGTGTCATAGCACCAGCAGGTGGACCCTAGCATGACAAGTGTAGGTTAACCTTCAAGGCTTGTCCACCACTATCCATACTGAAGTTCACCTCCTGTCTTGCGGGTAGGCCTATGAAGCAGCAAACCCTAGAACAACAGTGACGCTGTCACTGAGATCACAGGTCCCTTGAGAAGGGCCAGCTCTAGGGCGGTGCAACCGGTGTGACCGCACCAGGTGCTGACTTTAGGTGGAGGCATAATTTTTGCAAGTATATTATGGTTTTAAAAGCGCTTGCTGCCTCCTTCCTGGTCTCCAGCAATTTTCATTAACAATAAAAATGTCATGATGACTCTGGTGAATAATGTTCTTCCTAGAGAGAGATCGGAATTTTGTCTAATGGAACATTTGACTCATGGAAAGGTAGCTCAGAGGATTAATGTACCTGCTGCAAAGAACATATACCATGCAGATCACAAAGTGCACATAATGTAAATAGGCCAGTGGGCTACTGCTTTTGTCAGAGAGATCCTTTTGTTACTTGCAGTTTACAAGTTAAAATCCTAACATAGAACAGTGAGTCATTCACTGTCATCTACTCCGCAGCAACACAAGTCACATTTTTGTTAACTTTTGATACGTTTGAGCTACAAACAATTTATTAGTTTAAATGCTCAGATCATGCAGCAGATCTTGCATTATGATGCAAATATGGCAGAGCCAGTATTATTTAGAAAACATTTGCAAACTAGGATATTTAGCCATTCATGTGGAAAAGGGAAAAGTGCTGATGACAGAATCTCCATGACTCGTAGACAAATGGCTTGTGCTTCCACATTTTATCGTATTTGGGGACATTCTGTGATTAGAAGCCTATCCCACTTTGTGAATACATTTTACTGTCAATAACTCATTATAACCTTAAATAATCATGATTGATAAAACTGGGCAGTGAAACCAAACAAATACTAAAAATTGGGAGGTTTGTGCATTCTGGCCACACCTCTGGCTCCAACCCACTGATCCAATCCTTGGGTTATTCCCGTCCTCTGGTTCTCCGCCCACAGTTCCCCTACTTTTTTTTTTACAAAACTTCGACCACTGATATATAAAGTACCATACCTATGACATTATAAATTACAATAAACTGTTGACTAGCAGGTAGCCCACTGTACAACCTGATTAATGAGTCATTATCATACTGTTGTTAACAGGCACAGGCTCTCTGTCTGCAGAGGCACGGCTGGGTGCTCACTGTCTACAGAGATTTGGGTGGTAGTAAATATGTCAGAAGCTTAAGCAAGCCCAGGAAAAAAGGAGCACACAGTAGGATGCTCACACATCGGGACACCATGGAGTCTGCATGCTGGCATCTGATTGAGCCCAGTTTTCTGCTGAGCTCGGCTGCCAAGCTATCCCTCAGTGCCAGGGATCCAGGAGTTATATTTGGTACAAAGATGGCTACATTCAGAAGTATAGTCAAGGGGAAATTCTGTACTACATTATTGAGCATATACTGCGGTACCGTAATTACATGTTATTCAGTACGTTGATACCCGTTTTGTTATAATACAATAAGATCTATATTATCTAGTTCAACTATTCCCTTATTCTGCAGTGAAAGAATATTGCATTATGTGGAACAACGATGGAGCTTTGGTGTAGAGAGGGTAGAATTATAAGTAAATTAGTGCTATGTTTTGTAGTGAAATGATGGAAATCTCTCTCTCTTTCTCTCTCTCTCCTTCTCTCCTTCACTCTCTCTCTCTCTCTCTCTCTCTCTAAATCCTTTACTCTCCTCTTTCTCTCTCGCGCCCCCTCTCTTTTACCCTCTTTCTCTCTCCCTCCCAATCTTTCTTTCTCTCGCCCCCATCTCTCCCTTTCTCTCTCTCACTCTCTTGCTCCTTCTCTCTCTATCTCTATCCCCTCTCTCGCTTCCTCATGCGCTCTCTATTTATCCCTCTCAATCTCTCTCTCTATACCTATCCTCTCTCGCTCTCCCCCTCTCTATCCCCATATCTCTCTCGCTTCCTCTGTCACTCTATCCTTTTCTCTATATCCTTTTCTCTCTCTCCCTCTTTCTATACCTCCCTCTCTCTCTTTTCTATCCCTGTATTTCTCTCCCTCTCTCTCCCTCTCTCTCTCCCTCTCTCTCTACCCCTCCCTGTCTCTCTCTCCCCCTCTCTCGATCTCTCCTCTCTCTCTCTCCCGCTCTATCTTCCCCTCCCCCCCTCTCCCGGTCTCTCTGTCATTCTCTTCCTCTTTTTCTCCCTTTCTCTTCTGTCTTTCTCTCTCCCTCCCCCTTCCTTTCCCCCTCTCTCCTCCCCACGTAAAAACATAGCCAGACCTATTGCCACAGTCAGTGCTTGTTCATGCTCCCAGTGTTTCTATATAATATTATTAGTCAATTAATGTATTATGCAGACGTCTTCATTTGTTTTTCATGAGTGTTCAGACCTCTTGGCGGATCCGCTTGGAGGTTGGGCTAAAGGGGGCAGGGAGCCTTGTCACTATTCAGAACACCTGGACCTGGAAAACCTGATCTTGCACAAACTGCTTAAAATCAGAGGAATAATTATAATTATTATTAAGAGATACACTGCATGGGTGTGATGTTTCCATACCTTCTGGCCTCTGTGCCCTAGGTGCTAGTTATCAGATGCTTATGTGTGACATTTTCACAGTTTCTGCCCTCAGTGCCTAGGTGCTTATGAGTGACATTTCCCTAGTTTCTGGTCTTGTTGGCCTGTGTGACATCACATCTCAGTGCTTAAAATGTGGCAATGTGAGTGACAATTTATTGAAAATACAAAAAAGAATATCAGAATGTAGTTTTTATGATGTAAAGTTATGACGTTGAAACAGTCTTGAAAAAAAGAAGCCTAAAACGCATAGCACTTTTTGTTGAAAAGACAAGAGTGGCCTGAAGGGTGTTGTGATCATCACTTTACGGCCCCTTAAAGAGTCCTGGGCAGCATTGTATGCAATTTCACACTCTTTGACACCTACCCAAGGAGTCCGTAGGTTGTGATTTCACCCTGGCTGTAATGTGCGATCTCTGAGCATGTCCTAGGGAGTAGTCTCTTGACTCTCTTCTTCATTTGCCATCCTATTCTGTTTCACACCATGTTGAATATGTAATGAAAAATGTGCTTTAAAATTCCCTATTTTGATCTGTCGTTTTCCAAAATTTTCTAACAGGGAGAACCCCCCACAAACCACCCTAGTAGGGATCAGCCTCGCTCGCTGCGCTCGTTCGCTACGCGCCGGACGGGGGCTGGTCTGGCATAATTTGCCAGGGCTGCTTTCAGTTCCCAGTCCGGCCCTGGGTACGCTGGGAAAACTGATTACAACTTTCTCCAAACAGAATAAACATTAGTGCTGCTGACCTCACGGGAAAGAAATCTTCAGAAACATGCATTTTATAACTGAATGTTTTTTATGGGAAAAAGCCGATTTCAAGGCGGTGAAGACAGTGATCGTAAAACGTGCCGCAGACTCTGAATGGCAGCTTCTTACACTGAACCCCCTGTGCCAATTAAGGAACCAGAGTCTCCGTAGGGAGTAGGGGGGCATTTAACAGGAATTGAGCCTGACAGCTGTGCACGAATCTAAAAACTGCCACTGATAAAACACAGCTCAACAATGGGCGTTTTCTCCTCCGCGAAGTGCAATCGTTGGCACTGGCGGACTCAAAGGAGGTCCATCATAGATTCATGGATTCGGGATAAGTCGTGAGGGGGTGACACCACGAGTTACCCGCACTGGGTGACACCAACGCTAGTGACACCGCTGATAGGAGGGAAATAGTGAACTGTAGGGTACAGGAGGGCCACACAACCATAGGGTGCAAGAAGGGAGACAGGGCCGAGGGGAGCACAGATAGACAGACAGCCATAACAGGTCCCAGGACCGATCGGTGCAGGACAACAAGAGAACTGAAAGGTCCAGAGGCCCAAAGAAGCTCATGGTACTGGGAGAGAGAGAGAACCGAAAGTCGCAAGGGCCCTGAGAACCAAAGAGTGCAGGGGCCAAGAGAACTGAAGGGCCCAGTGGTGAGTAGAACCGATGGGTGGAGGGGCCCAGAGAACCGAAGGGTGCACGGGTCGGGGAACTGAAGGGTAGAGGGGTTTAGAAAACTTTAAAGAGAGCAAATGGAACCAAAAGTTGTAGAGGGGGAAAGGTGAAAGCTGCATAGGCCCACTGTACTAAAGGGAGTGGGGCGACAGAGAAAGAGAGGGAGTGAAGATCCGAAGGCTCAAGTAAGAGAACTGCAAGATGCAGAGGGAGGGGGTGAGAGAACCCAAGGGCAAGGGTGGAGGGGCCTAGCGTACCAGAGGATGCAAGGAAAGAGAGAGTGAGATGAATGGGCCGTGGGCACAGAGAAACAGAGAGTGCAGGAGGGAGAATGAAATGGAGGCCCCAGGGAGAGAGGCCCAAAGGGTCCCAAGAAGGAAGGTGAAGGGCCCAGGGCTAGGAGAACTGAACGGCCCAGAGACCCAGAGCATCCCATGGTGCAGGAAGAGGTACAAGGACGCTGAGAATAGAAGGTTACAGAGGCGAGGAGAATCCAAGGGTGTAGAGGGGCACAGAGAACTGAAGCATAAAGGGCGAAGAGAAGCGAATAGCGCAGAGAAAAGCACAGGGAGGAAACAGTACAAAAGAGGGCAGAGGGTAAGGACAAGGGAACAAAGGGTGTGCGGAACAAGAGTTCTGAATCATGAAAGGGCACAGAGACTGTTGGTTTGTTTCCAGTTCAAACATGTCTGACTCCTTCTGTTGTCTCTGTGTTTCTGAGAGCTTTATCCGCAAAGTAGCTAGCAACTCCATAGTATAGAGACATTAACGGGTGATTTGCCGGATTGAAACATCCTTATCGATTGATTCATTAATTGATTAACTTCATATAATTGTTGACCTGTTGGGCATCTCTAACGATCTGTAAGTATCTTTTCATAATGGTTCAGATATGTAAATCAAATTTCCATGTTATTCTTAGATTCCAGGTTGACATTGTCCATCATCTTTTAGGAATTAATCCAGAAAAGCTCATCATTCCTTTGCCAAAAAAATCTTGTATATGTTTTATAATTTATGAAAGTAGCATTATGTTGATAACAAACTCGCAAGCATATTGGCGATTATGTATCGCAAACATTTTTAACTTATGAGCAGTTTGAATTAAAGAAATCGAAGATAATGGAAAATGTCTGGTCACTCATGCTATGCGCTGTTGTTTTATGTCATGTTAAGTGTACTTTTAAACCAACATTTCACCCAGCATGGTATACTGGGGCATATGAGCAAGTGGGTCTGGCTGGCTGGTGCCTATGTGAAGAGCTTTAATTTGTATTTCTATATAAATTACAATACGGAGTTGGCAGGCCTCATGTGAAGTAGATTAGGAGCCAGAACGAAGAAGGTGAAGCAAGTGACTTTGGTTCTTCAGATGTGGGTACCAGTGTTGTTCAAAAGGTTGGCTCTGCTGAGTTGTCTACTGGTGGTGTGAAATGTGATACGGACATTGGGGTAAGTGTATACTAGTCAGTGAAGTTTTTTGTATGTATGGGTGACTAATTAGAACAATGTGTGCATACTGGTAGCGGAAAATGTTTCTCCTTTATGTCTGATGGGATGTACGGTGGTCCAGTAATCATGGTAGGAAAATTGTGTTTGCCTATGCCCATAGGAAATGAGGTACATCCAATATCATGTATAGTGTGAGTTAACTGGTGTAGCATTTCACCAAATGGACTTTTTTTTGATCTACCGCGAGGTCTGCTACAATAGTTTCCATGAAACATGAAGAACTTCACAACAAAGCAGGTGCAAAAAGCCAATTGTGCCCTTTGACACTGTGTGTTATATGCCCCCTAATGTCTATATGACTTTTTTAGGTCAGTAAAGCGGGTGTAAAATATTATTTGTTTAGCATTGTTTTCTATTTTCATTTTGTAGGACATTCACAGGGACAGCATAGTTTTTTTTCCTCGAGTTGTTGGCGGAAGTTCACCAGAAACTGGAAACCATTTTATTCTCTGGGTATGCCAAGTTAAATTTACATTGGAATTATTTCAAATCTAAAGAGTTATTGAAAAAGCAGCAGTAAGACTACAAAGTAAACTGATTTTCAAATCTGTACTGATAAACATCATAAGCAGTCACATTGGCACACCACTTTTTTGAGAAAGTGAATTTGTGGGTGCACAAAGTGACACACATCAAAAAGATTTGAGTCACAATAAAAGTTCGAGTGTAAAAAGAAAGTATTCTATCTGGTATTTGAACAGTGGTGCTGTAGTGCAAGTTATGAGCACATACATCTTTTTTGAATAGGTACAATAAGATATGTACTTTGTTCAGCCTTTGCACATGTCAGTGGACAGCCTCTATACTGCAGGGGTGTGCATTTTAAACTTTGTTAATAAAATCTATGCTTTATTGAAGTAATAACTCATTGATGTTTTTTTTAGTACATTTTAGTTTTTTTTTATTTAATCATCGCTTATTGATATAATGGCTTTGCAAATATATATATAAATGAATGAGTATTCGACAAACATCGTATTGTTTTTTTATTATTACGTTTCGATGTATAGCAATATTTCACTTGATTTTTTGCAGATTTTTAATGGCAAAACACATATAATACAAATTTTTGATTCCTTGGCCAAATATAAAAGTATTGATGCTAATGACATGAACATCCTTTGGTAAGTATCACCAGCACACCTGTAAAATTATTATTATCAATAATTGTACAATAATAGTATAACCACTGTGGTATATTTATCAGAATTGTTCCGTTGTTTTTTATAATTCAGTAATGTTTTCAAGAACATATGGGATCTTCAACAGTGGAAAATAGAATACCCAATACAATGGAAACAGACAGACAGTGAGAGTTGTGGTGTATTTGTCTGCACTGTAAGTTTACATAAATAACTTTATTAATTGTCTATTATTCATTTCCATGGATACACAACAGCATATTTTTTTCTTCAATTATTAGGCAGCTGATGTTGTCAGTCGGGGTATCTTAATGTCATACGAAGAATTATCTGCAAATAATATGCAGCACCTAAGAAGATACCATGCTTCAAAACTCATGTTGATTCTTCGAAAGCAGGCATGAAAATTTATTCATTAATTAGATAATAAATACTAATAAAATATTTCAATTTTTTCCTAGTGTAATAATACAATTTTTTTAAAGAATTTGGTTAACATCATACATCCAAATTTGATGTGTGTACACATAATATTTATTTCACTGATTATTGTTGAATAAAAAAGCGCATTTTATGTGGCAGGTGAGAAAATGAAATGTTACTTTGTGTAAAATAAATGCAAAGGACATACTATACGTCAGTTGAATGGTGGATATGAGATCATCAACTGTACTCAAGAGTTATAATCATATTTGGTATTGGAATGTCACTTCTTAATTAGGAGAAACTTGCCCCATGCATCAGCTTCTCTTGAGAATAAAATGTCATACTATGTAGCTCTGCATTATTTGTCCTCCTGTTACAATACAATTGATAAACATTATGACTTTTCTTTTCTTTTCAAAACATGCATTGGTTCAACAAAATATGATAGTATTCAAATGCAGCTGAATGTTTAAAGCCATGATGTGAACATATGTCAAATCCACTTATCACAAATTATCAAAGTAAAATGTCAACAAAAATCATTTTTGGATCTAACTGTAGCTCTGTCTGAGTTTGAAGTTGTGGATTGAGTGACAATGATTCTATTGTTACATCAACAGCAGATTTAAAATAAAGTATCATACAAAATAATAAATTCCATTACATTAGGTACATTTTGTGACATGACTTATCAATTTTATGTTAGTATTTTATGTAGTTACTTGTAAGTTAAATTAGCAATCAATTATTGTTGTTAATGTCTTACCTTTAAAAATTTCATTTTCAAATAAATGATGAAGTACTGTTTTTTTGTTCAAACGCCAATCTTGTCAGTCACAATTTCCTGAGAACGGTTCTTGATATTTTGTTGTGAATTGTTACTCCCATGTCAAAACATTTTATCATGCCAAAATAGAGCACATAGGCATTTATGTCCGCATGTAGTGTGGCACCATATGCTATTGTACTCACTACATTTTTTTACCATTAAAGAGAATAGTTTGTCTTTGGCAGAAAACCATTTCAATGACAGCAAAATAAGAGAAAGTTAAGTGCATGCTTTCATAAGTGCAAACTATGTGAACAAATACCATTGGGGAAAGCAGCGTTACTCATAGTGTAAATCACAGCTATACACTAACCGCACTGAACATAAACATTTAAAAGTATATTGATCTTTTATAGGGCATTAAGAAGGAGAAGGTAGCCCCACTTTCCAAAGAGAGTGGTCTGAAAACCGAACAGTTATTGCAAAAAGAAGAGACTGCAGGAGCAGAGCAAAGTGTTGTCCAAAACAGGGAGACAGGAAAGAGCCTAGTTCGAGGAATCAATGGCACAGAATGCATTGCAGCAAAAGAGATGGTCTGCCTATACCAAGAGAGTACTGATTTTAAAAAAAAGTAAGTTAAGTAACGTCTGTTAATAATATAGCTATATATTATATAAATGTTAGTTTGTGACAGTGACTAGTACTTGTATGTGTACACAAATAAAAACGTGCAACTAAAATAATAATAGTTTTTTACAGGGGAATGTATGCAAGAGAATCTATAGTGATCTTGAATTATGTTATAAATATGTAGCTTCCGTCCTAAGCTGGAAAAAAAAATAAAGCACGCTTCGAATTTTTATTTCCATTTTGTTTATGTTGTTCTGAGTTTTGAGATTTGGAGATAATGTTAACAAGTACCAGGGGCCATATTCACAAGGAGGTTTATCTCTGCTTTTTTGGCTTTAAAAGCCAAGAAAGCGGAGATAAAATTATCTCCCTATTAGCAAGCTGTCGCTAACACCAGTTAGCGACAGCTAATAGGAGATAGCGGCCATCTTCAAACCCGCTTTGCATGTCAGTGATATTTATCACTAATGACATGCAAAGTGGGCGTGCCAAGATGTTAGTGACTGGAAACATCGCTATCTCCTATTACCAACTTTTTGAGATATTAGTGCAAAGCAAGGAATATCTCCAAAAGCGAACACCTTTCCAGGAGCAGTTCTTAGCCATGTTATCCAATGGGAGTTTGATAACATGGCTAAGAGAATTAGCTTGGTAATGCATGAATATCGCTGACTTTTCAGCCATATTCATGCATTGCGGCCATTTTTTATCGCATTTGCGATAAACCTTGGTAATACCAAGGTTTATCTGCGCTAAAAATCGCCGCCGCCCGGCGATACATTTTTTGTCTCTAACCAAGCAATAGCGATAATTATCGCTATTGCTTGTGAATATGCCCCTCAATGCCTGGAAAAGTGATGTAAAAGATGGACATTGTATTTTAAAAATGTTATAGTCACTGTAGTAAATGTGTTCTCAAAATATATTTGCATCAACAGGTCACTATATCCCAAAGAACAAAAACTAGAATGGATAGAGTGCGAAAAGTGCAAACAGTGGTTACATTCAGACTGTGCAGATGTGCCAATTACAGAACAGTTTGTTGACACTCTATTTTATTGCGGATGCCACAAAAAATTTCCAATCGCATTGGACAGGTAAATATACAGTTTAATATTGAATATATGTAATTATTTAACCTGCTTATTGAAATTGAAGGTGCAAAACTATGAGTCACAGTAAACTTGGATTATTGAAAAGGTAGTTTGTACTGCATACCTACACATTTATATTTAATGAATGATTCAAGTGATATCTTTACTGTTCCTATTACCATGTTTGCATGGTGAAATCCATAATAAATGATTAGGTGTAGATATATCTTCCTATATAATTGAACAATACATTGAAGGAAAATATGAGCAATGGAAACTTCGGAAAAGTAAGTAGTGATACTTGAAATTCCCACATTTGAAGTACAATCGAAGTCACCAGTTGAGGTTAAAGAAGAAACATTATGATTAATAGTTGAGGTTTAGAGGTAGGATGTTCTGCGAAAAGTAAAACATGCAAGACGTTGAGGCTAAAAACTGTTAGGTAGGACAATTGCTACATTTAAAGAAACTTAAATGTATGCACATAAATTATTTGTCATTCAGCAGCATTCGAGAATTACTCACATGAATCTATAAGTGACATAATTGGTATTGTGTATTCTTAGAAATCTTCTTAGCTTTTAGAAATGTTAGTCAATACTTCACAATAAACAAGTCTTTATGAGATGATTTATTTTTCTTTTATAAAAAAAAGAGCACTATGTAATTCACAACAAGAAAATTTTATATTTAAATTTTGTCACATAATTATTGAATTTGTGGTTAAGAAATGCACAAGAAGAATTCCAAAAATTCTGAATCTGTTGATGGCATTGATTGTAATGATGTTGAATTTTTAAAATATGATGATAATTGAAAATATTAAAAAAAGATTTTATGGGATAGGCATTATTGTTTTAAAAATAATACTGAATAAGTATTACTGTAAAAAGACTCATACATAGACATTAATTATATTCAATGGTTATGTTTTTCAAAATAAAAGGTTAAATTGTCAGACAATCGAATAATATGAATTTATTAATTTGTAGGCTTAAAAAAACCTTGGAAGACAGAAGCATTGTGAATTTACTTACTGAAGATGAGATAAAGGCTCGTATAAGATAATGAGTATTTCTATGATTTTTACATTTTGTGCGTTTAAAACATGTATTCATTAACACCAATGTACTGAAGGGAAATACCTTCAGCAATTATATGTATTATGTTCAAGAGCCATGACTAAAGGAAGGTGGCATGTTGTTTGAAAATTTGTAAAAATGTTGAAAAAAACTTATCTTTATTCATTTCTATCTTCTCTGAAAAAATGTTTTTATTACTTACTTTACTAAGTAATTATGTACCTTCTAGTGATATAGCAACTTTTTTTTAAAAAAACCAGTTTACTTAATGACATAGTTTGGTCATATGCATTTTTTA
Source organism: Lissotriton vulgaris (assembly GCF_964263255.1). NCBI lineage: Eukaryota > Metazoa > Chordata > Amphibia > Caudata > Salamandridae > Lissotriton > Lissotriton vulgaris. Next base: position 320,262 of record NW_028248507.1, on the reverse strand, counting down.
ATTAGTTGACAGTGTTCTCTCAATTTAATGTACTCAAACTCATGGTCAGGCTTCCAAATGAGAACCTGGCGATAATTATTAGCGGAACATGTGGATAGGGGTTAAGTATATAGCAATGTAATTGAGTCTTAAAATAAATCGAGGCCTGAGATAATTGAAGAAAAAATTAGTAACTAAATAAGGAAATAATGTGAAGTACTTTGGTGAATATCATAAAAGAGCATGTTTTTGACTCATGAAGTAATAAACAAAATGTACTACAAGACCCAGAGTTAAAAAGGTTTGATGCAAGCCCATGGTCACAAATTACACGTCTATTTAGAATCAATATTTCGTAATATTAATATAGTACTAATAACAATCTATAAAATGCTATTTAGTGTGTTAGCCTTGCACTTTGTATCAGTACATTGAGTGTGACCCACATGTCGATATTTCATTTATGTGCCTACTAAGAGAGTGTCGGGTGGGTTTTCGTAGGGGTGGAGGGTGGGACCGGTTGTGAACGGGGTTTGTTAGTTTGTTCCAGTACATCGACCAAATGAAAAATCGAATTCACTATGTTTCTATATATGCTTGGAGCAACCGCATACATATACCAACGGAATTTACACTGAGATTACATGAATGAAGTTGTATGCTATTACTGCTCTCAAAACTATGCTAATAAACAGATTTTTAAAAAAAATGCTATTTACAAACATAATTGTCAACTGTAACCTAACCTATTCTTTCCTCTGGGGAGGTCTCTGTCCAACTGCGGAGGGTGCATCAACTGTCATACAGTGTAAATGTATGAGAAATTTGATATATTACTGAATGATTCTATTACGTTGTGTAATCATTAATATAGTAACATACCATGCAGGATGTCTACAAATAGCAACATTTTTAAATTGTAATTAGTATCTGGGTGCCTGGTGAAATTTCATTGATATTCCTTCAACACAGCTTATATAAGCAGTTACTAACTTAGATTGAGTTACAACAAATTTAATATGTGTATATTAAACATAAAAGTGACTCCTACTTAACAGAAAATATAAAGGAGACAATTGGTATATAGTTGCGACCTCCTTGGCTGAGGAGTGAGTGGGGTAAAATTAAACTTACATTTACACCGTCCGGGTCCAGCATATTCTCTGCTCCTGACCCTGGCAGTAACATGAACCAAAATCAGGCAGTCAGAGTCCCTTCAATAAAGCAATCATAGTACTCCAAGCAGCATTTTGATTGTTGCAGATGCCGCCAAGCCAGCGGCTTATAGAGAGGCCATGTTCTACATGCTGCCTTGCAGCATGCATGGAGCAGGACAGAGTGTGCATGACTAGTTTGGGTAGCCCCAGGGGGCTGAAAAAACAGTCTTTGCACATTAAGTATTGCTCAGGCACACCGCTCCTCCCCTTCCTTTTGCAGAGCCCACTCCGCCCACCCATCCGCAGGCAAAAATAAATAAATTGATAATAAAACAAAGCTATTACCATTTTATGTTTCTGCTTCTAGAACTGTGTGAAAGCAGTAAGGCAAGACTACTCCTCCCTAGTAGAGGAGCTCCCTCTGTTAAAGTAAGCATACATTTTCATCAGGACTGATACACAAAACCTTTGATATGATTATATGTAGAATGTTTCTGCCAAATACCTGGTTTACTCTTGAGTTACATGTATAAGTTGTCTTACTCCTAACATACTCCATGTGTGTGAATGTCAAGAGTAACTTAGTTCTTTATTTTTTGAGCTTGTGCTCATATTAAAGAAAGTTGATTTTTTTCAAGTCTTTTCAATAAGTACAATGAAGTAGAGCTGACTGTATTTATAATGTATAGTTGGTTAGTTAAAGACAGCTGACAACAAAACTTTAGGACATTCTCTGCTACTTGCTAAATGATAATACGGTCAAATTTGAGAAACATTGATTTGTCTAATTGTTGATTTGTTTTTTATCGTTAATAGGAACATGCAAACAATATTATAAAGGGTAAAAAGAAATCAAATAGAATGTTCCTTTTTTCAAACCCTACATTTATGCCGAAATTAAAACAAGAATTAAATAGGAGGATGACAATATTCAATGAAAATGATGTGAGTAAAGTATTATCTTTATCAACCACACTTTGTAATTGAATTATTATATGAAACAACGTCGCTAATACCAATACTATAACTATTTTGTATTGCAGGCAAGAAGTCTAACGGAACAAATAAAGAAAGTTCAAAATTTTTCAATAATTAGCCGAAACACATCACTCATGATTGATGTGTTATTACCAGAGGTGAGAGTTTTCGGTAATGAAATGATCACTGCTTTTCTAAATTGTGAATTTAATAAACGAAATAAATAATTTAAAAGTGTGTTTAAAACTTATTTGTGGTTAAGTATAAGAAATATAAGTAAATGCATATAAAATGCAAATAAAAAGTAGTTACATTGTTAGCCCACACAAATGACAAATCTGAGGTGAAGAAGTTGATTTTAAGATGGGAAACGTTAGATTTTATAGCACCTCATGAAATGCAGACGTGTGAATTAAATAACGCATTAACATGTGGATTGAATTGCACCTTCATAAGCATTGTGCAAATTGTTTATATTTGTATTTACTGACAGAAATGTCATAAAATCTACATAAGAAAGTAAGATTAATACAATGAGAAGATATGAACGACTGAAGATGATATAATGGAGAACGAGACCGCCCGCCATAAAGACGGGGATCCAGTTGGGGGAATTAGGATGTGCCCGCCGCAGTGGCGGGCACACCCTTCAATTGTGCCCGCCGCAGTGGCGGGCACACCCTTCAATTTTAGCATTGTGGCGAGAGGCCTAGCCTGCTCGGGAAGAAGGGGCAGAACTTTACGCAACATGCGAAGCAGCATCATGCACGTGGACGTGATCTTGTTCACGTGCATGTCCAGCTTCAAATAGGGCCAAATATAACCACCAAGTTGCGAGCCGACTCGGCGGCTGACACAGTCTCGGGGAACAACGGGGGCCAGAAGTTTGCCAGGAGAACACGAGGAACCCGGTCCGAGGAGCAGTACAGTACCTCAGTCTTGGTACTGTTAAACTGCAACGAGTTAGAACTGAGCCAGTCAGCTGTGGCTGACATGTATCGATGGAAAGTCTCCAGTGGGACCGCGTTCTTCCCTTCCAGCAAAAAGACCAACTGGGTATCAATCACATAATTAAATGCCGAGATACCAAATGATTTAATTAGTTGGACCAGAGGGCGGAGGTAAAGGTTAAAGAGTATAGGGCTGATGGCAGAGCCCTGTGGCACCCCATGCCCCACTCTCCGCACCTCCGAGCTGAAAGGTGGTAACGCCACCACCTGATGCCGGTTGTCCCTTGCACTTGCCGTGACACCACACTCCTCCAGCCTCCTGATAAGGGTAGGATGGCTGACCGTTTCGAACGCGGCCAACATGTCGAGCAGCACCAAAAAGGCTGCCCGACCACTGTCGACCCGCGACCGCAAGTTGTCAAGCACGGTCACCAGCGCGGATTCCGTCCCATGTGCTGGGCGAAAGCCAAACTGTGCCTCATCAAACCAGATGTTTTCTTCCAGGAAGCCAGACAAGGAGCGGGTCACTAACTTCTCCATGATCTTAATGGGGAAGGGAAGAAAGGAAATGGGTCGGTAATTAGACAAGCAAGCGGGGTCCAAGGTGGATTTCTTAAGGAGAGGTGATACCACTGCCAGTTTCCAGCACTCCGGGAACGTTGCAATATCAAACGACTATAGACAGATGGAGTACAAGGGCTGGAAAAGTTCGTCCTGAAACACCTTCCAAAATTTAGGGGTGAGTGGATCAAGCGGGGAGCCAGATGACACCGTCTGTGCCAGACTACAGAACTCCTCAAAGTAGGGGATGGGAAAGCAGCTCAGCTGGGGTCGACTGGACACAACGTCCGGAGCTCCCAAGCTGAGAGCAAGACCCCTAAGCTGGGATCGACTGGACGAGTCCGCCGGAGATACCAAACTGAGGGCATGACCACTCAGCTGGGGTCGACTGGACGACACATCCGGAACTCCCAAACGGAGGGCAGGGCCACTCAGCCGGGGTCGACGGGGCGGTACGTCCAGAGCTCACAAACTGAGGGCAGGGCCACCCGGCTGGGGTCGACTGGGAGGCAAGTCCGGAGCTCCCAAACCGAGAGCAGGACCACACAGCTGGGGTCGACTGGGCGAGCCGTCCGGAGCTCCCGAACCGGGGGAGGAAGGTACTGGGCTCAATAAACATTCCAAGATCTTAACGATCTTCTCCTCGAAGGCGCAGGCCAGGGAGTCGCACAAGACCTGCGACGCATGAACATTATTGACCGTGCATGAAGGATGAGTCAGGTCCCTAACAATTTTAAACAGTGCTTGCAACTTGTTGGAAGCCTGATTCAAGGTGGCTTCCAGATAGGACGCCTTAGCCACCTTAATCTGTGTCTTATATTCCTGCAGGGACTGCCTAAAGATAGCCTTCGCCGAGTCAGAATACTGCTTCCTCCACGCCCTTTCGGCGCATTTGCAGCTAAGGTTTAACTGCCGCAGGGCGTTTGTATACCAGGGGCTCGACCGATTCAGCCTGCCCCTTGACCTACGGAGTGGCGCTACCTTGTCCAAAGAGTTCGAGATGGACTGACACAAGGTGGTATAGCTCTCTTCCACTGAGTCACTCAAACTGAAGTTGCCCGGTAGTAGTCTGGGCAGAGGCGAGGCTTTTAGGAGTCGAGACCAAGGTCTGCCCAACTTAGCCTGTCTAGATCCAGCTTCCACCGAGGAGTGATCCCCCAAATAGAGGGAGAAAGCAACCATCGAGTGATCCATCCAGTATTGACACAAGATGTCATCCACCGACACAAGTTGGGTGTCTGCGAAAACTAGGTCCAGAACGTGGCCCTTCCGATGTGTGGCTGACCGGACCAGCTGTTGCAGCTGGATGTCATTGCAGGCTTGGGACAGAGTGGAAAGCGCACTGTCCAGCGGGCCACCCGACCACAGGTTAAAATCCCCTAAGACCACTAGCTTAGAGGGGGTGTTAGAGAGGTCGTAAATCAGGTCAATGAAGTCAGGGAGGGAAGGTACATTGCCAGGCGGACGGTAGCACAAAACGCCGAGCAAAAAGTCTTCTCGTGATTTTTAAGAGAAAACCCCATCAATTCAAAGCCCGACACCTCTCTAATCTTAAACTGGGAGAGAGCTAGCATGTCTCAATAAATTAATCCAATCCCACCACCCCGGTTCTTCACACGAGGGGTATGGTTGATCTAAAACCCTGGAGGCTAGGCCAAAAACCCAGTTCAACCTCACAGTCCTCCCGCGTCCAGGTTTCCGTTAGAACCTGAACATCGAGCCCCGCGGACTCGATGAGGAAGGCGATGTCCGTGTGGTGCTTACAAAGGGACCGGACATTAAGCAGCCCATAGGAGAGGTGACAAGACATCTGAGAGGTGAATCTACATCTGAGATTGCTTTTTATGCATGTATGCTGTCATTGAGCATGGGGCTGTGAAAAAATGCCTTGAAATTTAAGAGGGATAAAACACATCTTCTGACTTAGAACCTTTGTCAATAACTGAAAATAGTAATTGATGCGCTTCTACTTTGAAATGGGCTTCTACACCGGCACTTAATCTGATATAGCACTGTCTTTCTTCATAAAATTTTAGTTGACTTTCTAAAAGCAAGTAAATTTAAATTTAGTGTCCTGTTTTTTCTTTTTGGCTTGCAAACCTGGGTATGAAACATAGTGCTACCATTCTTTCTCAGGTAAACTAATGCAATGCACTACATTTGGCTTCTTTCTTAAATGTTTGGCCCTGTTTGCAACATGTTCAGAAAAGGGCAGTTAAGATTCCACTTGCTGTAAATTGACACAACACGGTCACCCAGACATTGTCCACAGTTTACACTGTCCAGCATTAACTAAGATAAAATCCAAACCAATCTTTAATATCGGCTGATGCCCTGTTACTGGATGTTCCTCAAATTAAGTTTGCGCGTAAGGGAAGGAGATCATTAGCTTTTCAGAACCAACGAGGTATGTAAGACCATTGCACCTGCAGGTTGAGCACAATAACCTACAAATATTTAAGTTTCCGAAAACTGGTATGTTCAAAAAAGTAGTTGTGTCTATAGTCCAAGGCATTCTTTATTGTATATATTTTGTACAAATAGTTTTTCTCTACTAAAAAGGCACAAGCATCTTTCTGAAAAATGTCAAAGTAAAGATTATATACTTTTTTTTGTGACTATTGACAGGTAATTAGTACTAAATTGATGCAAAGAGTTTACATTTATATGTAATATTTTGCAAATATTTATTTAAAACAATTTTTATAAGGTTTACTTACCTGTTCCCAACCTAAAACCCAGGGATGCTAATTTGCATTAGCTATCCGGCAAATGCCAAGTCACTCCTTTGAATTTGAAAAGTGTGAAAACTTCTCACAGTGCAGTAAAAACGGACTTGCATGACCTTTTGTGATTACTGACAATTTTGTTGGTATTATGTTTACAATGGCATAATAAAGTTTAATACAGCTTAAATAAAGGCTTCCCCAAAGTAATTATTGGATAATGGAAGCTTTAAATGCCATATTGTTAGTAATCATGCTATATTTGTGGCCATTTATATCATATTTATGACTAATCTTGGAATAATAATGTCTATGACTGACATGTTGTGAAGGATGTTATCATTATGATGGACATACATTGAAAAGTTGTGTACCTGACAAAACAGTGGACTTTCTTGAATAAAGTAGTCATCTTGAGTATTATTGAATAAAAATCTGGCATGTGAAAAACTAAACCTGGTCAGGCCAAGCAGAAAGTTTTAATGAGATTAGTTCGCATTATGAGAATCACAAGCGGGCAAATAGGGGTTATACTTGAAAAATGTTTCTGAATTAAAAATGTAGTTTACTTTTATGCCAGAACATTATTTAATTTGATGTGTTTAACCGTTATAAGATGTTCATATTAAAAAAGAAATATAATGCATTGTTATTGAAAGGGATGAAAATATGAGTTGGTGTTTAGCCATCTTCTGTGATCAGGTGGCCAATATGAATATTTGGGCATGTGGTGCATGAAAATGTGGTTATACACTTATAAGGGTATTGGGAAAGTTTCCAAAAACATAAATGTGAACAAATTATTTACCCCTTCTCTTTACAAGACATACCTTAGAATTTGTGATTATTATGATAACTGCCAATAATTCATTACATGTCACCTAAATAGCATTTCATCTAAAACATATATCATTGCATAAAATAATATAAATTAAAATGTGCTATTTAACAGTGTATGCACATTAACCTGAAAGTATGTAGGGTTCGATTATTTAGCCAACGATGGTAAAACATTGAAAATTAAAATAACCAGGCATTTTCCATTCAGAAACACAAAAGGCAAACGGATGTCCTTGTATGTTTAAATTGGGTGTAATCAGACAACTTGTAACAGGTTCAAAACTTTAGGTAGGAAGGGTAATACTAAATATAGAACTGATGAAAGACAACAAAAGATAAGCAATATTTAAAATCTGAAATAGTTGTACATTTAAATGTGTCTTTTCGTATAACATGAAATAAAAATGTTTGCAAGAAAAGAATAAAAATTAAGAAGCTTATCTTATTAGAAAAAGCTAATTTGCAACATTTATTTTGCATGAAAGTTTTGAAAACAGAAAATAAGTGTACACACTTAACACCTGCTTCTTAATACATCTTAAAAATGTATAGTTCTGAAAAATAAAATAAAATAGAAAAGTAATTATTGTATGGAATGTTTATATGGTATGATTACTTTCCATGTAAGCTTATTAAGCTAAAAGTATGTTGCTTTAAAAGTCAATTTTTTCTCTTTGCAGATGACAATCAAAATTCTACAAAAACATGAAGATTTAAATAGATATGAAGCAGAACTTGTACTGATGAGAGGGGACTTCCTAGACTCCAATGCAGATGAAGTAGATGATGTTGAGACATTTGAAAAATTGAAAATGGGCGCACTGAAATAAATTTTTTGAATGATTGCCTTGTTTATTAAAGTGAAAAATTTCATTGTAATTTTTTGACAACTTGAGTAAATTATTACATGTAACTTTAATAAAAAAAAATTTTTTTAATATTTATTGACTAAAATACAATATGTATAACTGTTTACTGAGGTTCAATTATAAATAAAAGCTTAAAAGGTTGTTCTTTTTAGTAATGAGATAAAAATACTATGAAGATATTGTCTGTGATGCCTATTGTGATTATACTTCATTTCAACATAGAATATTTATAAACAATTGAAACAAAGAACTTGTAACCATAAACAATAAGAATTGTATTGAACATCATTTTTGATTTGATGAACATAGAAATTAAAATGAATACCAGATTGTGCAATGTTATCATTAGGATTCTACATCAACTACAATTTCATATTATTACTAATTGAAAATACTATTAATTTAGAATGCACTGAATTGCTGTGTATATTTGTTCAAAAAAGCTGGCAAATAAAGCTAATGTCTGACAAAATTAAGAAGAACAACAAATGTAGTGGACTTTATGGAAATAAACAGTGCAGTGTAAAAAAATAACCTGCGATTTATCTTCAGGAGTTTTACATCTTTTGCATTACATATACCCAAAGTCTTACCATATCGGTTACTGTTGGGTGTACTACTCTATACGTTAAACATGCCTCACAGTTAAGATGAGCCTGTGCTCCTATTTTCAATACGATGAAATTGATTGATTTTATTTTGACATATTTAACCTTACTTCTAAGCCCCTAATGTTGTGCACAAATTGTACACAAGGCCTTCAAGTTAAATGTCACTGTTGGACTGCAGCACTGTGTTTCCCATCCACTAAACTTAAGGTTTAAAAAGAAAATGTGTGAATACCTGTAGAAAAGTGCAATAGAAAATATTATGGCTGGGGAGCCTTACCAAATAATGTTATATTTATATCCAAAAGATGGTCCTTGAATTCACAGTAATACTTATTTTTCTCGGTCCTATGAAGTGAGTGGCTAGAAGAAATAAGGCTTAACTAGAGGAACATGTAATTAACACACTTTCCAAGAAATCCAGCATCAATCTATATACAGTAAGCTTAATGTTATCTTAATGTAGCGACCAAAAATAACAGAATTGCATGTTTATAATAAGAGTTATGGATTTTTAAAGGAACAAAAAATCAGTGCTGAAAAAGAAATTGACAAAATAGCATTGAAGTCAATTGCAAAATCCACTAGTGACAATAGGTCACTTGCAGGTCGAGACTGCAGCGGCTCCTCCAGCAGAGTGAAACAGAGTGACCACACTGCTGTTTGAGCAGCGCAAAAAAAAAAAAAGAAAAAACTCAATGTTATTATCAGATATTTTTCAGTGTGAACTCAGAGCAAGGTTAGGGTGGTGCGGGGCTGGGCTATATGAGCCAGTGGGAGGAGAAAATATGTACAACATTACTGCACATGTCAGTTTAGCCTGCCAGCCAGGTGAAGAACTGTCCTAGGCTTCCATGCACTGCCTGAGCAGCCAAACAGGGCGCTCAGACTAATCTCGAAACTGCTGTATTGCTGGTGACAGCAGAGTTGTGATTGGCTTAGGGGATTGTGTGAGCCTGTGTGCTTCTGTTCCATGAAGCCAAGAAGACAAGACGAGAAGAGTTTGGAGTGTAACTGCACTGTAAAAACCTGTCTAAAGTACATTGCATATCCCGGCAGTGTGTACGGGAAAGTGCAGGCCTTCTAGAGGAATAACAGCTTGGATCAGATTAGATCTGGGCTGCTCATCCCTCCTACATGAGACCAGAAGTCCCGACATTATGTGGCTTAAAATAAAAGGTCAGAAGGGTGGTGATGTATTGTAGCTCTTTAAAGTCTATATAAGAGGGAAAGCAAATGGCAATTAATCGACCATAGAAAGACAGCTAGAAAATCAAATAAACAAGTGCCCCTCATTTGATAAAATCATTGCGGCCGGTGACTTTAACTGCACATTCGAGCCACTAAGCAGTGAAGATCTCCTAGGGATAATTGAAGAGGATAGCAAATGGTCAGTGCCCCCCCCCCCTAGTCTTACCACCGGTTAAAAGATGGTCTGAGATTGTAATACAAGTTAATACTATAATACTAGAATATGGCATAAGAGACACAAATGGCAGAACCCTATCCAACATCAGGGGGAAAAATACTTACAATAAACTTGCTTGCCCTTCCAGCATTGATTATATCTTGGTCGACTTACGCCTCTGGCCCAATGTCATGAACATGGAATTGGGCCTAACTATTGACAGTAACCACAACCATCTAATATTAAACTGAAAAAATCAATGGGCCCATCCCAACAAAAATTCTAATACCATTGGGAATTACCTCGTATCCACAAAGGAGTTAATTCTATCTAATTGTGGTAGGCGTCTAAGATGGCCCAAGGTCGCAGGAGAGGACCAAAAACAAAAGAACATCTCCTCAATATTAGTGTCAAAAACAGCCGAACTCAAGGCAGCTTGAGATAATGTCCGGGGGGGGGGGGGGGGGGGGGGAATATCCACATAATACGCCACGAGACAATTGCTCCGATTGGTGCACACTTCCTTGAAAGACGACGCAGTGGCCCCACTAGGAGCCGAACAAAAAGCTCCAATTCATGGTACACTGAGTCTTGCAGGGAGAAAAGGAGCAAGTACTAATATCTGCGGAAAAGGTGAAAAAACACACAATAGTAAAAATAGCGAGGATGGACTACAACATATCAGTAAAGCAAGCAAAACGTGATTGGGAAGAGGTACATTAGGAGGACATGAAAGTTTACTGTTTCAAGAGGGATTACGCCTCCTTTTGGGCTCTAATCAAGATGAGAAATAGGAGGGACAACATCCCAATCACGAACCATATTGGTGATGAGGCCTGGTGGGATGACTTTTCCCGACTGGACACGGAAGAACTAGAGGCCCTACCTCCCTCTCAGTTGAAGAGAATTCAGGTTCCACTTACAATTGAAGATACCAATCTCTTCCAAATGAAAGAGATTGCGAATGCAATTAAGTGTACTATTCCTGCAAAGGCAGCAGCCCCAGATGGTATACTGGGTGACTTGCTGTAATTAGAACTACAGAAGTGGGCCCAATATATCCTGCTTTTAATCAACAATATAATGAAAGGAGCAGAAGTCGCTATATCTAGGAAAGGAGCAGAGGTCATAACTATATATAAAAAGGGAGACGGCGAGGACACTAACAAATACAGGGCTATCACCCTAATAGATACCATGCAGAAAGTGGTTGGCAAAGCCCTTGTAAATAGGATTCAAAATTGGATGGAAGAGGAAGATGATCTTTCCACCTATCAAACAGGTTTTAGTAAAGGTACCAGTACAGGACTGTTTACATTACTTTGTTATATTGGAAAGTAGTCATAATTGTCATGGGAAGTCTTTACTTGCGTTCATTGAGCTTAAAACCAATTATGATTTAGTGCTGCAAGAGAAGCTATGGTGAGTGCTCCAGGAAATTGGCTTACCCTCATACCTTTTAAATATTTTAATACGCCTCCATGATGAAACCTATGCCCGAGTTAGATGGGGGCTCATGGGAAAAGTAAAGACAAGATACAGTTCAACAGGCGGTTTGCCAGGGCTGTGTGATGGCTCCTACCCTCTTTTCACTTTATGTAAATGGAGTGGTTAGTTTTTTTAGCCAATTTCAAAAATAAAATTGATCTAATTTTTGAAGGGGAAAAAAACCATACCCTACTGTTGGCCGACGACACTATTTTAATATCGAAAACCCCAATGGGCCTCCGGGAACTCCACACCCACTTTCAATTTTTCCTGTACACAAAGGGGCCTAATGATAAACATCACAAAGACTACGTTTATGGCTTTCAATGTGGGCAAACATTTTAATAACACTCTCACTAACAATGGTTTACCCCTTAGAGAGAGTCCATTCCTTTGATTAACTGGGTATTAGGTTATCAAATAAAATGCAATGGGGGACTCACATGAACAAAATGTTACTGAACCATAAGAGGGTGGTGGATTCCATTGGTAGGGACCAAAGGTTAACGTCAAGTAGACTGGTAGCTCCTTCACTAGTAGTCTATAAAGGTAAAGCTGTGAGGTCAAGAATTTATGGCGCTGAACTTTGGGGCTTCGAAAAAACTAATGAGATTGGACGATCAAAGAGTAAATTCTTTAGAGATCTGGTATCCGTCACTACCAATACACCACTCAAGCCCATACTCTCTGACATGGACAGACACACTTTTAGCGAGGTGGATATACTTTGCCCTATTCTATACTTGATAAGACTAAGACGCACCCCAGAACTCCATAGCTATGCGACGGTCCTTTCTGAGCTAATTACCCTTGATAACAACAAAGGTGTTAAGTGGCTTAAAGATCTAAAGGAATTACTGACCAAGCTGGGCTTAGCCAAAGCTTGGGCCAAGCAGGTCACTCCGACTAAGAGAGAGTTAAAAAAGAATTACTGGAACTGGGTAAATCACCAGGTCTTACATAAACCAATGCTTGTCTGACTATTTGAAGAGTTCATCCAGCATAAATCAGTTTGATCCCTGGAACGTTATCTAGATTTTATCAGGAAACACAGAGACAGGGCACTATATATGCAGTTTACATTAGGGTCAGTAAGGCTAAATACCAAACTGGGAAAATGGGACCCAACAACATCCAACCTATATAACTGCCCCTGCTGTGATGCACAACAAGAAACTGTAGACCATGTAGTCTTTGATTGCCCAGCCTACAAGCAAGCAAGGGCCAAATGGATCAAGCCTATATGTATTATATTTGGGCACTAGAAACCTCCTTGATGCTCTACGAATCATGAGAAGTGACTCAAGTAGGTCCTCGCTAGTATGTGGTGTTACAAAGTACCTGTGGATTATCCGTATAAGGGCACAATTAAGGAGTAATGTGCAAATAAATACCATCTAATCTGTGGATCGGAGAGATAATTTACACATAGGAATTATTTGCAAAGTACTGAAGATTAACTGTTTTGTATGGGACATGTGTTTTAGCTAATCTGTAATTTTAAACCTAATGAGCAAATGCCAATTAAGATATTAAGCGTAAATTTAGAGTGGACGGTATAGCCAGGTTTTAAAAACTTGTTTTTACTATATGAAATATTCATTTTATATACTTTTATGTGACTGTGAAATGCTTTTATGATAATTGCTATCGAATAAAGCTTATGCAAAATGAATGGGGAGCATGGAAGAGTTCCTGACTAAGTGGCTCATCCGGCTGGCTACTTCCATAGTTGTTGTCCTATTATTTTAACCTCTATGAAGCACGCATTGGAACGAAAAGCTGAGGACGCGGAGGGTAGGGCGCGCCGCAGCAACATTAGAGTCCTGGGTGTGCCGGAGCGATTGGAGGCGGGGAATGCCGAGCGCTTCCTGGAGGACTGGATTCAGACTCAACTGTGCCCGCATGGGCTATCAAATGTATTTGGCATCGAACGAGCGCATAGGGCCATGGTACCCCCCGCACCCGGGGGAGCCTCCGAGGGCATTGATTGCGAAGATCCTGAACTATATAAGTCCGGGATTGCATTCTGAAGGCGGCGAGGTAGACGGAGTCTCTCACCATTGAGAACAGCCACATATGCATCTATCCTGATTACACCCAACAGGTGCAAGAGCAGCGAAAGGCCTACCTGGGAGTCAAGCAGAAGCTCCAGGAGATGAAGCTACAATATATGCTGTTATATCCGGCCAAGGTCAAGGTGATATCTCAGGGCCGGGCACATTTCTTCGAATAGCCCGCTGAGGTGTGGGAGTGGCAGGAGATACAGGTGTGACGACATGCCCACGGGAGAGTGAGGGGGGCCCCGTGAGACCTGGGGGAACCATCCCCAGAGACGACGATGCGGAAGGCGGAGCCGTTGGGACCTTCCTTGGCAAGGGATGGTCCAGAGTCCTCGGGCGCATCCGCCCCTGGGGACGTGTTGGTTCCAGATACCCTGCAGGACATTGTGCCAGGTACAGACTCTACGGCTCCGGTGATCCCAGAGACTGGAATGTCTGAACTGCTGCAGGGGACGGCTCTGTCGTAAGGTACTGTTGGAGTGAAGAGTGTTGTGCTCTGCTTTGGGGGCTTTAGTGCTGGGCCTTGAGTTTGTATGAGGTACCTGGGAGCCGTGCTGTTCGAGCTTGAATGACGGAGAGGAGCGTAGGACCTGTATCCCGTTGGAACGACCTTATGTGGCGGTGTCTGTCTTTATTTTGGCTGGGGAGGGCCCTGCTTTGGGACTGATGCCGGCGGCCAAGCCCAGGTTCATTTCTGTACGTCTGGGTCCCATCGGGAGCTAAAAGGGGGGTGGGTGGTGTTTGGTTGGGTGTGTGTGTGTGTGTGTATTGGATGGGACGAATAGGGTGGCTGTGTACATCATGGCACCAGCAGGGGGAGGGCAGGATAGCGTGTTTTGTTGTTGCTGTCATCTTGCTCGTGGGTGGGGGTGGGGGTAGATGTTATGGGGGGTTGTGGGGTTGGGGGGGCTTGGGGGGTTGGTGGGGTTGGGAGGGGAAATTGTTGCTGGCATCGAGAGTACTGTGTTTCTGTTATTTGAATGGCTGATCAGATGGGCTAGGTCCCCCGGCCTGGATGCTGGTTGGGCCCGTGGGTGGCGGAACACGCCGTTTGTAATATATGTCCAGGTTGGGCGTGATCTCCTGTCATGGGTTTAAATTCTTAACTTGGAACGTGCGTGGATTGGGCACTTGCACTAAAAGATACAGGGTCCTTTCATTCCTCCGACGCCATGGCGTCTCCATTGCGTGCCTCCAGGAGACCCACTTGAACGAAGAGGGTGCCCAGAAGCTGTCCTAAAAATGGCGGGCCAGATGCTTCATTGATCCTATTCTACCTATGCCAGGGGGGTCCTAATCTGGGTGGCACCTGGGGTTCCCTGTGCCGTGATTGTGTAACAATAATAAATGCATGGGGCTAGTGGAAGACTGTATGAAAGGAAGGGCTATTTGTATTTAAAGAATGTAAATCGAGAGAAGATTTCTGGTATCTACAGTCCAAAGACAATAGAAATTGAGGAAGGACTGACAACCTTATTCTGTGACATAGAAACCTTTGGCTGGGGAACTTTCAGCAGAGTAGGTGGCTCACTGTGTGTGTGCAGGGGCTTTGAGTGAGTTTTGACCAGGGTTCAAACCCCAGGTGGGGAAAATGTTTTTTTATTTTTTTTTTTTTATTTCTAAATTCCACAAATGAAAGCTGTGCCTTTGTAAATGACCCCCTAGCAGTATCTGGGAGAACTATGGCCTCCTTACTCATAGTGCATGTCAGGCATTGATAATGGCATCCTGTGTGGCACGTGGATAGGGGGGACAGGTTTGCTATGAAACAATCACTTATTTAGTGGAATGAGAATTTAGGGATGATTGTGTAAGAATTGGAAATGCATGGGGCTAGTGGCAGACTGTATGAAAGGAAGGGCTATTTGTATTTAAAGAATGTAAATCGAGAGAAGATTTCTGGTATCTAAAGTCAAAAGACAATAGAAATAGAGGAAGGACTGACAACCTTACTCTATGACATAGATACCTTTGGCTGGGGAACTTTCAGCAGAGTATGTGGCTCACTCTGTATGTGCAGGGGCTTTGAGTTAATTTTGACCAGGGTTCAAACCCCAGGTGGGGTAAATCTTTTTTTTTTTTTTTAATTTTATTTCTAAATTCCACAAATGAAAGCTGTGCCTTTGTAAATGACCCCCTAGCAGTATCTAGGAGAACTATGGCCTCCTTACTCATAGTGCATGTCAGGCATTGATAATGGCATGCTGGGTGGCACGTGGATAGGGGGGACAGGTTTGCTATGAAAGAAATCACTTATTTAGTGGAATGAGAATTTGGGGATGATTGTGTAAGAATTGGAAATGCATGGGGCTAGTGGCAGACTGTATGAAAGGAAGGGCTATTTGTATTTAAAGAATGTAAATCGAGAGAAGATTTCTGGTATCTACAGTCCAAAGACAATAGAAATAGAGGAAGGACTGACATCCTTATTCTATGACATAGATACCTTTGGCTGGGGAGCTTTCAGCAGAGTATGTGGCTCACTGTGTATGTGCAGGGGCTTTGAGTGAATTTTGACCAGGGTTCAAACCCCAGGTGGGGAAAATCTTTTTTTTTTTTTTAAATTTTATTTCTAAATTCCACAAATGAAAGCTGTGCCTTTGTAAATGACCCCCTAGCAGTATCTAGGAGAACTATGGCCTCCTTACTCATAGTGCATGTCAGGCATTGATAATGGCATGCTGGGTGGCACGTGGATAGGGGGGACAGGTTTGCTATGAAAGAAATCACTTATTTAGTGGAATGAGAATTTGGGGATGATTGTGTAAGAATTGGAAATGCATGGGGCTAGTGGCAGACTGTATGAAAGGAAGGGCTATTTGTATTTAAAGAATGTAAATCGAGAGAAGATTTCTGGTATCTAAAGTCCAAAGACAATAGAAATAGAGGAAGGACTAACAACCTTACTCTATGACATAAAGACCTGTGGCTGGGAACCTTTCAGCAGACTACTTGGCTCACTGTGTATGTGCAGGGGCTTTGAGTGAGTGTTGACCAGGGTTCAAACCCCAGGTGGGGAAAAGCTTCCTTTTTTTTATTTATTTTTTTTATTTCATTTCTACATTCCACAAATGAAAGCTGTGCCTTTGTAAATGACCCCCCTAGCAGTATCTAGGAGAACTATGGCCTCCTTACTCATAGTGCATGTCAGGCATTGATAATGGCATGCTGGGTGGCACGTGGATAGGGGGGACAGGTTTGCTATGAAAGAAATCACTTATTTAGTGGAATGAGAATTTGGGGATGATTGTGTAAGAATTGGAAATGCATGGGGCTAGTGGCAGACTGTATGAAAGGAAGGGCTATTTGTATTTAAAGAATGCAAATCGAGAGAAGATTTCTGGTATCTAAAGTCCAAAGACAATAGAAATAGAGGAAGGACTAACAACCTTACTCTATGACATAGATAACTTTGGCTGGGAAACTTTCAGCAGACTACGTGGCTCACTGTGTATGTGCAGGGGCTTTGAGTAAGTTTTGACCAGGGTTCAAACCCCAGGTGGGGAAAAGCTTTCTTTTTTTTTTTTTTTTTTTAATTTTATTTCTAAATTCCACAAATGAAGCCTTTGTAAATGACCCCCTAGCAGTATCTAGGAGAACTATGGCCTCCTTACTCATAGTGCATGTCAGGCATTGATAATGGCATGCTGGGTGGCACGTGGATAGGGGGGACAGGTTTGCTATGAAAGAAATCACTTATTTAGTGGAATGAGAATTTGGGGATGATTGTGTAAGAATTGGAAATGCATGGGGCTAGTGGCAGACTGTATGAAAGGAAGGGCTATTTGTATTTAAAGAATGTAAATCGAGAGAAGATTTCTGGTATCTAAAGTCAAAAGACAATAGAAATAGAGGAAGGACTAACAACCTTACTCTATGACATAGATAACTTTGGCTAAGAAACTTTTAGCAGACTATGTGGCTCACTGTGTATGTGCAGGGGCTTTGAGTAAGTTTTGACCAGGGTTCAAACCCCAGGTTGGGAAAAGCTTTCTTTTTTTTTTTTTTTTTTAAATTTTATTTCTAAATTCCACAAATGAAAGCTGTGCCTTTGTAAATGACCCCCTAGCAGTATCTAGGAGAACTATGGCCTCCTTACTCATAGTGCATGTCAGGCATTGATAATGGCATGCTGGGTGGCACGTGGATAGGGGGGACAGGTTTGCTATGAAACAAATCACTTATTTAGTGGAATGAGAATTTGGGGATGATTGTGTAAGAATTGGAAATGCATGGGGCTAGTGGCAGACTGTATGAAAGGAAGGGCTACTTGTATTTAAAGAATGTAAATCGAGAGAAGATTTCTGGTATCTACAGTCCAAAGACAATAGAAATTGAGGAAGGACTGACAACCTTATTCTATGACATAGAAACCTTTGGCTGGGGAACTTTCAGCAGAGTAGGTGGCTCACTGTGTGTGTGCAGGGGCTTTGAGTGAGTTTTGACCAGGGTTCAAACCCCAGGTGGGGAAAATGTTTTTTTATTTATTTTTTTTTATTTCTAAATTCCACAAATGAAAGCTGTGCCTTTGTAAATGACCCCCTAGCAGTATCTGGGAGAACTATGGCCTCCTTACTCATAGTGCATGTCAGGCATTGATAATGGCATCCTGTGTGGCACGTGGATAGGGGGGACAGGTTTGCTATGAAACAATCACTTATTTAGTGGAATGAGAATTTAGGGATGATTGTGTAAGAATTGGAAATGCATGGGGCTAGTGGCAGACTGTATGAAAGGAAGGGCTATTTGTATTTAAAGAATGTAAATCGAGAGAAGATTTCTGGTATCTAAAGTCCAAAGACAATAGAAATAGAGGAAGGACTGACATCCTTATTCTATGACATAGATACCTTTGGCTGGGGAACTTTCAGCAGAGTATGTGGCTCACTCTGTATGTGCAGGGGCTTTGAGTTAATTTTGACCAGGGTTCAAACCCCACCTCGGGAAATTATTTTTTAATATTATTTTTATTTTTTTAAACAATTTATTTATTTTAGCAGAGTGAAACATAGTCCTTTGGAAATGCTCAAATGATAATAATGAAAGACCAAGTAGAAAATCTATGGCATATGTCACATCAGATGTGGCATATGCCACATGACTGAGTGACACGTCACATGCCAGACTTGGGCTCCAACCCTTACTGCTGCTCGGACCCCGTCCCACCTGCACGGGCCCTGAGGTGCAACTCTTTACTGCGCTCCGTGCTGTCGGGCCTATGCTGTGCTCCGTGCTGTCGGGCCTGTGCTGCTCTCCGTGCTGTGCTCCGTGCTGTCGGGGCCTGTGTTGTGAACTAAATAAAGGAATATTTCGCAAAGACTTCTGGTGTTTGATTGTGAACAGCGGTGTCTGTCCTCAGCGCATGCGCAGTTGTTCATCCAGACCTTCCTGAACGCGCGCTCCACGGCGGGAGGCCGTGTCCGTCCTCAACGCATGCGCTCCTGTCCTCAGCGCATGCGCAGTTGTCCATCCAAGACCTAAGACTTTCCTGAACTCGCGCTCCGCGGCCGGAGGCAGTGTCCGTCCTCAGCGCATGCGCAGTTGTTCATCCGAGGCCCTCTTTTTACCCCGACCCACAGCAGGGCCCACAGCACCCATATGAAAACCCAGGTGAGGTCAAGAGATACCAAGATTGTCTGGTGCTGGGAGGGTCTCGAGCCTGCTCTCCGGGGTTCATTTGTTGTTGTTGTCTGCATCGATCGATGATTATTTTGTATCAAAAATGCTCATTGGCCCTCAGTGGTGGAGTTGGGTCACTCTTTTGAAGGCCTCAGCAAACGGTGACATTTTGTCTGTGTGATGAGAAGATCGACTTGAATTCCGTTTGTGGCTTTCACCAGAGTAAAGGGGGGCAGCCCCGTCAATTGAAAGTGAAAGAACACACTCCCAGGCAGCAGCGACTGCGCCTCATTGTACCTGGGCCTGGGCCTGCACAGCAGCATCTGATGAGGCTAAAACTCCCCCAAATATGTCTCAACCTCACTAGGGCCTCAGTGACCAGGCAGCGGTCAGCCAATGCCCACCAGGTAAACAAGCATTGGCATCGCCAGTAGGTCTCGCCTCTGGGACCTTATAAGTGTTTAGTTATCCAGCACAATATCCTTGGTGCAACAACATCAACTGTTGCAAGACTAAACACTTATAAGGTCCCAAAGGTGAGAACCATTGGCTATGCCAATGCTTGTTTTCATTGGTTCCTGTTTGTGCCTTTTAGAGATGCATGCTTCTGTTTCGTCCTCTTGTCTAACTACTCCCGCCTTTTGTTGATCTAGATCACGGGTACTCACATTTTTCCCGGGGGCCGCAAAGTTTGGTCTATGGTGTGACCGAGGGCTGCACTGATGCCAGCGGGGGTGTTAAGTCTGGGTAGGGGAAACCCGAGTAGGACCCTAAGGTCATCAGAGGATCTTCTTATGCAACAGGGCAGAATAAAAAGAGCAAGATGGGGAGGAAGGTCCTTCAAGCATTTGGTTCCTAAAATGTGAAACACACTACCCAGGGACATGCGCATGATAACCAATGAATTAGCATTCAGGAAAAGACTCAAAACATTGCTCTTTCCCTAAAAACTCCCGACTTGACTTAGTCCACCGTAGTTCTGTTTCTCTTACCGCTGGGAAGCCTAAGGGCAGCTATGAATCTTACAAATACATAAACATCTTCTCTGAGCCTCTTGTCACAATGCATTTAAGAATAAACAGACTCACAGAAGAAATGTTGCAAAAATGTAACCGACTCACTCAGTAACCAAGAATGACTCAGCGAGCCTGTCTGTTCTGACACTTCTGGAAAGTTAGGGAAGGATTAGCAGAACAAGCTGCTTTTACCCACAGCAGTGAATGAAAGTATGCGCATAAAAAGCAAGTTACATTGCTATATTGTTTAGACAAAGAAGGTTCAAAACAATATTACACTTTGCCATGATTAGAATGTGAAGCATGATAATACAAAATGATATGCAGTTTGAGGTTACAATATGAATTCTTGACATCCTTCATTTAATTCATTCTGGCCCGAGAGGTCCGGAAAGTCTGGGGGAAGGAGGGCGTCCATGTTTTTTGCAGATAGGGAGTGGGGGGAGGGCTCAAGTTTTGTTACATTATTGGCCTGCACAGAAACTTAATACACAAAACGTTGTGAGTCAGCTCTTGTCACTGTGCCTCTCAGAGAGCACCCGAACTTGGAAATTAATTATCTGCTAGCTGCAGGAACATGAGTTATCCACAGAGCACTGTCAGGGAAAGCCATAAGCAGCAGCTAACTTAAAGAAACACTTCTATTCCCATTCAAGAGTGAGAGGACTGAAAGTAACAAATCCAATCCCATTCGAACGAACTTAAGAGAGATTTCGGGCTTATGGTTAATGGAACAACGTGCAATAACTTTTTCGCTGAAGAATCATCTTATGGGACTTGTTGCTACCGTATAGGCAAGTTTCAATCTTTTCATGCACCCATCGAGGGAAGACTGTTTTGAATTCTTAATGATCTTGTGCATGTATTGTTTTGTACCCGTTAATGGTAAACTGTGCTAGATAGATACTTGGTACTTGATCCATACTTGGCGTTTAGGAATCCATATTTGTATGTGAAAGACACTACTAGCACCTAAGAGCTTTTCGTGCACATTTAAGCACTCCCTTACCCCCTGCGCAGATTCACTACTAGCGTTAAACGTATACCAACAATGGGCAAAAGGAAAGCAGCGGAAGCTATCATAGGTAGGAAAAAAATCCCAAGAACACAGAAGCTGTCAAAATCAGCAGCTGAGAATTGCACGCTTGCAGCCATGTTAATGTTAATGTTAATATGGATTTGTTAAGCGCTCGTACACCCGGGGGCTTCATGGCGCTGTATGAAGGAACATAGCGCGTCGGTCACAGTAGAAATGAGGCAGCTCAGCAATGCGCCTGAGAGAAGAGCCAAGTTTTCAGGGAGTGTCTAAAACTGAGGATATTGTCGCTCAGTTTTAGTTGAAGGGGGAGAGAGTTCCAGAGGCAGCTGCAAGATGGTCAAAACAGCTGCCTCCGAGGCGCTTCCTCTTGTAGGAAGGGACGATCAGAAGGGATTTGTGGATGCCATTGATAACCTAATTGAAGAAGTAGAGAATATGTTGTCTAATGGTAAGGAGCCTAGCCTTAAAAGAAATAATACAATCTCTTCATACTATGGCAAAAAGGATAAAACCATAAGTGGAAGGTAAGCGCTGTCTAACAGAATGCACTACATACGGTAACCCTCCTAAAATTCAGGACATATTGACTTATCCAATAGCTAGGACGTTGCATCAGAGGGCAACTGGTTTGAAAAGCACATGCTTCCTAGGGTGTTCAGTTAGAGATAATGTCTGTGGGACTGAACCTCCAGAACAGAACTGTGAGTTGATTTATATGAAGAATGTGTATACTGGACTGTCATTTTCCTCGTCATCTCTTATGATATGTAAAATAAAACACAACACACCTGGAGGCCAACACATCTATCATACATTTGATTGTAAAATAGCAAAAGGCCAAGCAAACTAACAAGTGACAATTGTCTTTGCAATGGACGAGAGCATCCACCCTAGAGCAAGTTGGAGTACATAATGCTAATGCTACACAATGTATTTTTATACACTTTTCTCCTAATACAAGTCAATGAAACATGAACACATGATAGAAATATTTACTAAAACAACACTAATGAGTTGGAGGCAGGATCTTCTCTCGAGAGGAATGTGAGGAGTCCGTGAGGTGCAGATAAAAGATACACAGACAAGCTGCAGAATTCACTGTTTCTGGAAATAACACTTCTGTTTGTCAATGTTCAATTTACTACAAGATGCAGGAAAGTGCAGATGGACAACACTAAATAAAATAGTTCTGGGCCCTAATAGAATCATATAACTTTGCAGGCATATTAAGGCGAACAGTCACATCAAATTAAAATAAGAATATTGTAATTTGGTAATGTAATATATCAATGCACGTTGTGGCATTCATGTGTAAACAATTATCGATATTAAAGAAACTAGTATATCCAGTTATGCTTTCTCAATTCCTTCCTCCTGGAGGCCACCACTGCTGCTAGCCAGCTGTATTCAGCAGTGCATCCTGTGACCTATAATCCTGTATTTAATCAATACCAAAGGTCGTCAATGCTTCTAGCCAACTCCGGTCACTGGTGCCACTCGCACCCCACCACCCTTGGGCCTCTTATTCTTTTAGCCAGCTCCCGTCAGTAGTGGCCCCTTGGGCCTTTATGTAAGCCTACTAGCCAGCTCCTGTTAGTACTGGCCCCTGGGACCTGTTATCATTCTAGCCAACTTGAGTCATTAGTAGCGCCTTGGGACTAGTGATCATACTAACCAGCTTCAGGCAGTATTGGCTCCCTGAGACCTATTATCCTGCTAAGTAACTCCAGTCAGTAGTGACCCCTGTACCTTAAATCCTGCAAATATTCAAAACCAGAGGTTAACTCTACTGCCAACCAGTTCCAGTCAATATTGACATGTATTGTTACCCTGCTTGTAATGAATACCAGAGGCCAGCGCTGTTGCTAGCCAGCTCCAGTCACCAGTGCCCGTCACATATTATCCTCAATAGGATCAAGGCCCAAGGTCTGTGCAGCTGCTAACCTGCTCTAGTCAATAGTGACCTCCCAGACCTGGTATTCTGCATCTAATCAACAGGACTTTGGCCATAATAACACTCACCCCACATCCTTATGGTTTATTAGCAATGTAATTTATTTACTTACATCATACGGTAGGTACCGCACTATATCACACGATGCCAAAGACAAAGATCAAAATCAAACCGTTCAGCACTCCAGCTTGTCAAAAATGACCAAATCACACCAAGCACTATAGCCTGCCGTATCACATGGCACACTGAGCCACAACATGACCAGATACCACGGCAGGGATTTGGGGCCACTAATCCTCTTTTCGAGGCATGTATGCTGTAGATGCACATGCTTTGCATACTCCTGCCATCTTGTGTTGGGTCCGGATGTTTGCAAGCTGTTTTTCTTTGAAGAAGTCTTTCCAGTCACGAGGTAAGGTGACTCCACATTTCGGTGATAGTGGGCATGGGCATCGACTCCATTGTTGGATTGTTTTTTACCCGAACCAGGTTTGGATGTGTATTGCTGCGCTCTGAAACCGCTCTTCGGGTTCCCCTCAGTGCGCAGTCCACTCTACCCTCAACGGTAATGTTTCAGTGTAGTGAGATGTTCATCCCTTCATGGGTTAGCGTGCCTAGTTCCCTGGCTTTCCGCAACGCCGCGTCGCGGTCTCTGTAATTTAGTAACTTAGCTATGATGGGCCGCGGCCTTGACCCGGCGGGTGGTTTCGGCGCCAGAGTCCCATGCGCTCTTTCCTCGATGAACACCTCCGAAAAGGTGTCCCATTCCAACATGGTGATTAGCAGTTTCTCAACATAGTGTTCCATTGGGCATGTGTTCGTGGTCTCAGAAACTTCCATTAGGCGGATGTTGCTCCTCCTGGACCTGGCTTCCAAATCTTCCGTCTTTGACGCCATGGCCACCAGCTGTTTCTCTATTCTCGTTTGTTTCACCTCCATTTGCACCTGTGAATCTTCAGCCTCTGAGATTCGTCGTTCCGCCATATCCAAGCGCTCTGTGTGCTTATCTAAGCGTTCTGACATTCAGTGAGGTCTGTATGGTGTTAAACATAGTTTGTATGGCGTCATTTGTGATCGCTCCTGCCTCTGAGGATGTGAGCGGGGCCTGCGCTTCTGTGGTGTTATCCTGTTATTTTCTGGCCTGGTCAAAAGTTATCTTCGACTGGTTACGGTCCGGTTTACCCATGACTCTACCGGTATTGATTATAGTGGGTCAGTTCAGGTGGTCTCTGTGTAGGTGGGGGGGGTAGAGAGTAGGTGCGCCGACCGGGGGGCGTTTCTAGGTGAAGGTCAGTGCAGTGGCGCTGGTGCGTGGTCAGGGTAAGGTTGTTGAGAGGCTGCAGCACCTCGCTCTTTCTGTTTCAGCGCCGGACCGCAAATGCTCACCTCGCCACCCCTAGTTGTGGGCTAGGTTCGCCCCACAGCTCCGCCTCAGTGAATCCGCCAAATATCCCGGTAAGTTATGTTGCAGACTCGGTGTCTGTCCCAGGCCCAGGCCCAGGGACCTGTCGAGTGTAGTAGCCCTGCGTCGTCTTTTTCGCGGCAGGCCGTTGGTCCCCCGGTGCGTGACCGATCCAGCCGCTGCAGACCAGCTTTCCACTGCAGTATGGTCAAAGTGTCCCCCTTTTCCAAGTGCTCAAGGCCTCCTCGTCTCTCACCACGCCAGCCAGATCATCAGGATGACCAGCCGGATCGCGGCCCGCCACCCAGAGTCTGGGGGGCCAGGTCTAGGCCCGATCCAGCCCGCATCGAGGTCCTTGCAGCAGAATTATTTAGCGGGGTTGGGGGGTGCCGCGCCAGTCGGCTCCAGCCTCAAAGTCTTCGGGCCTTGCTTCACAGTCGTCTTCCGGGCCTTTCCCAGCATCCGTGCAGCCCTCACCCCCCCAGGACGGATCACGATGTGGAGCGTCTCAGCCCCTGCGCTCCTGATGTCTGCAGCGGCCCAGGTGAGCAAAGCGGGGTTCGGCGAGTATTGCGGGTGGGACTCACCATGTAGCGTGGCCGACCTGTGTGATCTGCGTCGCGGGTCCCATTTTACGCGAGGCCGGGGCTTCGGCCTCGCATTGCCGTCACTAGGCCCCCGACTTCCTATCAGGTTCACGGGCTCCGGGACTTTGATTTTCCTCCCGGTTTCTGTCTCAGCTGTCCCGGTGCCCCCAACAGCCCTCGGCATGTGTCGGTGCGGGTTCAGCAGGAAAAAAAAAGATGGTTTCTTAAAGAATGCTTGGGCTCAGGCGAGGAGCTCGCTCAAGCAGTGGCCATCTCGCTTCGCGGCTAGCTCCGCCCCCCAAATTTCCTATGGAAATTAACATGGAGAAAACGCATTTTGGGACCCCCTTTTTTCTCAGCCCCCGCTTGAGGAATCACCCCCAAACTTTCAGGATAGGAGCTGACCTGGATAGACTTTTTCTGGGAGAATTTCAGGAAGATTTGTCAAACAACACCAAACTTATTAGCAAATCCAAAAATATTTTTCCTATGGAAACTTGGTTCTAATTATAACTACCTACTGGCCACCGCCAGTAGGTAATATATGTGTATATATATATATATATATATATATATATATATATATATATATATGAAACAATCCTCAGCTACCTCTCGCCCGGAGCCCAAATGCTGGAGACCGCTGCGCAGGAAGAAGGAAGGAGACCTCAGGTGCAGTGAGCAATCTTTTCTTTATTGTACCTTCAAGGAAGCGGCACACAGCATGACGTTTCGGCCTACACAGAGGCCTTGATCACATGACGCACGCTGGGAAAAAGGCAATTTTTAAAGTGCTAGTGCTAAGTGGGAATACATTCCAATTGGTAGGTTTGTGGTCACATGATGCACCTACTAATAGATACAGACAACAGACTGTGAATTTCAAACAACTCTCGGGATAATCCCTGGATTGACGTCATGTTGTAACAGTGGATACTGTATCAATAAAGTGCAAATGCTATTTCATATATATACACAGTGTAAACAAAGATCACTGGATAAATCCATTTGTGCAAATCAAAAACGATGTGCAAAATGCAATGTGCTTCATGAAGATCATACTTAACACACATATACTATATACAATATATACTCTGTACAAAGAAGTCATGTACAACACCTAATTAATAAATTAGTATATACAAAACCATATATATAAATTAATGAATCTTATATCATAAATATATAAATATATATGTTAAAACCATGACTGTACAGTGCATTGTAAAAAATATATATACAGATGAGCACAACACCGTTCACTCGAGATGAGATCTATAGTACGCGAGAATAATATTATAGCGTAAATGTTTTCGCTCTAATACCCAGATCGCAGCATCCCATTATACATGCACAGATTTGTTTACACATACGCTGAGCTGGAAAGATCACGGGCAGAGGAGATGTTGACCCCCCCCGGGGAAAAAAGAGAGGGGAAACCATCGCAGCCTCTGCCACGCTACCATCCACTATGCTCATAAATTGCCTGAACAGACCAATACCTAGAACCGGATGTACCTTAGTGAATAGTGAGTTACAAGAGGATAAACATGTGCACTTTTTTATGTGAAAATTTTTTTCAAGATTTTTAGTGACTCTGTGACATTGTTTTCTCCTACTCTTTCTCAGTAGAGCATGCTGATTAGTTCTTATAAAAGTGAAAGAAGCTCTTAGTACATCTTAGTGCAACCTAAGCCTAGGCTGCACCCCACTTTAGAACCATCCAACCCTCTGATCTGTACAGTGTTGACGACACTAATCTCAATTAGAAGACAGCCAAAAACACACTATTATCTATTCAGAAGCAACAGACTGCTCAACAGGGGAAGCTAATGACAGTACACGGCAGTATAGAATTATCATAAACACGTGTAAAAATCTTCGGTGGAATTCAATCCCCCCGGAGCTCGACAGTCCATTTCCAGTATATACCTGGTTTCCAGCTTTCTCAGGGCCCCGTCCCTATCTCCTCCTCTCCTCAGAGGACCAACACAGTCGATAGCGTAATAGCGCAACAGGGAACTGTCATTATTATGGTGTTCCTTGAAATGACGGGCCACCGGGTATGATGGATCACTAGTATTGATGGCCCTAATGTGCTGGAGTATCCTCTTGTGCACCTGCAATTTGGTACTACCAACATAACGGAGGGCACACGGACACTCCAGCACATACACCACATATTCACTCTTACATGTAAGTTGTTGTTTTATCTTACGTGCCTCAGAAGTGAATGGGATAGCATACTCTGTTTTATTCAATCCATGCTGGCAAGCCTTGCAGGATGAACACTTCCTAAAGCCCCTACTTTTCCCTAACCAATTTTTGCTGGTCAGGACTTCTGGGCTCGATTTAACTAGGGCATTCTGCATAGAATACGCTCTCCTGTATGTGATGGATGGGGTACTAGGTATTCTGTCCCCTATCACTGGGTCACATTTCACTAGATTCCAATGTTTGGAAATTATTTCCCCCAGTGCGGCCTGTTGCCTGTTAAAGGCCCAAATCAATCTGACTGGTTGATCATTAGTGGTGGTGGACTTTTTGTGGACCTTAGGCTCAAGGGCCTGGCTGCGTGGGATAGCATTAGCTTTGGCTATGGCTTTGTCCACTATTGCAGCCTGATACCCCCTAGCCAAGAATCTGGACCTACTGGCTTGCTGAGCCAGTTGGCACTGGGCTTCTGTGCTGCTTAATCGTCTTATACGCAGCATTTCACCAAATGGAATGCTACGTATAAGGTGAGCAGGATGATGGCTACTGGCATGGAGGATCGTGTTTCCTGCCGTCTCCTTGCGGTATAGCCTCGTTTCTAGACTTGTTGCTCCTGGTGTAACTGTCATGTCTAGAAAGTGCACCTGATCCCTGCTGATGTTAGAGGTAAAGTGCAGATTGTAGTCATTCTTGTTGATGAGGTCAACAAAATGTTCAGCCTCCTGGCGAGTGCCCTTCCAGACTAGGAACACATCGTCTATATAATGATACCACCTAACAATAGATTGTCTGGAAATGTCAGCGTGCGTGCCATGGAGAACCTGCCTCTCCCAGTAGCCCATGTGAAGACAGGCGTAACTGGGAGAGAAACAGGCCCCCATAGCCACACCCCTGACCTGCTGGTAATATCTATTGTTGAACATAAAAAAATTATGGTGTAAACAAAATGAGATCATTGACAGTAACATGCGGTTGTGGTCAGCCATGATAATAGGTCTCAGTCCTAGGTAGAATTCTATGGCTCTGAGTCCGTCTTGATGATTAATGCTCGTATATAAAGACGTGACGTCTAGTGTGATGAGCCACAGATCCATACCCCACTCTATATCCTGTATCTTTCTTACAAAATCATTGGAATCTTGCACATACGATGGTAACTCCTGAACAAATTCCTGCAAGAAAGAGTCCACATATATAGTTGTCTTCTCTAACAAGCCCCCACATGCTGCAATTATTGGTCTTCCCGGGGGCTTGTTTGGATTTTTGTGGATCTTAGGGATCAGGTATAGGACTGGCATGACTGGATGGTTGTTCTTAAGATATTTCAGCTCATCCATGCTCAGTAGGCCAAAAGATCTCCACCCCATGAGCAAGGAATGGAAGTCTTCCTGAGCTTTTTTGACCAATGAAATGTCGCTATGTCTATAACAGTTCAAATCATTCAGTTGGGAGAGAGCTTCTTCATGATTTAGTTTTCGTAGCCACAAAACTATATTCCCTCCCTTGTCAGCCTGTCTGACAATGACATTTTCATTGGCCTGAATTTTTTGGATAAGACGCATGTACTGATCATTTTGTGAAAATCTTTTCCGTTTAGAGTTGAGCACTTTGGAGTGTAGTGACTTAATGTCTTTGACCACTGCATCGTGAAAAAGGTCAAGATTATCATAGATCATAACAGGTGTGTACGTTGAGCGCGGTTTAAAGGACGTGAGTCCCCCCACCCTTCTCGGCTCACCTCCAGATGTAGCTTGTGAAGATGACTGCTCCGATCTGAGAGACTCAAGGGCTTCCAAGCCTGGCAAATCACGGGCCTGCAATCCATCTTCTCCAGCTTCAACCCTTGTGACACTGCTGCGGGTTTTTCCTCCAGCAAAATGTTTCTGTAGCTTTATTTTGCGGACAAATCTATAAAGATCAATTCTTGTGTCCGCATAATTCAGATCGCAAGGAGGACAAAATGTAAGACCTTTAGACAGGATGTTAATCTCAGAATCGGACAGGACCATGTCAGTCAAGTTGACAATGGAGGGGGCCACGTCCTTCGCTCCAGATAATAAGTTCACTTCCTGTTCCATCTTTTTGCACTTTTTTTCTTCCTCTTCTGCTGATTTGGCTCTTGCTCTGGATCTGGCCTTGCGACGTTGGTAGCCTTTTGTGTTGAGTTTTTTGTTCCTGAGCGCGACTGCGTTCTCGGGCGTAGGGTCCCTCGCCAGTCTTTCCTCACACAGTCCAACTCCTCTGCTGGCGTGAGCTTTGTAAACCCCAATTGCCTTCCTGATTGAGCAGAGTTGGAGTCTGAGTCGCTGTTCACACTTGAACTCAGGTTGGACTCCGATGAATCATCTTGCAGTGCTGTTCCATGAGCCTTGTTTGATTGATCCGCGGTAGTTGCAATTTTTTGGCCCCGTGAGGCTTTGATGGCATCATACTTTTTCGCAAAGGTGAAAATGCGACCTTCAGCATAATCAGCCTTGTCGCGTTGGAATTTCCAGGCTTTCCTTTTGCTGATGGATTCTTCTTCCTTCTAAATCCTTGCCATCATGTCACCTCTGAGTTTGTTGCATTCATTAGGACAGTCAATACTGGCTGCTTCAATGACCAGGTTAAGCTCCTCGATCTTTGCCTGTGTTTTTAACCGGTCACTCTCCGCGTAGCGGACCAGTATTTGGACTAGTTTGCGTGATGATTCTAAATTGCAATCAGCCCATTCACGGAGCATTTCCGGATCTGGATCCTCATAGCTTGGGGCCAACATAACCCGCAGGCCACGTGGTATTCTATTCACTTCCAGGTAGCGACTCAGTGAACGGTGCTCCCACCACTTGGAGAGTTCCCTTTTCATCAACTTCTCCAGTTTTTTAAAATGTTCACGAACGCTAACAACTTCGACTGCTGGTGCACTTGAGCTGGATGGTTCCCGGCGGGTGGTTTCGGCGCCAGAGTCCCATGCGCTCTTTCCTCGATGAACACCTCCGAAAAGGTGTCCCATTCCAACATGGTGATTAGCAGTTTCTCAACATAGTGTTCCATTGGGCATGTGTTCGTGGTCTCAGAAACTTCCATTAGGCGGATGTTGCTCCTCCTGGACCTGGCTTCCAAATCTTCCGTCTTTGACGCCATGGCCACCAGCTGTTTCTCTATTCTCGTTTGTTTCACCTCCATTTGCACCTGTGAATCTTCAGCCTCTGAGATTCGTCGTTCCGCCATATCCAAGCGCTCTGTGTGCTTATCTAAGCGTTCTGACATTCAGTGAGGTCTGTATGGTGTTAAACATAGTTTGTATGGCGTCATTTGTGATCGCTCCTGCCTCTGAGGATGTGAGCGGGGCCTGCGCTTCTGTGGTGTTATCCTGTTATTTTCTGGCCTGGTCAAAAGTTATCTTCGACTGGTTACGGTCCGGTTTACCCATGACTCTACCGGTATTGATTATAGTGGGTCAGTTCAGGTGGTCTCTGTGTAGGTGGGGGGGGTAGAGAGTAGGTGCGCCGACGGGTTCACTAGCAGCGCAGCGTTTGCAGTAACCGGGGGCAGGAACAATTACTCCCTACCGGGAGAGACAAACGACTTCCGGGTCAGCAGAGGTCTCGGCTTCCTGTAGTTCCGCCCGAGCAAGGGGAGGGGTCATCCAAATACCGGCGAAGCACACTGCCGGTCTGGCAATATGAAACAATCCTCAGCTACCTCTCGCCCGGAGCCCAAATGCTGGAGACCGCTGCGCAGGAAGAAGGAAGGAGACCTCAGGTGCAGTGAGCAATCTTTTCTTTATCGTACCTTCAAGGAAGCGGCACACAGCATGACGTTTCGGCCTACACAGAGGCCTTGATCACATGACGCACGCTGGGAAAAAGGCAATTTTTAAAGTGCTAGTGCTAAGTGGGAATACATTCCAATTGGTAGGTTTGTGGTCACATGATGCACCTACTAATAGATACAGACAACAGACTGTGAATTTCAAACAACTCTCGGGATAATCCCTGGATTGACGTCATGTTGTAACAGTGGATACTGTATCAATAAAGTGCAAATGCTATTTCATATATATACACAGTGTAAACAAAGATATATATATATATGGAACCAACAATCCTGTTCCGCCAGTAGAAGATGGAATCACTCCAGGTGCGGACCTCCAACCAGCCTCATTTTTGCAGCGCGTGAATCATCCCAAAAAAGGTACAAATCCTCAAATAGGTAGCAGAGAAAAGTTCTTTATTTTAAGATAAAGGACAAGTGTCCATCCGACGACGCGTTTCGCTCCTCCTGGGATCTTGTTCACCTACTCAATCAATCAATCATTTGTAAAGTGCACTACATACCTGCAAGGGTCTCAAGGCGCGGGGGGTGGCGCTACTGATCGAACAGCCAGGTCTTGAGTATCCTCCTGAAGGTCAGCAGGTCTTGGGTCTGTCGTAGGGTCAGTGGGAGGCTGTTCCATATCTTGGCGGCGAGGTGGGAGAACGATCTCCCACCAGTGGTTGTTCTTCGGATGCGTGGGACAGTGGCGAGTGAGAGGTCGGCGTAGCATAGCTGGCGGTTGGGGATGTAGAAGGAGAGCCGCCTGTTGAGGTAGGCTGGGCCAGTCTTGTGTGCGTGGGTGAGGCGCATGAAGGATATCCTCTTGTCGACGGGGAGCCAGTGCAAGTTTCTCAGGTGTGGGGTGATGTGGCCGTGGCGAGGTACGTCGAGGATCAGTCGTGCCGGGGGCGTTTTGGATGCGTTGTAGTTGTTTGAGTTTGGTCGGGGCTCCCGCATAGCGGGTGTTTCTGTAGTCGAGTCTGCTGCTGACGAGGGCGTGGGTGACCGTCTTTATTGTATCTGTCGGGATCCATCTATAGATTTTGCGGAGCATGTGGAGGGTGTTGAAGCAGGAGGAGGAGACGGCGTTGACCTGCTTGGTCGTTGAGAGCGTTGAGTCGAGGATGATTCCCAAGTTGCGTGCGTGGTCGGGGCTGTTCCAGTGCCGTCGGCCACAAGGAGTCGTCCCAGGCTAAAGGGTTGGAGGCGAGGATGAGGACCTCTGTCTTGTCCGAGTTCAGCTTCAGACAGCTGGTCTTCATCCAGTCGGCGACGGCCTGCATTCCTTCGTGGAGGTTGGCTTTGGCGGTGATGGGGTCCTTGGTGAGGGAGAGGATCAGCTGAGTGTCGTCGGCATAGGAGATTATGTTGAGGTCGTGCTGTCGGGCTACGTGTGCGAGCGGGGCCATTTAAATGCTGAACCGCGTCGAGCTGAGGTAGGATCCCGGGGGTACGCCGCAGATGATCTCGGAGGCTTTGGAACGGAATGGGGGGAGGCGGATGCTCTGGGTTCTGCCGGAGAGGAAGGAGGTGGTCCAATCCAGAGCCTTGTCTCTGATCCCTGCGGCGTGGAGGCGTCCGCGTAGTGTGCGGTGGCAGACGGTGTCGAAGGCGGCAGAGTGGTCTAGGAGGATGAGTGCTGCGGTCTCGCCGTTGTCCAACAGGGTCCTGATGTCGGTGGCGGCAATGAGGCCAGTCTCGGTGCCGTGGTTGCTGCGGAACCCAGACTGGGAAGGGTCCAGGATTTAGTTTTCTTTGAGGTATAGGGTTAGCTGTCTGTTGACAGTATTCTCGATGACCTTGGCCGGGAAGGGGAGCAGAGAGATGGGCCAAAAGTTCTTGAGGTCTCTTGGTTCGGCCTTAGGTCTTTTGAGTAGGGCGTTGATCTCAGCGTGTTTCCAGAACTCTGGGAAGGTCGCGGTCTCGAGGGAGAGATTAATGACGTTGCGCAGGTGGGGTGCGATTGAGCTGCTTGCTCTGTTGAAGACGTGGTGCGGGAATGGGTCTGATGGAGAGCCGGAGTGGATTGAGCGCATGGTCTTGATGGTGTCATCGATGCTCACGCTGGCCCAGGCTAGCAGGGGGTCGTGGTTGATGGCGTACAGAGGGTCTGTTGTGTTGCTGTCTGTTGGGGCTGTCTGTGTGTTGAAGCTGTCGTGGATGTCTGCTATCTTATGGTGGAAGAAGGTGGCGAGGGAGTCGCACAGGGCTTGCGACGGCGGGATGTTGTTGGTCTTGGAGCTGGGGTTGGAGAGTTCCTTCACGATGTTGAAGAGCTTCTTGCTATTGTGTGCGTTGTTGTCGAGGTGGTCTTTGAAGGAGGTCCTCTTAGCCAGGGGTTCTGGCTCTGGGCGCGGTCCAGACGTGGACGGGCGCAGACGGGCTTGCTTTAGGCATGCCACGGAGCGGCCACTCAGCGGCTAACATATATGGGAAGGTGGGAAGGAGAAGCAGCTGGGAGGCGAGAGGCGGGGGCAGCGAATGGGCAGTGGGCAGTCAGAGGGGTGGGGCCACAGAGGATGCAGCGGTGATGGCGGTGAGGGACAACAAAGGTAATAGAAGGAAAAGGGGCACAAAATCGAGGGTAAAACGAGTGGCACAGAAGCTTTGTTTGCCCTAAGTTGGCAGGGTATGCTCAGACGTGAGTCCCTTGCTCACTTGGCCACTGGATTCAAGATAGCCTGGCTGATGAGGATTATGAATCCGAAACCGGTCCCAGGATGCTTGTTTCCGGTCCAGGGAAGACATGGCTTGGCAGTTCGGGCTGGACTGTTCCCATGAGGCACAGGGTCAGACTGATTTGCATATGGCCATGTCTGAACTGGGGTGGCTGAGTGAGCTAAAGAATGGTGATGGATTAAACCCAGATCAGTTGACTGGGGGTGAGTTTTTGAATTGCTCAAATGCTCCGTCCATCATCCCCTTTTGTATCGCTTTGTTCGCCCTAAGTTGGCAGGGTATGCTCAGACGTGAGTCCCTTGCTCACTTGGCCACTGGTTTCAAGATAGCCTGGCTGATGAGGATTATGAATCCGAAACCGGTCCCAGGATGCTTGTTTCCGGTCCAGGGAAGGCATGGCTTGGCAGTTCGGGTTGGACTGTTCCCATGAGGCACAGGGTCAGACTGATTTGCATATGGCCATGTCTGAACTGGGGTGGCTGAGTGAGCTAAAGAATGGTGATGGATTAAACCCAGATCAGTTGACTGGGGGTGAGTTTTTGATTTGCTCAAACGCTCCGTCCATCATCCCCTTTTGTATCGCTTTGTTCGCCCTAAGTTGGCAGGGCATGTTCAGACGTGAGTCCCTTGCTCACTTGGCCACTGGATTCAAGATAGCATGGCTGATGAGGATTATGAATCCGAAACCGGTCCCAGGATGCTTGTTTCCGGTCCAGGGAAGACATAGCTTGGAAGTTCGGGCTGGACTGTTCCCATGAGGCACAGGGTCAGACTGATTTGCATATGGCCATGTCTGAACTGGGGTGGCTGAGTGAGCTAAAGAATGGTGATGGATTAAACCCAGATCAGTTGACCGGGGGTGAGTTTTTGATTTGCTCAAACGCTCCGTTCATCATCCCCTTTTGTATCGCTTTGTTAGCCCTAAGTTGGCAGGATATGCTCAGACGTGAGTCCCTTGCTCACTTGGCCACTGGATTCAAGATAGCCTGGCTGATGAGGATTATGAATCCGAAACCGGTCCCAGGATGCTTGTTTCCGGTCCAGGGAAGACATGGCGTGGCAGTTCGGGCTGGACTGTTCCCATGAGGCACAGAGTCAGACTGATTTGCATATGGCCATGTCTGAACTGGGGTGGCTGAGTGAGCTAAAGAATGGTGATGGATTAAACCCAGATCAGTTGAATGGGAGTGAGTTTTTGATTTGCTCAAACGCTCCGTCCATCATCCCCTTTTGTATCGCTTTGTTCGCCCTAAGTTGGCAGGGCATGCTCAGACGCGAGTCCCTTGCTCACTTGGCCACTGGATTCAAGATAGCCTGGCTGATGAGGATTATGAATCCGAAACTGGTCCCAGGATGCTTGTTTCCGGTCCAGGGAAGACATGGCTTGGCAGTTCGGGCTGGACTGTTCCCATTAGGCACAGGGTCAGACTGATTTGCATATGGCCATGTCTGAACTGGGGTGGCTGAGTGAGCTAAAGAATGGTGATGGGTTAAACCCAGATCAGTTGACTGGGGGTGAGTTTTTGATTTGCTCAAACGCTCCGTCCATCATCCCCTTTTGTATCGCTTTGTTCTCCCTAAGTTGGCAGGGTATGCTCAGACGAGAGTCCCTTGCTCACTCGGCCACTGGATTCAAGATAGCCTGGCTGATGAGGATTATGAATCCGAAACCGGTCCCAGGATGCTTGTTTCCTGTCCAGGGAAGACATGGCTTGGCAGTTCGGGCTGGACTGTTCCCATGAGGCACAGGGTCAGACTGGTTTGCATATGGCCATGTCTGAACTGGGGTGGCTGAGTGAGCTAAAGAATGGTGATGGATTAAACCCAGATCAGTTGACTGGGGGTGAGTTTTTGATTTGCTCAAACGCTCCGTCCATCATCCCCTTTTGTATCGCTTTGTTCGCCCTAAGTTGGCAGGGTATGCTCAGACGAGAGTCCCTTGTTCACTTGGCCACTGGATTCAAGATAGCCTGGCTGATGAGGATTATGAATCCGAAACCGGTCCCAGGATGCTTGTTTCCGGTCCAGGGAAGACATGGCTTGGCAGTTCGGGCTGGACTGTTCCCATGAGGCACAGGGTCAGACTGATTTGCATATGGCCATGTCTGAACTGGGGTGGCTGAGTGAGCTAAAGTATGGTGAAGGATTAAACCCAGATCATTTGACTGGGGGTAAGTTTTTGATTTGCTCAAACGCTCCGTCCATCATCCCCTTTTGTATCGCTTAGTTCGCCCTAAGTTGGCAGGGCATGCTCAGACGTGATTCCCTTGCTCACTTGGCCACTGGATTCAAGATAGCCTGGCTGATGAGGATTATGAATCCGAAACCGGTCCCAGGATTCTTATTTCCGGTCCAGGGAAGACATGGCTTGGCAGTTCGGGCTGGACTGTTCCCATGAGGCACAGGGTCAGACTGATTTGCATATGGCCATGTCTGAACTGGGGTGGCTGAGTGAGCTAAAGAATGGTGATGGATTAAACCCAGATCAGTTGACTGGGGGTGAGTTTTTGATTTGCTCAAACGCTCCGTCCATCATCCCCTTTTGTATCGCTTTGTTCGCCCTAAGTTGGCAGGGTATGCTCAGACGTGAGTCCCTTGCTCACTTGACCACTGGATTCAAGATAGCCTGGCTGATAAGGATTATGAATCCGAAACCGGTCCCAGGATGCCAGTAAGCCCTTTACACTATATGTCCATGAGAAAGAAGGATGTGCATTGTCAGTGTTGACACAGTCTTTTGGGGACAAGCAACGTCCATGCGCGTATTTCTCGTCGACTTTGGATCCGGTAGCTAAAGCGTTGCCGAGTTGTTTGAGAGCCACGGCAGCAGCAGCTGTTTCCATTCGATAGTCTGCTGGTTTAGTGATGAATAACATGTTAATTGTGATGGTTCCACATGCGGTGGACACGTTGTTAAACAGGACCAAGACGCAGCACTTAACTAGTGCTCGATTGTCGGGTTACGAGCTATCCTTGTTAGCAAGTCATGTGCACATTAAGAGGTGCAATACGTTGAATCCAGCCACGTTGTTGCCGATTTCAGTTGAGTCAGAGGATGTTGAGGAACAACATGACTGTTTCTTTAGAACTGAAGAAGAGACGAAAGGGAGGATAGACTTGAAGGACACTCCTCTTCCAGAATGTGATGGTACTTTGTGGGTTGATGGTTCGTGCTTCAAGCTTCCGAATGGTGATACGACTGCGGCATATGCGGTCACAACTTTGCATACGATTGTTGAAACTGCACGTATTCCACATAATTCAGCGCAAGCAGCAGAGCTGATTGCACTTACGAGAGCATGTGTGTTGTCAAAAGGAATGAAAGTGACCATATATACTGACAGCATGTATGCTTTTGGTGTGGCTCATAGTTTTGGACGTTTGTGGCGTGAACGTGGGTTTCTGACTTCGCATGGAGCTAAGTTACAGCATGGTCAGTTGGTGAATGAACTCCTTGAACAATCCTGGCAGGGGAACCCCAACTCCAGCTGGTCCTTTTGCTCCTCCTACGTATCCGTTCAAGGTTTTGAAACTAGATTTCATCCACATGGAAAGGTGCAACAATTTGAAATACGTACTCGTTGTTGTTTTTGCCTTTTCCAGATGGGTAGAAGCATATCCCTTAAAAGACAATACTGCCTTATCCACAGCTAAAGCCCTTGTCAAAGAATTCTTCCCTAGATTTGGGATGCCGAGAATGGTCTAGAGTGATAATGGGAGTGAATTTGTGGGTCGAGTGATGAAGAAAGTATGTGAAGCTGGGTGTCGTCTGCGTAGGAGATGATGTTGAGGTTGTGTTGGCGTGCGATGGATGCGAGGGGACTCATGTATACGTTGAAGAGGGTGGGGCTGAGTGATGATCCTTGTGGTACGTCGCAGATGACTTTGGTGGCCTCTGATCTAAAAGGGGGGAGGCGGACTCTCTGGGTTCTTCCGGCGAGGAACGAGATGATCCAGTCCAATGCTTTTTCTTGTATTCCGACGTTGCTGAGGCGTTGTATGAGGGTGCTATGACAGACTGTGTCGAAGGCAGCGGAGAGGTCAAGTAGGATGAGGGCAGCTGTTTCTCCGTTTTCCAGTAGAGTTCGAATGTCGTCTGTTGCTGCGATGAGGGCGATTTCGGTGCTATGTTTGGCTCAGAAGCCGGACTGTTAGGGGTCGCGGGATATGTTGGATTCGAGGAAGGCGGCGAGCTGACTGTTGACGGCTTTCTCAATAACTTTGGCAGGGAATGGAAGGAGCGATATGGGGCGGTAGTTCTTAAGTTCAGTGGGGTCTGCTGTGGGTTTCTTCAGAAGGGCGCTGAGTTAGGCATTTTTCCAGCTTTCCGGGAAGGTAGCGGAGTTAAGGGAGCAGTTGATGACTTCTCGGAGATGGGGTGCGATGATGGAGTCTGCTTTCTTGAAAATGTAGTGGGGACATGGGTCGGTTGGCGATCCTGAGTGGATGGAGTTCAGCAGGCGGATGGTGTCTTCAGTGGTGATTGGGTTCCAGGCGCAAAGGTTGATAGAGGGGGTTTTGGTTCAGAGGTGGGTGGAGTGGACTGGTCTCCGGACTGGTTTTCAAAGCTGTTATGTATGTCGGTGATTTTGTTGTAGAAGAAAGAGGCAAGGGAGTCGCAGAGGTCTTGGGAGGGAGTGATGTCGTTGGTGCCGGCGGTGGGGTTGGTAAATTCTTTGACGATGTTGAATAGTTCCTTGCTGTTGTGGGCGTTGTTGTCAAGTCGATCCTTGAATGCTGATTTCTTGGTGGATCGGATTAGTTGGTGGTGTTTGCGGGTGGCGTTATTGAAGGTGGTCAGGTTGTCAGTGGTTGGGTTTTTTCTCCAGGCTTTCTCGAGGGTGCGACATAACTTCTTGGATTTCTTAAGGTCATCGTTGAACCAGGGGGCTTTTTTGTTAACTTGCTTGATTTCATGGTTTTTCAAGGGTGCTAGTTCGTCGGCGCTGTGGGTGATCCATTGTGTGAGGTTGGTGGCTGCTTGGTTTGGGTCCGATGATTTGGCAGGAGGGTTTTGGTGAAGCGATGTGAAGAGCTGGTCGGTGGTAATTTTGTTCCAGTTTCTTCGGGGAATAGGTTGTGGGGGGTTGTGGGTCGTGGTCTTTTTGTAGTTGAAGTGAATGCAGCTGTGGTCCGTCCAGTGGAGAGCTGTGGTGTGATTGAAGGAGATGTGCTTGCTGGAGGTGAAGATTGGGTCGAGCTTGTGTCCGGCATAGTGGGTGGGGGTATTGACAAGTTGTTCGAGTCTGAGGTTGGCCAGGTTGTCCAGAAGGGTGGTGGTGTTGCAGTCGTTTTTCTTTTCCAGGTGGTAGTTAAGGTCTCCCAGTCTCCCAGTGGGCTGATGAAGTCAGTGATGTCATCGCTGAATTGTGTGCGGGGTCCTGGTGGTCTGTAGATGAGGTTGCCTCTGAGTGTGGTCTTGGGGTCAGTGTGGATCTGGAAGTGAAGGTGTTCGGCTGTAGCGAGGTCGTCGTCGGAACTGGTCGTGATGCGGATGGTGTTCTTATGGACGATGGCGATGCCTCCTCCTGTTTGGTTGGTGCGGTCCTTGCGGATGATCTTGTAGCCGTCCGGGATGGCTGTGGCGATGTCGGGTGCTGATGAGGCGTTCCTCCAGGTTTCTGTAAGGAAGGCGACATCCGGCGATGTAGTGTCGAGTAGGTTCCAGAGTTCAATGGCGTGTCTGTGGACCGAGCGGGTGTTGAGCAGGATGCACTTTAGGTGGTTAGTTTCGGAGCTCTGATTGGAGTCTGTGGATTTGGTGTGGGTTCTGATGCAGTCGAACTTGCAGGAGTGGCAGGTGAAGGGTCCATGGGTGTGTCCTGGGGCGGCTTGGTAGCAGCTTGGTGGGCGGCCGGGGTTAAGGGCTGAGAGGGTTGCGGCGTAGTATGTTATGCGGGCGGAGTGGATTTTGCAGGGGCCAGGGGGTCTGGCACTCGGCGCTGTCCAGGCGCGGACGGGCGTAGACGGGCTTCGCTGCGCGCAAAAGCATCTGTCATAAGTGGTTAGTGGAGGGGGGTAGGGCGAGGGAGGAGCAGCTGGGAGGCGGGAGCGGGGTGGAGAGCCGGGCTGGGAGGCACAACAACAAACAACAAAATGGCAGCAAGCCCAAAGCGAAACAGGACGAGATTGGGTCACGACCTTAGTTAATTAAGCGCTATGAACTGGGCAGCACGGTCAGGCAACAATTATCAGAGCAGGCAAAGCGAGTGGCACAGTAAATAACAATGGCACAGTAAATAGCAAAGCACGGTCTAATAGTGAAGCGCTACGATCACTTAATATTCAGCATTGCTAGCCTGGGACAACTCTTGGTGGCTGACCGCCCTAGGAGCAGCACCAACACCCACAGACCACGCACACAACTTGGGATTCATCCTCGATTCAACACTCTCCATGACCAAGCAAGTCAACCCCATCTCATCCTCCTGTTTCAACACCCTCCACATGCTCCGAAAGATCTACAGGTGGATACCACCGACACTAGAAGAACGATCACCCAGGGCCTCGTCAGCAGCAGACGGGACTACGGAAACACCCTCTGCGCAGAAGCCCCGTCCAAACTGCTGAAACAACTGTAACGCATACATAACGCCTCTGCACGCCTGATCCTCGACATCCCTCGCCACAGCCACATCAACCCCACCTGAGAGTCCTGCACTGGCTTCCCATCAACCAGAGGATCACCTTCAAGCTCCTCACCCACGCACACCAGGCACTACACAGCACCGGACCAGCATACCTCAACAAACGGCTCACCTACTACACCCTGAACTGCCAGCTCCTCTCCGCCGACCTCGCCCTCGCCACCGTCCCCCGCATCAGGAGAGCGACCACAAGCGGCAGATCATTCTCCTACCTCGCCAAGTCCTGGAACACCCTACCCATCCCCCTACGGCAGACCGAATACCTAACCCCAGCGCCTTGAGACCCGCGCTTTACAAATGTCTTGATTGATTAAATGAAAATACCCCTGGCAGTTCGATTCCTGTAACCTCTTCCCCGCCTAAATTCAGGCATTCATATACTGGTGGAACTCTGCATCAGCTCCGACAGACCTCGTGTAGTCTAGGGACTAGCCTTGGAAGGCTGCCAGAAGGGCCTTTCTCCTGTAACACTTGTAAGTACCAGTCCATCCCCTCATTGGATACTAACACTACACTTAGTTATACTACTACTGGATTACCCTCCCTCTCTCATTCAGGGCCCTACACCATTCCCCCGTTGACTTATCCATTAATAAAACATGCCACGGCATTTTAGCCAACGTCAGATCCCTTCCTAGACATGCCACCGCTATTTGGGATCTACTCAATGACATCAATCCTTATATTGGATTCCTTACGGAAACATGGATTAAGCCAGCAGCGGCTCCAGCCATTGCTCTAGCCCTTCCTCCTTGCTTTCGCATCCAAAGGCTTGATAGGTTGGAGAGAGCGGGTGGAGGTATAGCCATAATCCATAAGGATCTAATATTGGTCACCATACTTGACCAGCTCTGCACAGACTTATTTGAATGTCTTATCTTTAAACTTGATCTTCACCCCCAACATAGCTGGAAAGGGGCGCTGGTCCGTTGCATGATTTCAAAAGACGCCTCTTAGAATTCATTTCCCCTCATGTTGTTGCTACCCGCAATTTTCTACTTTTAGAGGATTTTAACATTCATAGCGAGGATACTAATAATCATGAAGCAGTGACCTGTCTGGAAGACTTGGGTTCCCACGGTCTCCTCAAAATTAACAATGACCCCACTCATATAGCAGGGTATACCCTTGATCTTATCCTCTCCAACTCCCATAATATCATATGTGGAGACACTCTTCCTCTGACTTGGTCGGACCACTCCTTAATACATTTTCATTTGACGACTCTCTCCACCTTACCCTTTTCTTCACCTCATACGGATAGGTGGTACAGACCATGGCACAAAATTAAGGCCCACCACTTCACTTCCCCTTTTTTGACCTGGGACATTGATACTTGTAATTTCAATGTGGAACAACAGCTTCTGCATTTTAACAACATCATCTCCAGTATCCTGTATGAAGCAGCACCATTAAAGCCAGCCACTCGGGCCCACACATCCTCCGCCTCAGAATGGTATTCCCCGGCCCTACGTTCTGAAAAGAGGGGCTGTAAGAATCTGGAACGCACCTGGCAACTTTTCCATTGAGAACAGGATAAAGTCAGGTATAAAAGTGCTCTAACAGCTTACCATAATAACATCAAAAATGCCCGCAAGATCTACATTGCTCATCAATTGGAGGAGGCAGGGTCCAACTCAAAGACACTATTTAAAATAGTTAAGGCCTATTCTAACCCCTCGGCATGTGAGGCGGCAGAATCTCCCTCTCAGTTATTGTGTAATAATATTGCATCCTATCTCACACATAAAATTGACTCCATCTATCACAATATCATCATTGCCAACTCCATTTCCTCCACTTTCACGATTAATCCCCCTGATACAAATGTTACCCTCGCTCAACTTCACACCTTCCCCCAACTGAGTCGGGTAGAAGTCACATCTCTCCTCGAAACTATTAAATCTGGATCACCTATGGATATCATCCCTGCTAGGAGTTCTGCCAAATTCGCCGAACAATTGCCCCCCCCATTTGTTTGATCCTTAACAGCTCTCTAAGTGAGGGCCACTTTCCTATCGCTTGGAAGGATGCCCAAATTAAACCTACACGCAAGGACACCATGATCCCCACTACTGAGATTAGCAACTATCGTCCTATATCCCTTCCACCCCTTCAGACCAAGCTTATTGAGAAACATGTTATTAGACACTTGTCCGATTATCTGGAGACCTACCACCTTCTAGATGTTTCTCAATCTGGATTTCGGGCGAAACATAGCACAGAATCTTCCCTTATTGAGGTCACTGATAACATTCGCATGGCCGCTGACAATGGTCAAGCAGCACTGTTGGTGCTGCTTGACCTGTCAGCAGCGTTTGACACTGTCTCCCATCAGATTCTCTTGGACAGACTCCAAGACATAGGCGTTCAAGGGATTGCACTGAAGTGGTTCACCAACTTTCTAACACAACTGCCAAGGTCAGAAAGGGGGTCCCGCAGGGCTCCAGCTTGAGCCCGACCCTCTTTAATATTTATGTCACACCTCTGGCCAGACTTATGAGATCCTTGGGATTTACTCCAATTTTGTACACAGACGACACCCAGCTCCTAATTACATTTGATAAGAACACACCTAACATCGAACGGATGTTCTCTGAAGGCATGAAAGCCATCACTGCCTGGATGCGTGCCAACTATTTACAACTTAATGCGGGCAAATCTGAAGTTATGTTGTTTGGAGGAGCTGTCACTTATTGGTTTGGCCACCTGGTGGCCGGAAGAGCTGGGTACTGCCCCTACCCCTAAAGAAGTGGTTAAGAACCTAGGTGTCAGGATGGATCACAAACTTACCTTTGATACTCACGCTAACACTACTGCAGGATCTTGCTTTTACATTCTTGGCCTCCTGCGAAGGATTTTTCCCCTTTTACCCTCTTCTACTAAGAAAACTTTGATGCAGGCCTTGGTGCTTAGTAGATTTGACTACTGCAATGCCCTCCTATTCTCAGCTAATCTGCCATAAAAAGACTTCAGGTGGTGCAGAATACCGCTGCCTGACTTACTGTCAACGCCCAGCTAGAACACCCTCTGCACCTCTCCTGAACCAACTCCATTGGCTCTCTATAAGAAAAAGGGTAACAT
Organism: Lissotriton vulgaris; assembly: GCF_964263255.1. Classification (NCBI taxonomy): domain Eukaryota; kingdom Metazoa; phylum Chordata; class Amphibia; order Caudata; family Salamandridae; genus Lissotriton; species Lissotriton vulgaris. The sequence continues at coordinate 276,596 of NW_028248507.1, read as the reverse complement.
TCAAAATAGGCTGTATTATTCACAAAGCCCTCAATGGTCAAGGCCCTTCGTATCTTGGAATTAAACTCTCTGCTTACACCCCGGCAAGAACTCTTAGGTCAAGCTCTGAGCATCTGCTCATCACCCCCAGAGTCAAAAAGGCACGTAGTGGTGGGAAAGCATTCTCTCATCTTGCTCCGGCAATTTGGGAATATTTTATCATCACACCTGCGCTCTGGACTTACTCTGGCTCAGTTCAGAAAGATGTTAAACCCACCTCTTTTAATCTTTCCTTCGTTTCTGATATTCCCCACTGTCTTAAGCGCCGAGATACCCTCATGGGTGATTCAGCGCTATACAAGTCAATAAACTTCAAACTTCATATAGGATATACATGAAAAGACAGGGTCTGTGGAGCAAATACCTATAATGACAATAGAAATTGAACTAAAACACAATATTCAAAAATAACAAGAAACACACCAGGGTTGTCAGCTGTGCCCATAGATCCTGGCGATCAAACCGGAACCCGCAAGATGGTAACAGCAAGGGTGAAGAACTAAATATACAGCCACAATAGACAAAGAGTTAGCAAGGAGGAGTGCTTAATAGGAAAGAATTGAAAACAAAGGGCACACTTGGCAGAAAGTGAGAAACGAAAACCACTAGGATACAGGTAGCTAAGACCACAGGAACATGAAGACAAGAAGGTAGGAACTGGAATAAGAGGTAAATTAAAAAAAAGGCAGGGACTCGGAATAGATAAATACAAAAGGAGAGCGACTATAAGGGTGCACTAAATTGTACTGGTTCAGGAATCAAGAAAAGAAGGTAGCACTGAAGGCAGTGTTAGTTCAAGGAACAAGGAATTAACTCTATCTCATCAAGTAATCAAGGTACAGGAAAAAAGGGGAAAGAAATTGCACACTTGGCAGAAAGCAGGTAACAAATATACAGGGGAATCCAGTAGCAAGACAGTAGGCACAGGAAGACAGCAAACTTGGAACGGGAACAAAGGTAATGGGAGGGGAAGCAAGGACTGGCAAAAGGGAAATACAGTAGGGAGGCTGCAAGGGTGCACTAAACAGTACTGGTTCAGGAATCAAGCAAACAAGAAGTAGCTAAGGCTCAGGAGTGAAGATTGCCCTGAAAGCAGTGCTAGTTCAGTAACAAGGAATCACTATAGCTCAGAAAGCAAGGAATAGGTATAGCTCAGGAACTCTGGAAACAATGATAGCTAAAGCTCAAGAAACAAGGGTCGGCCTCGCAGGAACACAGCTACACTGACCAACACTGGGCTGAAGGGAGCTGGGGCTTCAAAGAGCTCACAGTATTCACATGCAGCAGGTGTGAACAGGCTAACAGGTGCCAGCTACAGTGACCAACACTGGACTGAAGGGAGCTGGGGCTTCAAAGAGCTCACAGTATTCACATGCAGCAGGTGTGAGCAGCCTAACAGTTGCCAGCTACAGGTGTGCTGTATTTCTCCACCCACGCATGGCCTGCAGGAGTGGAGAGGGAGTAGTGAGCAGGGCATTATAGGTAATGGAGTTTCAAGCATGATCAGAGAGACTGGCTCCTCAAAACCCGAGATGGATTGGGAATGGATGGGAATTTCCAAATAGCATCAAAATGGCTGTAGGTCAACATATGCATAGATGGGAAGGTCCAGAAGCTTATTAGAACACTGGAGAGTCTCACAATTCAGCACAATGGTGGTGGGCAAAAGAGAGCAGGGAGCGAGTCATGACATTTAGCATTTGGACCATGAGGACTGGAGTCAGTTGGCCAGCGACTATGCCAGGAGGATAAAGGACCAGGACAACAAGAGTATGCAGGACTGAGAAGACAGAGGGAGCCATAACCCACGAAGACAAGAAACAGGAGTCTCGGCTACAAGAACAAAGACGAGGAGGACAAAGAATACTAGGACATGGCCCAGAAGCACTTTGACCTCAAGAACGAGCTGCAGCGACAGGAGGACCAGTGGGAACTTGAGGACTAGGATCAGGAGAAAAGCAAGAACATATGGATCAAGACCTGGATATCCAGATGTTAATGGTTGGGACCAGATCTAGGAAAACCAAGGATCTGGATTAGTGAGACTAGAACGAGGCCCAGCTGGACGACTAGTGTTGTGATATCCCTCTAGGGATGAGTGTTGCACTCTATAAATACAGTAAATAAAAAAGAACCATGACGGCCAAGTGTACAAGTACCAGCGCCATGGAGGACAAGGAGAGCCTGTGGGACCAGACCGAGAAGGACTAGTTCCTGAAAGACCAGGACTGAGTGACTTATACTGCCTGGTGCCCACCAGAATTATACTCTTTCCAAGTCAGTGCCTGCCCCCCCTCGCCCCAACTCCACCTCCAAAAGATAGAAATTAGTGCTGCTGCTTTCACATTTATCCGGGATCCAGCAGCACGTCTCTTGTACCGGAGCCTTTCTTGAACCCAGATGATGCATCTCTCCTCCTTCCTAAGCACGATAACACAAGAGGAAAGCCGCCTCTGCGGAAGGGCCGCAAGAAGAGTGTGGGCCCCTCATCTGAGCCCATGCACGGGGCGACCCCGCTCATCACTGCTGAATTAATGCCACAAATCACACACACAAGCTGCGGCTGAATCGGGGATTTAATGAAGCTTAAGACCCTGCGTGTGCCGCTATGGGAGGGTGTGTCTTTCCTCAGAATCTGATGCGCCTGCGTAGTGAGGCAAGTAGAATCTACTACGCATGTGCAATCGGGGGGTGAATCTCCTGCGCATGCTTAGTGAGGATGAGTGAAATCTGCCCATACGCAGTTAACGATCGAGTTCCCCCTTAACCTGAGAACAGGGTTCAGTGCTGAGGATTGAAAAATGTCCTAGTTAGCACGAAGGAAAGTGTCAGTTCTATTAAGGATGCGGAGGCGAGGATTATGCATATCTTTATTAATAGCAAGTTCAAAGGTAAAAGTAAAAACAACCCAGCAACAATACTACAACTCCCATGAACCAATAGTCCAATCCAGTAACAGTCCGATAAGCTATATAACACATAAACCATCGCAGTCCTTCCTCTTCTTTGCTGAAGGAAGTTAAGAACGCTGTTCCTCATTCCATCTTTGATTCTGAACATGAAGTATGCAGCCTCTCCTCGACGAGGGCGTTCAAATTGGAAGCCAAAAGATTCCAATTTACTGTGTTATCCTCCATTTTTGGGTGCTGTTTCCAAATTGATGTTTATACTACCCCCTTGTTCTTTCTTTCTGCCTATTGTAAAGCGCTCTGATATCCTTCAGGATCTTGTTCGCGCTATATTAAACTTTATACATAAATAAAATAAATAAATAGAAATGTGGTCAAATACCTGCTTCCAGGCGATATATTTTGGCAGAAAAATCCATTTGAGATATCAAGTTTGGTTTTGTATTTTTTCCGCACAATGTTGTTTATTAGTGCGACACTATGTGTATTTTGTACTACAAATGTGCGACTTTCTGTGTTCAAGTTTCTGTAGTTTAACACTAGACTACATGAATAATCGTATTTCATCACAGGAAACAAGGGATTATTCATTGATGAGGTGCAACTTTTTATTACACCTCGGTACTCAAGTTCTTGGAGGATTTCCCTAACTTGTTTTTTAGCTTCATGCTTAATGGGGTATTATCTTTGAGGTTATGGAATGGTCCTCAGTGGTACTTCATGGTAAGGGAAACCACCCTCATGGTTGCAGTATAACGCAGGAGCTAGTGCTAGTGCCCACTCCTTGGCATTCAAGTGTATAACCGATTCTTGAACAAGGTCGGAAAAGGCAGGTAAAATCAGTGTCTCCGTTTAGGCAATCCATTACGAAATCAGGTCGACAATCCTTTTTAGCCAAAAGAATATTCTTAATCTTTAGTGAAGTCCTCCCAAAAGAGAAAATTAATGTTTCTAGGTACCTCCCCCTCCAATAGAAGTTGTATTTCGTATAAAAGATTGGGGACGCTTAACCTAATATCGGGTGTCTCAACCGTGAAGTACTCACTCAGCGCTACTCCCACCAAACAATCCATCAGATTCTGGTGAACTATTGTGACTTCTGTTGCTCTTTTTAGCATGGTCACTGCCCATTCCCTGCTCAGAAGCAGTGTCCTGAATATGGGGGCATCCCTGACCGTAAGTCCAGCTACTTTCTTCTTTTTGAATTGAGGTTTGGAAGGTTTAACTTCCTGTTTAATGATGTAGTCGGATGAGCATTGGGATCCTTCGGTTTCACGTTCTCCTCCGATCTGGGCTTTGACCGTCCACCTCTCTCCAAATGTTTTTCGGATAACTCCTGAAAGGAACGAGATGAACATAAATCAGTATCCTGATACCTCTTAGGTGATCTAATGTTACCGCAGTTAAGCAGATTGTAGTTTTTTTCAGTAGGTTCCTGTGTAGGAGACCCACCCTGTAGTTTTATTTTATACTTGTTTTTCTTATTCTCCTTCTGCTTCTTTGTTGAAAAGTCAGGTGCTTGTTTAGAGTTATCATTTGCAGAATAACTCTTCAGTTGTGGTTTACCAGGTCTGGCACTCAAATTATCTCTATCCAGCGTAGCTTATGTTTCTTCGATAATTATAGGAAATTTGCTCTCCTGCTATGCAGGAGCCAGATCCTTAAACGCTGGCATATCGCCAACGCTGCTGCTTCCCTCTTTATGTTAATTAACATTATGGAGGACACCGTTGCAAAATTGCCCATCAGTTTTATTTCCAAGTCCAGGGCAGGTACTACCCCGTACATTCTGGATCGCTTTAAGCACTTCTATCAAACCAGCCAATAAAGGGGTACCATGTGTTCTGATATATACTGCAGCAAAAACTATACCTCAAATTGTACAGTCTTCTAGTGAGGGAGCCATCCCCATTGGCAAGCTAATTGTTAATATTCTATGTTTTTCTAGTGAGTCCGCATGGGAAACACTGTCTCAAGCTGTCTTGTTTTTTGCACTCCCTACCATAGACAACAAACACACCCTCCTCGACCAAGGGCACACTGCAGCTCTGATCCTACTCGATCTCTGTGCGGCATTCAACACCGTCTCCCACTGCACCCTCACCGGCAGACTTTACGACGCCGGCATACAGGGAACCGCCCTTGACTGGATCCGCTCGTTCCTCACCGGCTGAACCCAAAGAATCAGACTGCCACCCTTCCTCTCCGAACCCACAGAAATCAATTGCCGAGGACCTACAAGGATCGTCGCTCAGCCCCACGCTCTTCAACATCTACATGGCCCTCCTTGTAACCATCGTCAAACAGCACAGACTCAGTACAGTATCCTATGCCCACGACACCCAGGTCATCCTCTCTCTCACCAAGGACACAATCAGACAATAGTACATCTACTTCACCAGTTGGGTTTTACAATAATTGCACAAAAATCTCACCTGTGTCCGGCACAAGTGCAATCTTATCTGGGAGCCTCCATCAACACTCTCAAAGCTCTAGCCACTCCCAATATAGCCAGGATTCACAATATCCAGGCCACACTATTACAATTTCAACCCAACCAATCATTACCAGTCAGAGTCTTCATGCATCTGCTGGGAATGATGGCATCCTGCGTTGCGATCGTACCTCATGCAAGGCTTCACATGCGTCCTCTGCAACTATGTCTAGCGAGTCAGTGGAATCAATCACAGGGGGCCAGATGTACAACGTTATTTTGCATGCGCAAACGGGTTTGCGAACCCGTTTGCACATGCAAAATCACTGTAGGCCATGTACAATTCCAAAATAGCGAGTCGCAGTTTATTTGCGACTCACTATTTAGGATTTGAGAGTCACAGTTAGGAAGGGGCATTCCCTTCCTAATTGCGTCCGCAATGCTATGTGTGAATGTTTTGCAACCACAATTGAGGTCGCAAAACAGTCGCAATTTCGAATGGGTCCCCTTCCACTTCGTGACTGTGTCTAAAAATATTTTTTAAGAACAGGCAGTGGTCCCAGGGACCACTGCCTGCCCTTAAAGAATGAAACGAAAACGTTTCACTTTCTAAAAATTAAATGCATCCCGTTTTCCTTTAAGAAAAACGGGCTGCATTTAAAAAAAAAAGCTGCTTAATTAAACAGCAGTCCCAGACGTGGTTGTCTGTTGAGCCCAGCAGGCCACCATCCGTGGTAGGGCTGGCATTCCCAATGGGCTCACAAATTGCGAGAGGCTCATTAATATTGAGCCTCGCAATTTACAAGCCCATTGGGAATCGCAAATTAGTGTAATAACAACTACTGTACATTTCATTTAGCGCCTCACAATAAGTCGCAAATTGCGAGGCGCAAAATGAAAGGGTCGTACATCTGGTCCAGGGTCTATTAACCGATCTAGTGTTGGTAGACCGCCGCAACCATCGCTCGCTGCAGTGGTGGAACCCTCAAAACTTAGCAAAAGGACAGCCTTTCATAGACCCGATTCCACAGACACATCGTTAACCGGTTGGGGTGCCCATCTTCAACATTACAGAGTCCAGGGTCTGCGGTTGGACAAACACAAACGTCTCCACATCAACTACCTGGAACTTCTAGCAGTGTTCCTGGCACTCAGCTTTTCTCAACCAACTTGTAGGCAAGACTGCCTTAATTTGCACTGACAACATAACAGCAATGTACTACCTACCGAAACAGGGAGGGACTCCCTCTCTCCAGCTGTCGTGCCTTGCACAAATCATTTGGGATTGGGCGATTCACCAGAATGTCTATCTCCTAGCAGAACACCTCCCAGGAGAAGACCATCAGATTGCAGACCTGCTCAGCAGACACAGGCAGCAAGTCCACGAGTGGAAACTTCATCCCCAAGTTCTTCTTCCCTACGTTCAAAAATGAGGTTTTCCACAGATAGATCTGTTTGCCACAGTGCACAACGCAGAATGCCCAAACTCTGCATCCAGATTCCCACACCCAGCATCCAAAGGCAATGCCTATGGACGATTTGGTCAGGGATATTTGCTTACGCTTTTCCATTACTAGTTCAGAAGCTCAGACAAATGTCCCTCACTGATCTTAATAGCCCCCACATGTTCTCCTCAACCTTGGTACTCTCATCCTTAGAACTCTCAGTGGTTCCACATCAAAAGCTACATCTCACATCACATCTTGTCTCCTCACTCCGAGCCATGGAGAAATCAGACATCCAATTCCCAGAGAACTCAACCTAGCGATTTGGCTCTTGAAGTCATAAAGTTTGGTTATTTACAACTACAACCAGACTGTATGAATATTCTAAAGGAAGCTAGAAAGCCTACTACTAGAGCATGTTATGCAGCAAATGGAAACATTTTGTTGCCTTTTGTAACAACAACAATATCAATCATCTTGATGCGTTTGTGCAGAACATCATTTGTTAACTGTTGCATTTACAGCAATGTGGATTCACTTACACGTCCATTTGTTTACACCTGGGAGTCGTAGCTGCACACTTGCAAAATAGCCAACACCTATCTCTCTTCAGAGTACCAGTGATTAAAGCCTTCATGGAAGGATTAAAAAGGGTTATACCACCAAGTATTCACCCTGCTCCAGAGTGGAACTTAAACATAGTCCTTACAAGGCTAATGGACCCGCCTTTTGAACCAATGCACAAATGTCAGTTACAATTCCTATCATGGAAAGTTGCTTTCCCCATAACGATAACCTCACTAAGGAGAGTTGATGAACTTCAGGCATTAACTATACAAGAGCCTTTCTTTCAACTTCACAAAGATAGAGTGGTTCTACGTACTAATCCTAAATTTCTCCTTGAAAGAGTTTCTGCGAAATCAAATTAAAATAATATAACATTAGCATTTTCATTATGTATTGAACGATCCTAATTCTTGTATAGAATTTATGTGCTGCAATGATAATAGAAGCAGATAAAAGTAATTAGCCACATAAGCACATTGAACAAAATCAATAGTTCCAGCATCTTTCTAAAACAATGTACATATGCAAGCATAGAAGAACTGTATGTAGCATTTTCCTACTATGCTTTCCCGTGTGTGTGTCCGTTGCTCTCTGTGTGTCTGTCTCCCATTCCCTGTAGGGAAAGTATGTAGCTCCCCGTTGTAGAAGAGTCAGTCAAGAAGGAGCACACTGCATTGAATAATTTCTTGGTATGCACTTTTTATTAGTATTACAGGAAATCACAGTGATTGATTGTCTCTGTTATATTCTTCTTTCCCACAGGGTCTTCCACTTCAGTCCCTTAGGTGAGCCTCGGCCGCCGTCGTCCCTCGGACAGAAGGTAAAGACTCAGGTAAGTGTTTTTGCTTTATGGTTTAGTCAAGGGAGGATGTGAGGGATAAATAATAGCTATGCATAAATATGAAGGGAGGGGGTTGGAGCAACCAAAAGAAGAAGAGTAGCCGATGATTTCTGCTCTTGTCTTTCTTTTCTGTCTCACATATTTCCTTTTTCCTGGGTTCCTTTCACCCCTCAGCCTCCCCTCCCGTCCCTGTTTGACTCAGCTCCTTTTCAAAAGCCTGTAGACGCCCATGCACCTGGAAGAGCCACGTCCCTCCGGGGCCATGGCGTGGTGACTCTGCGTCCTTCAGTGAGGTCTGGTCTCCATCTGTTTCTGCTTTCCCTCCTCCGCCAGGTTCGGGTGTTCCACTCGCCGACAAGCTGTTACCTCCCCTGGGCTCCGTTTTTCTCTCTCGGAAGGCTGCTAGGTCTTCTCCGTCTTTCCGGTCTTCCCCCGCTGGTTTTCCGCCTCGCTTTCCTGTGCTGTGTGTAGCTGGACCATCTATTGACCAACCTGACGCGCTCTCCACCCCACCTTCTTGAAGCGTGTATCCTCTGATGTCCGTCCTCAGCTCCGGCTTATGGGACCACCTGCCAATTCCCCTCTCTCCACTTCTTGATGACAGCAAAGAGGACAACTGGTAAAAGGGGACTGTGAATATAGGAGGGGAGAAATATATGAAGGGATGGCATGGCACTCCTTATCCTCTATCCCATCGTCTACCACAGGGGCTACCTGACACACCTCACCCCCAGATGTTTCCCTTTTGTGGAAATGAGGGATGCGTAAAAGAAGGTCACTATTGCTGTTACCAGACCCTTTTCTATGACGGACCTCAAATGAGTAGTCAATGCCATCTCGTCGAATGGTGAAGAGGTGTGGTGCAGCGGCCAGGGCAGCTGACTTCGGAGCACAGGGTTCACGGATCGATCCCGGGCTCTGGCGGCAGCTCAGCTCAGCACCATGAGACTCTTGGCAATAGTTGACTTAATTTCCACGACGGCCCCCGTCGCCTTGAGACTCGTAAGGGTGAGTAGTTTGCGCTTTACAAATACAGTTTTATTTTTATTTACAGTAGGGTTGCAAAGCCAACAAGCACTTGCAATGCAATAGGTCTCGCATTAGGAAAGTTTGACCTATTTGTATTTTAAATGACAAATGTTTTATTTATGTGTTGGTTTTGAAAATAGCGAAATTAATAGCTTTGTCATTTACAATGCCAATAGATATAACTTTCGCAAATGTGACACCTATAGCATTTGTAATGCAATATATGTTGTATTTACGTGACTTAGATGTATTGATATTACAAATAACAATGCCTTTTAATTTTTTTGAATAATTAATACTTAAATAAAAGTTATTGTAATTAATAATGGCAGTAGCTTAAACTTTTGTAAATAACTTTTGTGAAGATTATGTTCAGTGTATTTTATTATGACGAAAATTCAAGAACAGAAGTGAAATATTAACATATTTTTGTGACATTTGTAATAAAGCTTGAAACATTGATAGAACATATTTGAACCAGTTGCTGTTGAATGGTTGCACAGATTGAACCTGTGGTGGTGCTGAGAGATGTTATGGTGGCGACGAGTGATGCTGTGGCGTCCAGTGATGCTGTGGTAGCACATAGTGATGTTCTGGTGCCCCTGAGTGATGCTGTGGTGGTGCTGGGTGATGCTGTGGTGATGCGATAGATAGATGGAGTGAGTGCGATAGATAGATAGAGGGAGGACGATAGATAGAGGGAGGGCGATAGAAAGAGGCAGGACGATAGAGGGAGGGCAATAGAGGGAGGGCGATAGATAGATAGATAGAGTGGGCGATAGATAGATAGAGTGAGAGCGCTAGATAGACAGAGTGAGGGCGATAGATAGATAGACAGATAGAGTGAGGACGATCGATAGATAGATAGATAGATAGATAGATAGATAGATAGATAGATAGATAGATAGATAGATAGATAGATAGATAGATAGATAGATAGATAGAGTGATGGCAATAGATAGTGAGTGTGATAGATAGACAGATAAAGTGATAGATAGAGTGAGGGCGATAGATAGATAGATAGATAGATAGATAGATAGATAGATAGATAGATAGATAGATAGATAGATAGATAGATAGATAGATAGATAGATAGATAGATAGATAGATAAATAGATAGATAGAGCGAGGGCGATAGAGGGCGTCAGATAGAGTAAGGGCGATAGATTGATAGAGAGAAGGGCAATGGATAGACTGAGGGCGATAGATAGAGTGAGGGTAATAGATAGAGTGAGGGCGATAGATAGAGTGAGGGCGAAAGATAGATAGATAGATAGAGAGATAGATCGAGGGCGTTAGATAGAGTAAGGATGATAGATTGATAGAGTGAGGGCGATGAAGTGAGGGCAATAGATAGACTGAGGGCGATAGAGTGAGGGCGATAGATCGAGTGAGGGCTATAGATAGATAGAGTGAGGGAGATAGATAGAGTAATTATGTGGCGTGCAATTATGTGGCACTGAGTGGTATTTGGAGTGTATGTTGCATTGAGCGCAGTGTAAATATGTAGCATATAGTTATGTGGTACTGAGTGGTATTTGGAGTGTATGTTGCCTTGAGTGCAGTGTAATTATGTGACATGTAATAATGTGGCACTGAGTGGTATTTGGAGTGTATGTTGCATTGAGTGCAGTGTAATTATGTGTCATGTAATTATGTGGCACTGAGTGGTATTTGGAGTGTATGTTGCGTTGAGCGCAGTGTCATTATGTAGCATATAATTATGTGGCACTGAGTGGTATCATGAGGAGGGTATGTTGTATTTAGTAGAGTGTAATTGTGTGGCGTGTAATCATGAGGCACTGAGTGGTATTGTTTAGGGTGTATGTTGCATTGTAAATATTTAGCATATAATTATGTGGCACTGAGTGGTATTGTGTGGAGTGTGTGTTGCATTCAGTAGAGTGTAATTATGTGGCATGTAATTATGTGGCACTGAGTGGTATCTGGAGTATATGTTGCATTGAGTGCAGTGTAAATATGTGGCGTGTAATTATGTGGCACTGAGTGGTATTTGGAGTGTATATTGTGTTGAGCGTAGTGTAAAAATGTAGCATATAATTATGTGGCACTGAGTGGTATTTGGAGGGTATGTTGCATTGAGTGCAGTGTAATTATGTGGCATGTAAGTATGTGGCACTAAGTGGTATTTGGAGTATATGTTGTGTTGAGCGTAGTGTAATTATGTAGCATATAATTATGTGGCACTGAGTGGTATTTGGAGTGTATGTTGCATTGAGTGCAGTGTAATTATGTGGCATGTAATTATGTGGCACTGAGTGGTATTTGGAGTGTATGTTGCGTTGAGCGCAGTGTAATTATGTAGCATATAATTATGTGGCACTGAGTGGTATTATGAGGAGTGTATGTTGTATTTAGTAGAGTGTAATTGTGTGGTGTGTAATTATGTGGCACTAGGTGGTATTGTTTGGAGTGTATGTTGCATTGTAATTATGTAGCATGTAATTATGTGGCACTGAGTGGTATTGTGTGGCGTGTGTGTTGCATTTATTAGAGTGTAATTATGTGGCATGTAATTATGTGGCACTGAATGGTATTTGGAGTATATGTTGCATTGAGTGGAGTGTAATTATGTGGCGTGTAATTATGTGGCACTGAGTGGTATTTGGAGTGTATGTTGCAATGAGTGCAGTGTAATTATGTGGCGTGTAATTATGTGGCACTGAGTGGTATTTGGAGTCTATGTTGCATTGAGTAGAGTATAATTCTGTTGCGTGTAATTATGTGGTACTGAGTGGTATTATGATGAGTGTATGTTGAATTCAGTAGAGTGTAATTAGAGTGTAATTATGTGGCACTGAGTGGTATTGTGTGGAGTGTGTGTTGCATTCAGTAGAGTGTAATTATGTGGCACTGAGTGGTATTTGGAGTGTATGTTGCATTGAATGCAGCCACTATGTGGCGCTGAGTGAAATTTGGAGTGTATGTTGCATTGAGTGCAGTGTAATTATGTGGCACTGAGTGATATTTGGAGTGTATGTTGCATTGAGTGCAATGTAATTATGTGGCGTTGTAGGAGAGTAGGATCTGCTTTCCTATGGTCACCCCAGATTTTTGCTTTTGCTTCACTGGTGTTCGACATAATGTGGCTGTGGGCCTGCTAATCAGACCCACAGCCTGCTGTTCTCTCTCTAAATTCACATCCATGTACTTTAGGTACACACCCAATTGGACATTGGTTCACCTTATCAGCCCCTGTACAGTGTACTATAGGTACCCAGGGCATAGGTGTATCCAAGGCCTACCAGGGGCTGCAGCATTGCAGCATATCTTTTTCCACCCCTGGCTGGCTATCCAAACTGACACCACTGGCTGATCACTCAGCTGGGGCAAGGTTGTTTAATCACCCCTTGCTTAGATATAGTATACCTATATCTAAACCTATATCTGGACATATATATACCTATAAGTCACTCCTATGGCAGGCCTTAACAATCCTGGAGGCAGAGTGCTTGGTTTTATGTGAGATGGTGCTCTAGCGTGAGCTGAGCCTGTCTGCAGCTGTCAGGACCAACTCCCTTAGCTGTTCCGGGATATTGCCATACCATATACTCTTAAGTGCATTATAATCCTTGCGGTTACTTGCTAACTTTGGTTTGGCTTTATCAAAACATGTCGTGTAAGGTGTCATACGCTTTGGAATACTACCCCCTCGCCAGTCCTGGCGACGGGGGTAGCATTCCACCCTTCTAGAGGGAGAAGACATGTTACTTTGCTTAAACGCGGTTAAATCTAACCAAAGCCCCAGCATCACAAAATGGATGCTGCTGCCACAGACACGAGTCTGGCCTCCTGCTGCTGACTGAAACTCCGGCAGGGGACGCCTGGACAATAGATATCCTGTCACAGGAAGGTGTTACCCCACCCCAGACAGGAGATAGTGGATTGTAGCAGGGAGGGTTGAATGAAACTAGACACTGCCTGGGAAGCACAAGGCTTCCCATGCATAGTCCAGTTCAAACCGGTGCTGGGACACTCCAGTCCCAGCTCTGGCGCGAAACTGGACAAAGGGAAAGGGGTGTAACAACCCCCTTCCTGGGTTCCACTCATAGGAGGGACCTAGCAGGTAATCCAGCCCCTTGATTGAGAATAAAGGTAGGAGCTGTGCCCAGGAGCATTATATTATCCTGAACAAAACTTTGATACAGAACTCTGGACCCTTCGGAATCCCACTCGACGTGGAAGACTGAAGAATCTCCCTTGTGGTCAAGTAGTGACCACCCTGTGGAAACAGGCACCATCCAGCGCCCAATGGTTTGCTTTTTTGCAGTTCCCGCCGGAACTCGAGCGACAGAGATTGACAAGACCCAGCTTCCCTGACTTCTAACAGCCCGATCCACAGTCCCAGCGAATCTGAGACCCGTGGAGGCGACGTGAAGCGTGGAGCCGGCCATCTTGGAAAGACTGCAAAGTGCTGACCGTGCAGCTCCTGAGGCACCCTCGAAGCTGTACATTGGGGTTTGAGAAGCCCCTGTCCCGAGCAGCTTGTGCATCGAAGATCTCCCCTCCACACTCATCGAGTGCTGCGTGGGGCCCTTTTGCATTTTTCTGCTCGACGTGTTGGTCCGGCCGCTTGCCCGTTGGCTAGTGGCCCCAGAACCGACGAACCTTGAAATTTACACTGCTAGTCTGGTTGCTCCAGACTTGCCCTCGCTCCCCTAAAAAGGAGCCACCGCTCTGGCCTTCCTGGTCCGAGTAAGAAGCGATCTTCGAATCCTGCGTGGGTTGCATTTGCCAAGGTCTGTTTGCTCCGATCCGGAAGCCGACACCGCCGATAGCGAGAGCCTTCGTGGGACAGCTCGTGCTCCACTCCTGGTCATCGTCGATGCCCCAGAGTCCACGTGGCAGCGGAGTCAAGCTTCACGACAACTACCTGATTGCGCCCGACATCGCCTGGTTCCTTCCTGGTTCCATCCTGGTCACTGGCTAGTGACCCAGACTCTTTCCCCTCTGCTTTCAGGTACTCTACATCTTCGATCCACTCTTGGATCCAACCGGACTCTTCTCTCCTGGCCGCCTGCAGCATCTTCATCTCCAGGCTCCATAGATCTACACGACGAAACCCGACACACTTTGGCACCTATGCACCCGCTTCCTGTGGGTGAGGTAACAAACTAACACCGGTGCTCCTGTAGTGGTTTACACCTCAAGTGTCCTAGTTTAAAGTGTGGTAATTCTATTCCAGTCGGAAGACTTCCAAAACAGTAACTCTTTAACTTTTACGCGCCATTGACTTTGCATTGGTGCATGCGTGTGCTTTAGGCACTGCACCGGTGTCCCGCAGGCCTCTCCCGACTTCATTACTGCTAGTCCCGAGTAGTCCCAGCGATTCACAACGCCCTAGGCCTTACCATTGTTCGAGAGGTGGTACTTATACCACTATTTTAGTATATGGTTTGAGTGGCCACCGGGCCTATCCAAGATTGTGCAACGTTTGAATGTTTAACTGTGCTTTTGTTTAAACGCTTGTGCCTCTGCACTCATAAAGAGTACAGAGGATTATTCTAGTAATAAATACATATATTTTTATAATATATAACTTGTGTGGTGTCCTTTCATTTGATATTACAAGATTGCATATGGTATAACAGCTGGCTTCACATGCTCTCTTGAGTTTAGCCTAAGACTGCTTAGTCCATGCTACCCCTAGGATAGCTTGTCTATAAGGTTGACTTTACAACCACCACCATAAGGGATTGTTTGGACTGATACAGGGTGCCCACAGAATTGTGGACATCATACATCAGGCCAACTTCTCACATTGGTGTGCAGCGGTTGGGATTTGAGCTTGCTGTTGTTCTACCATTGCAATCTTTATATCATTTGAAAGATCACATTAAGTACTATTGGTACACATAAAACAAAAGCTTAGCATACTTAAGTTCTACTGAACTTAGTAGTTGTAGACTAAAGGGAGTAGCACATCCTGACTACAACTCACTAGCAAGGTTCCAGTAGGAAAACAAATAGTGTAGGTAAGTGCACCACTTACACCTCACTAGTCATGCCTGGCACAGGTGAAGCATCAAGCTCTCTACCTGTGGGTGACCAGCCAAAGGCACCATCCAGTTATAAAAAACTCAGCCACAGGGACTTGAGTGCCCTGTGCACTTCAAGGGGGCTGAAAAGGGGTCAAAACCCCACCATCCCTATCCTAATAGCAATCTTAGAGAAAGCT
Organism: Lissotriton vulgaris; assembly: GCF_964263255.1. Taxonomy (NCBI): domain Eukaryota; kingdom Metazoa; phylum Chordata; class Amphibia; order Caudata; family Salamandridae; genus Lissotriton; species Lissotriton vulgaris. The sequence goes on along the minus strand of NW_028248507.1, from coordinate 261,133 downwards.
GACTTAGAGAAGGAATCTGCTTCAGATCCTTCAAGTAAGGTAGGAGAAGGAAACCCCCTGATAACATTGATGTCCCAGAAGTTGAACCTGCAGAGGTAGACGAGGATGAGGATGGAGATGAGTCAGATGACCAAGGGGGGGATGGCCAGGTTCAAGTTGGAATCTTGAACCAGGTCAACTTAAGCCAACAATGGAATGGAGAAGGTGTCCACCTGCCCAGGCCCAATAGTAGACTTAACTATGGCAATAGAAGGATTAGATCTCCCTCCAGAGACTCTAATCATTCTAATGCCTCAAGGGGATCTCAAAGGGGAATGACTTCCCCCCAGAGAAGAGAACATGAGGCTAGGATGAGAGCTGTCCAACTCCAGATAGAGAAGGAAGAGGTAGCCCTGGCCCAAGCTAAACTTGCTTTAGCAAGGGAGCAAACATTAAGTGGATTAGATTCCACTGGTGGCAGCAACATTATCCCTAGAGATAAAGACAGGTCCTATGATCATAGAAACCTGAGCAAGATTGTGCCCCCCTACAGAGATGGGGATGATATCCACAAATGGATGACGGCTCTTGAGAGAGCCTGCATGGTACAGCAGGTTCCTCAAGACCAGTGGGCTGCAATCTTATGGTACTCCTTTTCTGAGAAAGGGAGAGATAAGCTCCTCACTGTTAGACCTGAGGATGCTAAAAACTACTCTATCCTGAAGAGTGCTCTTATTGATGGGTTTGGCTTAACCACTGAGCAATACAGGTTGTTGTTCAGAGATACCCAAAAAGCTCAGACTCAGGAATGGACTGACTTTGTTGGTTGTGCTACTAAGGCTTTGGAAGGTTGGTTGCTGGGAAGTAAAGTTTCAGACTATACAGGACTGTACAATCTAATAATGAGAGAACAGATCCTTAATAATTGCCAGAACCAGCTGTTGCATCAACACCTGATTAACTCAGATCTGACCTCTCCCCAAGAATTGGGAAAGAAGGCAGACAAATGTGTCAGAACCAGGGTTAAGCAGAAAAACCAGAACCAAGGTGGTAATCAGCAAAAGGCAGACCAGAAGGGTGGAGATAAGAAAGAAAAAGACCAGAAGTCTTCTTCAGGCCCCCAAAATAATTCTAATAAGGAGGGTGGTTCCCAGAATGGAAACAAAAATAAGAATGATGGCCCAAAGAAACCTTGGTGCAATACCTGTAAATCAGTTTCACACTGGGGTAGCGAATGCACCAAGAAAAATCCAGTCCCTACCACTGCAGCCCCTAAGGCACCTGCACCCCCTAGTACAGTCAGCAGTGGTAGTACACAACCAAAGGGTATAGTAGGATTAACCCTGGGTAATGAGATGGAGTCTGGCCTAGTCAGAATCCCTACTCAGGCAGTTCTGCTCTATGGTGTGGACAAGGCTATGGCCACTACTGTGAGTCCCAATACTTTGGGCAAGTATAAACAGACGCCTTTGATCAATGAGAAACTGGCTCAGGCCTACAGGGACACATGTGCCAGTGTCACTATGGTGACACCTAACTTTGTGGACCCTGGATAAATTGTACTAGGTGAGAATTACCTAGTGACCAACGCCAGCAATGCCACTACTACACATAGTGTGGCTGTTGTTAACTTCTTCTGGGGAGGGGTAAATGGCCTCAAGAAAGTTGTGGTAAGTGCAGACCTCCCAGTTGACTGTCTGTTGGGCAATGATCTAGAGAATTCTTTATGGTCAGAAGTGGAGTACAGGACTCATGCAGAGATGCTAGGTATTTCAGCCCATGTCCTTGCTGTAACCAGGTCCCAGGCCAAAAAATGCCTACCTGAACCTGTGGTGGATCTTGAAACTATAGGCCAACCACAACCCAAGAGGAAGAGCAAGAGGGTAAGGCAGTGCCTTCCCACTTGCCCCAGATTGAGGATCAGACCTCACAGGAGGCTGATTCTGTGATCCAAGAGGAGACTGTCTCTGAAGAACTTGAACCTGATCAGGTTGAGTTTCTGGGGACAGGGGGACCCTCAAGGGCAGATCTGGGGCAGGCTCAGTTAGCTTGCCCTTCTCTTGAACCCCTCAAACAGCAAGCTGCTGCTGAGGCTGCTGGGAATGCTCAAGGTACCCATAGAGTGTATTGGGATGAGGGAGTTTTAATGAGCAGAATACTTGTAAATCATGAAAATTGCTAATAAATAGACATTGTTAGCCCATAAGCTGCATTGTAAAGCAAAAGCATAGAAAATGAAACCATTTTCAGCAAATAAAACTGGCACCGTGCTTTTAAGGCAGCCATGACCCCTGGCTTCCCATCATGCCTCAGGGGTGACAGTTAGGACAGTTGTTCTTTCCGACTCCTTCAGTCAGGACCCTGGTTTAACAGCTCCTCCCTTTTTTGACTTTCTGTCAAAAATACTAGTGATTTTCCTCAATTTTTACTTTCACTCGACATCTTTTAGGCTTAGAGTGTTAGTGCTGCCTTTTTTGACTTTCAAAAAAGGAATATTTTTGTCAAAATGCCTTCTCTTTTTATTACATGCCCTTCCTGCGGGAAGAAGAAGGCTAGGACTGATACACACCCTGTGTGTATCCTCTGTCTCCCTGAGACACACTCTGCAGACACTTCTGAACACTGCAAGAATCTTTCTAGGAGAACCCTCAAGGATAGAGAGAGGATAAGGATATATGGCCTCTCTGACAGAGGTAGGTCTCCTAGGGGTCAGACGCAATCGACGTCAAGAGAAGTCCCGACTTGTTCACCTTTGGCATCGGGATCGGCGTCGAGGTTTCCAGCGGCGACGAAGACGACGTCGAAGACGAGTCATCTTCCTTCGATGATGAAGACTTCAGCGTCGAGATCCAAGGTACCTTCGCTGACGGCAACCTGGCGACGTTCGGCGTCGAGGGAGAGGTCTCCGTTGACACATATGAGCTCAATGTAGAGACAGCTGTCGTTGACGCAGCATCACAGGACTTCGACGGCGAAGCTTCCTTTGTCGACGCCTAGTCATAAGCGTTCGACGTCGAGGCACACTCAGACGTCCCACCACCAGTGCTTGATTTCGAGACACACTCCGTCGTCGCCTCACCACCGGCGCTTGACGTTGAGACACACTCCGTCGACGCATCATCACCGGCACTCGACGTCGAGGCAGTCTCCGTCAACGCCGCACCACCGGTGCTCGACGTCGAAGCATCCTCCATTGGCGTCAAAGCATCGACTCTCGACGTCGAATCGTATGTCGCCGACTTCTCAACACCGAAGTCCGATGTCGAGGCAAGTCTCTCCCTCTGAATCCACGAGGCGTTCGACGTCGAGCCATAGATCTCCGCAAGGAGAGGTTCAACTAGCCTCGGCGCTGCTTCCATCATCGGTTTCGAGGCCGGTCCTGCCCAGGTCCACGTCGACCCAGAATGCTACGACTTCGAGTTTACCATCTACCTCGCCAGGTCACAGACAGCCGACGCAGCAGAGATCTCCACAGTCAGCGTTGGTGGCAGAGGGCGAGACGACCTCACGGAGACACTCTAGGTGTACTGAGCATTCTCCTGGGAGCAGGAGTCTTCCTGCTAAAAGGAAGAGGGGTCCAGTGGATCAGGCATCACGGAGTCGCTCAAGATCCCGCTCTAGAAGCCTTTCCAGAGAGAATTTGCCTCCAGTGAGCCTTTCATCATCTTCTTCAGGCTCTCACTCTTCTCACCAGAATAGGGCTCCAGATGTAGTGATATATTTCCCCAACAGTGAGAGGTCCAGGCATTCTCCTGCTTGTTCGCTGTATGAACAGAGGAGATCACCCCCGCCAAAAAGTTCGCCTGTGAGGAGAGATACTCAGAAGTCGCCCTCCATCAGGTTGTCACAAAGATGGTACAGGGCTCCCCATCACTGGGCGCCAGACAAGGAAACAGCGGCCAGGCTAGCAGCAGATCGAGACAAACCAGTGTCTAGGCCCAGAGAACGATCGCGCACACCGGTTTCCTCCGGCTGCCAGTCTCGCAGAGGATACGATTTAAGGCACTATGTATAGTATTTAAGGCTCTACATGGTCAAGGGCCCAAATCTCTGCAGGAGAAACTGACATGGTATGCCCCTACATGAGTACTGCGCTCCTCATCGGCTAATCTGGTGAGGGTGCCTAGAGTTAGGAAAGTAAAATCAGGAGGTAGGGCCTTCAGTGCGGCAGCGTCCCGCCTTTGGAATACCTTTCCATTTGATACGAGACAAATAGACAACATCCTGCAGTTTGGAAAAAGGTTAAAAACCTCTCTACCCTCAAGTAGGCTCCTTGACATCCTGCTAACTCCTTCCGGGCAGGGGACATAGTCTCTCGGCCCTAAGCTAGTCGCCTGTATCACAGTGCCAGGTTACCCGTAGGGTGTCAGTTGCGCTTTACAAATAATGATTAAATAAATAAATAAACAAATGTTCACCCTGTTCACTCTACGCCAGAGCTGCTTCTGCCTTTTTTCTTACAATTAGCAAAATCCGGCCTCTCTCACTCTACCCTGAAGGTTTTTATGGCCACAGTTTCCAGATTCCGGCAGGATGGCTCCAATTCTCTTTATTCTTTAAGAATTATTCAACAATTTTTCAAAGGCTTATTTCAGATGTTCCCTCCAATTCGACTCCCGCCTCCGCCTTGGAATCTAAACATTGTGTTGGCACAACTCATGAAGTCCCCATTTGAGCCCATTCGTAGGGCTGATCTTAAATTCATCTCCTGGAAGACATCGCTGCTTTTAGCTCCTACTTCGAGTCAGCGAGATACAAGCTTTTACTATCAAACCTATTTTTCTTCAATCCACCAAAGACGCTCTAATCCGGCCTTTGTTCCAAAAGTTCCATCTGATTTCCACCTGAATGAGCCGGTCATCTGAAAGACTTTTTTCCCTAATCCACAGTCGGCAGCAGAAAAGACTTTACATTCTCTAGATGTTAAGATATGTTTGAAATTTTATTTGCAAAGAACAACCAGTGTTCGTAAAACTGATCAGCTCTTCATAGCCTACGGCAGGATGCATAAAGAACCTCCAGTTGCTAAACAGACTATTGCACGTTGGATATCTAGAGAAATGTCCTTTTGCCATCAGCAAGCAGGCAAGACACTTCATGCAACGATTAAAGCGCACTCTACTAGAGCAGTCTCTTCTTCTACTTCTCTCTTTGCCTCTTCATCAGATTTGCAGAGCTGCGACCAAGCACTGCTGTCTGGCAGCTGCCAACAATGCTGACACTGCTGTGGGGCAAGCGGTGCTACGTAATCTTTTTAAGTAAGGTGAGCCTCTGTTTCTTATCTCCTCCTGCACACAATGTATATATGTATATATTTCTGCTTTTGCAGATGTGCCCATGTTTACTGCTATACTGTAATATACGTATATGTTTTTTCTCGTACTCTGTTTACGATTTACCATGCACAATTCTCGAATTACTGCTATCTACCCTGATTCAGGCATGTGAATCTATGAAAGATACCCCAATACTGGAGAAGAACATAAGTTACTTACCTGAAAACTGTGGTTGTCCAGTATTGGTATCTTTCATAGATTCACATGCGACCCACCCACCTCCCCTCAGAGGCTCCCCTCTTCTCCTTGGCTCTTATGCCACACTTGTGCTCGGAAATCTGAGAGCGTGAGCCTCTGAGGAGAAGGTTCCAGAGGGTGCTGTTGCCTGATTGGCTGGAGTTTGGACCATATCTAATGACTTGGACAAGTTATTAAAGTGACAAGTTTTTTCCTATTAACGTCCATGTTACAATACTTCCTATTGCTCTTTTAGCTATGCTTTCGCTATACTATTGCTATATTGCTATTCTATGTACCATGGGAATGCCACTTTGACGACGGGGAATGATTCAAGCATGTGAATCTATGAAAGATACCAATGCTGGAGAACCACAGTCTACAGGTAAGTAACTTATGTTCATCTTCCTGATCTTCCGGAGCGGAAAAAAGCAGGTAGAGACCACCGTCCCAATCTGGGTTAAATCCATCACCGTTCTTTAGCCCACTCTGCCACCCAAAAACAACGGTGATGGATTAAACCCAGATCTTTTGTGCAGCTTTTGGCCGCCATAAGTGTGGCAGGGTATGCTTAGACGTGAGTCCCTTGCTCACTTTGCCACTGGATTCAAGCAAGCCGGGCTGAAGACGGCTGGAATGCCAGAAACCGGTCCTCGGAAGCTTGTTTCTGGTCCAGGGAAGACATGGCTTGTCAGTTCGGGCTGGACTGTTCCCATGAGGCACAGGGTCAGACTGATTTGCATATAGCCATGTTTGAACTGGGGTGGCAGAGTGGGCGAAAGAACGGTGATGGATTAAACCCAGATCTTTTGACTGGGTGTGAATGTTTGATTGATTCAGATGCTCAGTCCATCACCACCCCCTTTTGTACCGCTTTTGGCCACCATAAGTGTGGCAGGGTATGCTCAGACGTGAGTCCCTTGCTCACTTTGCCACTGGATTCAAGCAAGCCTGGCTGAAGACAGCTGGAATGCCAGAAACCGGTCTTTGGAAGCTTGTTTCCGGTCCAGGGAAGACATGGCTTGTCAGTTCGGGCGGGACTGTTCCCATGAGGCACAGGGTCAGACTGATTTGCATATAGCCATGTCTGAACTGGGGTGGCAGAGTGGGCTAAAGAACGGTGATGGATTAAACCCAGATCTTTTGACTGGGTGTGAGTGTTTGATTGATTCAGATGCTCCGTCTATCACCACCCCTTTTTGTACCGTTACTTACCTGTAAGCAGCTTCTGTCCGATTGCCCCAGTCCCCCTTAGTTTGTATTGGGTTTCCAACCTTGAACTTGCACCTGGGCGCCCCTGTGCCGCTGGTGGTGCACTGTTGGTTCTGTGCTGAACCTTGTCCAATACTAACCTTAACTTCCGAAGAATGGTCTTGTAAGGAGATGTTCCCTGTATGTATGTTGAATGTTTTCTTCACCCCATAGGTTAACATTGCAAAGTCTGGAAATTACACTAATTGTCCACTTTTTATATTGAACAGAATTTCTATTGCAAAACGTATTTACTCTAGATGAAGCTTTGGAAGCTTGTTTTTTAAAAACACAAAAGTTGGTGAATAGTCGCCTGAAACATGGCAGCCGCTCACCACCCCTGCGGTGCCTTCAGAGGAGCCACCGTGGCTGCTGCTCCTCTGAAGGCCCAGAGAGCGCCACAGGGCCAGCAGAGATCTCTAACAAGTCGGGTGACCCTTTGGACTTTAAATCAAACCCATAGCCTTGACAATTGACAAATAGAGAAAAGAGAGAGTTAATTAGAATGCTGCCTATATGTAATTCCTTGTATGTGAATAAGTAAATGACAATGCGCTGCTGTGTTCCTTACCTTAACGCTGCCTTTTTAATAACAAATCTGCTATATAAGTCTCATTGGTTTATCTCTGCAATGTCAGCTTAACAAGTTACTGGTTATGTTAAATCATGTCATACTGGAAAAAGATAAATAAAGCAAAAAATTAAATGAAATGTCTAGAAAACATAAAAGGACCAAGCTTCAGCTTGACAAAGCAAGCGAGTTTCAGTCCCGCCTCTATGTTCAATCCAGTTCCGGGGCCACGGGATAGGCGGGGGCTACTGCATTGAGGTCACTTTCCTTTGATGTCACAAGACCTGTCCTAGTAAGGCTGTACAAACTGACCAAGTAAACCCTTATCTGAAAGAAACAGGTTAGTGTTAGATTCCTTTCCTTTGAATATCTCCAGGCGTAAGGCTAGATCTGGAAAGTTTTCCTCAGTAGTACCCCTGCACATCGCTAAGCGGCGTCTGCGGCTCCGCGTCCGTCTTCGGCGTCGTGATCGCCAGGATGACATCGTCGGAGTACTTAGACGCCGCTCTCGCGCCCTGACGTCAGTTCTTCTTTTTTCCACGCCAGCATGCGCAGATCCGGGAAGAGCAGTACTCTAGTCATTTTTTGACTAACTTTTTGATCTGTTTTAATCACTTTTTCGAGTCGACTTCGACTCGCAGTGCCGATAGGGATGCCTGGGTTTAAGCCTTGTGACACCTGTCACCGCCTGATGTCAGTGACCGACCCACACCGTCGGTGCCATTACTGCCTCGGGCCCGACCACGATGACAAGTCTTGCCCCGACTGCTGGGCCTTGACCTCGAAGGCTAAACGGGAGCGGTCCTGTAAGCTGCTCGAGCTCCTGTAGTCGGCTCCACGCCGCTCGAGGTCCCGTTCGAGGAGGAAGTCGTGGGACTGGTCGCGGAGCCGCAGTCATCGCCGCTCGTCTAGTTACCACTACACGTCGGGCTCCAAGTCCTCCGGTAAGTCGAGGCATTCGAAAAAGAAGTCGAAGAGACGTCATCGCTCTTCCGACTCCCTCCGACGCTCGCATGATGCAGCCTGGGGTTCAGGCGACACCCCCCGCGTGGCTCCACCGGAGCCGTAGGCGCAGCGTCCAGCTTCATACCCGCCGGTCCCCGGGATGCATGCGACGTCGGAGGAGATACGTGATTTCATCGTGGCCATGAGGACACACTTCCCTCCGTCGGACTCTGTCGAGGCGCCTTCGGCTCCCGCGGATCCGACTGGGGGACCTAGCAGGCAGGTGGCTCTGGTGCCGTCAGGTGCTTCGGCCCCGGTGCCGTTGTCGACTCCGGTCTCGACGCCGCAGGCCCCCGCATGATCCAGGCCTGAATCCGCGTCGTCACCAGTCGACCTCACGACTCCTCCGCTGGCGCCGAACCCGAGGGTGTCGCTCCCGGTGCCGTCTTCGGACAACACCATCCACGGTTTCAGCCCCGGTCCGGGTGCGATGCCGGAGCGGCGCCGATGGGTGACCAATTCACCTACAACCCGGCTCCATAATTTTTGCCTGGTTTCCAGGACAGGGATGACGGGGAGGACTGGGAGGGGTCTGAGGACCCTCTGGCACAGCAGTGCCAGTTAAGCCAGGACTGGGCAGATAGGCTAGGGGAGGCCAGTGGTCTAGACACTTCACCTGACACTGTATTCGTCTCTCCTCCCTCCGTGGCCTCGGAGGAGGCTTCTACTTATAGCGTGGTATTGAACAGGGCAGCTAAGGCCTTGGCTCATGAGCTCCCTGTCGCGGCCGTGAGGACTAACCTCCTCACTGAGGTGCTCAAACCGCAGGCAAGCTCCTCGGAGCCTCTGCTGCCGTTTAACGTAGCCCTCACCGATGTTCTGATGGGCACCTGGTTCAAGCCCTTTACAGGCCTCCCTGTGGATCGGAACGTGGTCCGACGCCACCGCCGGGCTCCGGGCGACCCCTGCTTTCTGTCCTCCGGATCGGGAATCCAAAAGGTACGATCAGTTTGGAAAGAAATTGTTCTCCTCTCTGAGTTTGGGGCTGCGGTCTGTCAACACCGCCTTCCTTTTGGGGCGTTACACCCACTCTCTGTGGGATACGGTTGTGGACGTGCTGCCACAGTCCGGAGGAGGCCCGGACATGGCTCGCCCAAGCCCTGGCGGGTGGGCGGGACGCGGCACGGTACTCCATCAGGTGTGGACTTGACACCACGGACTCGCTGGGCAGGGCGATTTCCATGACGGTGGCGATTCGTCGCCACGCCTTGCTGAGGTCTGCCAATTTCTCGGGAGAGGTCCAGGCCACGCTCATGGACATGCCCTTCGATGGCCGTCGCCTCTTTGGCGACAAAGCGGATAGTGCGCTAGAGCGTTTCAAGGACTCCAGGGCTACGGCCAAGTCCTTGGGCCTAGGCCAGCACCAGCAAACTTCCGCTTTTCGTACCTTTTGTGGCCAAGGAAGGGGCGCAATACACATCCAGCCAGCCACAGGCCGCAGAACCAACCTCAACGCTTTCGTGGGCGTGGTAACCGCTGTGGCAGTACAGGGGGACAATGGCAGGGTCAGTTCGCATCCACTCCCGCAGCATCTGCCTCAAAGCCTTCCTAGTCCGGCATTTCAGGCCCATTCGACGCAAGTGGGAGGGCAGGGTTCGCCATCACCTCCTCCACTGGTGTACCATCACGTCGGACAGGTGGGTTCTGCAAATCGTCCGAAGGGGCTACTCTCTCTCCTTCGAGGCGACCCCTCCAGCCATGCCACCGCAGTACCACCGCATGTCGGGGGATCACTTGCAACTTCTGCAAGAGGAAGTTATGGTCCTTTTGGCCAAGGGGGCTGTCGAGCTCATTCCTGGGCCAGAAGTAGGGTGTGGTTGTTATTCCCACTACTTTCTGGTTCCCAAGAAGGACGAAGGAGGCCTACGCACTCTCTTGGACCTCCAGAACGTCTACAGCTTCCTCCGGAAGGAGAAGTTCAAGATGCTGACAATAGCTCAGGTCTTAGCTGCCCTAGTCCCTTGAGACTGGATGGTGGCGTTGGAGTTGCAGGATGCTTGTTTCCACATCCCCGTCCTGCCGGCCCACCGGCGCTACGTGCAGTTCACGGTAGGCCACGAGCACTTTTAGTTTACAGTGCTTTCCTTCGGCCTTAGCAGCGCCCCTCGGGTGTTCACGAAAGTGATGGTGGTGGTCGCAGCTCATCTGCGCAGATCGTGGGTTCCAGTCTTCCCTATCTCTATGACTGGTTGTTGAAGGCGGGCTCGCCCCAGACAGTCGTCTCCCACCTTCAGACTACGGCCGACATCCTGCACCTGCTGGGGTTCTCAATCAACATACCGAAGTCACACCTGTGCCCCTCTCAGAAGCTCCTCTACATCGGAGCGGTTCTGGACTCGGCGCAGTTTCGGGTTTATCCCCCTCAACAGCGGGTTTGGGATATTCAGGTTCTGATTCCAATCTTTCAGCCTTTATCCCGGGTCTCGGTCAGGTCGACGCTGCGGCTCCTGGGGCTGATAGCCTCCTGCTTCCTACTGGTGCATCACGCCAGGTGGCGGATACAGGCTCTGCAGTGGGACCTGAAGTTTCAGTGGGCACAGCATCAGGGCAACCTGTCTGACCACGTCCTGATCTCGGAGGGCACTGCGAGACAGTTGCAGTGGTGGCTCACGGACCGCGATTGGGTCAGCGGCAGATCCCTCTCCCTTCTTCAACCGTAGCACGTAGTGGTGATGGATGCATCCCTCCTGGGATGGGCGGGCCACATGGGAGAGGAGGAGATCAGAAGCCTCTGGTCTCCGGCGGAGTCCCGGCTCCATTCAACCTTCTGGAGCTGTGGGCGATCCGGCTTGCACTGAAGGCATTCCTTTCCTATGTCCGGGGTAGTGTAGTGCAGGTGTTCACGGACAACACCACTGCCATGTGGTACTGCAACAAACAGGGCAGGGTGGGGTCGTGGACCCTTTGTCAGGAGGCTCTGCGCCTCTGGACTTGGCTGGAATGCCAGGGACAATACCCTGGTGCTTCAACACCTGGCAGGATCCCTTAACGCCAGGGCGGACAAACTCAGCCTTCGGTGCATGATGGACCACGAATGTCGTCTGAACTCGGACGTGGCGCAAGGTCTCTTTCGGCAGTGGGGAGAGCTTTGGTTAGATCTATTCGCCACCGAAGAGAACGCGCAATGTCATCCGTCCTGCGTGTTGGAATTTCCAAGACGGCACTCGCTCGGAGACGCTTTTCGTCGTGAGTGGCTCTGCGGTCTGTTGTACGCCTTACCGCCTATACCAATTCTGCCCAGAGTGCTGAAGAAGATCAGGCGAGACCGAGCCCAAGTCATCCTTGTGGCTCCAGACTGGGCACGAAGATACTGTTATCCCGAGCTACTCAGCATGTCAGTCGATCCCCCGATTCGTCTGCTTCTTCAGGAGGACCTTCTGTCGCAGCAGCAGGGGACGGTCCTCCACCCGAACCTGTCCAGTCTCCACCTACATGCGTGGAGATTGAGCGGCGACAGTTGAGGCCATTTGACTTGATTCCTGAAGTCTGTAATGTGATTCTGGCAGCCAGGCGTCGCTCCACAAAATCAGTATACGCCTGCAGGTGGAACAATTTTGTGGCTTGGTGCACAGCAAAGGCTGTGGATCTACTTTCTGTCCCCTTTCATAGGTTCTCCTCTTCCTTCTTTCTCTTGCCCAACAGGGCTCTACTCTGGGCACTATCAAAGGCTATCTATCTGCCTTTTCAGTCTTCTTGAGGCTTCCTGATCAGCCTTCTCTTTTCAAGTCCCCCGTTGTAAATAGGTTCTTGAAAGGCATTACTCACATGTTCCCTCCTGTTCCTTTTGTGATGCCTCAGTGGGACTTGACCCTTGTTCTAACATATTTGATGTGCGCTCCTTTCGAGCCACTTCACAATTGCTCTCTTCATCTTCTGACTGCATTCCTGGTCCTCATCACCTCTGCCAGGAGAGTGAATGAGCTCCAGGCTCTATCTTCTAAGCCGTCTTTCCTCTCTGTCCATCCGGACAAAGTTGTTTTGAGAACTCGTCCTTCTTTCCTGCCCAAGGGAGTTACAGCCTTTCATATCGGGCAGTCTATCAGCTTGCCCACCTTCTTTCCGCCTCTGCATCCCTCGAAAGAGGAAGAGAGGCTCCACCATCTGTACCTAAAACATGCTCTCTCGTTCTTTCTAGAACGCACACGCCAGTTCTGGGTGGACGACCAGCTCTTTGTTGGTTACGTGGGCGCTAAGAAGGGACGGGTGGTGCACAAGCGAACCATCTCACGGTGAGTCGTGTTGTGCATCAAGGTCTGTTACTCCTTGGTGAAAAAAGAGCCTCCTGTTGGGCTGGGGGCCCATTCCACTCGGGCCACGGCGGCTACTACTGCCTTGGTCTGGGAGTACCCTTACAGGACATGTCAGGCAGCTACTTGGGCCTCACTGCACACGATTGCTAAGCACAACTGCCTGGACAGCCAGGTCCGGAGAGATGGCTTTTTTGGCCGTTCTGTTCTCCGGGACTTTCTGGTGTGATATTGGTTCGCAGACCCACCACCGGGGTTGGTATTGCTGGGGTATCTATTCTAAGGTAAGGAATCTAACACTAACCTGTTTCTTTCAGATGCACAAGTTACTTACCTTTGGTAACGATATATCTGTAAGAAACAGTAGTTAGTGTTAGATTCCTTACCGCCCCACCCATCCTCCCCGTTCTGCGAACCAATATCTAGGGTTAAGGACATCCCTTTCAGGGCCCTAGTTTTATGGCACCAGTGTCGGTTTCTATCATGGCTCTGCGTTCCTGGCGCGGAAAGCTATGTACAGAACTGACGTCAGTGCTCGAGGGCGGCGTCTAAGTACTCCGACGTCATCCCGGCAATCACGATGCCAATGACGGATGCAGAGCCGCAGACGATGCCTAGCGACGCGCAGGGGTACTGCTGATAAAAACTTTCCGGATCCAGCCTGACTCCTGGGGATATTCTAAGGTAAGGAATCTAACACTAACTACTGTTTCTTACAGATAGATCGTTACAGAAGGTAAGTAACTTGTGCTTTTGTACTTGACTCTCAAGTTAGCGAGGGCGAGCAGTCACATAATTCTCAGCTTTGTAATGACGGCTGCTTGTACTCAGAGCTCAACATTAGATCAACAGACTCAATTGAATAAAGGACCTGCACACTGCTTATATTGCCAAGACACACGTACTTTTTAAAATTCTTTTCATTGAACTAGTGCTCAATCGATAGTGTTGACACCGAAAATGCGGTGCACATTAGTGAGAGTGTTAAGACCAAAAAGGCAAAGTCTGCAAATATGGAGTGAGTAACATAGCTTGGCTTGTCCTGATACTCCCTGGCCAAAACCCACTACACAAAACTAGATCGCAAAGATGGTACATATTTAACTTTCACTACTTCATGACGCGTCACATGGCAGGTAGCTCTACCATCCCATATCTTTTACCATTTACAAGGGCAGCCCCTGCTGAGATACACCCTGTGTCCACCCGTTGATACCAATCAAGATCTGCTTCCCAATCCTCCACCCTGGGGGGTGAGCTGGCTCCCCAACCGCTGCAATATTACGCTTACACTTACCACTGTTGGCTACGAGTAGGTTGGGTGCCCTCAAGCTTTCTTCGATACAGCACCGGGGTGGGGTAACCATGGCCAATCTATCTACCCAGCAAGCAGGTTCCTCACGGTCCGCAAAAACCCAGTTGTTGACTGCCATCAGCTGCGTGGCCCAGTAATACTTGAGAATGCTCCGGACCGCCAGTCCACCTTAATGAACTCCCCTCTGCAGCTTACTCAGCGTGAAGTGCCACCATCCCACAACAGCAGCCAAAGTTCTCAGTCTACCTTTTGAAAGAAAATCTCTGGTGGGATCTTAAAGGACGTTTTTTGCACGATGTACTAGAGGCCCTGGAGGGTTATCACTTAAAATAGGGCGACCCTGCCCAGTAAGGAGAGCGGGAGTGCCCACTAGTGTGGGGCATCCCTGCGAAGCCGATCTAATTTCGGGAGTATGTTCCTGACTGTGGCCCTCTTGTAATAAACACGCCCAAATATTTAAAGCCATGTAGTGCCACCCGAACTGTGCACCTAGAGTGCAGCCGCAGGGTCCCTGCCACCAGCAGGAATATTAAGGACTTCTTCCAATTGATCTTATATCCTGAATAATCTCTAGATATGTGAAAAATGTGTAGAATTCATTCACTCAAGAAGGCTGATTACGTGTCCTGTAGCAAAACGTCAGTGTAGAGGGAGATTCTCTCATCCCACTCCTGATCAACTGGAGTACCCCATATGAGAGGTCCTGGCAAACCCACGCACGTGTGAAGAGTTTAGTAGACAAGGAATATCCCTGTCGGACAGCAAAGACTCGGGAAACTGTATTATTGACGCGCATGCACGCTAGAGGGGCCACATACGAGAGCTTGACAGCAGCACCACTGGTTCAGCAAAGGAATTCCCTGTTGCATTTGGTACTCCATTAAGGTGTCGGGAGATTTAAGCGCCTTCCCTGGTGTGGCATAAAGACCGATTTGATCAGGATGATCCACTGTTGAAATTACTGTCCGCAGGCAGATCGCCAGGGCCTACGCAACGACATTAGTCTCAAAATTAGGCAGGGAGGTAGGTCTATAAGACCCACACTCAGTTGCTGGTTCGTCCTTTTTTGGGATGACCACCACCTCAGACGTTCTTTGGTCCTCTTATTTTCAGGCAGTCTGAAATCTACTCTGG
Organism: Lissotriton vulgaris; assembly: GCF_964263255.1. NCBI lineage: Eukaryota > Metazoa > Chordata > Amphibia > Caudata > Salamandridae > Lissotriton > Lissotriton vulgaris. Next base: position 246,118 of record NW_028248507.1, on the reverse strand, counting down.
AGGTACTCCCTGATTTTATCCAACATGCTTTTATATAATTCTAAGGGAAGCTCATTGGACCCCGTTGCTTGCCCTGTTTGCAAGGTTCCTATTGTCTTATTTATTTAGTCTATTGTCAGGTCTTTGTCTAGTGCGTCTCGGTCCTCATTCATTAGCATTGGCAGGGTCAGGTCTTTCAGGAAGTCTCTCCCAGTATTTCCGTCCCCTTGTTGTCAGTGTCCTCAAGGATCCAGTTCCGTCCTTTGTCTTGTCTCTCTAACCATGTAAGCAACTCATAGGCTTTATCACCCACATCATAGAGACAATGCTGGGTAGCCAGCGCAAGAGTGCCCGCTATTTTCCATTATTTCCATTAATGTATGCTGCTTCAGTTGATGGTGTAATGGGAGAGAAACTGATTCCCCACTTGCCAGGCGTGCCTCCAGGAAAGCATATTCCCTGTTCTGAGCCTCGCACTTCAATTTACGTTCCTTCGGCATTCCCCCAATCAAGGTTTGTTGCTTGGCTCGAATTACTGCCTTGAATTCATCCTATGTTCACCCTATGTGGGAAGGGTATGCCCAGACGTGGGTCCCTTGCTCACTAAGCCACTGGAGTCAAGCTATCCTGGCTGAAGACGGCTGATAGCCAGAAACCGGTCCTAGGATGCTTGATTCCGGTCCAGGAAAGGCATGGCTTGGCAGTTCGGGCTAGACTGTTCCCATGAGGCACAGGGTCAAGACTGATTTGCATATGGCCATGTCTGAACACGCACTTGATGTTAGCTCAAAGATTGGGCACATGTATAGAAATGGAGCATTACATGGGTGTGTCAGTAGGACGCCACTCCACTGACCATGATGCAAAGATCACATCAGGCTATTGATCCTTACAACAAGGTGCATTGCCACCACCGCTCTAGCTGTTAAACTCATGACAGTCCTCTGACTTAAATGAGGGCACAAATGGTGTGACCCTCCAGGTCACAGGACCGGTCCAAGACCTCTCATAGTCCCTTGTTAGAAGTTGCACAGTGCTGGAGTGGCAGGAAAATTTCATGTAATTGTTTTGTTCTTTTACTTTGTAGTGGATTTACCCCAGTAACGTCCAGTTACAAGTTTGACGCCATGGACTGGGCAGTTGCCACGAGGAACAGATTCTTCTGCCTGTCAAACCACATGCCATTCACTATTTCATAGTGTTTTTCTGCTTTTATTTACCACTTTTTAGGTCTCGCCTGTCGATGCGCATGCGCATCGAGCAAGCGAGACTATGGGGGCTTATCCACTCTTTGTCCAACTTGCAAGGAATCGTGGTGATTCCTTGCAGTGCCCGTGACTTTTAAGCTCAATGCGCATGCGCATTGAGCTTAAAAGCACGTGCACATCAGTTCCCTCATCCGCACGTCGCATTTCTCCTCCCCCCTCGCCCCCTCCCCTGCCCGCCGTGTCGCATTTCTCCTCCCCCCTCCCCTTATCTGTCTTCCCTTCGTCTGTTCCCTCTCCCCGCTCCGCCCCCTCCCCTGCCCGCCGTGTTGCATTTCTCCTCCCCCCTCCCCTTATCTGGCCTTCCCTCCGTCTGTTCCCTCTCCCCGCTCCGCCCCCTCCCCTGCCCGCCGTGTCGCATTTTTTTATTAATTTGTAAAGCTCTCTGGCGCCCTGTTCGCGCAATGGAAAATTTCCTACACTGCCGTACTTACTTCTTCCCTTATCAGTTGCATCCATTTAGAAACCTGTTATCTAGCTTTGCTCTTGCATGGGAGAGGCTCGTAAACTTGTGTTTTGCTAAGGGTGCATGAAATTCCATTTTGCGGACGTAGGTGTTATTTACGCCGGCAGATAGCCGCGCCACATACGCTCATGGCACCAGCATCTTTTATTTAAAAAATATAGTAGAAAACTGGTGTTTGAAATCTTATTGTAATGCTCTGTCAAAATTAGGTATCTATTTGTTTCTGAATAGCACTCAACGCTGCGGCTTAAACTATTTCCTCGCGCTCCCAATTGAGTGAGTTGAGAGAACTGCGGCGCAGGCGACTGAAGTCAAATTAGCCCAGGATCACACAATTGGTTCAAGGCGGGAAGTTGGGATTAAAACACGCTTTTCCCGGCTCAGCAGCCAACAATTTACCCACTAGACCATGTTTCATGTATGAGACAAATAGAATATCCTGCACTGGCACGGGCTCAGCTCTTCATGATACAGGGCGCCCTGGAGATCTGAATGTTGATTGGCTGCCAGCGAGCTTCGCCTGGGGCTTGCTCGCGTTTATCTTCCTAATGAGCAGCCTAGCATTGGATACCCCATGTATCCCCATCTCCCCCGGGGCCTGCGACGTCCCTGCCAAACAACCATGTACAAAATAAATTATTCCACGCCACCCGGAGCCGGCCAGCCCTCAGGTAGCGCCGCTGCTGCTCCGCACGTAAGTGCCAACATCAAAGATTCAGAACGTTTAAGTTGACAATTTTTAGTTTGTTCAGCCTTGGGTCCCCCTGGGGGGTCCGGCGAGGTAATCAAATATAGATGACATGCTGAAGGACTTGTGCCGCACCGACTGCAGGCTCCGAGCTCTTCCGCGGACTGCGTTTGAATACTGGCTTCCACCAAGGAAGAGCCGTATGGACTTACAAAGGAACCAGGGCTTGTGGGCTAGCCGTGTCTGTGGCAGGGCTGGGGCAGAGTCAGTCTCATTTGCAAAAGGCTCATGCGTGGCTTTCAGATCAGAGTCCACAGTTTAAAAAAAAAAGTCAGTCATAGTGCCAGTTTGTTGTGAAAAACGTCCTAAACATTTGTTTTTAATATCAGCCAGACCAAATGTGTGAACGCTCAGATACGGAGTGGCTACTTTGACACAAAACAGTGTATTGTGTGAGGTGAGCTCTTAATGTGAACAAACATTCCACTAGAGAAAAAAAAGCATTAGGAATCCCAGGCAGTCTCACTTTGCCTTTGCTTGTTGTTTGTCAGTATTGGCTTTGACAATGCTTCTGAAGCATTGGTAAAACCAATAGTGGTGAGCGGCCATGTTGAACTGATATTTTCTATACTTCCAAGAAGGCCATTTCATTGTGTGCCACAAGAGGAAAAAAAAGATTATGAACCAATTCAGAGACTCCCCCTCACCCTCACTCACCCTCAACCCCTCACCCTAACTCACCCTCACCCTCACTCACCCTCAACACCTCACTCACCCTCACCCTCACTCACCCTCAACACCTCACCCTCAACCTCAACCACTCACCCTCACTCACCCTCACTCACCCTCACCCACCCTAACTCACCCTCACTCACCCTCACTCTCACTCACCCTCAACCCCTCACCCTCACTCACCCTCAACCCCTCACCCTCACTCACCCACCCTCACCCTCACCCTCACTCACCCTCAACCCCTCACCCTCACACAGTGCAATAGGTCTCAGACCATTTCAGTTAGAGCTTTTAGAAATGTTTATGGCTTTTTTTATTTGTAATTCTTTAGCATTGGCTACAGGAAACAAAAATGCTAAACATTTACAAAAAAAACCCATAAACAATTCTAAAAGCACTAACTCTAACGGTGCGAGACCTATTGCATTTCCAATGCTTGTTTTAAGCAGGTGGTAGATATATGCATGTGGTTGGTTGGGGGGAGATAGGTGAAGCAGGGGAGGGAAGGTGAAAGCATTTTCTAACAGAGGGAGTAAGGTAAATTTTATTTACATGATTAACAAAAATCTTACGATTACTGCATTCTTAAAGGAAACACACCAATTTAAATACAGAACAACGATTTTCAAAAAATCCAAATTAGTTTTCTTAAATAACATCAACACAATTTATAGATATTACATCAGATCGTCATCTTTCCAGGACTTAATATCAATTGTGTCAATTAATATTTCTGTAATTTATGTGTGATGTCATAAAAATAGTCCTAAATGTTGTCCTTAATTATCTTAGACTTCCAGATTTCCTGTGGGCAACTCACAAGTATCCAACTTCTTTTTAACAAGTATTAAAAATGTAGTAAAATTGGCGTTCATTTTAATACCCGTTGGTCTAAAAAAAACTACCATGGCATGTCTGCGGTACGAACAACTCTTCCAATGAAGCAGTTTTTCAAATATCGTTTTCTTTCCGCCATCATTACTACACATATACAACAAAATGCAAAATACGTTCGTCCCATAGGTTGCATGGGCTGCACATAGTCGGCTTAGTCTCAGCCAGGGCACTACATGTTTTAAGCCAGGTAAGTTGCAGGATCGTGCTTTCATAAATGTGTTTTTGGTTTGTAGAGACCATGGTATTTCTAAATATGGTTGGACCTTAAGACTTCTATATTCCTGGACCAACATCCATGCGTGGGATCTCGTAATAAACAGTCCTTTGACTTTTAAAAGTGAAATATTATTATTTTTTTTTTTCAAAAACCTTTATTAAGGAATATCAACATGGCAGACACAATACACCGTGCAGAACCGCCGCACGCGGTAGCAAGATAAATTACAATACAGACATTGAGTTGCAATTGGGTTAAGTTTACAGCAATTCAGTAAAACCAGGAATGTTAAAGTCACAGAACCAGAGTCCAGGGCTACAGCCTCCCAAGGGGAAGCACGCCTAGAAGCACAATAACAGATGAAAGTCTAAAGCAGCAGGGGTGATGATGGGAAGTAGGGGAGGTGGGAGCATTCACTAACCAACACAGGTGGCCGCCGCGGACCCAGGGCCGGCGGGGAGCACAGTAGAGGTAGCGGCGCTGGGGTGGGAGCGGGAAAGGAGATAGACGACCAGGGGGGCCCAAATGTCGACAGGTCGGGACCTGGCAGGAATAAAAATCCCAAAACTCAGAGAGGAGTCTGGCATCGAGAGACATCCTCTGTAGTGTAGTTCCTATTTTCCCTATAGGCCCTGCGCATTGGAATAACATAAACAGCAGTGTAGACGTAGGAGTGCGGTCTTCTAGGTCTCTACTGACTATGTTAGACTTATTTGGGTTTGTACCAGCTAGCTCAGAGGTCACTGGAAACTTTCTTGACCAAATAGGAAGTGATCAGCTTCCTTGGCTCAGACAAAAAGGGATTCAGTTTTCCACCAACCGCATTAACATGACCACTTTTGCTCCTCAGAATAAGAGTCAATCTCTAGAGTCGTGTGAAACAATAGACAGCTATTTCACTCAGTCAGTTGTGCAGAATTACTTTCACCAGTATGCAGAGAATAGAGAGACGGGCGTTTTAAATAAAAGGTATTATTTATTGAACAGTCTTCCTTCTCATGCAAGAGAAATGAATTGCCACAATTGCAAGACTCGTTGTAATAAAAAGTGCATACAGTAAGATCAGTATTACGAAATAATACTGTAAAAGCATTGATATGGTTTCTTAGCCATAAGATGGTTAAAATTAATAAAATATATACATTCATATATACATTTGGCTAACGACCTTAACTGGTGCTTCTAACTACGCCTACCCCAGTGTACCTGACCTAAGCCTAACACGTGGAAGGGAGTAAGTAAGTAGCAAGTTAAGTTAAGTTGGTTTTGCCAAGGGTTTGCTTCAAGAATTCTCTCTAAGGGTTTAGTCAGAACTGTACCTCTGGAATAAAATGTTGGAGGTCTGGTATCTCTTCTCAGGACTCGATATTCCAGTCACCCACAAGGGTAGGCTGGAAACACCGGAGCTGGATTTTCTCGGCAGGAGAAAAGACAGCGTCTTTCTCAGTGCGTCAAGGAGGAGGGGCAACGTCCGTGTGCTTTTCGCATCTGCTGGGCTTTCTGCAGGGGGACAGCTGTTCTGCTCCTGTATTCACCACCACCGCTGTGTTTGCTTAAGGCAACCTTGGTATTATTTATACCTGAAAGGTGCCGAGTTTGACGTAAGTTTTGGACATAAGACGTCAATAAAGATGTCACTAAGAACTGGTCGTTCTTACAGTGCTCGTTAGGAGTTCTATTACAAATCAAAACAAAGCAAGCGGGACTTTCCCAGGTTGCTGGAGGTTTGAAGTGTCGAAAGAACTCGGTGTGCTATCTAGGAATCTAAGGAAGTGACTTCTGCTGTGTCATGGACTGACATGGACTGCAGAGGCGACTTGCTGAAATATGGTTTCGGATATTATGCCATTATAGGGATATGTATCGATTATAGCCGTATAGGGGCATAAGGTCATGATATTGATCGGGGTCCTAGATAAAACACAACACCTCCAACCAACTCTCGATCCTAGGAGCAGGCCGCCGACCCCAACACATGGCCACCATACGTCTGGAGAAGACCAAAAGCATTGAAATCAAGCGGCGGGAAGCATCAGGGCAAAACTTAACAAAGCCAAGAAGTCACAGGGGAGGGTCTGGGCGCACTGCAGTACCGGTGATGTCAGAGACGGTGGAGCATACCGCCTGCCAGAACTCAAAGACCTTGGGGCAGAGCCAAGCTAAATGGGCAAAGTCTGCGGCGGGAGCAGCGCAACGCATACAAGTATCTCCAGGGGTGAGCCCGAACCGGTGGAGCAGCACTGGGTTGCGGTACAGTCTGTGCAAGTACTTGAAGTGGATCAGGCGGAGCCGGTAATTCGGGGACAACTTTTTGGTTTGATTACAGCAATACAACCAGTCGGCCTCCGAAATGTCAATTCCAAAGTCTGCGCGATCCGATGAGATGGGGGCAGACCCCAAGGACAAAGCGTACAGTTTGGTGACTAACTTGTGCGGCGACGTGGAGGTATGAATGAAGTCCAGAGCCGGGAGAGTGGGCGGGGGCTGAGACAATGTGGTGTGCAGTTTCCGGCAAGTGGCACGTAACTGATAAAATAGTAGCGTGTCCTGCAACTCTGGAAGACTCTGGAAGAGTGTAAAAGGAATTCTCCGGGTAAAGATTTGCCACCGTTCTCAGGCCCAAACGCGCCGCGTGTCGGGACATGCTCGAGACATATTCGAGAAGTAATTCCCCACCCCTCCTCAAGCGCCTTGAGACCCTCTGGGTATGTAGCGCGCTATATAAATTTTTTGACTTGACTTGACTTGACTTGAAGACTGGAGTGAAGGGAAATCTGGGTGATCTGAAAGTGAGGCGCATCCATCCCACCGGCAGACATAGGGAGGGTGAGGATATCGTAGGCCACCCTGGGTTGTTCACCTGCCCAAATAAGCGAAATGACTAGAGAGCGAAGTTTGCGAAAGAAATGAGAGGTGAGGTGGATAGGTATGTTCAAGAAGAGATAGAGGAATTTAGGCAGGACCACCATTTTTGGTATGGCGATACGGCCAGCCAAGGATAGCGGCAGTCGGCTCCACAAAGGGATTCTGGATTCAAGCCAATCAACCGCCTGCCCTAAGTTTGGCCTCCACAATTCATCCAAATCCCTAATTAACCAGATGCCCAAATAGCGTGTGGGGCCAGATGCCCAAACAAATGGAAAGTCCGCTGTGAAGGGGACAGTAGCATCATTCAGGGGAAATAGGACCGACTTACTCCAGTTCATATGGATGCCCGAAAGCCCGCCAAAAACGTATGATTTCCCGAACCAGGGGGCTAAGGTTTTCCTGGGGGTGGCTGACATATAGGGTGACGTCATCCGCATACATTTAGACCAGGAGAGAGCGGGAAGAGAAACAAATGCCCCTGTGTGTATGGTGCTGCCGTAGCCTGGCAGCCAGGGGCTCCATGGCGATTGCAAAAAGCATGGGCGATAACGGACACCCCAGGCGAGTGCCACGGGCAATGTTGATCGGGTCGGATACCTGACTATTAATGCGGAGACGTGCGGAGGAACTGGTGTAAAGGAGTTTGATATTACGCAGAAAGTGTGTGCTGAAATCCATACGCGGTAGAATGCTGAACAGGAACGGCCACTCCAACGTATCGAATGCCTTGGTGGCGTCGAGCAGTGTGGCCACGGGCGGCAAGTTAGGGTTAATTTGATGACGGACAGAGAAAATGGTGCGAAGATTATGTGAGGTTGCCCTGCCAGGTATGGAGCCAGATTGATCCGGGAGATTTGGCGAAGGTTTTATTATCTATGTTTATTAGGGAAAGAGGACGGGAGGAGTCATTACGGTCGGCAGGCTTGTCGGGTTTAAGGAGCAAATTTATCAATGCTTCGCGCAGGTACTGCTGGAATAGCCCGGTATCGAAAGACTCATTATACATGGCCTCCAGATGCAGTTCCAGGATGTCAGCGAACTATTTGTAGAATGAGGCAGCCACGCCATCCAGGCCAGGGGCCTTGTCACTAGGTAAGCTGTTGATGGCTGCCAATATTTCTTCCCTGGAGAATGGCTCAACAAGAAATTTTCGATGGTAGTCTTCGAGCCAGACGAGGGCGAAGGACTCAAAATATTGGTCGAACTCCTCCCGTGGCAAGGGAGTGCCGACACAATAGAGGTGAGAGTAAAAGTCGAGAAAACGGGATTTAATATCTTCCGGAGAGGTGGTCCTGGCCAGGCTCTATCACTGAGAGCAGTTATATATGAGGCAACAAGCGGTGGATGTAGGAGGTTAGCAAGGGTACACCCCGGGCGGTCTCCCTCCCCAAAGCGGCGCGCTCGACCCTCTCTACCAAGGAAGGACAGTTCACGGCCGGCTTCATCCGAGAATTCGGTATGCTTTTGGCAAAGCAGCGCCAGCGTCTCAGGGCTGGGGCACGCCGCCTGGGCGGCATCAAGCCACGAGTATTTCACTTCCATACACGGCTCGGGAGCAATTTTACTTTTATTACTTTTATTAATGGGGTATAAGTTGGGCCTCCCAAGAAGCTATAAAGTAGGCGAAAAGACCCTTGTAGACTTTTGGCTCTTTCCTTCATCTCCATTTTATGGTATGAAAAAGATCCTTTCTCGTCATACAGTATCCCAAGATATTTATAACATTGAACTTTTTCTAGCTCTCGCTTTTTGTGTGACCATTTGTATTGACTGCCCTTCCGATTCTTGGTACTGACTTCCATTACTTTTGTTTTGGTTTCGTTTATTGTCATTTTGTTCTCAATTGAATACATTGATGTTTTCTTTATTAATTGCTGCAGTCCTACCCTTGTTTGGCTTAGCAGGACGACGTCTTCAGCGTATAATAAGTTCATTGCAAGGGTAAAGTCTGATAAAAATAGATTAAATAAATATGGAGCTAAAACACACCCTTGCTTTAGGCCTTGAGTTTTTTTAATTTTCCTCGAAAGCTTTGAACCATTCCCTAGCCGGACTCTTGTCCAGGTATCAGTATATAACAATTATTTTGCATTTAAAAGGCTTGAGCTAATGCCATAACGATCCAGTTTCCTCCATAAAATCTGCCTATTTACGCAGTCAAAGGCACCTTTAAAATCAACGAAACATAAATATAATGGCTGTTTTCTTGTTTTATATTTTTCCATTAAAATTCCTAGTGTTAACACGTTTGTTGTTGTACCTTGACCGTGTACAAAACCTGATTGGTTCGGTGGAATTAAATGGTTTTCATTAGCCCAATCAATTAACTCCTTAAGTAGAACCGATGCAACTAATTTAGCTTCGATATCTTGGAGCGTAATTAATCTGTAATTGGATGGGAGGGACCAGTCCCCACTTTTTTATATAGGAGAAATTATAGATCCGTTCCATGCCTCGGGGACTGTTCTTGATTGGAGAGTATGATTAAATACTGGTGTTCGATAGCTCAACCAATATGATGCTTTCTCCTTATACAGCATAGCGGGAATCCCATGTGGGCCTGGGGCACCATTGGATCTCAGATTCTTTAATAATTTACATACTTGTTTTTCTGTTATCTTTCTTTTCTCCTCCTTTTCAATTTATAGCCCAATCAGTAGAATTCACAGCCAAGTTAGGAGTAGGATTTAAATGCATATCTATAAACGATACTCATTCAGATTCAGTTACTGTTGATGAAGTAGATTTCCTACTAGATCTACTCAGTTTGTTTACTAGAATCCAGAAGCCTCTTGACTTACTCCTTTTGCAAGCATATAGAGCTTTTGCCCACAACTATTGCTTTTCATGCATTTTGTCCTTCCAGACCATTTTCCTTACTCCTGTATTTATCTTTTTGAGTTTTACTCTGTAAATTAAATTAACTGGGAACTTTTTTACCAATCTCAGGATTCTGTTACGTCCTTTTTTTAATTGATGGCTTTCAAGCGAAATTTTCACCAATGAACATGCTGGTTTTTTCCTCCACTGACCTTTATTAGCATAATATTGAGATTGACTGGTAATTAATTGCTTTGTGAAGAGAGACCATTTTTCGACAGCATTCAAATAATTTCCTTCGAAGTAAAAATCCACAATTGCCTGCGCAGTGTTTGTAATAGAATCTTTGGTGTTATCTGACCAATAAAGTTTCTTATAATTTACTGTCGTTATTTCTCCCGGAAGTGACCTATAGTTTTCAAATCTTAGGCCATTTAGGTTTAACTCAATTATTTGTTGATCGTGGTCGTTTATATATATTCCCTCTTTCCGATTAGACAACATTTTATGAAATAGATTCGACGATGCTATTGTATAATCCTATTCTAGCACTATGATCCCCTGCTTGAAAAGTCCATGATTATGGCGAATCTTGAAGAAATCGCCCATTTTGCCATCTTAGACCTATGGTTTCTAATTCTTATGCAAGAGTCTTGCCGATGTTTTCATTCTTTTGTTCCCTCATACCCATTGTTGATGAAAAACTTGGAATTGACCATAAGTAATTTTGCCATTGTATTTCAACATCTCTGTCGTAAGACCATAGCATATTCATGTTATAATCACCGGTAATAATAATCCCAGGTTGGGTGTCATTGTCCAGTTGCTTCAATATCATAATTATCAAATTGGTCGCCATTGTTCTTCGTAATTATATACGTTGATTACTACAAGAGATGTAATTATATTTTGTTCCTTGTATCATATTTTGACAATTAGATAATCCTTTTGACTTGAGACGTCCATTTCACTTTCCATTTTTAGCTCAGTTGATATAAAAATAGCCAAACCCCCACAAGGTCTGCCATAGTTACTTGTTCTCTTAGCTAATGAGAAATGACCCTATACCCTTCCAATCTAAAAGGAACTAAAGCCCAAGTCTCTTGTAAACAAATGATTTTTGTAGACCTGGCTTTTCAGCAGAGTATAAAGCTAGATTTATACAGTGATGTAAATAGCTCCTGATCCCGTCGCTGTGTACCCTCTGGGCTCCGTACAAGCGCTGGGATGCTCCTGAGTAGCCATGCGCTATATAAGAGTCTGAAATAAATAATAATAATGATTTGAAAACAACACAAAGTAGCGAGTTGGTTATTCCGAATCTTTGCTTGAACCCCATTTATATTCCACAAACATAATCTGACCCTTTTATTCATAATTGTTGGCCCCCGTAAAGAAACTTCAGATTGTAGATGTCAATCCTGCCTGACTTAATGGAGGGCTGCTGTTAGCCAACCTAATTTGACAGTGTCAAATAATAGGTCTACTTTTGTTACCTCTAATAATTTTAAAAGATGCCCGTTGGTCATACCTGTAGGTTTTTTAATATTGAGTATTTCTTATTATTATCGGTTCTCATTGGTTATGATTTTGTAATTTTGTTAAAACAAAAGGGCTAGGATAGGAAAGTTGCAGGGGAGTTGTTATTTGTATTCCCCAGTCCTGAAAGAGATTATGTTCTTGCATAATAAGGCTGGCGGCAGTAGAAGATGTCCAAATTACTAATGTTGATTTGCGATTATTATTCTTGATGTGTGGAATTCAATTGATTCTATGTCGGTACATTTAATTTTCTTTAATGAGGGTACTGCATTTTAATATGTTCCCACGAGTCATGATATCATTATTACCCCTAGATTTATATTCTGGCGTAGAAATTACTTGCACCACTCCTTCTTTTTGATCTGGGTTATGTAATTTAATTTGTTGCAGGCTATTTTCACCTTGAGCATGCTCAATTAACCTTCCATTATGATTATTAACAGTTTGAGACCATGATTGTCGATGTTTATGTAACTGCTTCGTTTTGGTTCCCAGATCTTGTGGTAATTTAATATCCTTCCAGGTTTTTAACAAATCTCTATTCGTTTTATCCCCTCTGATACTCTCACTCTTTGCTCTATTTGTTTCCAATTGTGATGGCTTATTCTCCACCTGTTTATTACATTCCTCCACTTGCAGCATTTCTAAGGACTGAATTTTCCCATACTCTATCATTTTTATAATATCAGCTTGCTTGTTTAGGCATTTATTTTTCATAACTGCTTGTACCTCCGATAGATCTTTATTAAATAAAGGGTAAAAGGGTTTTGTTGGAGACATTTGTTTACCCTCACCTTCACAATATGATATTTGGTCATGGTTGTTTCCGGTGTTCAATCTCACTATATCTGATGCATTTGTATTTTTTTAATACTTGTAGAAGCTTTATTTCTTTCTTTCCATTGTTTTTTCCTCTGACTTTTTGATAGTTAAACTTCCGGAGCTGCGTCTGTCATTGTTGATTGTGTCGAGCATATGTTTATCACTTCTTGATCTTTTGTTTTATCATCTATTTTATCTTTAACAACAACAGTATTGTCTTTACATTTTATTGTATCTTTAGAGGGGGAGTTGGTCTTGATGGGTTGAATTCTCACATTAGGAAAATTCCCTTTTACATCGTCAATTATTGTTTTTAAAATATCCGGAATGGTAGCCAGTTTGTTAATTAGTGGGGCACAACTACACTCTGCATATGTAGATATTGGCTGAGATTGTGCCCTTACTATTAGATTATTTTGTGTTTTTGTCTTCTGCTCAGTTCCGGCAACAGAGGATGCCGTAGCACTCAAGAGATCTATTTGGACCTCCTTTTTGTTGGACTTATATGTTAAAGCTTCCAGAGTTAATTGCAAGGTTTTGAAGAATAAATCCCAAATTGCTCCTGCGTTCCCACTTCCTGGTACCTGAGTACCTGGGTTATGGTGTTGCCCATTTATGAATGATAGGTCCTTATACTCCTCTTTTTGTGGTCCTTGAAAATCATGTCCCTCGTCACAAGAATTAATGAATTGTGGACTACTATTCAAAACGTCTTTTTGATACGGAGTACTCCAACGCTGCAGAGTTTCTGGGTTTCTGTTGTATTCGTCCTTATTCATTTGAGATCCGTTATTTTGATTACATTTCGACTGGTCCTGTTTTTTAACTGAATTTATTTTAGACAGGGTAAGATCTGATTTCAGTGGGGTATTGGCTTCCCTTATGATTTTCACCCCACCATTTAGTTCATTTGGAGCTTCTTGCTCTCCTTGATTTATTTGTCCCAAATTAGATGGTTCCCCTATCCCGTTAGCTGTTCTGATTTTTACTTGCACTTCTATTGGCATTGGATGCCTAGTCGGTAGTAATTGCTGAGTATTTCCCATTGTTAGATTTGTGCATTTTTTTTTTGGTCCTCTTGTTGTGAACGACCAGTAAGTGGAATAGTTAACATCTCTAGGTCCGTTATTTGACCCCAATGGTTGACATGGTCCTTAGTTGAATTTGACATTCGTTCGACTTCAGCTTCAGACTCAGGGTGGCCTGGTTCACTTACTCCTTCCTTAGGGGATATAATATTTTTTCTACTCAGTGGTTTGATCAGAGTTTGAAGATCACATGGGTTAGTTAGCAATGTTAGCATAGCACCAGTTGGATCTTTCATAAAATCAAACTTTGACGGCGACCTTCCCAGTTTCCCGAATGTATGGACCTTAGATGATTTAAAGGACTATACATCACCTGTCTGTTTTATTTTAAACATATCTAATATTAGTGTTTGTTGTATTTTTCTTTTCCTTTTGATAGGAGGGAAAGGTGGCCGCCCTTTTCCTGACCTCATAATATACCCTCTAAGGTGAAGAAGTCTTGCTTCTTTCAGAGAATCAAACGGGCCAGTGACAAGACCAAATGGTGCTTTGATTGGACAAAAACACCTCCTAACACCTCCAAGGGAAAACACCCCCAAAGCACACCTCCGTACGGAATTCGCCGGTGCTGCTGGTTACTTATTTAATTAACTAATTCATTAATCAATTGATTAATATCCGAGCTCCGGGTAGGGCTGTAGTCTAGGCATGCAGAGTAATTAAGGGGTCGAGGGGTGCTTCAACAGGATCAAAGTCTATTGTCACTTTCCCCTTTGCATAATTTCTCAGATTTTGTATTACAGACTTATTACAGACTGAAATGGCTCAGCGACTTACGGACCGATCAACCTTAACTACTCGCCTCATGCCACACACCTCTTGCCACTCACCACTCAGTGTTCATTGCTTGTTCGTTGCTATTCATCGCTGTCAAGAGTACAAGGGAGAATGCTGGCAATCGTTCAGGAGCAGAAGCGGGATCCAGAGCCAGTCCACCTACAGACGGCAGATGTAGGCACTTCCCTCCACTCCTCGGCTCAGCTCTGCTCTGCTCTGCTCAATGATTGGTGTATACGTAAAATAAGATGGCAATTCCCTGAGTTCTGGGGAATGATTGAAGCGCGCGATGTCGGACCATAGATGCGTCCATTCCGACGGTGAATTAAGTCTTCCCACATAGACATATACCGGGGGCGTGGGGAAAGCACTGTTTTAAGGAGGAAGCTATAGATAAATGAGATCACCCCTTTCATGTTAGCAGTCTTGGTGAGAAAGGCCTCAAATTTTGTGAGAGGTGGAGTAGCAGCCTCCCGTATCTGAGGTGTGAGGGCCCAGTGCATTAATTGGATATACTGATATCTTTCCGTGTTCTTCAATACAAAGTCCCTTTGACATTGATCAAAAGTAAGGGGATCAAAATTGTGGAACAAATGTATTAGAGCTAAGCAGCCTCCCCTTCTCCAGGCATCAAAGGGTCCCTCATGTTGGGCCGGGGGGAAAGCTGGATGGAAATGGATTGGAGTGAATGGGGATGGAAAAGAAGTCCACCTGTCGTCACCCGAAATTGAGTCCCATACTTTAAGAGTGGTGCGTCTGGGGCAGCTAAGGTCACCCTGGCAGCCGCCTGGAAGAGAAGGGAGGCTCCAGCTATATCCCTATGGCACTCTCGTCTTTGGAGACTGCTTAGCCTAGAACGTATGGCTGATATTTTCAGGGATAATTATAAGAATTTCGAATTTAAATGGGGTCCCCTTGTCTCCTTCCTCTCCCAGGGCCGTCCGTCTGCGGTGTGTCCCTCCACCATCAGAGCCCGCCATCTCTTCCAGTTTTGATCACAATTCCAGTGTCGACCTGACGTAAATATATAATTTACTCTCTTAATTTCTATGCAGGTAAGTACTTAATCAATAATAACTCAATCGGAAAGAAAGAAACCAGAGTCCGTGGTGTTAGAGTTCTTAGGGGTTTTATTCCTCAAAAGGAATGGTCTTGACCAAGATATCATGTTCTTCCCACCACAGGGGTGGAAGAAGGGATAGTAAGAGCGCGCTACATTTTATTGACAATACATAGCTTATATACTTAATTCATGTCATAAGAAGCAGTGCAGTAGGCGTAACAGCTGAGAGAAGACAAGATAACAGTATCCACGTGTTACTAGTACGTAATCAGAAGGCGTGGACTAGGCGTGAACTGGAGGTGTGTGCTGGAAACGTCACAGGTAAGTGTCACAAAGGGGTGGCACTAACAGAAATGTTGCAATGTCAGCAGAAATCGGAAGCTTGGATGCGCGCGCAGCTGCATGACGTGTGATTGACGTGAAACTGGAGGGTGCAGGGACTTGACATTTACACTAACGGAAAGAGACAGAAGTCTGGCATGTCAGATCAACTTGTACTTCTATCATATCTGATATCTGATGTTTGGGAACCATATTATCTGGACGGAAAGGTCTCTGGGGCAGAAGCTATTCTATACTGACTGTGAATGCGTGTATATGCGCCTGAGTGTCTGCATGAGAAGCGTGGGGGCACGGGGCCTTCCATGGGAGCATGGCAACAGAGACTATGAATTACTTGCACTAGACAGGTCGGCCCTTTGGCTCTGCAGCTGAGGAGGATGTTTACTGAAGCTAGTAGGCAGGAATGTATTTTCGAGGAGCGGAACAGATAACTCGAAGGTTATAGTCAGTCTTGGCAGGCAGCAGGCTGAGCTGAGCACGGTGGGCCGCGCTGAAAGTAAGTCAGAGTTCACGGGTACAGAGGCAGCCTGGGCTGAGGCTCTCAGAGTCAGAAGCCAGAAAAGAGGCTTGAGGGCAGAAATTCAGGGCCTACTTTGCCAGAGCAGAAAAACATGTAAAGTACACTACAAAAAGACGGTGGCATAGCATACTCAGGAACGGACTTTTCAACCCGTTCAGGGTGGGTCTGAAAGAGGACATGTTGACGTTGGACGCAAATGTATGCGTCTTCATAGCTGGCACAGGGGGGAAGTTACATGCACTTTAAGCTGGTACATGGAGACGGTGGGGTACGCGCTAGGGAACACAACTTGACCATAAAATTTATATTTCCTCATTCCCTCCTTGTTCCCTAGGGACCCTTCATGATATATCGATCCTCATGAACCGATCAGTTTGTTCTTGTAACATCATTTGCTCTTCTTTCTTTCTTTTACGCTTTGAAAGGAAACTGGAATGTTCAATGCATGACGTGGCACACAGTCCACAAATCGCTGGCCCACACTGCAGGCACAGGCAGCAACTGAATACTAGGACTAGGCCAATGCCTAGGAAGGATAGGATCTTCCATCCCCAAGCGGTTAACGTTGTCCAGAACCAACCGGACCAAGTCCAGGTGCCTGGATTCTGATGTATCTGATTTGCAATTTTATGGAGACGTGTAATAGCTTGATATACAGATGGTGCGTTTTGTGGAATGAAAACACAGCAACTTGACCCGATGACCTTACAGGCTCCACCTCTATCTGCCAAGATGACGTCAATAACAAGACGATTCTGAAGGACAACAACCCGCATGGCGGACTGCTCTTCGGTTAAGTTACCTAGGGCGGAGGCAGTTTCATTCACTACTGCTTCAAGTGTTCTAGTTAATCTGCGTATTAGTTTACTATTTTGAACAGGTCCTAAAAAGAAAAAGAATCCTTTATTAAAATCGGTATACTGTTCCCATGCCGTTTCTGTGTAGTCGACAAGTGGGATATCTCTTCTGGGTCTATTCTTTACTAGATTTGTATTTCTGTGGTAATCAGGAGGAGCTAGGAAAGCAGGTGGCAGAAGGAATGCTATATAACAGGTACCATCCCAATCTGGCGGTAGGCGTATGTATGCGGTATGACCACAAACAAAATAGGAATGACGGATAGCTTTGAAGGACGATTTACCATGATCACTGAATTCGACCACAGTAGTACATTTACTATGACCTAAGTGTACGGAACCTTTCTTCCTGATACATAATTCACCAGTGACTGGTAGTACTGACATAATGGGCATATCTGGTGTATCTTCGGACTCGACAGTAAGAATCATAAGGCTAATTGTATAATTACCTAATCCATATACTTCATTTTCTAGATCAGTTCCTATTCTAGTGGGGAGTCCCTCCTCATCAGGGTAACAGACGTCGAGCAGGACCAAGTTCAAGTTTCCCCAAACCCAGCCCCCATCGAAAACAGCTATGTCAGGATCTAAGGAATTAATTATTTTAAACCATGCACCACAGGAGCCATTGTGAGTGAACGGGTACGGAAAGAGGGGCAGAGCTCCCTTGTAATTCTGGTAGGGAGGGAGTCGGCCACATATCCAGCAGTTTGTAGCATTGTTAGTCTGATGGGAATGATGTAGCATACTAATGAAAGTGTTGTTGCGCAGCGCAAGTCTGTAGGAGAGTTCATGTGGAGGTAACTCGCTAAAAGTGTTTTCAGCAGAAACATTGTAAGCAGATTGTTCACGCTTGAAAATAGGGTAGTAGATAGGGAGAAGCACACTTACAACTATTATCAGAAGACTTAGAAAAAACATTATTAACAATGTCACTATACAGTGACTACGCAGTGATTTGCAGTATGTACGTTTCTTGAATTGTCTTTCTCTCTCTCTATCTCGATCTAGGGGATACATGTCAGAAACTATTTAACCGATTCACCTAGGGGAGGACTTAAACAATTAAACTGTCTGACTTGCTAGATCGGAGTTTAAGTCTATACTCCTCTTGGGGAGTTTTCTCTCGTTCGGAAACTTTAAGGTCTCTGAGCTCGATACAGTCTTTGGGAGAGGTGGATGAGCCTGGGTCGGATTTCAGTTCATTACATAGCTTCACGTGGCTCATGTGGACCCACCCCTTCCTTCCCTCAATCTTCACCGCTGTCCTGGTGGTGAGTAGAACGGTCTTCGGCGATTTCCACCGGGGCTCCAGCGGACTTTTCCGATCGAAGTTCCTGATGAGGATCAGATCACCTGGACGGACATCATGTGGCTTTACATCGGTGTTGTCAGGGAAGGCTGCGGCAACCTGTGAACGACATGATTGGAGTGCAGACATCAAGGAGGCAAGGTAATCTGTCAACATATTACAATCAACATCAGTAATCTTCTTCGGAATGGGCGTCCCCCACATATTTGGTGGTCTCCCAAAAACCACTTTGTACGGGGATAGCCCTGATCTCGAATGGGCAACCATTCTCATATAGAACAGTGCCACTGGCAGGGCGACTATCCAGTCGACCCCTTTCTCTTGACATATTTTTGCAAGGCGTGTCTTTACTGTCTGATTATGCCTTTCTACAAGGCCTGCGGCTTCGGGATGTCGGACACAATGGAATTTCCATTGATATCCCAGCAGTAAGGAAACCTGCTTCATTAATTCGGAGGAGAATGGCTGACCGTTATCTGAATACACGACACGAGGCAAGCCGTACCGTGGGAAGAATTCACGAACCAACTGCCTGGCAGTGGTCGGAGCAGTATAATCTGGGACTGGATATGCTTCGGTCCAACGGGACAGAGCACAAACAATTACGAGGACATATTTGAATCCTCGACAACGGTCCATCTGGATATAATCCATCTGGAGGACTTCAAAAGGGTGATCGGGAGGATGAAATCCACCTTGCTCTACAGGGACGCTTTTACCTGGATTGAACTGACAACAGATCATGCAAGTACGCACTTTCTGTCTTGCTGCTGCTCGTAAGTGTTTATTGCTCCAAAGATTTTGTAAACTGTCTAACATCGCTTTCTCTCCTAGATGTGCTGGACTATGTGCTGTATTAATCATGACCTGAACCATAGAGTCAGGGAGAAACCATGTAGATTTTCCCTTCGTCATCCAACCTTGATCTGTCTGGATCCCTCCTAGTTCAATCCATTTCTTTATTTCGTCTGGGGTAGCATGTGTCTGAATATCAATAACATCTAGTGCGGGATCCCTGACTGTCATGCAATTCGTCGGTCCTATTGTCTTTGTCATGTCCGTTGTCTGAGTGTGAGTCAATGCTGTATGTTTTGCTGTCTGGTCTGCCAGGTCGTTACCCTGGGAAACAGAATCTGTAACTTTGGTATGTGCTTTACACTTCATAACGGATATGCCTGAAGGCAGATGTATTGCTTCTAACAGTGCTTGAATGAGGGGACCGTGTTGGATCTTGGCACCATGAGAGGTCAGAAAACCTCGTTCTTGCCATAACATGCCGAAGTCGTGTACAACTCCGAACGCATAACGGGAATCAGTGTATATGTTGACATTTCTGTTCTTGGCTAGAATACAGGCTCGGGTCAGAGCAACAAGCTCTGCCGCTTGGGCAGACAGTGTGTCAATACGATGTGTTTCTTTAACTTCTGTTTCAGTGGTCACGGCATATGCGGCCACTAATTCTCCTGTACTTGTTCGCATACATGAACCATCCACATAAAGTGTCAGGTCTGGATTTGTCAATGGAACGTCTGTTAAGTCTCGTCGGGGCTTTGTTACTGCATTAATGATCTCTATGCAATCATGCGGGGCTGGATCTGTCATAATTATAGGTAACAGTGTTGCGGGGTTCAGAATGCTGCAGCGTCTGATTTCTATGTGTGGCTGGAATAGTGTTAATTCGTAACCTGTCAGTCGTGCTATGGTCAAGTGCTGAGTCTGGGTTCTGTTTAAAAGAACCTCTACAGAGTGTGGAACTTGTACTGTTAACTGATGGCCTAAAACAATTGAATCGCTCTGTCTTATTGCTAACGCTGTTGCTGCTACTGACTTTAAGCATGCAGGGAGTGCCTGGGCTACTGAATCCAATGTACTTGAAAAATAAGCGCAAGGCTTATGTGAACCTGCTTGATCTTGAGTGAGGACAGACAATGCTGTACCATCACGTTCTGTAACAAAAAGTGTAAACGGTTTGCTGTAGCATGGTGTTGCTAAAACTGGTGCTTGACATAATGTTTTCTTTAATTCCTCAAAGGCTTGTGTATGTTCCTGAGTCCAAGGGAGGACAGTCGAAGTCGCTGCCTCCTGCGTCGTTAACTGGATGAGTGGTTTAGCTAGAAATGCATATTGAGGAATCCATTGTCTGCAGTACGAGGTGAGGCCTATGAAGGCCCGCACTTCCTTTTGTGTCTGGGGTCGTGGCATATTTACAATTAACTGAATGCGATCGGGAGTGAGCTGTCTCCCCACTTTGGACAGCAAGTGACCCAAGTACACAACTTGCTGAACACAGAATTGTAGCTTCGAAGGAGACACCTTGTGTCCCTTGTCTGCCAGGAAATGAAAAACTGTCAATGATGCTTGTTCACATTCGGGCCCACTTCGTGCGGTGATCAATAGATCATCGACGTATTGCAGTAAAGCGGTGTTAACTGGCCTTTGAATACAGTCTAGTTTTCTTTTCAATGCTTGACTATAGATGCTGGGGCTTTCTGTGAATCCTTGAGGTGCGCGGGAAAATTTGAAACTTCGTCCATTTAAACTGAATCCGAAGAGATATTGGCTCTCCGGATCAATGGGTACACTGAAGAAAGCGTTCTTGAGATCAATTACAGTAAAGAACGTTGCTTCTGAATCAATAGCAGTCAATAGGGAAGAGATATCGGGGACCACAGGGTACTGTGGTACAATACATTTATTCAGTTCTCGAAGATCAATCACCAGCCGATATACTGGCGGTGCATTGGGATCAGTACGTTTAAGAATTGGAATGATGGGTGAATTACAGATATTGGAGTCGGTTTCTACGACCACTCCTTGGGCAATGAGCTCTTCAATGATTTCCAGTAAAGCCACTACAGCATCGGGTGGTAACTTGTATTGTCTGATTCGGGGTAGAACAACTCCTGTCTTGAGTGTAACACGGTATGGTGTGATATGCATGCAACCTACATCAGTTGGGCCTTTTGCCCACAGGTGCTCTGGTACATTTTTTTATCTGACATCGAATTCTCGCACCACATAATGACCCTTGAAATCCCTCAGAAAGAGTCTAACCCCCTCCGGGGAACAGCAGATTATAGCTCCTAGAGCCTTCAATGTTTTAATTCCTAACAGATTTTCTGGACATGATTTCGTAAGTAACAAGTCTGTAACTCGTGATAATGGACCCACAGCCAACGGTACTAGTTCTGATACTTCATTTACAATGGGCTGTCCTGAAAAACCAAGGGAAACATTCTGTGAGCCTGAGAGGGGTGCCCCTGGGACTTCATTATGACTTATTGTAGTGCGGCTTGCCCCTGTGTCAATTAAAAACTTTCTGTCTTTTCCCAATACTTGACTGTGTACATAAGGACCTTCTTGATCTACAGGAATTTCAATAAGAGGCAAGCCAAATTCCCTCTCTAGGCTGTTTCATGTGTATCGTTGATACTCAGGGTAAGCAGATTGGGCATACTGGTACATCTGTTGGGAAACTTGTTGAGTCGTGGCAGTGGGCTGTGGTACTGCTACTGTCTGCGCTGTATGAGATGTGGCATGCATAGGTTGTGTGCTCTGCATGGGCTGTACATTTTGTGAGGTCTGTTGCTGGACCTGATCTTGTCTAGGTGGATGCGGTCTCTCTTTAGTTTTACCTGTTGCTATGTTATGTTTCAGGACTGGACATTCATGTACGTAGTGACCTGGCTGCTTGCAATAATTGCATGTCCCTTTAACGGGACCTGCGACGTGACCTGTTTGGTTCGTACCCTTTCTGTTTCCGTCGGTATGGACCGACTGGGCTACTAACATTTTCATTTTCGTGTCTTTCATACGTTTTTGTTCCTGATCTTGTTCTTCTCTAATTCTATTTTGATGGTATTGTAACATTTGTAACATCTGGGATGGCGTATTTGCTTGCCATGTACTCTCGACCTTGTATACACGATTCTTGACTGCTAACAGGGAATTCTCAACTAACTTTGATACAAAGAGATGCGGGTACGACTCGCTACTTGGTTTAAGACCACTATTAATAATAAAACATTTCTCGAATCTTGAATAAAAGTCACTAGTATCTTCGTCGGGTTTCTGCTTACATGCTGAGATTGCATCCCAGTCTTCTTTTCTAGTTGCCAATAATCTTGGCAGAACCTGTACTATCAAACCTGGTAATGCTTTAGTTTTGTCCCCAAGGCCTACCCCTGGGACACATTTGCTTTCTTCGTCTTCTATTTCTGCCCATACAATCTTTTTCTCTCCCACCTCCCATTCCTTTTCTTTTAGTTTCTCGTAGATGCCCGTGGGCAGCAGTACCTTTAACATTTTCATGATATCATCATACGTGTAATCCCCCATCAGTAACATATCTTTAAGCTCTCTGTGAAAACCTGCAGGGTCTTTATCATGGCTCGGAACTAGTTTCTTCATTTCTAACAGTTCTAACTTAGTCAGTGGCGTGTGTACATATACACGTTTCAAGAGGTGATCCGCACCCATAACTGGGTGTACTTCTCGTAAGGGGTTCTGACTTTCAATGCCACTCAGACGTTGCATGTGATACATTTTCCTTTCTGGGGGCGGAGCGGGAACATATTCAGGGCTTATGAAAGTGTTATATCTATGTCGTTGTTCTAGAATTATTTGTATTAATTTGGTACTGAGACCTCTCCATCTATCCATGAGTAATGCTTCTAATGTTTCATGTAAGGGACCTGGATCAGAATGTTGGTCTCTGTATTTCGTGAGGAGGTGCTGCATCATGTATACACCTGCTAATTTCTGTTCGTCTGGGGAGAGGTTCAGAAATGTCTGCGCTACTGTGTCATCATTATACATATCCGGGTTTTCAGCCCATAATATGGCTGACCGGGCTAGTTCTTGTTCATCCATCGAATTGAGTATGTGGTACCCCACTCGGTCTCTGAGTCTTTTATCAGTTTCCTGGAACTGATGTTCCGCAGAATTCGGGTTTGTTAAGGCAGAGAGAAAAACTCTCTTGCTTTCCGGACGGATACCTTTCCTAAGGTAAGTTCCCTTACCTACATACGCTATAGTATCTGTAGTTTTTTCTGGTTCTTCAAGTTCTTCTTCCTCCTCGGAGGAAGCCTTTTCTTTCTCTTTTTGGTGTATTTCTATTACTGTCTTTCTGATTTTTCTATACATACTGGATATGCAAGTCCCCTTATCATGTTTTCCGTCCGCTATATTTTGACCCCACTTGTTTAGTGCATCCAATTCACTCTGATCTATTCCAGGCCTGTCTCGTTCTCTTATTAGGCAATTTATGAAAAAACGTAGTATCTGTGCTTGAACGTCAACTTTCTGACGCTCCATGGCTTCCTGAATACTGTCAGGGTCTTTCCCTGTCTGAATAAACTCATATATTCTGTCTAGGCGGTCCTTCATTCCTGCATAGCACAGCAGGAAATCAGTGGCAGATCTTAACCGTAGTGATGCCAACATCATTATATCGTCTTTACCGGGTACTGGATCATATCTGCAAACTGAAAGGTTTTCTTTGAGTGCGTCAAGGCGAGGTGACTTGAACACAAAAGGATTCCGTAAATCCGCGAGCTGTAACCTGCGTGTTAACGGCGGTGTATGAAGACCCCCTGCCGCACCCCCTGAGGCAGAAGCTTGGGCTTTATCTCTCGGCGGAGTCTGTATCTGAACTTGAACTTGTCTTTTAGTAGGATCAGGTAGAAGTGGTTTCGGTAAATCAACTTTAGGTGCGGGAAGTGGTGGGGGTGGTGGAGCATTCTGTTGTGGTACTGGCGGAATAGGATTTTGGGGTGGGTTACCACCCCCGTCCCTGTCGTTAGGCAGGGTGCGGACAGGCAGATTGGTGTAAGCAGGTGCCACATCCTCTAGATAGGAATTCAGGAATATGTCTTTAGTAGTCTTATGCATTACTTTAGTCGGGACTAATGGTGGCGGCAGATTCTTTGGTATTTCTGAAATGGCTTCAGGCGATCCCTCGGCCGCGAGGTACATACCGTTTACGAGGTTATTTCGTGCGCGGTCTACTTGCTCTGTTTTTACTCGGATCCCCTCGTTAACTAACTCGTTTTCTTGGGCCTTGTCTGATTCTTTAAGTCTGTCTTCTCTACGTAATTCTTTTTCAGTACGCTTATGTGATTCCTTACGCCAAAACTCTATGGCGTCTTTCTGAGATTGTCTGGCTTTCTTTTTCCATAGTGCTTCCTCTACCTTCATGATGCACTCGGCATCCCATGTTCCGGTAACGGGCCATCTGTGTCTTTCGTCTAGATGTTTAGTATAGTCAGCCCATAAATCTAGATATAATATGGCATCTATGCCATGTTTGTGGTACATAAAGTTGCCTGGAGTGTCCCTAGGGGGGATAGGAATTTCTTCCTCTAGTATCCCTTTCCTAGTTCCTATCTGCTTTAACTTGTTGAAAAACGGCATCTTGTTTACTTGGTACTGAATGCTCAATCCTAACTACTTAATACTGGATACAGCTAGTTTATACAAGAACCATAATAATGCACATTTAAAACGGTCACATTCATACCACGACATTAATCACATGAAAAGACATTTGAGACATAGATGACTACCCCCTATACTGGATGTACTGCTAAACAGTACAGATACACTGGTGTAACAGTGCAGAAATTTAGAATACTAGATATACTGCTAAACAGTACAGATACACTGCCTAAAAACAGTGCAGACCGGACTTGTGTACCCAAACCCGTCTAGATACGTCCCAGCAATGGTACTCACCGGGAAGCACGGAAACAGAAGGCCTCGGAAAACTCGACTGGACTGGACTCGACTCGGCTCGACTTCGGAAAACTTCGGAAAACTTCGGAAAACTGGTGGGCCTCTTGACACCTCGGACCTTGCTTCTTTCGGCTAGGCTCTGGTCGGGATCCTCCGCACTCCTCACCGCCTCGTCTGGGTACTGATCGCAGTCTTCGTCACCTCCGTGGGTCAGAGGGAGATGCAGGAAATCCTGCCGGTACGCGTAGTTTCCATCTAACTGATGGCAGGGGACAGAGCTTGCAACGCACCAACCGGCGCGTGAGGTGGGGGAGGGGTCCCTATTCGGGCGCCAAAATGACGTAAATATATAATTTACTCTCTTAATTTCTATGCAGGTAAGTACTTAATCAATAATAACTCAATCGGAAAGAAAGAAACCAGAGTCCGTGGTGTTAGAGTTCTTAGGGGTTTTATTCCTCAAAAGGAATGGTCTTGACCAAGATATCATGTTCTTCCCACCACAGGGGTGGAAGAAGGGATAGTAAGAGCGCGCTACATTTTATTGACAATACATAGCTTATATACTTAATTCATGTCATAAGAAGCAGTGCAGTAGGCGTAACAGCTGAGAGAAGACAAGATAACAGTATCCACGTGTTACTAGTACGTAATCAGAAGGCGTGGACTAGGCGTGAACTGGAGGTGTGTGCTGGAAACGTCACAGGTAAGTGTCACAAAGGGGTGGCACTAACAGAAATGTTGCAATGTCAGCAGAAATCGGAAGCTTGGATGCGCGCGCAGCTGCATGACGTGTGATTGACGTGAAACTGGAGGGTGCAGGGACTTGACATTTACACTAACGGAAAGAGACAGAAGTCTGGCATGTCAGATCAACTTGTACTTCTATCATATCTGATATCTGATGTTTGGGAACCATATTATCTGGACGGAAAGGTCTCTGGGGCAGAAGCTATTCTATACTGACTGTGAATGCGTGTATATGCGCCTGAGTGTCTGCATGAGAAGCGTGGGGGCACGGGGCCTTCCATGGGAGCATGGCAACAGAGACTATGAATTACTTGCACTAGACAGGTCGGCCCTTTGGCTCTGCAGCTGAGGAGGATGTTTACTGAAGCTAGTAGGCAGGAATGTATTTTCGAGGAGCGGAACAGATAACTCGAAGGTTATAGTCAGTCTTGGCAGGCAGCAGGCTGAGCTGAGCACGGTGGGCCGCGCTGAAAGTAAGTCAGAGTTCACGGGTACAGAGGCAGCCTGGGCTGAGGCTCTCAGAGTCAGAAGCCAGAAAAGAGGCTCGAGGGCAGAAATTCAGGGCCTACTTTGCCAGAGCAGAAAAACATGTAAAGTACACTACAAAAAGACGGTGGCATAGCATACTTAGGAACGGACTTTTCAACCCGTTCAGGGTGGGTCTGAAAGAGGACATGTTGACGTTGGACGCAAATGTATTTGCGTCTTCATAGCTGGCACAGGGGGGAAGTTACATGCACTTTAAGCTGGTACATGGAGACGGTGGGGTACGCGCTAGGGAACACAACTTGACCATAAAATTTATATTTCCTCATTCCAGTGTCGACCAACCTCTCGTTAGTATGAACACGCCGCCACCATGGGTGGGGTGGGAAGTGGTTTTTTTTTTTTACATTTTCAAAAACCTTTATTGTGTCAAGACAGTTTCATACAGGCAGTAAATTCGTACAGCTAATCAATTGATTTTAGCATTGGTGACATAAAGCCCAATAAGCAGAGTACAGTGCATAGGTACATGTCATGATTATTTAGGGACTACTTCAGTTACAATAAAGGGTAGCCAGTGGTATCATCACACATCAGCTGTATGTGTGTAACTGTCATGCCGTGCTATTGCATGCCGAGCCCTTTCGTGTACATGTGTAGTTAGGGACTGACCACTGGGGAGGGGATCTGTAAAGGAGGTTCACATATGTTCCCACGGAATTCGTTCCATTTACCCCATATTCTAGTCCATTTCTTGGGACAGCCCCTGTGCGTGTAAACCGCCCTCTCAGCCACCATTGCAATATCCATGTCTCGTTCCCATTGTGTATGTGTAGGTGTTATTGCGGAGCCCCAGTATTTTGCTATGTTACGCTTCACGATTGTCTCCCCCAATGTAGCCCAGTTCTGTAAGGCTAGGTTTAAGTCGGTGGGCTGCCAGATATTGAGGAGGCAACACCTGGGATCACAGGGAACTTCTGCTCCTCCCACCTCTGAAATTATCGCTAATACTCTTGACCAATAGCGGTTTATGATAGGGCATTCCCATATTATATGGTAAAATGTTCCAATACCTCCACACCCTCTGAGGCAAAGGTGATCTGGTGTGTGTCCCAGCTTAAATATCGTGGTGCGAGGATAATATGTTTGGTGTAATATTTTCAGTTGAATGAGTTTAAGTGGGGATGAGATCGCTGCCTCTCGGGCTGATGCTAGGGCGTCCATCCAATCAGATTCCTCGATATCTCCCAATTCAGTCTCCCATTTTCCCTTTAGTGCTATCAGGGGGTCTGGTTGATTATTGATCAGTTTCTTGTATGTGTAGGAGGTTGCCTTTATTTCCATGTAGTCCGTGAGGAGCCTATCCTCCAGAGGGGAGGATTCCACCAATTTGGTCTCTGGGGGAATTGCACTTTGTAATGCGTGTCGTATCTGTATGTAACGGAATCGGTCCGAGTCTGCCATCTTATACCTCGCTTGCAAGTTTTCAAATGATATTATCTCTCCTTTCGCCCATAGGTCGCCTATTTTAGAGATACCAATTAGGTCCCATTCTTTGAATCCCTTTGTGTTCGCCAGTATGCCCAGTTTTCTCGTGTCCCAGAGGGGAGTGGCTTGTGTCAACACTCCCTTCCCATCCCAAGGCCCTCTGTGCGGCGTGCCATATTTTAGTCGTGTGTGCCCTTGGTCCTGTAAGTCTTTCCTGTTTTCCGTTGGTGTAAAGCGCCCTCATCAGTCGGTCTGCCGGCAGGAGGCTCCGGTTCAACCTGTATGCTGGTTCGTCCTGTGGGACGTGCAACCATTGATTTATTGTCACCAGCTGTGATGCCCAGTAGTAGAGTTTAACATTCGGTAGAGCAATACCACTGTCATACCAACTCCGGACCAGTTTGTGTTGTGCTATCCGGGGGGGTTTACCATCCCACAATAGGGTTGTTACTTCCGCTTCAATGGATTTGAAATACTTAGGGGGGACAGGAAATGGGGTATTTTGTAGGGCATGTAGGAATCTCGGAAGGGATAGCATTTTAAATAGTACAGCTCTACCCAGGAGCGTCACCGGGAGGGATCTCCAGTGTTTTACGTCCGCTTGGAGTCGTTCCAGGAGCCTCATTAAATTTTCTTCCATGAATATGGACTCTGATGGGGTGACATATATTCCTAAGTACTTGAAACCTCTGGTCACGATCTGCAGTTCGCATCCCGCCGGGATTTTGGGTGTAGGCCCGTGCAATATATAGAGTAGCGATTTCGTCCAGTTAATAGTGTAGCCGGATACTTTCCCGTATGCAGTAAAAATGTCTAGTAGGAACACTAATGATCTCGCCGGGGATGTTAAATATACGAGCACGTCATCCGCATATAGCGAGATACGATCCTCCCAGTCCTCCTCCCATCTCATTCCATGAATGGAGACGTCCTGCCTGATCCATGCAGCAAGCGGTACCAGCACTAGGGCGAATAGCATCGTCAACAGCGGACATCCCTGCCTGGTACCCCTTCCTAGTTTGAATTCTCTTGATATTCTTCCGTTTGCTACTACTTGCGCGAGGGGTTCCGTATATAAAAGTTGTATCAATGCACAGAATTTCGGGCCAAGTCCCAGCTTCCGAAGTACCGCAAAGAGGAACGGCCATTCCACTAAATTGAAGGCCAAAGTGGCGTCCGAGGAAAGGATGGCTACATCTTTCTGTATCTCTGGTGTACGGGCTATAACGGCATGCACCCTCCGTAGATTAAGGGAGGTGTTACGTCCCGGCATGAACCCTGATTGGTCCGGGTGAACCAAGTCCTTGAGGTATGGCTGTAGTCGGAGTGCCAACGCTTTGGCCAGTATTTTGGCTTCCGCATTCATTAGCGATATTGGGTGGTAAGAGGCTGCCAAATGCGCAGGTTTGCCGGGTTTGTGCACTGCCACAATTGTGGCTATTCGCTGATCCCGTGGCAGCCTGCCATCCTCCAGGCAGTCATTGTACATGTTAAGTAAGTGAGGTGTGATCAGACCCGCCACTTTTTTGTACAGCTCTACTGGTAGCCCGTTTGGACCCATTGCTTTCCCTGTGTTGAGTGCCGCCAGTGCCCGCCCCAATTCTTCCGACGAGAGGTCAGCATCTAGGTCTTCCCTGGCTTCCGGGGAAAGCGTAGGCATCCTAATGTCTTGC
This sequence comes from Lissotriton vulgaris, assembly GCF_964263255.1. NCBI lineage: Eukaryota > Metazoa > Chordata > Amphibia > Caudata > Salamandridae > Lissotriton > Lissotriton vulgaris. The sequence continues at coordinate 216,728 of NW_028248507.1, read as the reverse complement.
AAGAAATGTGTATTGTCCTCTATTGTGATTACCGCCTGCGGTGTGTATATTGTTTCAAAATGCGTAGCTAACTGTTCGTCAATACGTTCGGGTCTGTTGTGAGAGTACCGTCCTTTAGACAAATTTGTGCTATCCAAAGAGAAATATTCCACAGCGGATCAAACAACCAGCACCTCTATTTTCCAGCGTCCCTCAAAGTGTTCAGTTTTGTTGTGCTGACAACCTCCAGGACCTGCTGCGGTTCAGTCCCACTGGAATTCCAGATAGAAACTTTGGAGAAGAATGGAGGCAGCACCAAGCACGAAGTAAAACAGGACCAAAGTTGTATCAAAAAATATATTTTTCTTTTTATTTTTTCATATTTTCAAAGTGCACAGGACAGCCAACGCGTTTCGCTCCCCAACCGTGGGAGCTTCGTCAGGGCTGAAAACAACGTGAAATGATACACATATATTAATGACATATACTCAAATTAAACAATTACAACAAAGAGACATACAAAATTAAAAGCATCAGATCAAGCTTCCGAGAGAAGAGATGACACAACACCTAAAAAGATCACAATAGCAATCCTATTTTCTGGAGAGCATGTTACCCAAATTTGAAATATCCATACAAAAAAGGTAGTGCAACATGGTAAATACAGTAATCACATTTGTTATGCGAAATAGTATACAACCATATATCAAGGGTTGAAAGAAAGATAAGTCAATAAAAAGAGTACAAATCGAGCGGAGGTCAAGAAGGGGCGGGGAAAGATACTGGAATAGAAAAAAGGTAGGAAATGAAAATCCCTTTAGATGGAACTATGCAAAATAGGAAATGATCACCAATGCTAAAAAACACACAAACACGCGCCATATACTGGGCCCAATTGTTCGAGAATATATACAATATATTTCTCACCAAAGATACTGGTTAGTCTTGATGTGACACAATGAAGTTGACAAGAAGGCTGGCCAATGAAGTGGTAGAGATGCTGAAATAACAGAGGACAAGATATATAAAATATGAAAAATTTAAATAAGCAGAATAGGTGTACTGAAATTCCTAATCTTCTCACCTAATACAAAGATTCCAATATTAGGAATAGAGATGTAAGCAAACGTCACGGGCCATCAAGTTGATAACATCAGTTGCATGAAGGGTAGTATCTCAATTGAATCTAAAAAGATAATAAAATTAGAGAAGTGTCGTGAATATCGCGACTTGCAGATAGTATAGACCAAAACCGAAATATCAGCAACTAAGTTAGTACTGATCCTATTTTGTACATACAGTGACAGGGGGGGGGGGTTTGACGTGAGTGGTAAGATGGTGGAAGGAAAAGATAGTAAGAGGGGGGGCGGTGGAGGGGGAGGGGAGCAGGGGAGGGTCTCAATAAAAAAGAATATCAGAAATAACTCACATTAGTATTTAGAGTAGACTCTACGTAGGGCGACGTATGTGCAGTCCTTAGTAAGCTGCTACCACACGTGCTGCAGTAGAAAATAAGAATCAAAGACATATAAATTACACCCATGAACAATCAAGGTGAAAAAAACGCGTGTCTACCTTTGACAGTAGACAAACTATAATATTAATCCCTAGCAATCTAATATCAAAAACATGTGTCTTACAAGTGCCCATTGGTAACATCTGTGAGATTATTAAGCCGCCCAGCGTAACATGTATATATGCAAAGTAAATACTACCCTGCTTCCCCCGGGGCAGCATACACCAGAAAATTAAAATATACTTCCGATGTACCAAATACACATCGGAAGTGTTTTAAGAGGCGAACGCATTCCAAATACGAATGCTGCCGGCTTAAAAGATTAGCGCACAACGGAAAAGTCATTACAAGTGCAAAGTGCACATTCACATTAAAGGAAAAAATGGGGGATTTTTAAAGTAAGCTAAAAAGACATTCAAAGCGGGCACATAGAGTCTGCCGACCGGGAAGTGCCAAAGGAAACTGACTTGGCAGAATGAGGTTGATCAAAAGCATTTTGAAGTTGGCACTTACCTCCAAGCTTCGTCTTGTAGCAATGGCCCGTGACGGATTCGATCGAACAGGGTCTGTCAGATCGGATCCGGTTTTTAAAAACCGGCGCGCCGGTCACATGGTACATAATTACAAACACCTGAGTGTTTGCAAGAGGTAGCGACATGTAACCCAGCCCTGCATGGAGTGAAGAGCTGGAAAAAGGACAGCAGCACATCCGAGTGGGGCGGCCATGATGGACTAGTCAAGAATGCCCAAATGTTGTAGTGTAGACAGTATGTAAGTGAACAGGTATAAAACCCGAGCAATGTTTTGCCATAAATTCAGGGAAGAATCCCGAAAAAATTAAGGTACAGGCGAACAAGTAAATAAGTTCGTTATTGCAAAAACAACCTTTGTGAAGGGTGAAAAGAAGGCAAAAGTGACGCACTGAAGTGGCTGCCATGATGGACTGGTCAGTGGTCCACTGGAGGGTTGTATCAGGCGGATTACATAAACAATTTAAACGGACCCAAGGCATAATAGAACTGAATCAAAAGGAAAACGAACAGGTGGAAAAGGGCAAGCACCTTGTGGACTGGTTTCTACTATATTGTAAAGACAATCTCGGTCAGCAATAGAATATGTTGAATGGTGCAAAGTAAAAAAGGGGAGTACCAGAGTACATAATGAAACAATAAAGAAACGAGTTAGACCCCCGGATCCGTAGAGTTGACCGGTCAACCAAAAGGTGTTATCATTAACATGTTCCAAATTGTAATGTTCCATTATTGGGTGCCTGATGTCCCTGTTGATGATTGCCCGGCGATGCTCTTGGATTCTTAGTTTCAATGGTCGTATACTGCTGCCCACATATATACGACCACAGGGACATCCTAGGACATAAACTGTGTAAGGGGTATTGCAGTTGCAGAAATGGTTAACTCTGAACTTGCGGTCGTTATTATATGAGAAGGTGGTGGTCTTATTCTTACCCATCTCACAAACATTGCAGGTTCCACATCTAAAGAAGCCTGCGGGTTTAGGAGCTAGCCAATTTCTTTCATTGGGGGGTGTAGTCACATAGCTCGGGCACAATTCTTTACGTAAAGAGATGCCCCTCCTGTAAGTGATCAGAGGTTTTTCACCTATATGGTTTTTTAGGCCCTCAATTCCAGTTAACAGGTGCCAATTCTTCCTGAATATGTTAAAGATTTTGTCACTATGAGATGTATACTGGGTGACAAACCTCACTCTGCTAGATCCTTTATCCAATTTAGCTCTTTCATTCTTATTTGTAAGGGTAGGTTCCCTGTCCACAGTCTCAATTCTACGTACCGCTCTGTCAATAACCTGTTGGTCATAACCTCGTTTTAGGAATCTCAGTTTGGTGGCATTTACATTTTCCTTGAATGTATCTTCTTCACTGCAAGTTCTGCGCACTCTTGTGAGTTCGCCAAACGGAATGTTTCTGATTACCGAACTAGCATGCGCACTAGACGCATGTAGTACGGAGTTACAGGAAGTTTCCTTCCGATAGAGTTTACTGTGGACCCGACCGTTCTGTACATAGAACGTGATGTCCAAAAAATTAATACTGCTCATGTTATGTGACACGGTGAACTTCACATTATAGGGATTATCATTAAGGTAGACAAGATAGTTGGTTAGTTCCTCAGCAGTTCCCGACCACAAACAAATCACATCATCTATGTACCTCCCCCAGAACACAATATGATTGGTCCAAGGGGAGGCACATCGGGCCCAGGCATGCTCCCTCTCGTACCACCCCATGAAGAGGCAGGCGTAGGAAGGAGCAAACCTGGAACCCATCGCGGTACCACTGGTCTGTTGGTACCAGCGGTCATCGAAGAGAAAAAAGTTATTCAGCAGAATGAGGTCTATCATCTGCAAAATCATTTCGTTCTGTGAATAGAGCTGGGCATCCTCTCTTTCTAGAAACGATTGGACTGCTATCTTCCCATACACTCTGTCAATACACGTGTAGAGACTAGTGACATCCAGTGTCACGAAACTAAGGTCATCCGACCACTCAAAATCATTGAGTTTGATCAAGACGTCCTTGCTATCTCGAATATAGGAAGGAAGACTTAGAACATATTTCTGCAACTTAAGGTCCACATAATGGGAAAGACCTTCGGTGGGTGAGCCCACCCCCGAGATAATGGGTCTACCAGGTGGAAACCCTTATCCCCCCTTGTGAATTTTAGGGAGGATGTATATACAAGGGTAGGAAGGGTGGGAAACATGTAGAAATTTCAATTCATCCTCCGTAAGTAGACATGAATCTTTCCATTCACAGAGTCTTTCATTGATGGCATTAACTACAAGTGGTATCGGGTTGCTCTTTATCTCCCTATAGTTGTGACGATCTGCTAATTGACGTTTGATTTCACTAAGATAGTCTAACCGATTCATAATTGCCACACTTCCGCCCTTGTCGGCCTCTCGTATGACTATAGTAGGGTCATCCTTGAGGTTTTTGAGGGCTTTTCTTTCAGAGTGTGTTATATTAGCTCTAGTTCCAGTAAATAACTGGTTGGAAATGTCAAGTTTATACAAATCTTCTGTGACCTTTTTATGAAAGGCATCTATATTAGAGTGATATCCAAATGTTGGAATAAATTTGGGTCTGGGATGGAGGCCACTATCATCGGTGATTTCTTGGCCGATACCAAGTTCCGTCATTAAAGCGGGTAAATCAGTCTGTTCCTTCTCATCGATAGTCATGAGGCAGTGAACAGCACGGATCGAGGCAACAGTATGTTCACTCTCACTCATACGGTTTGTTGGCGTGGCACTACACACAGCTCTATTGGAAAATAAATCCTTCAGTTTTAAAAGTCTAGTGAATTTATTTATTTATTTATTTTATTTATTTAATTTGTATAGCGCGTTATAACCACCGGGGTCTCTAAGCGCTGTTTGTCCAGATTACGTAGTGGGGTTCGGTATATACTTGATCTTACATAACGCCTAGAGGCTGCTCCATGCTTGCTTGAACAGTACAGTTTTTAACTTTTTTCTGAAGGATAACAGATTGCATTCCTTCCTTAGTTCTGGGGCCAGTTTGTTCCACAAAGCTGGGAGTGTGTTGGAGAAAGCACGTCCCCCCACCGTGGCCAGTTTAAAACGGGATTGGGACAAGAGAGTAGCTTCCGACGAGCGCAAAGTCCTGCTCGGTGTATATGGGGACAGGCGGGATTTCAAGTATCTTGGTGCATTACCATACAGCGCCTTATGTACGATACACAATCCTTTGAATACAACCCTCTGCCGAATCGGGAGCCAATGTAGCTCCTGCATCAGAGGGGAAGAGTGGGCAGTCCTAGGTTTCTTGTAAATCAGCCGGGCTGCGTCATTCATGACCCCCTGTAGCTTATCCAGCAGCCGCTGGGGTAGACCGATATACAGGGAGTTTCCGTAGTCCAGCCTAGCCAGGATTGTGGCTGAGACCACGTGTCTCAAGGTGGAAAATGAGAGTAGTGCAGAGATCTTCCTCAATTGTCGCATCAGGCCTATACAGGTGCCCACTACCGTGGTGACCTGTTTTTTCATGGAGAGTTTATCATCCACGTACAGGCCCAGACTTTTGACTACAGTCGCAGGTTCCGGTGGCACACCCAGCTCCACAGGCCAGAATTTCTCGCTCCAGGGGTTGCCCGTGATGGAAATAGGCAACATTTCCGTCTTGTCCGGGTTGATTTTTAAGGAGTTCTCGGACATCCAATTAACCGTGGCTTTGAGTATGTCCTGCAACCTGGTAGACGCTCCCGGGCCATCATCCAGCCGGATGATTATCTGGGTGTCATCAGCGTAGTTGTATACTAGGCAGTCCATCCTATTCAGGAGTGCAATTAATGGCTGCAAGTAAATATTAAAGAGTAGGGGTGACAGGGCAGAACCCTGTGGAACCCCACAAGTGATGGGAGCAGAGGTGGAAAGGAAGTCCCCCAACTGTACTCTTTGTGTCCTGCCCTGCAGGAATGATGTAAGCCATGCATGTGCTGTACCCCTGATACCAAAAGACCTCAACCGCGACAATAGTTGTTGATGACACACGGTATCAAAGGCCGCAGAGAGATCCAGTAGTACCAGGGCGCTCGATGTTTTTATATCAGCTCGACTCCTCAATTCATCCAGGATTGATAGCATGACTAATTCCGTGCTATGGTTGGCACGGAACCCTGCCTGATTGGACTCCAGCAGGTTGTTGCTCTCTAGATGTCCTGAGAGCAATGCCAGCACATGCTGCTCCATCACCTTAGCCAAAAAAGGCAACTGGGAGATGTGTCGGAAGTTCTTCAAACACTTCGTGTCCGATCCAGGTTTTTTTAGTAGAGGAATCAGGTGAGCCTCTTTGAAAGCTAGAGGGACCTGTCCTGTGTGAAGGGAAGTGTTCAACAGATGCAAAATTTCTTTCTCAATACCTGGCAGTGCCAATTTGAACACATCAGGAGGGCATGGATCAACCTGAGAGCCGGATTTGACTCGGTCCGTAATCGTAAGTAGTTCCTGTTTTGCAATTGGGGAGAACTCAGCTAACGGTATAATGTCCGGCGGGGCAGTGTGGTCAGGTGGGCGAGGACAGTCGAGGTGTGTAGTTGCAGCAATTTCTCCCAGAATATAGGAGATCTTGTTCACAAAGAAGTCCTGGAACCTCTGGCAATCCTCCTAGGCGAACTCAGTGCTTTGCTCTTTGTTTATCCTGAGCTCAGCCAGGACCCGAAAGATTTCCTTCTGTGGATTTCTAGCTTCAACTATTCTTTCCTCAAAGAAAGCAGCCTTCCTAGTTTGGATGGCTAGTTTATAAGTCGCTAAGGATGAGATATATTCTTTCTTGGCAGTGGCGTCATACTCTTTCCGCCATGCTCGTTCTTTCCTCCTCATCCCACGTTTCATATCCCGTAAGGAGTCATTATACCAAGGAGCCCCAGCTCCTCTCTCCACCTTCTTCACCCTACGAAGGGGTGCCACCAAATCAATGGCTCTCCCCAGTCTATGCTGAAGGTGTCCACAAAGGGCATCAATATTAGTGTCCTGCTCCTTTACTGGAGGAGACTCTTCCAGGAGATGCACCATTTTCTCCCCATCGATGTTTCTCCACTTCCGGGCCATTTTCCAACCTTCCCCAGGCTTGGACAGGTGGCCGTTCAATAGAATTCTGCCCCTTATTAAAGAGTGGTCTGACCAGGCGCATGGCAAGATCTCTGTAGAGCCCTGGACTGGCATAGTGGTCCAAACTAAATCAAGCACATGTCCCTTCTTGTGTGTCGGTCCCTTCACCTGTTGAGTGAAGTCCAAGGAGGATATTGCCTCCTCAATCTGTAGCACTTGCCCCTCTTTAGGGGATTTTTCCCAATGGTAGTTGAAGTCCCCGACAACAATCATTTTGTCATATCTCGAACGCAGATCCTGAACCAATCTAGTAAAGAGAGCCGGGAATTCTGGCGAAGCCCAAGGCGGTCGGTATACCACCAAAAACACCACACATACCGCCCCCCGCCTGAGCTTTACCCCCATAACCTCTGCGCCCCCCAGGGTTTCGGATAGAAACCTTTCGGCGCGGAGACGGGCCTGATAGAGAAGAGCTACTCCACCTCCTTTCTTAGCTCCCTCCCTATTGAAATGGAGTGCCAGATAGTTATCTGGTAGGGCCGCCACTAAATCCGGCGCCAAACAATCCTCCAGTCATGTTTCGGTAAGCGCAAGGGCATCTAGCTCCCCGTCTTCCAGTAGTGAAAAGACCTCCAACTTGTGGCCCTGCAAAGAGCGCGTGTTCAACAGGCCATAGTTTAAAGCGTGAGCATTGGAGTCGCGCTGCCGCGCTCTTGTGCTCTTAGATGTAATCAGAAGGCCCTCCCGCGCCAACAGATGTATGCAATCCTGATCAAGGTGGGACTTACCCATGTTAAGCTCCAATAGTTCACATCTAGAGTAATGCAAATTTGGGCCAGGGGTTCTGGCCCCGGGTCCCGGATGGTCACTGATGGGCAAAGATGGGCTCGCCTCTGGCGAGCCTCCGGCGCGCCTATGGCGCGCCCGCTGCGCGTCATCATTGGGGCGTTTAAATAGCACCCAATCGTGCTATGTCTGCAGCAACAGCTAGAACGCCAACAAAGATGGCGTCCCTTGCCGGCACTTCCCCTCCCAAGATGGCGCCTAACCCCCAGTCCAGCGAACGGGCCGCCGAACAGCGGTGCAGATGACAAATTTTATGTGCAGGTATGTCCTAACAAGCCCACTAATCGCAACAAATCCAAAATGAAGTTTTCCCTTTAAAACGCGCAAATAAAGCGCACAAGACCACGCTTTAAGCGCCGAGCATGTGGCACAGTTAAAAATTAAGTTCCAGGTCCACAAATTGAATTAAGTATACACAAGTAAGTGGCAGTTATTAGAATTTATAAATCAGCAAGCGCAGCAGCAGAGTGTCAAAAAATGCCTCGCCTACACTGACGCTTACCTGAACAGAGCGAGCGCCTGCTCTGATCGGCTTAAATAGCACCCAATCGTGCTATGTCTGCAGCAACAGCTGGAACGCCAACAAAGATGGCGTCCCTTGCCGGCACTTCCCCTCCCAAGATGGCACCTAACCCCCAGTCCAGCTAACGGGCCGCCGAACAGCGGTGCAGATGACAAATTTTATGTGCAGGTATGTCCTAACAAGCCCACTAATCGCAACAAATCCAAAATGAAGTTTTCCCTTTAAAACGCGCAAATAAAAGCGCACAAGACCGCGCTTCAAGCGCCGAGCATGTGGCACAGTTAAAAATTAAGTTCCAGGTCCACAAATTGAATTAAGTATACACAAGTAAGTGGCAGTTATTAGAATTTATAAATCAGCAAGCGCAGCAGCAGCGTGTCAAAAAATGCCTCGCCTACACTGACGCTTACCTGAACAGAGCGAGCGCCTGCTCTGATCGGCTTAAATAGCACCCAATCGTGCTATGTCTGCAGCAACAGCTGTAACGCCAACAAAGATGGCGTCCCTTGCCGGCACTTCCCCTCCCAAGATGGCGCCTAACCCCCAGTCCAGCTAACGGGCCGCCGAACAGCGGTGCAGATGACAAATTTTATGTGCAGGTATGTCCTAACAAGCCCACTAATCGCAACAAATCCAAAATGAAGTTTTCCCTTTAAAACGCGCAAATAAAAGCGCACAAGACCGCGCTTCAAGCGCCGAGCATGTGGCACAGTTAAAAATTAAGTTCCAGGTCCACAAATTGAATTAAGTATACACAAGTAAGTGGCAGTTATTAGAATTTATAAATCAGCAAGCGCAGCAGCAGCGTGTAAAAAAATGCCTCGCCTACACTGACGCTTACCTGAACAGAGCGAGCGCCTGCTCTGATCGGCTTAAATAGCACCCAATCGTGCTATGTCTGCAGCAACAGCTAGAACACCAACAAAGATGGCGTCCCTTGCCGGCACTTCCCCTCCCAAGATGGCGCCTAACCCACAGTCCAGCTAACGGGCCGCCGAACAGCGGTGCAGATGACAAATTTTATGTGCAGGTATGTCCTAACAAGCCCACTAATCGCAACATATCCAAAATGAAGTTTTCCCTTTAAAACGCGCAAATAAAAGCGCACAAGACCGCGCTTCAAGCGCCGAGCATGTGGCACAGTTAAAAATTAAGTTCCAGGTCCACAAATTGAATTAAGTATACACAAGTAAGTGGCAGTTATTAGAATTTATAAATCAGCAAGCGCAGCAGCAGAGTGTCAAAAAATGCCTCGCATTGAACAAGTCAACGTGTACATCAGCAAAATCTCCTGTTTGGGTAGGGCAAAAATTCAATCCTTTACTCAAAACTTGCATCTCAATAGTATCCAGAATTTTATTAGATGAATTTACAATTTTCAACCCTTGTATGCCATCAGTAACATTTGTCAAATCAGCAGTATTGGCTATTTCTTTGTTTTTACAAGCTTGTCGGTCTTTCCTACTGCTTTTCCACCTCCTACCCCCCCTCCTAGTTTTGGCTGTTCCCTTTTTTGTTGAAGGCGGCTTGACATTCTCAACTTTGCCAGTTCCTTCTGGAACGACGAGGAGCCCTCGCCTAAAGGGACCTCAGGTATAGTAATGGAAGAGGCAACACTGCTGGTTGAGGAAATGAAGATGTTACTGACTGACTGGTTATCCTCACCATCATCCCTTTCTTCCCTAGTTGTTTTTTTATCCTCGGCCACAGAGAGATTATCAAATTTTTTGGCAAAGGTATAGATACGACCGTCCTTGTAATCACGGTCATCTCTCTTGATTTTTCGTAATTTTTTGTCCTTAAGGTAGACTTGGTGATTATCCATTACTTTTTTCAAGATAGCAAATTTTTTCTCAATTAAATCCTTCTCCCCCAACTCACCAATCTCTTTCTCTATTTGTTCAATCTCCGCCTGTAGCTTTTCACCCTTTTCTAGCGAGTGTTTGACCAGAATTTTCATCATTTTAGATGAGGCTCCCTCTAAATTACTCTCCCACTCTTAAAGTAGATTTTCACTTAAGTCCTCAAAGGTGGGAAATATGAGGATCCTCAATCCCCTAGGGACTTTTCCATTCTCAAGATATTGTGTCAGGGTTACCCCATCCCACCATCTACTTAACTCCAATTTGCGCTCCCCCCTCACGCTCCCTGACTCGAGCTAATTGCAGCGACCAAAGCCCTCAGCTGAAACTAATTTGGAAGCGTGACTCCTCGGCATTAATCATCTCGAGAGTGGTATTGTAGCGTTAGGAACTGCGCGCTAAGCATTTTGTTAGCATTGAGCTTGCAGCGAGTTGTAACTGTGCAGTATTGTGAGCGCTCTGTGACCGCAGATTGATTATTGTGTTAGCGCTAATCTGGCTGTGCTTGCTGGGATAATTAGATCAGCTTCGTATTTTGGCTCCACCACCATCTTGTGTGTTTGTTGTCCTTTCCCCTGACACGCCTCCCCGAGCTGCCCCTCCCACCCACGAACAGAGGGTTCCCGTCCTCCCAAGGCAGATTGTGACCGCCTGGACCTCGTCCTGAACGGCCGCTCCCCCCTCACGCTCCCTGACTCGAGCTAATTGCAGCGACCAAAGCCCTCAGCTGAAACTAATTTGGAAGCGTGACTCCTCGGCATTAATCATCTCGAGAGTGGTATTGTAGAGTTAGGAACTGCGCGCTAAGCATTTTGTTAGCATTGAGCTTGCAGCGAGTTGTAACTGTGCAGTATTGTGAGCGCTCTGTGACCGCAGATTGATTATTGTGTTAGCGCTAATCTGGCTGTGCTTGCTGGGATAATTAGATCAGCTTCGTATTTTGGCTCCACCACCATCTTGTGTGTTTGTTGTCCTTTCCCCTGACACGCCTCCCCGAGACCGCCTCCCAGCTGCCCCTCCCACCCACGAACAGAGGGTTCCCGTCCTCCCAAGGCAGATTGTGACTGCCTGGACCTCGTCCTGAACGGCCGCTCCCCCCTCACGCTCCCTGACTCGAGCTAATTGCAGCGACCAAAGCCCTCAGCTGAAACTAATTTGGAAGCGTGACTCCTCGGCATTAATCATCTCGAGAGTGGTATTGTAGCGTTAGGAACTGCGCGCTAAGCATTTTGTTAGCATTGAGCTTGCAGCGAGTTGTAACTGTGCAGTATTGTGAGCGCTCTGTGACCGCAGATGAATTATTGTGTTAGCGCTAATCTGGCTGTGCTTGCTGGGATAATTAGATCAGCTTCGTATTTTGGCTCCACCACCATCTTGTGTGTTTGTTGTCCTTTCCCCTGACACGCCTCCCCGAGACCGCCTCCCAGCTGCCCCTCCCACCCACGAACAGAGGGTTCCCGTCCTCCCAAGGCAGATTGTGACCGCCTGGACCTCGTCCTGAACGGCCGCTCCCCCCTCACGCTCCCTGACTCGAGCTAATTGCAGCGACCAAAGCCCTCAGCTGAAACTAATTTGGAAGCGTGACTCCTCGGCATTAATCATCTCGAGAGTGGTATTGTAGCGTTAGGAACTGCGCGCTAAGCATTTTGTTAGCATTGAGCTTGCAGCGAGTTGTAACTGTGCAGTATTGTGAGCGCTCTGTGACCGCAGATTGATTATTGTGTTAGCGCTAATCTGGCTGTGCTTGCTGGGATAATTAGATCAGCTTCGTATTTTGGCTCCACCACCATCTGGTGTGTTTGTTGTCCTTTCCCCTGACACGCCTCCCCGAGACCGCCTCCCAGCTGCCCCTCCCACGCTCCGCCCCCCCCCACCATCCATTTATGGCCAAATGCCCCCACGCGCAGCGTCCACGCGCTACGGCCTCGCCGAAGGTGCGCCAAAGGTAAGCCCGTCTACGCCCGTCCGCGCCTGTACCGCGCCCAGCGCCAGACCCCCTGCCCCTCACGCTGCCCAGCCCCCCCGCGTTACCTACGATGCCGCCACCCTCCTAGCCCTTAACCCCGGTCGCGCCCCCAACTGCGTCCAAGCCGCTCCTGGACGCACCCATGGACCGTTCTCCTGCTTCTCCTGCAAATTTAGCGGCACCGACAACATCTCCGCTACGACCACACCACAGACTCCCGACCCCAACCACCTAGAATGCATCCTTCTCAACACCCGCTCGGTCCACAGGCACGCCATTGACCTTTGGAACCTACTAGACACCATCTCTCCAGACGTCGCCTTCCTAACGGAAACATGGATGAACGCTTCCTCCGCCCCTGACATCGCCATCGCTATCCCTGATGACTATAAGATCACACGCAAGGACCGCACCGACCATACAGGAGGTGGAATCGCTATCGTCCATAAGAAATCAATCCGCATCTCAACCAGCTCTGACGCCAACCTCGCTAACTCCGAACACCTTCACTTCCAGATCCACATCGACCCCAAGACCACACTCAGAGGCACCCTCCTGTACAGACCACCAGGACCACGCGCAAAATTCAGTGAAGACATCACGGACTTCATCACCCCACACGCGCTCCCCTCCAAAGACTACATCCTTCTGGGAGACCTCAACTTCCACCTTGAAAAGATCAACGACCGCAACACCGCCACCCTCTTGGACAACCTCGCCAACCTCGGACTTAAACAACTGGTCACTTCCCCCACCCACATTGCAGGTCACACTCTCGACCCCATCTTCACCTCCAGCAACCATGTCTCCTTCAGCCACACTACGGATCTCCTCTGGACTGACCACAGCTGCGTTCACTTCACCTACAACAAGCCGAAACCCATCATCCACCTCCAACCAACTCTACAAAGAAACTGGAACAAAATCACCACAGAGCAGATCTCCACATCGCTCCTTCAAACCTCCCCAGCCCTCTCTTCTAACGCCAACGAAGCCGCCTCCAACCTCACCCTTTGGTTATCCAAAACCGCCGACACCTTAGCACCACTGACAAAACGTCAACACAAACTTGGCATCATGAAGGCCTCATGGTTCAACGATGACCTCAAGAAGTCCAAGAAACTGTGCCGCTCCCTTGAGAAGGCCTGGAAAAAAGACCCATCCACCAGCAACAAGAACGCCTTCAAAAGCGCCATCCGTACTCACCACCAACTGATCCGAAAAGCCAAGAAAACAGCATTCAAGGATCGACTTGACAACAACGCCCACAACAGCAAGGAACTTTTCAACATCGTCAAGGAATTTTCCAACCCCTCGGCCAACTCCAACGACATCACCCCCTCTCAAACCCTCTGTGATTCCCTAGCCTCTTTTTTCCACAACAAGATTGCAGACATCCACAACAGCTTTGACAACCAACCCGGAAGCCAACCCACCCTACCATCAGATGACCATCTTCCCCCCGTTAACACCCTTAACGCCTGGAACCCAATCTCCACTGAGGACACCATCCGCCTGATGAATTCCATCCACTCTGGATCCCCCACAGACCCATGCCCTCACCACATCTTCAACAAAGCAGACTCCGTCATAGCTCCGCACCTCCGAGACGTCATCAACTGCTCCTTCAACTCCGCTACCTTCCCAGAAGACTGGAAACACGCTGAACTCACCGCCCTTCTGAAAAAACCAACAGCAGACCCCACCGAACTCAAAAACTACCGCCCCATCTCGCTTCTTCCATTCCCGGCCAAAGTCATCGAGAAAGCTGTCAACAACCAGCTCGCCGCCTTCCTCGAAGCCAACAAATCACTCGACCCCTCACAATCTGGCTTCCGAGCCAAACACAGCACTGAGACCGCCCTCATCGCAGCAACAGACGACATTCGAACTCTACTGGACAATGGAGACACAGTCGCCCTCATCCTCCTCGACCTCTCTGCAGCCTTCGACACAGTCTGCCACAACACCCTTTTACAACGCCTCAGAAACATCGGAATCCAAGAAAAGGCACTGGAATGGATCACCTCGTTCCTCACCGGAAGAACCCAGAGAGTCCGCCTCCCACCATTCAAGTCCGAGGCCTCTGAAATCATCTGCGGCGTACCACAAGGATCCTCACTCAGTCCCACCCTCTTCAACGTATACATGAGCCCCCTCGCGGCCATCGCCCGCCAACACTACCTCAACATCATCTCTTACGCGGATGACACTCAACTGATCCTATCTCTCACCAAGGACCCCAGCACCGCCAAAACTAACCTACACGAAGGAATGAAAGAAGTCGCCGAATGGATGAAACAAAGCCGTCTGAAACTGAACTCAGACAAAACAGAAGTCCTCATCTTAGGTAAATCCCCCTCTGCATGGGACGACTCCTGGTGGCCGGAAGCCCTCGGAAATGCACCCATCCCGACAGACCACGCACGGAACCTTGGCGTCATCCTGGATTCTTCACTCTCAATGAACAGACAAGTCAGCGCCATATCCTCCTCCTGCTTTAACATTCTTCGCATGCTCAGAAAAACATTTCGCTGGATCCCCTCCGAAACAAGGAAAACAGTCACCCACGCTCTAGTCACGTGCCGACTGGACTACGGAAACACCCTCTACGCAGGTACCACCGCTAAACTCCAGAAGAAACTACAACGAATCCAAAACGCCTCAGCCAGGCTCATATTAGACATCCCACGCAACGAACACATCTCTGGTCACCTTAAAGACCTCCACTGGCTACCCGTCAATAAGAGAATCACTTTCCGACTGCTTACCCATGCACACAAATCACTCTACGACATCGGACCAGATTGCCTCAACTCTCGACTGTCCTTCTACACCCCCTCCCGCCAACTTCGCTCTTCCAGCCAAGCCAAGCCACTGTACCTCGCATCAACAAGACCACCATGGGAGGCAGATCCTTCTCATACCTGGCTGCCAAAACATGGAACTCACTCCCCGCTTACCTTCGCCTCACCCAGAATCACCTAGCGTTCAGAAAGCAGCTTAAAACGTGGATATTTGACAAATAATCCTCCTCCCCTTCCTAAGCGCCTTGAAACCCTCTGGGTATGTAGTGCGCTATATAAATGTTATGACTTGACTTGACTTGAAGTTGTTCCGGGGCAGATGTTACCCTAGGATTGTTGGGTCCAAACAAATTAAGTGCCATCTCTTCACGTCCGTCCATCATTATATCTAGACATGATATAATATCAACAATTGTCCCCCCCCTCTTACTATGTTATGTTATGTTATGTTAGTGCTATTTGTATTGCGCACGGCTGCTCCAGCGAAGGAGCGTCCCGGTGCACCGACAAGGTGGAGAACACAACACAACTGGGGAACAGAAATAATTATTAAGAAATTGGGGAGTGAAGGATTTAACAAAGCTCAGAAAATAAATGAGTTTTAGCGGCCTTGCGGAAGGAGAGCAGGTCACCAAAGGTCCGGAGTTTCAAAGGGAGAGCGTTCCAGAGTGCGGCTGCCTGCACCTTAAAAGAGCGGCCCCCCACCCGACTGAGTTTGAACCGAGGGGCTACCGCTAATTCTTGGTCTAGCGAGCGCAGAGTGCGGCCCGGGATGTAAGGGCGCAAAAGTTGGTGCAGTAAGATAGGTGATAGGCCCTTCAGAATTTTGAAGGAAAGGCACAAAACTTTAAAGTGGATCCGCTGCCTAACGGGTAACCAATGCAAGGCTCGCAAAGATGGACCGGCCGAGCAAAACCTAGGAAGACCTACGATCGCTCTGGCCGCAGCGTTCTGCACTCTTTGAAGTCGAGTTAACTCGGCCTGGTTTAATCCTATAAAAAGGGAGCTGGCATAATCCAACCGCGCCAAAACCGTTGCTTGCACCACCAATTGGCGAGTTGCGGCATCGAAGTATTTGAGGGCAGGGCGCAGATTGCGCAGGATGCCGAAGCAGCAAGCCGCCGTCCTTTTCCTTCCACCATCTTACCACTCACGTCAAACCCCCCCCCCCTGTCACTGTATGTACAAAATAGGATCAGTACTAACTTAGTTGCTGATATTTCGGTTTTGGTCTATACTATCTGCAAGTCGCGATATTCACGACACTTCTCTAATTTTATTATCTTTTTAGATTCAATTGAGATACTACCCTTCATGCAACTGATGTTATCAACTTGACGGCCAGTGACGTTTGCTTACATCTCTATTCCTAATATTGGAATCTTTGTATTAGGTGAGAAGATTAGGAATTTCAGTACACCTATTCTGCTTATTTAAATTTTTCATATTTTATATATCTTGTCCTCTGTTATTTCAGCATCTCTACCACTTCATTGGCCAGCTTTCTTGTCAACTTCATTGTGTCACATCAAGGCTAACCAGTATCTTTGGTGAGAAATATATTGTATATATTCTCGAACAACTGGGCCCAGTATATGGCGCGTGTTTGTGTGTTTTTTAGCATTGGTGATCATTTCCTATTTTGCATAGTTCCATCTAGAGGGATTTTCATTTCCTACCTTTTTTCTATTCCAGTATCTTTCCCCGCCCCTTCTTGACCTCCGCTCGATTTTTCCTCTTTTTATTGACTTATCTTTCTTTCAACCCTTGATATATGGTTGTATACTATTTCGCATAACAAATGTGATTACTGTATTTACCATGTTGCACTACCTTTTTTGTATGGATATTTCAAATTTGGGTAACATGCTCTCCAGAAAATAGGATTGCTATTGTGATCTTTTTAGGTGTTGTGTCATCTCTTCTCTCGGAAGCTTGATCTGATGCTTTTAATTTTGTATGTCTCTTTGTTGTAATTGTTTAATTTGAGTATATGTCATTAATATATGTGTATCATTTCACGTTGTTTTCAGCCCTGACGAAGCTCCCACTGTTGGGGAGCGAAACGCGTTGGCTGTCCTGTGCACTTTGAAAATATGAAAAAATAAAAAGAAAAATATATTTTTTGATACAACTTTGGTCCTGTTTTACTTCATGCTTGGTGCTGCCTCCATTCTTCTCCAAAATTTGTGCTATCCATCTACTTGCTTTTTCGCGTTTTTCTATCCATGCCAGCATTTTACCTGTTTTGTCTCCCAATTCGTAAATTCTGTGGAAGGTATTTGTACTTTTGGTCTTTGCTGTTTCCCATGCATAATTCTTAAATTCTTGGCTTGCCAGCGCCACAGCGTGTGCCGTAACCTCAGTGGGGTCTGCGGCGTGAGCTTTCTCCGCTTGCTGGGTGGCCTCCTCTAGTTCTTCTATGGTCTCTCTTTGTGAGCGTTTGTGTCTCGTGATCGTCGAGATGGCCTGCCCTCTAATAACGGTTTTATATGCCTCCCATAGTGTGCTGGGGGATTGAACTGACTGAACATTTTCTGCAAAGTATTGTGTAGTGGATTTAACTAGGTCTCTTGCAATCTTGGCATTTTTCAGGAACCCAGGATAAAGCGGATAGATCCTCCGTCAGCCAGGGATATAGGCGGTGTATATGAGTTGGACTGGAGAGTGATCTGATATGCCCCTCGGTAGATGCTCTACCTGTTTCACTTTCTCAGGCGTAATACCCAGTGTCAATATATAATCTATTCGGGAGAGGCTCCTGTGTGCCATGGAGAGAAATGTGTATTGACGCTGTTGGGTGCTTAAGTCGCCAAATGTCAGTCACTCCCATTGCGTGTATGAAATCTTGCAGGGCTTGATTGGAGCGGCTTGCTTCCCTGGACGGGTGGCGGTCGATGGACGGATTCATTACTGTATTAAAGTCTCAACCCATGATCATTTCTCCCTCTGGAAGGTCCAGCAGGAGCCTCCCGAGGTCCTGAAATGCTTGCTGGTGAAGTGTAGGGGGAACATAAATGGAGAGCACATGATACAACCTACCTTCCCACTGCCCAGTTAGTACCGCAAATCGTCCCTGTGCATCAGTCCAAGTGTTCTTAATCATGAATGTGGAACTCTTATGGACCAGGATTCTCACCCCTCTAGAGCCGGATGTGAACTCCGCGTGAGCTACCATTTTAAAGCCCCATCTATCTAGTGCCTTGCATGTTGTTCCTGTCAAATGTGTTTCCTGGAGTAGAACAATCGAGGGCCCCTTGCGCTTCAGGTACTGTAGGACCAGCCCTCGTTTCATCTTATGACCCAACCCAATCACGTTCCACGAAATTATGGACAAGGGGGGGCCCGGCTGAAGTGGTAACTGAGTGTTGGTCTCCTGCCCCTCATGAGGTGTCACGTCGTGCTTGAAATGTATATCCTATGGTCAGTGACTACTGTTGATACCTGCTGTACATGACCTGCCCTGTGTGCGCATAGATTGTATAGTTGACACGTAAACTTGTTCCTTGAAATAACATAACATATTAAACGTAAACACTGTAACAGTTGCTTCAAGAATCCTTGGCCCCAAATCCCAAACCCTGCCCTCCCCCCCATCGGATCTGTGACTGTCCCCATCTCCAATTGCTCATTATGGCCCCCGATAAACAATTGTAGTCCCTGAAGAAAGTGGTCATTGTTCACTAGAGACCAAAACAAACCGAAACTTATTGCTATCAAAATCCCAACCCCCCACCTTGCCTCCCTGCCCGGCGGATACAGAACCATCCACCACACCCAACTGAGCAGAGTGCTTACTTCCCAGAACAAAATGTAGTGTTCGTGAGGGTGAGACTACCGTGACTGTTATAGCCTCCTTCCCACCCATCAATGTCCATGCAGCGCTACCAACATCACGGTAGGTCCTACCTGTAGGAGTCTTCATAACTTGCCTGTGTATCACGTCCTTAATCGACCCATTGTAAGGAAGGTCAATGTAACAGTACCCATCACCCTGCGCTCACCGCCCAATCTCGGGCTGTGTCCATATCATAGTCTCCTACTGCGGTGTTGTGAAGCGTGGCAGCCTGTGAGGTCCTTTATCCTTAAAAAGCCAAGTCATAGCGTCGCTTCAGTGATGCAGTTTGTTGTGGGCTTCTGTCTTTTCCATTATCGGTTATTATGTTTTGCATCCCGGTTCCTGGGTTTCCCTGTCTGCCGCCAGCCTTCCAACCAATCTTGCGCATCTTTAGACGATTCAAAAAACCAGGTTTTTCCCTCCGCTTCAACACGCAGCTTCGCTGGGAAGAGCATTGAGTATTTGAGTTCTCTAGAACGGAGTTCCCTTTTCACTTCCGTGAAATTTCGTCGTCATTGTGCCACCGCTGGCGTGTAGTCTGAATAGAAGGTGACCTCTGCATTGTCAATTTTGACTGGTGGAGCCATTCGAGCTGTCTGCAGGATGGCATCGCGGTGGCGAAAGTTGAAGATCCTCGCTAAGATTGGACGCGGTGGTGCCCCTGGTTTCGGTTTCCCCCCTGGCACCCGGTGGGCACGTTCTACTGAGAAATAATTTGACAGGCCCTTCGGTTGCAGCTTTGTTTGTTGTTTCCGGTACACCCACCAGGCGTACGTTGTTGCGCCGTGAGTGGCCTTCCTGTTCGTCAAGTATCGCCTTTAATAGCAGATTGTCATCTTCCAGTTTCTGTACTTTGTGTTTCAAGGCCGCCGTGTCGTCAGTTAGCCCCGATGTAGCTTTTTCCACCTCAATCAAACGGTCTGACAACTTGGAGAAGTCCGCCCTTATCAGGGAGATATCGGTGGAGAATGTGTCCATTGAAGTTTGCATTGTGTGCAATGCCGCCATGACGTCGTTCAGGGTGACCTGTTCGGCGTCACCATGCGGGTTGGTCGTCTGGGATGATGTGCTTGGCGCTTTGCTCTCGGGTGACCATTCTGGGGTTCTTTTACATAGGCATATTTTTCCAAGCGCGGAGGCTGTTGCACCTTGGGCCCCCTGCCCGTCATGGTACTTGATCGCAGTGGACACGCACCCAAAAATTCGTGGGAACAGGAGAAGAGCCCCGTTTGCCAACTGTTCCTCGATGTGTTGTACAGTGTGTTCCTTGGTGACTCCGGGAATGCGTGTGGGCCTGCGTTGCGCTGGGCTCGTCCGCTGTGTAGAACCAGCGGCCTGTGGTACCTCCAGCTCCTGTCTTTCAGCTGTGGAACTGCTCCCTATAGCCCCTGCTAAGCTTGTGAGACAACGCTGGGTGTCTTCGCACAGTGCTATCTAGGGTATGCCCCTTAAAATGCCTGCTGGTGTCACTATTTTGCAGCTAGTGCTGCGTGTGAGGCAGGTGAGCGGGCTGGTGTGCTCAGCGGTGGTAACAGAGACTCCGGTGGTTCCAGAATTAAGCTGCCATTTTGTGCCGCCGTACTGCGGCGTCCCCAGTCCACAGTCCCTGCCCAGTAACGTCGGGTTTTCACTCAGAGCCCCCTCGCTGGCTCCTCCAGCAGTCGCCAGTACCTTGTAGTCCGAGGATGTCCTGTGCGCGCAGCCGCTTCCGTTTTGGTTTTCGCCGCCTTTATTCTGTGTCCAGGAGCAGTTCTTGTCGGGTCATCTGTATGCCGGGCCGCCGTGAAACTTTAGTCCCCGGCTTCCGTAGTGCTGTTAGGCCCCGGTTGCACTGTCTCGTAGCCGCTTGAGTTTTAGGAGTCTGGAGTAGTGGATTGCTTCACCGGGTCACCGCAAGATCTCCCGTTTTGTATACAGCCGTAGCAGTGCCTGCTGAAGTCAGGATTATTGTGCGGATTGTCTGGGAAGGTGCCCTGCAGTCACAGAGCTCTGCTAGAATGCAGCCATCTTTCTCGGCCGGTAGCCACGCCGGGAAGTGGTTTTTTATTAGTTTTTTTTCTTTGTTCCTTGTTAGATTCATAATTACTTATCCCATATTAGGATGAGTTTCTCCACGCTTTTTGGCTATTCCGCATACAACAACTCGGTGGAGCAACCTGGAGAAATTACCGTTACAGAAGGCCGTTGAGTTTTCTTTAGACCTATCTGCTGGCTTAGCAAAGTTGCATGATCTTCTTTTTTTCCTTTTTTATCTCTCTCTCTAAGCTCCGGGGCACTTAGAAGCTGTATCTTTCATTTGGCTTATCTAATAAGAGGAGGAGCTGATTTATATTGATCAATGCACTTTGTCCACCTGTTATAATTCTGTTGAGGCTTTCTGATCCCCTGTGTGGGACCAAGTGATGATGTAATTTTTGCCTGTGGACTGTGGAAAAAAAAAATTAAACACATTTTTTACATAAATCAGGTGGTAGGCCAAGGCTCCTCTGTGCTCCTCGGTGCCCTGCAGCAGCCGCCGCACGAGCAGCACCATCAGCGCCTTAGCACCGCGGTGCTGGCAGCGGCCGTTCCTGCCTCCATCGCAGATCCGTAGAACTTAAAGCGCCCGTATAACAGGACGCGGGTGAAGCGGGAACCGGTCGCAAAACAAACCCTGGCAGTCGTCCCAGGATCTGCTCTGCTTGCTCGTCAACTCCTCCTCGGCTCGGCCCCTCAGCTCTAATCGATACGCTCTGCACTCAATACCGAATCACAGGCCGACAACAACTGTGAACACCAACAGAGGGAAGAATAGTGTGTTTCCCCCAGTTAGTGAAAAAAAAACAGCATAAGTCTTGGCTGCTTCTGCTGCACCCAGAGTCTTATGCGTCTTTTCAGTCTAAGTTTTCTGTTTGGAAAAAGATTGTGTCCTAGTTTTCTGCACCCAGTAAATCCAGGTGCAGAAAAACCTAACAACTAATGATCAGGTGGAATAAAATGAACACATGAAAGTACGCCTTAATTTCATTGCCCTTGATTCACACTCTGGACCATAGTTGAGAGATAGGTCTAGGCATAGTCCTCGCAGCACACAATAGATTTGCTTGAGGCAGAGGCCAGAGCTCAAAAGTCAGGAAGCCAGATACAAGTAGGTGGTAACTCAGGGCAGGGGAAAACGCCTGTTGTCCGTGGAGGAGTCATTCCCTTCCCAGAAATCTGCATTACAAATTAATTAATCGTATATATTTTTTTAATATCTGTTTGGTGCCAGTTCATATGACTTTCATATCTGCCTTTGGGATTCTATGTTGCAACTCCATAGGGTACATGTATCCTTTGTGAGCTTAATAAAATGTTGAAAATTCTACAAAACCTCACTCCTACATCCAAGTACTCTCATGCTACCATTCTACAAACTGCTCTGTCTGAAGAACAGCTCAGCATATTCAAAATTCTGCATTGATTTGGCTTGTAAATTATATTTTTGGAAATGTACATGTATTAACTATTTAATTTTAATACTATAGGTGATTGAAATTACTGACGAAGAAAGCAAGATTTAGCACTAAGCAACTGAGTGTCAGTGCCATAAGAAGGATTATTTTGAAAAACTGAAGGACATCCAGCATTCTACGTTTAAACAATTTCCAAAAATCTAAGTGTGGCGAGGAAAGTATTATACCTGTAAGTGAAGTCTCTAATTTTGTATTTCATTAACCCAGAGAAAAGCCATATCTGTGCACACAGCATCAGAAATAATGTAGAAAGACCGCTTCAGCATCCTCATCTGAAATATTATCAGAAAGACAAATTGCCTCAGCATGACAGAACTAACGTTCATCTAAAGCATCATGTAATTCTAGAGAGGAAGCACACACTACATAAAAGAAAGTTACAACTAAAGGTTTCTTCTGGATACCATCAAAGAAAAGACGCTGAAAGAAGACTCCGAAGCTGACACATTAATAACCAAAAGATTGGAAAATCACCTTTGTTCAACAACCGTTTTTAACCAGTTACGCAAGTTTGAGACTATCTGCCTCGGGATATAACACCTTGACCCACTCTGCTCACTCTTGCGAAAACCTTAAAAATTCACCACTTTATTGTGTTCATGACCATCTCAGATTGTTTCCTTTTTATTGTGTACTGTTCTGTAATTCTATGTAAATCGCCTCAACATTATCTGTTGTGCAGGAGTGATATGTAAAACTGTTAAATATATAAATGGATTAAAGGAGCACCGTTGCGCTATAGCTAATGTAAATAAATCCTCATCCTCAGAACTACAAACCTTAACCTTACCCCAAACATAGAAAGGGTAGAAGGAACTGATGTTCTGCGACTAATGATCCACAATAGTACTCTAACGCCCTCAGTTACTGCCAGTACACCAGTGCAAAAAGGTACTTATCAGTTTAATCATTAAATATCAGACTAACACCTTATTACTGCATTGCTAAGAACCTATACAAATAAATTTGAGAAAAACTTCAGTCACAAATTAAGTTGCTGCCGGAGAGGCTATTACCTAAAGACTATTATCTGTTAGAAAAATTTCAACAGGTGTTACAGGACTGCTTCCCGACATTTTTTGCTCAATTCAAGTGTTGAGAAGATTACACACAATTTGTTTTAGAGATAGTGCTGAACATTATCTAAACAAGCCTGACTCTAAAATTGAGGCAAAATAACCGAAGTTAGGGAAAAAAGTTACCTGTGCCCAAAAAGATACAGCCATAAATCTTATCTCTCAGAATTTGCCAGAATGCACACAGGGGAAAACCACTCTCAGTGCAAAGTATGCCAAAAAAGTTTCAGGTGTAAATCTTATCTCACTGAGCATATGAGAATCCACACTGGGGAAAAACCTTTTCAGTGCTCTGAATGCCAGAAAAGGTTTAGTATCAAACCGAGTCTATATCGACATGAATTAACCCACTCGGTGGAAAAACGTTATCAGTGCTCTGAATGCCCAAAACATTTCAAACATAAATCTCTTCTAACTGCACATGTGAGATTCCACACTGGGGAAAAACCTTATCAGTGCTCTGAATGCCAGGGATGTTTCAGTGACAAAATGAGACTCACTAAACATACAAGGACCCACACTTGGGTAAAACGTTATCGGTGCACTAAATGCGACAAATGTTTCAGTGAAAAAAGCCATCTCACTCAGCATATAAGAACCCACACTGGGGAAAAACCTTATCAGTGCCCTGAATGCCAGATATGTTTCAGTCAAGAAAGCGGTCTCACTCAGCATATAAGAATCCACACTGGGGAAAAACCTTATCAGTGCCCTGAATGCCAGATATGTTTCAGTCAAAAAAGCAGTCTCACTGAGCATATAAGAATCCACACTGGGGAAAAACCTTATCAGTGCTCCGAATGCCAGATATGTTTCAGTGTAAAAAGCCGTCTCACTCGGCATATAAGAACCCACACTGGGGAAAAACCTTATCAGTGCTCCGAATGCCAAAAATGTTTCAGACAAAAATCTCATCTCACTGAACATGTGAAAATCCACACTGGAGAAAAAAAATTATCAGTGCTCTAAATGTCAGAAAAGATTCAGAGGTAGAGATGGTTACAAGCGCCATAAGAAAACACACCGTCAAAATAATTCCTATTTGATAGGCACAGCCTCACTAACCATAAGCGACTCCATACTGATGAAAAACCTTATGAGTGCTCTGAATGCCAGAAAAGCTGCAGAAAAAAATGCTATTTCACCATGAGAAACTCCACACTAGAGAAAATCCTTATGCCATAAAAGGGTGAATCTGAAAGACAGTGTTATGCTTTATGAGCGATCTCACTCTGGGGAAAAACCTTATGAGTGCTCAAAATGCAAGCAATGTTTTGGGTACAAATTACTTCTCGCTTGACATGAGCGAACTCACACGGGGGAAAAAAGCCTTATGTGTGTTCTGAATGTCAGATAAGGTTTAGTCTTGAATACAATGTCATTTCACATGAAAGAATTCACACTGGACTAAAGCCATATACAGGAGGGGAAAGCCAGAAACGTTATACTCCGAAAGGAGATATCACTAAACATAAGAAATGCATCCACACCAGGTGAAAAGTAAGGCGTATCTTGAGTTGCAGAAAAGCTTCTAACAACCTGACTTTACATGAGAGAGCACATATTGTAGTTGCAATAGAATTCATCAAGAAACTCTTGCAGGATAACTTAGGCTGCCCGCATGCAACCTCCAAAGAAATTTCAGGCCTGGAAATATTTTTCATTGAAACAGAATCCACAATTTGAGTATCTGAAAGTTACAAAACTCTCAAGGTCTTTACTTTACACAGAGAAGTGTTAGTGCTTGCAAAAATCAACTAATTGCCCAAAAAATCACAATAATAATGCCTTAAATTTTATTCCACCCAAAAGGTTTCTACTCACCCTTGTTTCTTAACATATGACTGATATCTATTTTTTCATGATAAGATTAAGCTTATGCAGAGTTCCTCAGTGAGGAACTCCGCAAAGTGACAAAAAAACTCTGGCGGTCTACCCGGAGTTCCGCAAGCAGCGGAGTGCGTAAGGGTCATGCAGTTTGTGGTGATTTCATCCCATGTCGGAGAATCATTTGGCCCTTCTCTTCCAGGAAGTTATGGATCTCTTTGTCAAACGCGTCCCTGTGCCAGAAGTAGGTCGGGGTTGCTACTCCCACTACTTCTTGGTACTCAAGAAGGACAAAGGCCTGCATCCTAGCTTAGTCCTCAGGGACATCAACCGCTTTCTCCGAAAGGAGAAGTTTAAGTTGTTAACCTTGGCTCAGGTCTTATCTGCCTTCGACCCTGGAGATTTGATGGTAGCGTTGGACTTGCAGGACATTTACTTTCACATCCCCGTCTTGCCTGCCCACCGGCATTACCTACGGTTCACGGTAGGCCACGCGCATTTTCAGTTTACCTCGCTCCCCTTTGACCTTACCAGCCCACCCCCTCCCCCGGGTGTTCACGAAAGTGATGGCGGTAGTCGCAGCTCATCTGCGCAGATCAGGGGTTCCAGTCTTCCCCTATCTCGACGACTGGCAGTTGCAGGCTCCCACCTCCAGACTACGACGGACTTCCTGCATTTGCTGGGGTTCTCAGTTAACGTGCTGAAGTCGCACCTGATTCCATCCGATAAGCTCCTCTTCATCGGAGCGGTTCTGGACACAGCACAGTTTTGGGTCTATCCTCCCTAGCAGCAAGCCCAGTATATTGGGGCTATGATACCGATGTTTCAGCCTCCATCCCGGTGTTCTGTGAGAATGACCCTGATGCTGCTGGGCCTCATGGCCTCCTGCATCCTGCTGGTGCATCATGCCAGATGGCATATACGTGCACTGCAGTGGGACCTGAAGTTTCAGTGGGCGCAGCACCAGGGGAATCTTTCCGATGACGTTCAGATTTCAGAGGGGACTGCAAGTCAGTTGCAGTGGTGGTTCACGAACCAGGATTGGGTCAACAGCAGATCCCTCTACCTTCCCTAACCTGAGTTCACAGTAGTGACGGATGCGTCACTCCTGGGTTGGGGCAGCCATATGGGAATGGTGGAGATCAAAGACCTCTGGTCTCTGGCGGAGTCCAGGCACCACATCAACCCGCTGGAGCTCCGGGCGATTCGTCTTGCACTGAAGGCATTCCTTCTTTCTGTCAAAGGAAGAGTGGTGCAGGTGTTCACGGACAACACCACCGCCATGTGGTACTGCAACAAACAGGGCAGGGTCGTGGACCGTATGTCAAGAGGCTCTTCGCCTTTGGACATGGCTGGAACATCAGGGCATATCTCTGGTGGTTCAACACTTAACAGGTTCACTGAACGCAAGGACGGACAAACTCAGTCGCCAGTGCATGATGGATCAAAATGGCATCTTTACTCGAAGGTCGTGCTAGGTCTCTTTCAGTAGTGGGGAGAGCCTTGGTTAGATCTATTCGCCACCGAAGAGAACGCTCAATGTCAGCAGTTCTGCGTGTTAGAGTTTCCAAAGAGGCTCTCGCTCTGCGACCCTTTTCGTTGCGAGTGGAGTTGCGGCCTCCTGTACCACTTCTGCCAAGATTGCTGAAGAAGATCAAACGCGATCAGTCCCAAGTCTGGTACCCCGAGCTCTTGAGCATGGCCTTCAATCCTATAGTTAACAGATTTCTGAAGTGCATTACTCATCTCTTTCCTCCTTCTTCTTTCGTAATACCCTAGTGGGAGTTGACCTCACTTATCTTATGTGTGCTCCATTTGAGCGCCTACATAATTGTGCTCTTCGCCTCCTTAGAAGACTGCTTTTTTGCTTGCCATCACCTCTGCCTGCAGGATGAGTGAGCTTCAGGCTTATCTTCCAGACCTCCCTTTCTTGCTGTCCATCCAAACAAAGTAGTTCTCCGTGTAAGCCCTCTTTTCTGCCCAAAGTGATTGCCTCTTTCCACATAGGTCTGACCATCAGATTACCTACCTTCTTCCCACCTCTGCTGTGTTTTTCTCTGCCAGGTGCACAACATATAGACTGTTCACACACTTTCTGTAGTATGCTTCGTTCTGGGCAGATAAACTCTAATCCCCACTCTACTTCTATCCTCGTGTTAGTGCAGCCCGATGTAAACAGTAATTGTAATGTATTTAGATTTACATAACACTTACTACCCCATACGAACTTTGAAGCGCTTTTTCGACGAGTAGCACACTACTCTAGGACCCAAAAATGATTAGTGGTGAATTAGTATAGGAAAATATAAAATGTATATGAGAGCTGGACATGTTGGTCTGTTAGTTGGGTTAAAAAAGATTGTGGGGGGATAGAAGAGGGAAGGTTTTGCATTTATATAGCGCTTGCTACCCCTGATGAAGTGTTGAAGTGCTTTTCGGCGAGTAGCATGCTACTCCAGATCCCAACAAGATGAATAGACAGATCAATTATGGTGGGGAGGTTGTTTTATTGTATACACAAAACTGTACACAAATTAATAAAATTCCGTTGTAAAGTTGTATCCAAGAGGCAAGTATAGTCTCTGATAATAATGTATACAATACTGATAAGTTTTAAGTTGGCTTGCCATCAAGACTGATGCCCCGTAATGTTGATGCAAAGTCATCTGTGCTGGAGTATCTTAGACTCTTTTTGAATTGTACCATCCACCTTGTAGGTACTGCTATTTGTATCATGTCCACGTTGTAGGCAGGCACAAACGCCTAAATTGTGCACTATTTATATTAAGCATAATAAGCATAATGTAAGTGAGCAGATGACAGTAAGCACTGTACAAGCTGTATTAGGTGCTTAGAAGTAGAGTGACAGAGGGCAATAAGCACTCACTAAATCTTTTTTATTATTATTAACAGTCCTCATAAGACCATACAATTCAATACGATGTACAAATAGCCCATTGGGGAACAGTTCAGGCATCATCTGGGGATTACACATCCGAGAAACACAAGTGTCTTTCATGAATACAAATTGACTACTCCTCCAAGGACTCCACTGTATTATTGACACAGGCAAAAAGGCAAACAAGCAGTCAGTAGGCGCACTGATTGTATACCCCCCACCTGACAGGATAGTGACAGACCCCAACCACCTGCAGGGGAAACTTGCCACCTCACTTAATAGCTGCCAGACGCTTTACTATGTAAGCAGACTGGTGGTTTACAACTGCGCCTACGTTGGGGCACCACATGTTTTTTCCAGCATAATCTGGTGTGCTCCCCCCTGAGTGGGATGATAGCACCCACTGAAAACTGCACCGTTGTGTAGTCTGGGACAGTGCACCTTTCATGTAATTCTGAACTTGGCCTTTAAATACGGTACTATTTTGTGTGCCTATTTAATTCAGGTATACAAAGAATGTGGTACTACTTGTATACTAGGGTAGGACAAGGAAGATTGAATTTCTATGGTGGCAGAAATGTTTTTGTCAAAGTGCTTTATGCCGTAAACACCCTCCCGTACCCTGAACATAATGAGATTACGTAGATTACACCTCTACGTGCCTAATGCTGCCATTTGCATTTCAAGATCAGTGATTAATGTGGCTTTATGAAGTTTAAAGCCATTGGGCGTTTCCGACCTGTCTGATACTTGCATATGGAAAAGATGGGTCATTTGAACCTAAAGATAGATAAACATATTCATAGGTCACGATTTATGTCTGCATCTAATATAAAACTGTAAATTAGGAGAGGTGATAAGTGAGAAGTTAAAGGCAGCCGCTAATCGAGCTGCATTTGTACATAGGCCTTCCTATATTATGATATCTATTCCTGCTTAAGTCTTTAATTGTAATGAATACTTTAATACCCAGGCATGAAGTCATCGTCGAGCTGTTTAGATAATCCACCTGTCTCGCCACTTCTTCCCCACTGCATCCTTAACCAGTGGCCTAGCCAGTGTGCACTGGGCCCCAAGGCAAGAAAGGAAATGTGACCTCTGCCGTTTATTTGGACTGTGGAAAACAGCAATAATCATTGTTCTGTGGGCCCCTCAGGCCTCTGTTTGAACTGTGACAAACAGCAATTATCAGGGTTCAGTGGGCCTTTAAGGCATCTGGGACCTGGTGCCACTGCACCTGCTGCACCAATGGGAAGCTAAGCCCCTGCCCTTAACAGCTTCTATTCTAGCCCCACTGGAGAACCGAAACAGCCAAGTACTGATCTGGCCATATATGCAGGCATGCAGCTGCCTCTTCCTCTAAAGGGATTTAAGTCGCATGAAAGCAGCATGCGGGAAACAACCATTTTCTGAGGTAAAGTCAACCAACACCTCTTCTGTTCCAACCTGAATCCATTTAAAACCAGGGACAAAAAAACGGTTCATCGTCATCCCTTGCATATCAGAAGGATAAAACAGATTCATCTAACATTACAGTGTACCACATAACAAATTGTGATTCTGTTTACAAATTAAAACTAGCATGCATATAGAAAGGGCAGCCTTTGCCCAAAATAGCCATTTTCCCTACCCATACTTTTAACACATCTTATACAAAAAATGCTAATTACATTGTCATCCGGAAATAGTCATTAGCGCCTACTCATAACCAAATGCCACTTAGAATTGTCTTTCACTTCAAGCTTTCAAAGGTATATTAATATAAAAGCAGTATTGAATTTTTTGACGTTGTGTACTCTTACCAAAATTTAAAGCATCAACTTTATATGACACACCATAGAAAAAAGGAGTTGTTTATATATACTAAACCTCCAGAAACATTTGATTAACCAGTTATAAAGTCATGTCTAGCTTAGTTAGTTTATAGTCTTCTTTTTTTTAATAGCAATTATTTCACATTGTTACTGAATATGCATGGCTAAACACTTATAAGGTCCCAAAGGCGAGACCTATTGGCTATGACAATGCTTGTTATTGATTGAGTACATTGAGCGGCAGAACTTTTGATTAAGTCCTGAAGAATGCCGCAAACACTTATTTGAAGGGTTAATATGCTGAAACATGTTGACCTCTTATTGACTCTAACAGTGTATATATATTTCTCCCACAGTGTCCTATTTTTAATCCTGGCCCAGGGGTGTACAAATAATGGAAACCACATACCCTTTAACAAGTTTTAACTTTCACTCTGCTGCCCCCACTACCCTGAGCTCATTATTGTGGTATTTAGTATACCTTTCTCTATAACAAAATATGCCTGAACTCCTCCCTCTCAGTGAGGGGGTTGTTTCATGGTGCAAGGAGATTCCCAATAAGGAAGCATGCCAACTATGGTAGGTGAGGGAAATCGTCCTTTTAAAGGGATATTTCATCTTAGCTAGGTCTTCATTTGCAACAGTAATCCTCAGAGACCCAAGGGTTTCTTGATTGTGGTAGAAATGCATTTTTACCCCTTCATTGTACGTTGAAGCACAGACCATTGCATGAAATGTGATCTATGTAGGGAAAATACTCTGTGCACTGACAAACTGTGTTAAAATAACAGAAAGTAGATCATCGCAAATATAACTAGTATGTTAATTCTAGCATATTTTTGATACCACAAGGTATACGAAATTTGGGGATCTTTATCTGATATCTTTATCAGTAAGTTATCTGAAATTATTGAACATAAACTTTTTCAAGTATTATTTCGAAAGATTAAGGAATTGGTCTTTTCTAAACTAACCCCAGTGCACATGACTACAATAATCACCTCTCTCAAATCAATATTGTGCTTGTTTTAGTGAGAAAGCTAAATGATCTAGGAGAAACCAGGGACTGGTGTCAGTATTTTTCTTAGGAAGATTCAAGTTAGAGAGTGAAAACACTTTTTAGAATGCCCCAAAAATTGTGATGAAGATATTTCAATATGTTTGACAAAAAGAATAGGGACATTCATTGACAATATTGAAATTCTGAACTAACAGGAACAAATATTTACACGACATTACAAAAATATTAGAGACAAAATTTCAGCAATATCGGAAATACTGAGGTTCATGTACTAATAATCCATTTGGTAAAAAGTGGTTGCTTGTAGCGTCAGCACACTACTTTGTCTGTGATAGCTTTTAAATAAAGCCATTTTTAATGCACCCCATTTTACTTTTAGATTCACAAATGTCCCCTTGGGTTACCTCCTGTTACTGTTTTTCAGTCCACATATGGTTTCAAAGCTCAATACATACCTTATTAAATATTCAGAAGGGAAACTATTAACATTCCCCTTCCAAATTCTGAATTGTTAAATGGGTTTAGTACATTTCAAAAAGGGGTTTAGCATTTGCAAACTCTGTGAATTACTGAACCAGTAGATTTTTTTAACAATAAAACATGAGGCAATTTTTCTCAATTCCCTCCAAATTAAGTTTGCTAATATTGTTCGTTGAATGATAACCGGTGCATGTATCTATTTAGTGTTAGTGTTGCTTCAGATCAAACAAAAACCATCACACATAACTCTTTCACAATACTTAAAGACAGAATTCCTGACATCCAGCGTTAATGTTTTGTTAAATATATTTGCAAATGTTGTCACTTAAACAAGAAAGCAGCTAAAGCAGTCTCTGGACATAAAATAGGATGTAATCATAATCTTTAGATACACTTTCTGAGTTTCAGGAACAATATGTGTCTTCTGGGTTTACTCTAAACCACTATAATAAACATATTCAATGATTTTAGATTTGATCTGTTTGTACTGGTTTCCATTGCAGACAATAATCTAGATTTAGACCAAGGATCAATTCCACCCATGGCTTTTAAAATCTATTTATCAATGATCTGTATTAGTGTTATCGCAACTAAAACTGTAATAGAACTGATCTGAGAGATGGACCTTCAAGTATTATGCTCGGTCAATTTATTGAACAAACTATGGAGTTAAAATCTGAATAGATTAAGTCCTCAAGCATTGCCTGGCCACTGTATTTAACATCGATAGATTACTTATCAGAACATTTTCTTTAAGCACAATTCAGTCATCTTCTATTTTTTGTGGAGCTCATGCTGGGTTTGTTAGAAGTCTTTCCAAAATATGACATTTAAATGTCCCAAAAATCAGGAATTCTAGTTTCAAGCCTGGTCAAACCTTAATGAATGCTACACCAAAATATGCCCTTCTGTTCCTACATTTTATTGTGCACCATGATTCAGAAATGGCATGTTTTTGCTTTCAGAGGTAAAATTCGAAACATATTTATTGTTATTGCCAGCCGAAAAATTATCACTAATTGGGAAGATAACAACAGGTGGTCTTGTGATGCTTGCTGGAATGGGAAGTGTTTAATCAAAAAGTGGATGGAATTCAAGTTTAGGAGACATTTTTTACAAAAGTGTATGGATTTTGTATATATTTCAAATTGTTGATCTCCAAAGTGGCCTAAATAAATAAATTGAATTGAAATTCAAGTTTATCATTTGAATCCTATTGTTGGAAAAGATGTGATTTTGAACTCCATGAGGCGGTTCCTTTCCAGAAAGCATTCAGGTTGTAATCATGAGTCAAATAATGCTGAGGAGGTTAAAATATTCAAATTGAATTCTAATTACATATGAAATGTTCATTGTTCAATATATTTCTCTTAGTATTTTAATGTGAGGACTATTTGCTTAAGCAAAATAATTAGTATTTGTTTTTCTACATGTAGGAAGCATTACATTAATGAAATCACTGTATCCCCACCTTCTTTGTTTCCTTTCCTGTTCAATATGAACGTTTCTATTGTTGAACTTTAAAGAGTGCCCGAAATTAGGAATTGTGCGCTACATAACTTTGCCGTGTTACAGTATGTTGATTTTTATGTACTACTTTTGTCTCTTATGTGTATGGCAACTGATGTCTGTTTTGCTTTAATAATCAGCTTATGTTTATTAGGTTTTATTATTCAAATAAAAAGTTGCAAACACAACAAATGGTAGTTGATATGTATTTACAACTGCAGCATTTTTATTGTATGGGCAGTTTCAAAGCGGCCAAATATATGGTCTGTGGGATGACGGAGGACCACATAGGCAACAGCAGGGAGAGGTTTGGGCAGGTGATTAGGGGTACATGTAAGGTTGGAAGTAGGGGGAACAAAGCATGTCCATTGTGTGGACTGTGACTCCTGGAGTTATTGTGAGGGATACCATGCTACCCTGTAAATGAATCCCCTAGTGATTATTATCAACACATTTTATTTGGTTTTACAAAAGAAAAACATCTTCCAAGTTACAGATTGACAAATATAATATGTCCAAGTTAATCAGAACACAAGATAAAAATTCATGAATTACAGCAGTAGCTTTTTGCGTCTGTGAGATCTCAATGAATGCCGTCATCAGAATCGGTAGCCGCTGGGGACAACACAGTGCATGGGCTGTTACTGGATCAAGCAAAGTATCAACATCCGTTGGCATGACTGATGGGAGTGTGAGACATGTGTCTAACACGTATTCTTCTCCGCATAGCAGGCAGCGTAGAACAGGTAGGATGCAATCTTGCCAAATTGGTCTGAATGACAGAAACCATGTGGTATTTAATTCTCTTAGACGAGGTAGTCCCAAAATTTGGACGATGCGCTCACGACACTTCATCGCCAGTAGAGTTGTCTCCATGGAGAACTAGGTGTCGTTTGTGAAATGACTTGCCATATCGCAGCAATAGAAGCAAAAATAGTATTCCTGCAGCGAGTCCCAAAATGAGAGGCAATCCGCCAAACAGATAGATAGATAGATAGATAGATAGATAGATAGATAGATAGATAGATAGATAGAGTGAGGGCGATAGATAGATAGATAGATAGATAGATAGATAGATAGATAGATAGATAGATAGATAGATAGATAGATAGATAGATAGATAGATAGATAGATAGATAGATAGATAGATAGATAGAGCAAGGGTGATAGATAGAGTGAGGGCGATAGATAGAGTGAGGGCGATAGTAGATAGAGTGAGGGCGATAGATAGATAGACAGATAGTGTGAGGGCGATAGATAGATAGATAAATAGATAGATAGATAGATAGAGGGCGATAGATAGAGGGCGATAGATAGATAGAGGGCGATAAATAGATAGATTTATAGATAGATGGATAGATAGATAGATATAGTGAGGGCGATAGATAGATAGATAGATAGATAGATAGATAGATAGATAGATAGATAGATAGATAGATAGATAGATAGATAGATAGAGTGAGGGAGATAGATAGATAGATAGATAGATAGATAGATAGATAGATAGATAGATAGATAGATAGATAGATAGATAGATAGATAGATAGATAGATAGAGTGAGGGCAATAGATAGAGTGAGGGTGATAGATAGATAGATAGATAGATAGATAGATAGATAGATAGATAGATAGATAGATAGATAGATAGATAGATAGATAGATAGATAGATAGATAGATAGATAGATAGATAGATAGATAGATAGATAGATAGATAGATAGATAGATAGATAGATAGATAGATAGATAGATAGATAGATAGATAGAGTGAGTGAGGGGGATAGATAGATAGAGTGAGGGTGATAAATAGATAGAGTGAGGGAGATTGATAGATAGATAGATAGATAGATAGATAGATAGATAGATAGATAGATAGATAGATAGATAGATAGATAGATAGATAGACAGATAGATACAGTGAGGGCGATAGCTAGAGTGAGGGCGATAGATAGCTAGATAGATAGATAGAGTGAGGGCGATAGATGGATAGATAGAGTGAGATAGATAGATAGATAGATAGATAGATAGATAGATAGATAGATAGATAGATAGATAGATAGATAGATAGATAGATAGATAGATAGATAGATAGATAGATAGATAGATAGATAGAATTATTTAGACCATTTTATCCCTATGAAACGCTCGAGACCTAGGCGAGATCAGTCCCACCCCTGGTACTCTGAGACTCTCGCTGAAACTAAAAAACATTGCAAGTTGCTAGAGCGTATCTGGAGACGATCTTATGACCCCCTGGCCAAAACTAAGTTTAGAATGGCCACTAAAGATTATCATAAGCTTATAAAGAAAACTAAAGCCATCTACTATACAGACCTGATTACCTCAAGCACAAATCGCTCTAAAACGATCTTTTCCCTGGTGAAAGATATGACCAATGCCCCGGTAGGCACAGGCAACCTGGTAGTGTCAGATGCACAGTGTGAAGAACTGTCTTGTTTCTTTATTAATAAAGTCAAAGGGATATACGACCTACTACAACTGGATAGTCCATCGGGGCCCCCTAATCCTGCTAGAGACAATCTTGATCTTATTTAGAAGTTTTCTATAGCGCTAACAAGACCCGAAGGTATCAGAGCGCTTCACAGTAGTGGGCAAGAAAAAGAGAACAACATGAAACAAACCCAATAAAAGCAATCGGCGACAGACAATTTGGAAAGAAGAAAAGTTCGGACAGCAGGGCTTCTCAGTACTGGATTCAACAATACCGCATGGATTCTGAGACGTTTGCAGCTCCAAGTTATCCATAACCAAGGGAGCGGATCAGGCACAAGGATTTAAGTTGGCTCTTGAATTCTGCATAGGACGGTAGAGTTCTGATGTGCGGGGGGATGGCGTTCCATATTTTGGGGGCATTTCCTGAGAAAGAGCAGTCCGCAGTTCTCTTCCTTCTGGTTTTTGGTAGGATGAGCAGTAGGGAATTAGAGCTTCTCAAATTTCTGGCT
Source organism: Lissotriton vulgaris (assembly GCF_964263255.1). Classification (NCBI taxonomy): domain Eukaryota; kingdom Metazoa; phylum Chordata; class Amphibia; order Caudata; family Salamandridae; genus Lissotriton; species Lissotriton vulgaris. The sequence goes on along the minus strand of NW_028248507.1, from coordinate 180,701 downwards.
AGGCCTGCTTTTTTGAGCTTGTTAGCCAGGTATTCCGGTTTGCCGGTGTGGAGGGCCTTGTGGGTTAGGCAGGCCGTTCTGAAGGTACTTCGCATTTCCACAGGGAGCCATTCGAGTTCTTTAAGAGCCGGGGAGATGCGATCATATTTTTTGCAGCCTGTGATCATTCTTGCTGCCGCGTGAAGTGTTGTTTTTAGTGGAGCCAGGTGGGATTTGGGGATGCCCGTTAGGATTGAGTTCCCATAGTCCAGTCTTGATAGAACTAGAGATTGCGTGGCTAGTTTGAGGTCCTTGTTGGGAATGTAAGGTTTAATTTTGTTCAAAAGTCTGAGGTTGAAGAATGCGCTTTTCGCCGAGTTCTTAATGTGATTTGTCAGGGTTAGTTTAGGGTCTAAGGTGAAGCCCAGGGATTTAACGGAGTCGGCTAGCGTGAGGTTACCCTTGAGAGCATCGATCGACTTTAGCCACTCGGTGATTTGAGGGTTATCTTCTTTGTTTGAGATGAGGAGTGTTTCTGTCTTATCGGGGTTGAGTTTCAGGTGATTCTTTGTCAGCCAGTCTTGAACTTCATTTAGGATATCGTTGAGTCTCTGGATGTCTTTAAGAGAGGAGATTTCCAGGTAAATCTGCGTGTCGTCCGCGTAGAGGTGGAAGTTGATGTTGGCGTTCCTGAGTAACTTAGCGAGTGGCTCCATGTAGATGTTAAAGAGCTGGGGGGAGAGCACCGATCCTTGAGGGACACCCTTGTTGACTTGCTGGGTATCGGAGGTGAAGTTCTTGATTTTTATTAGTTGCGAACGGTTGTGTAAAAAGGAGGAAAACCACTTGAGAACTACCTCGCCAAGGCCGGCTCTTTCTTGGAGAGTCGTGATGAGGAGCTTGTGGTCCACCGTGTCGAACGCTGCTGAGAGATCAAGGAGTATGAGGAGGCAGCACTTGTCAGCGTCAAGAGATCCATGGATGTCATCTATGATGTTCAACATCGCGGTTTCAGTGCTGCGGCCTTGTCTGAAGCCAGATTGGAGGGGGTCCAGGAGATTGATGTTGTCCAGGTGTTGCGTCAGTTGCAGGAGTACACAGCGTTCAAGTGTTTTCGAGAGTAAAGGGAGGTTAGATATTGGTCTGAAATTGTTCAGGTCAGTTGAGTCGAGACCGGGTTTTTTCAGGAGGGGAGTGACTTGTCCCATTTTTAGACAATCGGGGACCACACCGCTTTGTAAGGAGCTGTTTATGATTCTTCCCCAGATAGGCGCTAAGGTAAGCTTCATTTGTCTGATTAAAGGTGGGGGGATGGGGTCTGAGATGTGTGCTGAAGGTTTGGAGGTCGAGATCAGCGCGATTATCTCAGTTTCCTGGACGGGGCGAAAGCTTAGCCAGGGGGAGGGAAAGGAGTCGGATGGGAGTGCCACTGGGGAGGTCGAGTAGCTCTTCTGGAGGTGTGGGTTGTTGATGTCTAGAGAGAGTTCGATTTTTTGGACTTTGACGTTGAAGAAGTTGGCAAAGTTGTCACAGAGTTCTTTGGAAGCCTGTAGGGTTGAGGGCAGGGGCTTTGTTGTTTGTTGTCTGATTATGTTGTAGAGTTCTTTGGGTCTGTTTTTGGATTTGACCAATGCCTCACGGAAGAAGCTGGATTTCTTGTTTTTGATATGGTTGTTGTACTTCCTACGGGCTGATTTTAGTTGAAGGCGGAGAATGGCGGTTGGGTTGTTTCTCCACTTTCTTTCTTTGGTTCTCAGGTTTCTTCTTTCTGCGTTGAGGTCCGCAGTGAACCAGGTTCTGGATGGAGTGGCTCGGCCTCTTTTGAGTTTAAGAGGAGCTAGATTGTCAAGTATGGCGACTACCCCCGAGTTATAGTGGTCGACGAGGTCGTTGGTCGAGAGGTGCATAGTGTTATTTGAAAGAAGAGCGCTTAGTTGACCTTCCAAGATGTCTTGGGGTACTTGGGAGAGGTTTCTCGACCATTTAGGCGGGTCTTGCGGAGGTTTAAGCGAGAAGACGGGGTGATTGATGTGGAATAAGATCATGTGGTGATCTGACCAGTCAACTGGTAGTATGTGGTTGACCGTGATAGAATTCTTTTGGGCAATGATGGCGTCCAGTGTGGCTCCTTTGTAGTGAGTCTCCTCAGTACAATGTTGGGTGAGGTTGTTCTCATCAAGGAGGCTAGATAGCGATTTGATTAGAGGGTTGTGGGTCTCATTCCACCGGATGTTCAGGTCGCCAAGAATTAGGTTTTTGGAGTCGCCCAGTGTGTCTTGTGCAATCAGGTTTGATAATTGGTCTCCGAACTCGTTATTTCTGCCCGGGGGGTGATAGAGTAGGTGGCACAGTAGAGAGTCATTGTCTTTTGTCTTGATGACAGTGGATAGGCATTCAAAGGAGTCATACTCGAAGGAGGCAGTTTCTGTGATGCTCCAGCTGTCCTTGTGGATGATAGCGACCCCACCTCCTCGTTGTTCAATCCTATCTTTGGAGATGAGGGAGAAGCCGGGTGGAACCAGAATGTCTAGGCAGGGAGGGGATGTCTTATTAAGCCAAGTCTCCGTGAGGAACGCAACGTCAATGTCATGGGTGAGGATGGCTTCGGCTAGGTCCGTTGCGTGTAGAGAAGCCGATCTGCAGTTGATTAGGAGGCAGTTGGTGAATTTCTCCTGATTACTGGTGGTTCCCTCTTTAGTCTCTCTAGGTATAGCGGTGAGGACTGGTAATCTCTGTGTATTGACGATGGGTCGGTCTTTCCGGTGACCTGTGATGACTTGAATTTTAGATTTGGGTGACTCCGTAGGGGAGGAGTCATAGGTGGCGGCAAGTAAGGCTGCTTCCCTGTCTGACATAGGAGCTTCTGATCTAAGGGACCTGGCGGTCGGGTGATTTGAGCCCATTGGAGTGGGAGAGGAAATAGAGGACGTTTTGACGTGGGGGGAGGTCCGGGGGGAGAGTTTGTAGGGATTACAGACTATTCCAAGGTTAGAGATGATTTCTGAAAGACCATGGGTGATAGTGTTGACCTGGTTTTCCAGGGCTGCGAGCCGTTTTGATATGGCCTCAAGGAAGGGGATGTGGGCATCCGCGGTGGGTCCGAGAGTGCTAGGGTTCGAGAGGGTGGGTTGGGGGATAGGGGTCAGGGAGAAGGACGGGGGGGTGTTCTGAATGGGTTGGGAGATAGGGGTCAGGGTGAAGGACGGGGGGGTGTTCGGGGTGGGTTGGGAGATAGGGTGAAGGACGGGGGAGGTGTTCAGGGGAGGGTCCGGCGGGGGTTTAGACAGGGGGGAGGAAGGGAGGAGGACAGGGGGGTGCTTGGACAGGGGTGGATTGAGGGATGTAGGGAGACTAGAGGGGAAGTGGCTCGTTATCTGAAGGCAGCCTGCTGGCGTGGGGGTGATTGCTGTAGGAGGCTGTCGTAGCTTGGTGTTAAGGGAGGTGAGGTGGTTGGAGGAGGGGGAGGAGGAGGGGGATTGAGTGTCCTGCGGATGTTGGGTGGCTGAGCATGGAGGGTGAGGTATTACTGGGGCTGGGTAGGGGTTGCGGAAGGGAGTATCACGGTCTTCACTGTAAGTTGTGGTCGTGGTCGGAGGCGGCGTAGAGGCGAGGATGGGAGGGGCTGACCTGAGTGCGGGAAATATGGAGTCGAAAGCTTCTAGGTTCTCATTGTTAGCTTGGATGAGGACCGTGCCATTGGTAAAGATGGTCACGGTTATGTAGCCTCTGCAGCTGATCTGAACGGAAGAGTCGTGGTTAGTTTGCAGCTGTGGAGAGTGGAAGTTGTTTTGGCTATAAACATCCGCGATCTAATCGTGGAGACCCAGTATTCTGGTCTTTCAGTGTGGAATATTAGGTCCATCTTGGTCGGTCCAATGGCGGCCGAGTGGTAGATGTCCGTGATTAGGGTTTCTTTGTGATTGCGAATGAGTTTCTGCTTGAGGGGGCGTCGCTGCTTAGTAGAGAGGAGTGGGGGGAAAATGATGGTGAAGGAGTTTCGGCTGTGAGGTTTAAGGTGGGCAAGTGGGGCCAGGGATGGAACATCTAGCCCTAAGAGTAAAGTCAGGATCCCCGGATGATCCCATCAAACCGGAACTTTTCAGATCACTTCATGACTCTGTCCTGCACGAATTGCGAGAGCTGATTAATTGTTCTTTACAACAAGCCACCGCTCCCAAATCCTGGAAACATGCCAAAGTATTACCCCTCTTGAAAAAACCAACACTGGATCCTTCAAGGCCAGACCGCTTCCGACCTATTTCGCTGCTCCCTTATCTTGCGAAAGTGGCGGAAGCACATGTCAATTCCATCTTGACTGCCTACTTGGAGTCCAATGGGATTCTTGATGAGTCCCAGAATGGCTTCCGTGCTAACCACAGTACGGAGTCTGCCCTGTTAACAGTCACAGAACATCTAAGGGCCTCCCTGGACATGGGCACAACCTCTATCCTGGTTCTGTTGGATTTGAGTGCGGCCTTTGACACGGTCTCCCACAAGATACTACTTGAGAGATTGTGGGAGATCGGAGTCAGGGAAACGGCCCTGGACTGGTTTGCTTCATTTCTATATGACCGCTCCTTCCAGGTGCACGCCCCGCCGTACTCATCCAGCAAGCTCCCTCTTGAATGTGGGGTGCCTCAGGGGTCTGCGCTCAGTCCCACATTGTTCAATGTGTACGTCCGCCCCCTGGCCTTGATGGCCCGGGAACGTAAGATCCAGTTAACATCCTATGCGGACGACACACAACTCATTTTCAACTTCTCCAATAAAAATGTGGAGGACCAAATTAAATTCCAAGAAGACATTCTGGCGATTTCAAGGTGGCTATCTAACAACTGTCTTCAGTTAAACGCCTCTAAAACAGAGGTACTCCTGATAGGCAATGGCACGCAGACTTGGAACGAGCATTGGTGGCCTCCTGCGCTGGGACCAGCTCCTATACCCAAGGAGTCAGTAAAAAATCTAGGGGTGTTTCTTGACAATTCACTCAACCTGGAGTCCCATGCCAAAAAAGTGGCAGGTACTTGTTACAGGCGTCTTCGCTCTCTTAAACCCATCTTGTTTTTATTTTTAGCCCTCTACCCGCCAGATTATAGTCCAGGCATTAGTTCTATCTCACCTGGACTATTGCAATGCCCTCATGCTAGGCTCCAATATGACTGCAAAAAACAGGTTGCAAAGAGCACAGAACGCCGCCGCCCGCGTTCTATTTGCCCTACCTAAAACTTGCCACGCGTCCCCCTTTCTCCGACGACTACATTGGCTTCCTATACAACAACGCATTCAATTCAAGACTCTTTGCCTCACCCACAAAATCCTGTATAATGCTGGCCCCCAAACTCTGCAGGGACTGTGCTCTTTTTATACTCCCACGCGCGCACTCTGCTCAGCGGACCTCTCTCTAGCTTGTACTGTCAGGATTTGGAGGAGCAGAGCCGGCGGCCGCTCCTTCAGGTATTTGGCCCCTAAGCTCTGGAATTCTATCCCCTCTAAAGCTCGGGCCACTTCAAATCACCTGCAATTCCGAAAACTTATAAAAACTTGGCTGTTTGCATCCATCTAGCACTTCCTCTGCCGTACTAGCTTCTGGTATGTCCGCAAGCGCTGGGACGCCCCGTTGCTGTGGTAGCCATGCGCTATACAAGATCACATAACATAACATAACATAGATAGATAGATAGATAGATAGATAGATAGATAGATAGATAGATAGATAGATAGATAGATAGATAGATAGAGTGAGGAGAGATCAGATAGTAAAAAAGCAAGACTTCTGGTGACCAAACAGGAGCTTGAATGTCATATTTCTGGCTGTAGCGCTTAAATTAAAATGCAGTTCATTCAACTAAGATTACCCCTTACTAGAAGGTGAGTGCCCTGCTGTGGCGTTTTACTGGGTTCCAAATATAACGTAAGCATGTAAAAACATTGAAGAGCCTTTCAGCGTGGCAAATACTAATTGCAAAGCATGTGGTACTCCTTCAAAAAGCATATGATTAATGTGGTTGTAGGTGGCCAAACTTCATCTTGTAAATTACTCTTCTTTTAGAATAGAGCCGTCTCTTTGGCACCAGAAGCCTTTCAGACACCCCTTTGGGGAACTGAACTATAATGTAAGATAAGCTTAAACTATTTCATGCATCACTGAGTGCGATCTCCTGTGTCCCTTCTGTGAGAAGTTGGCCTGATATATGATGCTCACTAGTTCTAGTGATCACCTTGTATCAGTACAAACATCACTTATGGTGATTGGTTGTAAGTCAACCTTATAGACCAGCTATCCTAGTAGCGTGGACAAAAGCAGTCTTTAGGCTAAACTCTGAATGGCATGTGAAGCCAGCTGTTTTACCACATATAACCCCTTGAATACCAAGTGAAAGGACACCACACAGGTTGTTATGAAAATAAACAGATATTTATTAACTAACATACACCTCTGAACTCTTTATGAGGTCAGAGGGCTAAGCACATGACAATACTTGAAAGGAAATACGAGTTCGCACAGTATTTACAAGAACGCCTGAGGGGCGCAACAAACCATATACTGATTAAATGGAATGCGAAAGTCAATCGAAGGAATGGAGCTGTCCAGAGGCTGTAGGATCGTTGGGACCACACTATACTAACTGGAGGTAAGTAATAGGAGGCCCACAGAACGCGTGTGCAGAGTGTGAACTCACACGCGAGATGCGTACAATCGTCTATGGACAGTACAGTTTAAAGAAAAGGTGAGTACGGACGTCCCTGACTAGGTAGGACTGAAACGAAAATGGAACTGGACACTAGTATAGTGAAGCTACCCCTGAGCACCGAAATGCTCGTGTTACCTCACCCACAGGCTGCGGGTGCATAGGTGCCAAGTCGTGTCGGGTTCCGGCGTTGAAGTCTATGGAGCCTGGAGGAAAAGATGCTGCAGGCGGTCAGGAGGAAGATGTCCGGTGCAATCCAAGGGTGGAATGGTGAAGAGAGGAACCTGAAAGCAGAGGGCCAATGTTCAAAGTCACTAGCCAGTGACTGGAGTGGAACCAGGAGTGGAACCAGATGTCGTCGCGATCAGGTGAAGGTGGACGCTTGTCTCTGCAGCCACGTGGACCAGGTGGTGTCTTCGACGACCAGGATGGAGGCACGAGCTGTCCCACGCAGGCTCTCGCTGTCGGCGGTGTCGTCTCCAGATTCGGGTTCAACAGGCCTTGGCAAAGGCAACCCACGCGGTGAGTGGAAACGGCGTCTGGAGTGGACCAGGAGGGTCCGGGGTGCTCCTCTTTTGGAAGGGAGCAAGGGCCAGTCTGGAGCAACCAGACCAGCAGCAAAGTTGTCGAGTTCGTCGTCTAGGAGGTCACAAGCCAGCCGGCAAGTGACCAGACAACGCGTCGAGCAGCAAACAGGCAGAAGGGCCCCACGCAGATCTCATGGATGCTGGAGGGCTGATCTTCGATGCAGGAGCTGCTCGGGGTCGGGGCTTCTCAGTCCCCAAAGCACTTGGACGAGGATGCCTCTGAAGTCGTGATGGAGCTAGGTGCTGCTTCTTCCAAGATGGCCGGTCCCACGTGTCTCGTCGCACCCACGGGTCTCAGCTCTGCTGGAGATGTGGGTAGAGGTCGGAGAGGTCTGGGAGTCCGGGTCTCGTCGGGCTCTAAAGTCTGGATCCTTGCAGGAAGACGACAAAGGGAAGCCGCTGGATGCTGATGGTGCCTGCTTGTGCAGGGTTGCCCACAAGGGAGATTCCCGACCCCAACCACCTACAATGCATCCTTCTCAACACCCGTTCGGTCCACAGGCACGCCATTGACCTTTGGAACCTTCTAGACACCATCTCTCCTGACGTCGCCTTCCTAACGGAAACATGGATGAATGCTTCCTCCACCCCTGACATCGCCATCGCTATTCCTGATGACTATAAGATCACACGCAAGGACCGCACCGACCATACAGGAGGTGGAATCGCTATCGTCCATAAGAAAACAATCCGCATCTCAACCAGCTCCGATGCCAACCTCGCCAACTCCGAACACCTTCACTTCCAGATCCACATCGACCCCAAGACCACACTCAGAGGCACCCTCCTCTACAGACCACCAGGTCCACGCGCAAAATTCAGTGAAGACATCACGGACTTCATCACCCCACACGCCCTCCCCTCCAAAGACTACATCCTTCTGGGAGACCTCAACTTTCACCTTGAAAAGTTCAACGACCGCAACACCGCCACCCTCTTAGACAACCTCGACAACCTCGGACTCAAACAACTGGTCACTTCCCCCACCCACATCGCAGGTCACACTCTCGACCCCATCTTCACCTCCAGCAACCATGTCTCCTTCAGCCACACTACAGATCTCCTCTGGACCGACCACAGCTGCGTTCACTTCACTTACAACAAGCCGAAACCCATCATCCACCTCCAACCAACTCTACAAAGAAACTGGAACAAAATCACCACAGAACAGATCTCCGCATCACTCCTTCAAACCTCCCCAGCCCTCTCTTCCAACGCCAACGAAGCCGCCTCCAACCTCACCCTTTGGTTATCCAACACCGCTGACACCTTAGCACCACTGAAAAAACGTCAACACAAACTTGGCATCAAGAAGGCCTCATGGTTCAACGACGACCTCAAGAAATCCAAGAAACTGTGCCGCTCCCTTGAAAAGGCCTGGAAAAAAGACCCATCCACCAGCAACAAGGACGCCTTCAAAAGCGCCATCCGTACTCACCACCAACTGATCCGAAAGGCCAAGAAAACAGCATTCAAAGATCGACTTGACAACAACGCCCACAACAGCAAAGAACTTTTCAACATCGTCAAGGAATTTTCCAACCCCTCGGCCAACTCCAACGACAACACCCCCTCTCAAACCCTTTGCGATTCCCTAGCCTCTTTTTTCCACAACAAGATTGCTGACATCCACAACAGCTTTGACAACCAACCCGGAAGCCAACCCACCCTTCCATCAGCTGACCACCTTCCCCCCGTTAACACCCTTAACGCCTGGAACCCTATCTCCACTGAGGACACCATCCGCCTGATGAATTCCATCCACTCTGGATCCCCCACAGACCCATGCCCCCACCACATCTTCAACAAAGCAGACTCCGTCATAGCACCGCACCTCCGAGACGTCATCAACTGCTCCTTCAACTCCGCTACCTTCCCTGAAGATTGGAAACACGCTGAACTCACCGCCCTTCTGAAAAAACCAACAGCAGACCCCACCGAACTCAAAAACTACCGCCCCATCTCGCTTCTTCCATTCCCGGCCAAAGTCATCGAGAAAGCTGTCAACAACCAGCTCGCCGCCTTCCTCGAAGCCAACAAATCACTCGACCCCTCACAATCCGGTTTCCGAGCCAAACACAGCACTGAGACCGCCCTCATCGCAGCAACAGACGACATTCGAACTCTACTGGACAATGGAGACACAGTCGCCCTCATCCTCCTCGACCTCTCTGCAGCATTCGACACGGTCTGCCACAGCACCCTTCTACAGCGCCTCAGAAACATCGGAATCCAAGGAAAGGCACTGGAATGGATCACCTCGTTCCTCACCGGAAGAACCCAGAGAGTCCGCCTCCCACCATTCAAATCCGAGGCCTCTGAAATCATCTGCGGCGTACCACAAGGATCCTCACTCAGTCCCACCCTCTTCAACGTATACATGAGCCCCCTCGCGGCCATCGCCCGCCAACACAACCTCAACATCATCTCTTACGCGGATGACACTCAACTGATCCTATCTCTCACCAAAGACCCCAGCACCGCTAAAACTAACCTACACGAAGGAATGAAAGAAGTCGCCGAATGGATGAAACAAAGCCGTCTGAAACTGAACTCAGACAAAACAGAAGTCCTCATCTTAGGTAAATCCTCCTCTGCATGGGACGACTCCTGGTGGCCGGAAGCCCTCGGAAAAGCACCCATCCCGACAGACCACGCACGGAACCTTGGCGTCATCCTTGATTCTTCACTCACAATGAACAGACAAGTCAGCGCCGTATCCTCTTCCTGCTTTAACATTCTTCGCATGCTCAGAAAAACATTTCGCTGGATACCCTCTGAAACAAGGAAAACAGTCACCCACGCTCTAGTCACGAGCCGACTGGACTACGGAAACACCCTCTACGCAGGTACCACCGCTAAACTCCAGAAGAAACTACAACGAATCCAAAACGCCTCAGCCAGGCTCATATTAGACATCCCACGCAACGAACACATCTCCGGTTACCTTAGAGACCTCCACTGGCTACCCGTCAATAAGAGGATCACTTTCCGACTGCTTACCCACGCACACAAATCACTCTACGACATCGGACCAGATTGCCTCAACTCTCGACTATCCTTCTACACCCCCTCCCGCCAACTTCGCTCTTCCAGCCAAGCCTTCGCCACTGTACCTCGCATCAACAAGACCACCATGGGAGGCAGATCCTTCTCATACCTGGCTGCCAAAACATGGAACTCACTCCCCGCTTACCTTCGCCTCACCCAGAATCACCTAGCGTTCAGAAAGCAGCTTAAAACGTGGATATTTGACAAATAATCCACCTCCCCTTCCTAAGCGCCTTGAAACCCTCTGGGTATGTAGTGCGCTATATAAATGTTATGACTTGACTTGACTCAGTCTTCTGGGGAGCAGAACGTCGAAGGTCAAGAGTTCTTCGTGGAAGTTGTCAAGAGTAATCTGATTTGGAATGGGACCAGCTCCTACCTTTATCCGGCTAAAGGGGGCTGCACTACGACTAGGTCCCTCCTCTGGGTGGGACCAGGAAGGGGGGTGGTTACACCCCCTTTCCTTTGTCCCGTCTTGCGCCGGCTCTGGGGCTGGAGTGCCCCAGGAACTGGTTCTGACCGGTGTATGCACAGGGCACCTTGTGTGCCCCAGGCATGTCTCATTCCATTGAGCCCTGTCCTACCTAATACACAAAATCCTGTCTGGGGTGGTGCTAGCACCTCCCAAGGCAAGGAAACCCTTTCTCCAAGCCGCCCTCGCTGGAAGGACTCCCCGCAGCAGGAGGTCAGACTTGTTTCTGTGGTGGCAGCATCCATTTTGTGATGCTGAGGCTCGAGTTAATTTTAACCGGGGTTCACAGTTACATACATGTTGTGTCCCTCTAGAAGGGTGGAATGCTAACCCCGTCGCCAGAATTGGCAAGGGGTTAGTATTCCAATTCGTATGACACCTTACTCGACATGTTTTGATAATGCTATGCCAAAGTTAGCATTTGACCGCGAGGTTCATAATGCACTTAAGAGTATATGGTATAGCGTTATCATGGAACAGCTATTAGGACTTGGTTCCGCAAGCTGCAAACGGGCTCAGCTCATGCCAGAGCACCATCTCACATAATTCCAAGCACTCTGCCTTCAGGATTGATAAGGCCTGCCATAGAAGTGACTGATAGGAATATATGTGTCCATTTTTAGGGTTAGATATAGGAATACTATATCTAAAGCAAAGAGTGATTACACCACCTTGCCCCAGCTGTCGTGCAGCCAGTTTTGTCAGATTTGGATGGCCAGCCAGGGGTGGCATAATACATGCTGTAGCCCCTGGTAGGCCCCGGGTACACCTATGCCCTGGATACCTAAGGTATACTGTACAGGGACTGATAAGGTGGCCCAGTGCCAATTGGTAAATGCACCTAAGGTACATGCTTGTCAATTTAGAGAGAGAACAGCTAGGCTGTGGGTCTGATTAGCAGGCCCACAGCCAGGGAAAGTCGTAAACCAGTGAAGCAAAAAGCAAAAATCGGGGGTGACCATAGGATTGCAGACCCCACTCTCCTACATAACCCCCCCAAACTTAGGGACATTAAACTAACCTTGACCAGGTGAGTCTTCTTGTTCTAAGTGGAAGTACCGGGAGAGACCATCTGCATTACCATGGTCAGTCCCTGGGAGGTGCTCCACTGTAAAGTCCATCCCCTTTAGGGAAATGGACCACCTAAAAAGTTTGGGGTTTTCACCCCTCATTTGATTTAGCCATAAGAGGGGCTTATGGTCGGTCTGAATCTTGAAGTGAGTGCCAAACAAGTATGGCCTCAACTTCTTCAGGGCCCAAACCACAGCAAAGGCCTCCCTCTCTATAGCTGACCAACGTTTCTCTCTAGGGGTCAGCCTTCTACTTATAAAAGCAATGGGCTGGTCATGACCATCAATATTCAGTTGAGAAAGAACAGCCCCCACACCCAACTCAGAAGCATCCGTTTTGGACAATGAATGGCTTGGAGTAGTCTGGACTCTTGAGAATAGGTGCAGTGCACATGGCCTGCTTTAGGTCATCAAATGCCTTTTGACAGCTAACTGTCCACTGAACTTTCTTTGGCATTTTCTTACTTGTCAGGTCATTAAGTGGAGTCACAATGGTTCCATAATTTCTGACAAATTTCCTATAGTAACCAGACAGGCCCAAGAAAGCTCTGACCTGTGTCTGGGTGGTTGGAGGAGCCCAGTCCTTTATGGCCTGTATCTTGCTCTCCAAGGGTTGAACTTGGCCTCCACCTACAAGGTGGCCCAAGTATACAACTTGACTCTGCCCTATCTGGCACTTGGTGGCCTTGATAGTGAGGCCTGCCTTTTGCAGGGCCTCTAAAACTTTCCTCAGGTGGATCAGGTGATCCTCCCAGGTGGAGCTAAAGACAGCAATATCATCTAGATATGCTGCACAGAAGTCATCCAACCCAGTGAGGACTTGGTTCACCAACCTTTGAAAAGTGGCAGGTGCATTTTTCAAACCAAAGGGCATCACCACAAATTGGTAATGACCTCCTGGGGTAGAAAATGCTGTTTTGGCCTTGGCATCCTCAGCTAACCTGATTTGCCAATAACCAGCTGTCAGGTCAAATGTACTCAAGAATGTGGCAGAAGCCAACTTATCTATGAGTTCATCTGCTCTTGGTATTGGATGGGCATCTGTCTTAGTGACAGCATTGAGACCCCTGTAGTCTACACAAAACCTCATCTCTCTCTTACCATCTTGGGTGTGAGGGTTAGGCACTAGAACTACAGGACTAGCCCAAGGGCTCTCTGAGGGTTCAATGACTCCCAATTCCAACATCTTTTGTACTTCTGTTTTTATGCAGTCCCTGACGTGGTCAGGTTGCCTGTAGATTTTACTCTTTATAGGCAGACTGTCACCAGTGTCCACCTCATGGGCGCACCAGTTTGTCTGACTGGGTGTCAGAGAGAACATTTGTCTGAAGGATTGAAAACCTGTTTACAATCCTCTTGTTGATGCTCAGAGAGGCTGTCAGAAAAGACTACACCATCTACTGACCCATCATCAGGGTTCTGAGTGAGCAGGTCTGGGAGAGGGTCACTTTCTTCCTCCTGTCCCTCATCTGTGGCCATGCGCAAGCTCATGTCCTCCCTGTCAACAAATGCCTTGAGCCTGTTCACATGAAGTACTCTGTGAGGGCTCCTGGGAGTTTCAAGGTCCACCAGGTAGGTGACCTCTACCTTCTGTTCAAGAATGGTGTAGGGTCCAGACCATTTGTCTTGGAGAGCTGTTGGGGCCACTGGCTCCAACACCCACACCTTCTGTCCTGGGTGATACACAGTCAGGACAGCCTTTTGGTCATGCCAAGCTTTTTGGAGTTCTTGGCTAGCCTCAAGGTTTTTAGATGCCTTTTCCATGTACTCTGCCATCCTGGAGCGGAGACCAAGTACATAGTCCACTATGTCTTGCTTAGGCTTTTTGAGAGGTCTCTCCCATCCTTCCTTCACAAGACACAGGGGTCCTCTTACAGGATGCCCAAATAGAAGTTCAAAAGGGCTGTAGCCAACCCCCTTCTGTGGGACTTCTCTGTAAGCAAACAAAAGGCAGGGTAAAAGGATGTCCCATCTTCGCCTAAGCTTTTCAGGTAACCCTTTTATCATCCCTTTGAGGGTCTTGTTGAATCTCTCAACAAGCCCATTGCACTGTGGGTGATAGGGGGTGGTGAATTTGTAATTGACACCACACTCCTTCCACATTGCAGTCAAGTATCCTGACATAAAGTTTGCACCTCTGTCAGAGTCAACCTCCCTAGGAAACCCCACTCTAGTAAAAACTGAGAGTAGGGCCTTGGCCACAACAGGAGCTGTAGTGGTCCTAAGGGGAATAGCTTCTGGATACCTGGTGGCATGATCCACTACCACCAATATAAATATGTGCCCAGATGCTGTTGGGGGTCCATTGGTCCAACAATGTCAATCCCCACTCTTTCAAAGGGTACCCCCACCACAGGTTGTGGTATAAGGGGGGCCTTTGTTGTGCCACCTGATTTGCCACTGGCTTGACAGGTGACACATGAGCGACAAAACTCTTTAGTGTCCTCAGACATATGGGGCCAGTGAAAGTGTGGGACAAGTCTGTCCCGAGTCTTGTTCTGGCCTAAGTGACCTGCAAGAGGAATTTCATGGGCCAAGGTGAGAAGGAAACCTCTCAGAGACAAGGGGATGACCAGCCTCCTGGTAGCACCAGGCTTGGGGTCTCTTGCCTCAGAGTAAAGGAGTCCATCGTCCCAATAAACTTTATGGGCACCTGTGGCATTCCCTGCAGCCTCAGCAGCAGCCTGCTGTCTGAGGGGTTCAAGAGATGAACAGTCTAATTGTGCCTGCCTCAAGTCTGCCCTGGAAGGTACCCCTGCCCCAAGAAACTCAACCTGTTCAGACTCAAGTTCTTCTAGGGCAGTTCCTTCTGGGGTCTTTGGGTCAGTCTCCTGTGAGAGCTGATCCTCACCTTTAGGCAAGGGGGAAGGCACTGCCTTAACCCTACTGTTCTTACTCTTGGTTAGTGTCTGGTCCATTGTTCCAGGATCCAGCACTAGTTCAGCTGGGCATTTCTTGGCCTGTGACCTAGTCACAGCAATGACATGTGCTAACAAACCTAACATCTCCACATGAGTCCTATACTCCACATCTGACCATAGAGAGGATTCCAAATCATTGCCCAAAAGATAGTCCACTGGGAGGTCTGAACTAACAACAACCCTTTTGAGGCCATTTACCCCTCCCCAGGAGAAATTAACAAGTGCCATACTATGGTTGGTAGTGACATTGCTAGCATTGGTCACCAGGTAGTCTGAACCTAGTATTACCTGTCCAGGGTCCACAAATGATGGTGTCACCATAGTGACACTGGCACAGGTGTCCCTGTAGGCCTGAGCCATTTTTCCATTGATTAAAGGCGTCTGCCTGTATTTGCCCAGATTACTGGGACTTTTTGTAGGGGTCAAATCCATGTCCCCAGTACAGACAAGAACAGCCTGGGTAGGTACTCTGACTAAGTCAGAGCCTGCCTCAGATACCAATGTCAACCCCACTATAGCCTTAGGGGGAGCACTACCACTACTAACTGAACTAGGGGTTGCAGGTGCCTTAGGGGCAGTAGTGGTAGGAGTTGGGCCTTTCTTGGTGCACTCACTAAACCAGTGAGTATTACCTTTACAGTATTGGCACCATGGTTTCTTCTGACCATTGTTCTTCTTCTTTTGGGAAATCTGGGACCCACCCTCCTTAGATTGTTGGGGCCCTGTTGAAGACATCTGGTCATTTTGCTTATTCTCATTACCCTTCTGGTCTGCTTTCTTCTGGCCACCACCCTGGTTCTGGTTCTGCTGCTTGACCCTTGTCCTGACCCATCTGTCTGCCTTCTTTCCCAATTCTTGGGGAGAGGTCAGATCTGAGTCAATAAGGTGCTGATGCAACAACTGATTTTGACAATTACTTAAGATTTGTTCTCTCATAATTAGGTTATACAATCCTGTATAATCAGTAACTTTACTTCCCAGTAACCAGCCTTCAAAAGCCTTAGTGGCACAATCAACAAAGTCAGTTCAATCCTGAGACTGAATTTTCTGGGTGTCTCTGAACAGCAACCTGTACTGCTCAGTTGTTAGGCCAAACCCATCAATCAGTGTATTCTTCAGGACTTGGTAATTGTTAACATCCTCAGCTCTAGTAGTGAGGAGCTTATCTCTACCTTTACCTTCAAAGGAGAGCCACAGTATAGCTGCCCACTGACTTGGGGGGATGCACTGGACAGTGCAGGCCCTCTCCAAAGCAGTCATCCATTTGTGGATGTCATCCCCTTGTTTAAAGGGGGGCACTATTTTACTCAGGTGTCTAGTATCAAAACTCCTGTCTTTATCTTTAGGGATAATGCTGCCACCAGTGGGTTCTGACCCACACAATTTATGCACCTCTGGCAAAGGCAAGTCTTTCTTTGGCAAGGGCAAGTTCTTCCCTCTCAATCCTCAGATTGACTTCCCTCATCTTGGCTTCATGCTCCCTTCTCTGAGGGGATGCCATCCCTCTGTGAGAAGATACCTGAGAGCCTGAGAGTCATGGGTACGAATAGATCTGTTAGAGCCTCTGGAGAGAGACCTAACTCGTCCATTCCCAATGTTAAGCCTGCCTGAGAGTGGGCCTGGGGGTCCCCCAGTTCCATTCTCATGCCTGCTTAAGTTGGTCCTAGTGAGCCTACTGACTACTACTGGACCTTTGTCTGCCTCATCCCCTGATAACTCCTCTTCCTCTTCCTCCTCTCCACCTTCTGCTTCATGGAGGTTAAGGTCAGGGTCACCAAGGGTTCCCTCTAAGGGGGGCATGCTCCCATCTGGATTAGAGGGGCCTGTGTTAGAAGCCCTTCTGGCATCATAAGTCTCTAAGAGACCTATCAGAAAAGGAGTGGTAGGGTTAGAACCCTGTTTTAGTTCCCTGGAGGTACACAATTGTCTCATCTCCTGGAAGCTAAGGGCTGCATATCTGGAAGTGACCTGTGGAGGGTCAACAACCACAAGGGGAGTCTCTGAAGACTCTCCATGGGTAGACATGCTTCTAGTGAGGTGTAAGTGATGCACCTACCTACACTATGGGTTTACCTACTGATCCCTTGCTAAGAGTTGTAGTCAGGGTGTGCTACTCCCTTTCTACTACAACAGCTGGTTCAGTAGAACTCAGAGTATTTCTAAGCTTTGTTATATGTACCTATGGTACCTTATGTGATCTTTCAAATGATAGCTCAAGATTGTATTTGGTAAAAACAACAGCAAGCTCAAATCCCAACCGCTGCACACCAATGTGAGAAGTTGGCCTGATATATGATGCTCACTAGTTCTAGTGATCACCTTGTGTCAGTCCAAACATCCCTTATGGTGATTGGTTGTAAGTCAACCTTATAGACCAGCTATCCTAGTAGCGTGGACAAAAGCAGTCTTTAGGCTAAACTCTGAATGGCATGTGAAGCTAGCTGTTTTACCACATATAACCCCTTGAATACCAAGTGAAAGAACACCACAGAGGTTGTTATGAAAATAAACAGATATTTATTAACTAACATACACCTCTGAACTCTTTATGAGGTCAGAGGGCTAAGCACATGACAATACTTGAAAGGAAATACGAGTTCGCACAGTATTTACAAGAACGCCTGAGGGGCGCAACAAACCATATACTAATTAAATGGAATGCGAAAGTCAATCAAAGGAATGGAGCTGTCCAGAGGCTGTAGGATCGCTGGGACCACACTATACTAACTGGAGATAAGTAATAGGAGGCCCACAGAACGCGTGTGCAGAGTGTGAACTCACACGCGAGATGCGTACAATCGTCTATGGACAGTACAGTTTAAGAAAAAGGTGAGTACGGACGTCCCTGACTAGGTAGGACTGAAACGACAATGGAACTAGACACTAGGATAGTGAAGCTACCCCTGAGCACCGAAATGCTCGTGTTACCTCACCCACAGGCTGCGGGTGCATAGGTGCCAAGTTGTGTCGGGTTCCGGCGTTGAAGTCTATGGAGCCTGGAGGAAAAGATGCTGCAGGCGGTCAGGAGGAAGATGTCCATTGCAATCCAAGGGTGGGTTGGTGAAGAGAGGAACCTGAAAGCAGAGGGGACAATGTTCAAAGTCACTAGCCAGTGACTGGAGTGGAACCAGGAGTGGAACCAGATGTCGTCGTCGCGATCAGGTGAAGGTGGACGCTTGTCTCTGCAGCAACGTGGACCAGGTGGTGTCTTCGACAACCAGGATGGAGGCACGAGCTGTCCTACGCAGGCTCTCGCTGTCGGCGGTGTCGTCTCCGGATTCGGGTTCAACAGGCCTTGGCAAAGGCAACCCAGGCGGTGAGTGGAACCGGCGTCTGGAGTGGACCAGGAGGGTCCGGGGTGCTCCTCTTTTGGAAGGGAGCAAGGGCCAGTCTGGAGCAACCAGACCAGCAGCAAAGTTGTCGGAGTTCGTCGTCTAGGAGGTCACAAGCCAGCCGGCAAGTGACCAGACAACGCGTCGAGCAGCAAACAGGCAGAAGGGCCCCACGCAGATCTCGTGGATGCTGGAGGGCTGATCTTCGATGCAGGAGCTGCTCGGGGTCGGGGCTTCTCAGTCCCCAAAGCACTTGGACGAGGATGCCTCTGAAGTCGTGCTGGAGCGAGGTGCTGCTTCTTCCAAGATGGCCGGTCCCACGTGTCTCGTCGCACCCACGGGTCTCAGCTCTGCTGGAGATGTGGGTAGAGGTCGGAGAGGTCTGGGAGTCCGGGTCTCGTCGGGCTCTGAAGTCTGGATCCTTGCAGGAAGACGACAAAGGGAAGCCACTGGACGCTGATGGTGCCTGCTTGTGCAGGGTGGACACTCCTTGCCCACAAGGGAGATTTCTTCAGTCTTCTGGGGAGCAGAACGTCGAAGGTCAAGAGTTCTTCGTGGAAGTTGTCAAGAGTAATCTGATTTGGAATGGGACCAGCTCCTACCTTTATCCGGCTAAAGGGGGCTGCACTACGACTAGGTCCCTCCTCTGGGTGGGACCAGGAAGGAGGGTGGTTACACCCCCTTTCCTTTGTTCGGTCTTGCGCCGGCTCTGGGGCTGGAGTGCCCCAGGAACTGGTTCTGACCGGTGTATGCACAGGGCACCTTGTGTGCCCCAGGCATGTCTCATTCCATTGAGCCCTGTCCTACCTAATACACAAAATCCTGTCTGGGGTGGTGCTAGCACCTCCCATGGCAGGAAACCCTTTGTCCAAGCCGCCCTCGCTGGAAGGACTCCCAGCAGCAGGAGGTCAGACTTGTGTCTGTGGTGGCAGCATCCATTTTGTGATGCTGAGGCTCGAGTTAACTTTAACCGGGGTTCACAGTTACATACATGTCGTGTCCCTCTAGAAGGGTGGAATGCTAACCCCGTCGCCAGAATTGGCGAGGGGTTAGTATTCCAATTCGTATGACACCTTACTCGACATGTTTTGATAATGCTATGCCAAAGTTAGCATTTGACCGCGAGGTTCATAATGCACTTAAGAGTATATGGTATAGTGTTATCATGGAACAGCTATTAGGACTTGGTTCCGCAAGCTGCAAACGGGCTCAGCTCATGCCAGAGCACCATCTCACATAATTCCAAGCACTCTGCCTTCAGGATTGATAAGGCCTGCCATAGGAGTGACTGATAGGAATATATGTGTCCATTTTTAGGGTTAGATATAGGAATACTCTATCTAAAGCAAAGGGTGATTACACCACCTTGCCCCAGCTGTCGTGCAGCTAGTTGTGTCAGATTTGGATGGCCAGCCAGGGGTGGCATAATACATGCTGCAGCCCCTGGTAGGCCCTGGGAACACCTATGCCCTGGATACCTAAGGTATACTGTACAGGGACTGATAAGGTGGCCCAGTACCAATTGGTAAATGCACCTAAGGTACATGCTTGTCAATTTAGAGAGAGAACAGCTAGGCTGTGGGTCTGATTAGCAGGCCCACAGCCAGGGAAAGTCGTAAACCAGTGAATCAAAAAGCAAAAATCGGGGGTGACCATAGGATTACACACCCCACTCTCCTAAATAACCCCCCCAAACTTAGGGACATTAAACTAACCTTGACCAGGTGAGTCCTCTTGTTCTAAGTGGAAGTACCGGGAGAGACCATCTGCATTACCATGGTCAGTCCCTGGGCGGTGCTCCACTGTAAAGTCCATCCCCTGTAGGGAAATGGACCACCTAAGAAGTTTGGGGTTTTCACCCTTATTTATTTATTATTTATTTATTTATTTATTATTATAAAGTTTTGTATAGCGCGAACAAGACCCGTGGGTATCAGAGCGCTTAACATAGAAGAAAATTAAACAACTATATCAACAGTTATACGAACAACATATATGAGGTAGGTGATATATATTCAAAAACACATGTGTAGTTAGCGTTAAGTAGTCAGTTGCGGCTAAGCTTCAATCATACGCAATATAAGTAGCAGGTATGAGGTAGGTCGTTATAAGTTCATGAATGTTCTACTCTAAGTAGAGTATTTCTTCGTCAGAAAGCTCTTCACTTCTCGTTTGAATGTTGCCACATTCTGGATCTTCCTAATGTTAGGAGGGAGTGAGCTCCAGATTCTGGGGGCAGCTCCTGAGAACGCTCTGTCATAGGTTTTTTCTTACGGAAAAAGGCTGGCCGTAACAGCATCTCCTCAGCACTCCTAGCTGGTCTGTTACCCCCCGACAGCTGAATTTTCTTCGCTAGGTATCTTGGGGTGTTGTGGTGTAGCGCTTTATGGGTGATACATGCTAACTTCATTTGGATTCTGGCTTCAAAAGGTAGCCAGTTTAAAGCTTTCAAATGTGGTGATATATGATCGTATTTCCTAGATCCGGTGATAGTTCTTGCCGCAGCGTTAAGGCATGCTTTCAGTGGCGCTGTGGACGTTTTTGGTAAACCAGCTATGGTGGTGCAGCCATATTCAATCCTCGAGATAACTAAGGATTGGATTGCCAATTTGAGATCCGCCTCTGAGATGAATGGTTTCAATTTTCTTAAGTAATTCAGGTGGAATCGGGCATTTTTGGCCATTGAGTTAATGTGGGCTTTCATGTCCAGATTCTCGTCTAATGTGATTCCTAGCGATTTCGCTGACTTGATTAGCGTTGGGGTGCAGTTTAGCGCAGTCATAACTTTCGTCCATTCCTTTATTTCCGTATGGCTCCTAGCTGGTGAGATTAGTAGGAACTCTGTTTTGTGAGCATTTAGCTTCAGCTGATTGGTAGTTAACCATTGTAGAGCCGTTGTTAATGACTTGTTCATTAGTTCAATGTCTTTTAGGGATGCGATCTTCAAGTATATTTGCGTGTCGTCTGCATACATGTGATAGGATATCTGTGATTTTTGAAGAATTTCTGTAAGCGGTTCGACGTATAGGTTAAACAGATCTGGGGATAACGTCGATCCTTGAGGGACTCCTATTGAAATAGGGGATGGGAGAGAGATTGACTCGTTGACCAGGAATCGCTGCGTCCTGTTCTGTAGAAAAGACTCAAACCATTTCAGCACAGTTCCTGACAGTCCCATCCTGTCTCGCAGCCTAGTCAGTAATGCTTCGTGATTTACCGTGTCAAAAGCCGAAGACAGATCAAGGAGAATCAGTAAGCATGCTTGATTTTGGTCAAGGGCCTGTAGTGCATCGTCAACTATATGGAGGATCGCTGTTTCCGTGCTATGCCCTGCCCTGAATCCTGATTGGCATTCATCAAGCAATGAGAACTTGGTGATGTGTTGGCTCAGTTGGTTCTGTACGCATTTCTCAATTAGCTTGGCCAGAACCGGGATGTTGGTCACTGGGCGAAAGTTGTTTGGGTCTGATGTATCTGCTGAGGGTTTTTTGATTATGGGAGCAACTTGACCTGTTTTTAGGCAGTCAGGGAGGATCCCTTGTGAAAGTGAAGCATTTATAATTTCGGTCCATATTGGAACCAAGACGTGATTGATTTCTTTTAAACATTTTGCGGGAAGGGGGTCTTGGTAGTGGTTTGATTTCAGAAAGAGTTTTGGCGATATTGTGCTGGTCATATAGTTCGAACGTATCCCAATTTGCCTCATTTTTTGCCTTGGTACTCTCCGTTGTAGTGACGGTATTGCTCATGGGCCTTGGTTCGGTGGGAAGGTTCGCCGCGGCGTTTTTGAGTTCTATTTCAAGCGATTTCGCCTTCTCCGTGAAAAATGTGGAAAATTCTTCACAATTTAGGGGTGTTTTTGAGTTCTCATGGACGGATTTGGCTAGTTTGTTTGATTGTTGCTTTAGGATTTCAAAGAGTTTTCGTGGCCTGTTTTTGGCATTATCCAGTTCTGGTCTTATAAATTCTTGTTTTGAATTGATGATCTTTTTATTATATTGGTTTCTAATTTTTCTGAGGGCTTTCAACTCAGGGGATGAAGGGTGTTGTCTCCATTTTCTTTCGGCCATTCTCAGTTTGCGCCTTTCTTCATTTAAAGCTTCATTAAACCAAGGATTTTTTGTCTTCTCCGAGATTCTTTTCAGTTTTAATGGCATGGTGTTATTGACAATATTTTCGACCGTTGTTATGTAGTGGTCGGTCAGCTCGTTGACATTCTGCAGGTTGTTAGGATGTTTCAGGTCTCTTTCACAGCTTTCAACCAGTAGCTCCAAGTTTGCTCCTCTTGTGTCTCGAATCCATTTTTTGGACTTGAAGGGTTGCCTGGTCCTGCCTTTTTCCATTATGGGTATCGCAAATGTTATGGCATGGTGATCAGACCAGTCACATGGCGTTATGGAGAGGATTGTTGTATCTTTGTTTCGTGAAATAATCCAGTCTAACGTCGCTCCTTTAGAGTGAGTGGGTTGTGTGCACACTTGGGTGAGGTTCATTTCATCGAGGAAATCTTTAAGCGAGTTGACCAGTTTGTCGTTGCAGTCATCCCAATGTAAATTGAAATCGCTAAGAAATATGTTATTGACGCCGTTGTTAGAGTTGGCCGTTATGATCTCCATTAACTCCTCTGTAAACTTTGCGCTGTCTCTTGGTGGGTGGTAAAATGTATGCAGGTTGCATCTTTGGTTGTTAGTTGCTCTTATATTAAGACCTAGATATTTGCAGGATTCTAGAGGGTCAGCTTGGATTTGTTTGACCTCTATAACTGATCTGTGAATGCAGGCTATACCTCCCCCTAGCTTTCTGAGTCTATCAAGTCTCACAATGTTATATTGGGGTGGTACTAAGAGATCCATGGTTGGCGATGAGGATTCCGTGAGCCATGTTTCAGTAAGGACTGCCAGATCAATGTCATTGTTGATGATGAGGTCCGCTATGTCCGATGCATGTTTGGTTGCCGACCGACAGTTGAGTAGTAGACATGTCAGAGGTTTTTCTTTGTTACTACAAATTCCAATCTTGGCTTCTGTTGTTGTAAGTTGTACGTGCTGTAAATTGTAAGGGTTGGATGTTCTATCATTCTTTCTCGATGTTCTGTTCGAGTCTAGTGGTACCGTTTTGATTCTTTCCTCTCCCTCGCGGTCCGGTATTTCATATGATCGGATTAAGGCCAGAGTTTCCTCCTTTGATAATGGTTTTGTCCTATCCGGTCGGTTGTCTCTATTTTTTAACTGCCTGGCCGTCTCGTTGCTCTTTCTTTGTGAGGAGTGTACGAGGTTTTGGATGTGCGTGACCTTAGAGTGAATGCTCGTCGTCATCTCTTCGATTTTTACAATCGCCTGTAGGGTATTTATAGCGACTTGTGCCATCTCGCTCACTAGTTTCTGAATCTCATTAATATCCTTCATGTTTTGACGTGATTTCTTAGGGACGACTGATCTGTTTATCCGGGATTTGTATACTGCTCTTCTTCGTTTTGGATCTGTTCCTGGTTCCGCATCCTTTTCCTTTGTAACCCATGTTTGATTGTCCGTTCCGTTTTTATTGGAGATGACGTCAGTGCTAGCTAAGTTCTGTGTTGCTGTGAGTGCGTTTGTGAGTGAGAGTCTGCATGACGCTGGTATTGTACTCGCGGGAGGTATAGGAGGGTTGATGTCTTCTCCCTCGTCCAATTCCTGGTTGTCATAAAGTGTTACTCTCGAAGCCGATGTACGGTCTACATGGAAGGTCTCTTCGTTTGTAGGCGAGAACGCCTCTTCTCTTTGGAGCCGGTCTTGTTCCTTGTTTGCCTGACTGGTAGATCTCTCTGTTCTTTCTGTCGCGTTCTCAGGTTCGGGCATTAACATTTCAAGTCTATCTTCCAGTTTAGAGCTTTGGGCCTGGTGTCCTCTGTTTCTAATGGCACCTCTGGTGATAACTTTGGTGTCGGGAGTGTCTCCTGGTGAGGTCTGGTGTAGTTGGTGTCTTGGGTCTTCTAGTGAATCTTTTATTGTTTGGAAAATCTTGGCAAATTTCTCCAGTTCTCGATTTGCTGCTTGTATCAGCACAATTCCAGATTTATATATGGTGATATTTAGTTCTGCTCTGCATCTTTTTGATGGTGAGGTCATCATTTTTGTGCCATGAGGGATGTTTATAGTCGCTTTTATGATAAGCATCCGTCAGAAGGCATTGCGCCATTTGGTTGTTTGATTTGTGTAGAATATGAGGTCATTCATTGACGTGCCTGTGGTTATATTGAAATATAGGTCCGTAAATAGTATGTCCTGGTTTTTTCTCAGTGTGTCGTGCTTGAACTTTTTAGCTGCATTTTTGGATAAATTAGGTGGGTATTTTATATTCTGGGCTTTCGAGCCTACCGTCTCTAGGTATCGCCCGCTCATATTAGCTCCGTGTAGCATGTCTTAAGGTGCCTCTTTCTCTGCTTGAATTCCGGATAGAAAGGCTGCTGATGTTGCTTTGTTCTAGTTCAGTACTTCCGTTCCAACTCTAGGCGTGTATAGATAAAGATCAAGATTTGCTGAGTAGTGAATGTAATTTTCTATTTTCACCTAAATATTCATTTGATTTAGCCATAAGAGGGGCTTATGGTCGGTCTGAATCTTGAAGTGAGTGCCAAACACGTATGGCCTCAACTTCTTCAGGGCCCAAACCACAGCCTCCCTCTCTATAGCTGACCAACGTTTCTCTCTAGGGGTCAGCCTTCTACTTATAAAAGCAATGGGCTGGTCATGACCATCAATATTCAGTTGAGAAAGAACAGCCCCCACACCCAACTCAGAAGCATCTGTTTGGACAATGAATGGCTTGGAGTAGTCTGGACTCTTGAGAATAGGTGCAGTGCACATGGCCTGCTTTAGGTCATCAAATGCCTTTTGACAGCTAACTGTCCACTGAACTTTCTTTGGCATTTTCTTACTTGTCAGGTAAGTGGAGTCACAATGGTTCCATAATTTCTGTAGTAACCAGACAGGCCCAAGAAAGCTCTGACCTGTGTCTGGGTGGTTGGAGCCCAGTCCTTTATGGCCTGTATCTTGCTCTCCAAGGGTTGAACTTGGCCTCCACCTACAAGGTGGCCCAAGTATACAACTTGACTCTGCCCTATCTGGCACTTGGTGGCCTTGATAGTGAGGCCTGCCTTTTGCAGGGCCTCTAAAACTTTCCTCAGGTGGATCAGGTGATCCTCCAAGGTGGAGCTAAAGGCAGCAATATCATCTAGATATGCTGCACAGAAGTCATCCAACCCAGTGAGAACTTGGTTCACCAACCTTTGAAAAGTGGCAGGTGCATTTTTCAAACCAAAGGGCATCACCACAAATTGGTAATGACCTCCTGGGGTAGAAAATGCTGTTTTGGCCTTTGCATCCTCAGCTAACCTGATTTGACAATAACCAGCTGTCAGGTCAAATGTACTCAAGAATGTGGCAGAAGCCAACTTATCTATGAGTTCATCTGCTCTTGGTATTGGATGGGCATCTGTCTTAGTGACAGCATTGAGACCCCTGTAGTCTACACAAAACCTCATCTCTCTCTTACCATCTTGGGTGTGAGGTTTAGGCACTAGAACTACAGGACTAGCCCAAGGGCTCTCTGAGGGTTCAATGACTCCCAATTCCAACATCTTTTGTACTTCTGTTTTTATGCAGTCCCTGACGTGGTCAGGTTGCCTGTAGATTTTACTCTTTATAGGCAGACTGTCACCAGTGTCCACCTCATGGGTGCACCAGTTTGTCTGACTGGGTGTCAGAGAGAACATTTGTCTGAAGGATTGAAGAACCTGTTTACAATCCTCTTGTTGATGCTCAGAGAGGCTGTCAGAAAAGACTACACCATCTACTGACCCATCATCAGGGTTCTGAGTGAGCAGGTCTGGGAGAGGGTCACTCTCTTCCTCCTGTCCCTCATCTGTGGCCATGAGCAAGCCCATGTCCTCCCTGTCAACAAATGCCTTGAGCCTGTTCACATGAAGTACTCTGTGAGTGCTCCTGGGAGTTTCAAGGTCCACCAGGTAGGTGACCTCTACCTTCTGTTCAAGAATGGTGTAGGGTCCAGACCATTTGTCTTGGAGAGCTGTTGGGGCCACTGGCTCCAACACCCATACCTTCTGTCCTGGGTGATACACAGTCAGGACAGCCTTTTGGTCATGCAAAGCTTTTTGGAGTTTTTGGCTAGCCGCAAGGTTTTTAGATGCCTTTTCCATGTACTCTGCCATCCTGGAGCGGAGACCAAGTACATAGTCCACTATGTCTTGCTTAGGCCTTTTGAGAGGTCTCTCCCATCCTTCCTTCACAAGACACAGGGGTCCTCTTACAGGATGCCCAAATAGAAGTTCAAAAGGGCTGTGGCCAGCCCCCTTCTGTGGGACCTCTCTGTAAGCAAACAAAAGGCAGGGTAAAAGGATGTCCCATCTTCGCCTAAGCTTTTCAGGTAACCCTTGTATCATCCCTTTGAGGGTCTTGTTGAATCTCTCAACAAGCCCATTGCACTGTGGGTGATAGGGGGTGGTGAATTTGTAATTGACACCACACTCCTTCCACATTGCAGTCAAGTATCCTGACATAAAGTTTGCACCTCTGTCAGAGTCAACCTCCTTAGGAAACCCCACTCTAGTAAGAACTGAGAGTAGGGCCTTGGCCACAACAGGAGCTGTAGTGGTCCTAAGGGGAATAGCTTCTGGATACCTGGTGGCATGATCCACTACTGTTGTGTTCTGTAATCAGGGAGTGATTGCCTTAGGGGTAGCAACTTGAGGCCTACACTCCGGGGCATCTAGGTCTACCTTGGCCTAACACATGGCCCTAGAAATAACTGAGGCAGACTCTGGGAATAACTTCATGGCTCTCCGTGCGCGCGTCTGAATGCGTACGTGCGTGCGGGGCCTCTCTTTATTATAGTAGGTCACATGACTCAACGCTGCATGCTCCTGGCGTCAGGGGCGTGCCACATCCAAGAACATAACATTCCTCCTAAAACAAGGAAAAACAACAACAGCAACAATATTGTCGAACAGTCTATTATAAGGTCCTTCATAGACACATTCTGCTTCCAGATATGATTTCGAACTGGTGGAGCATGGTTACAGACATTGCACTCATATCATTTTTCTTGAAACAGTCTTACGTGAAATAGTCGCGTAGCCGACAGGAGGGTGTGGGGTTTCTTCTCAGCCTGTGTTGCAACCCTCTCTGACTCGGAATGTCTGTCTCTGTGACTGGGGCTGTTCCTGGCGCCTCCCTGTCGGCCTCATCCGGATCTGGCATGTCCTCGAGGGCCCCAGCACCATCACCCGCCTCTTCACTCACTGCTCTCGAGTTGCTACTCTGGGTGACCTCGTGGCTGGGTGTTAGTTCCTGGTGTGGCAGATTAGTTGCAGTTTCAGTTCCATTGGCAATCGGTGGGGGACAGGATGCTGTCGGCTCCGGATGGAAGTGTTTGAAATGGGATACGTTTCTTGTTACTGTCTCCCGTCCCCGGATCACTGTGATGCGGGTGCCTTTTACGCCAATCACTCGCCACGGTCCTTTGTCATAGTTCAGCCTAAACTTGCCACTGGTTACCCTGTTACGAAGAAGCACTACATCGCCTCTGTTGAAGCGTGTCATCACCGCACCTCTCTTCTGGCTGATTTTGGCAAACATGGCCTTTCTTTTCTTCGCAATCCTATCTTCATTCACCCCTTCCGGTGACCACTGTGGATGGTGAGGGATGGAGTCAGTCACCACTCGCCCCATGAGGAGATGGGCTGGGGCTATCCCCGTGGTTGAGTGTGGGGTTTGCCGGTAGCTTCGGAGAAAGGTGAAGATGGCCATCTCCACTGACTGGCCTTTGTCATGGGCGATGCGAATGACTTTGTTCAGGGTTCTCATAAATCGTTCTGCCTCCCCGTTGGCTTGAGGCCAGCGAGGGGTGATGCGTCGATGTTGAGTGCCGAGGGATGACAGATAAATGGCCAGGTCTTGTCCTTGAAACGGGGGCCCATTGTCTGTGCGGAGCTCACGCATAGCCCCGTGAGTGGCAACATATTTTCTCTATTTTTGGGATGACGCTCTCAGCATTTGTGCTTGTTATTATCTCCACTTCAGGATATTTAGAATGGTCATCGATCATTACCAACGTGTGCCTTCCATCCGGGAGGCTGCCGAAGTCCATACTGACCCTCTCCCATGGTTGTTGGGGTCGGGGTTCCACTATGATCGGGGCTTCCCGAGGAGCATCTCCTGTAACTTGACAAGCAGCACACAACCTCACCACCTTCTCTACCATGTCGTCCATTAGGGGAAACCACACTTTTGTTCTTAACCGGGCCTTGGTTTTAACCATTCCCTGATGGCCCACATGTGCTAGTTGTATCACCTGGTCAGTCAGAGCCGTAGGTATTACTAGGCGATGCCCTCTCAGCAGGCACCCTGCCTTGTCCTCATTGAGTTCTTCCCGGACGTGATGCAGGCTCTCCATGATTTTCTGAGCATCTGGTGTGAGCACCTTCCAACCATCCTTGGCTCTGTGCCAGTTCGCCGTTCGGAGGATCTCTTTGACTCTCTGGAGACAGGCATCCTGTGCCGTGGCCTTCGCAATGGCCTCTATGGAGAGGGGACGCGGGCACGACCGCGCAACCACCCATTTGACATATGCCTCCGTTTCTTCTGCCTCATCCATTTCTTCCGGGGTGGCTGGCCTGGGATGTCGAGAGAGATAATCCGCCGGGTTCTTTGCTCCGGGCTGGTATTCGATGTTGCAGTTATATTCCTGCAGTTGGAGCAGCCATTTTTCGATGCGAGGCGGCGGCTTTGATGAGGTTCCTGAGAACAGGGCCACTAGCGGTTTATGGTCAGTCACCACTGTGGACGGCTTGCCGTAGATATACAGATGGAAGTGCCGGCACCCCCAATGGATGGCAATAGCTTCTTTCTCAATTTGGGAGTACAGCTGCTCTGTGTCTGTGAGAGATCTACTTGCAAAGGCAACTGGTGTCCAGTCCATTTCGTCCCTCTGCTTTTGCATTAGGACGGCTCCCAGTCCTGCCGGCCCGGCATCTACCGCTATGAGGGTGGCGTTTCGAGGGTCAAACAACACAAGCGTGGTGTTGCTGGAAAGGGATTCCTTGATGTCTTGGAATGCCTTCTCCCGCTCCGGTCCCCAGGTCCACGGGGTGGAGTCCTTGGTGAGGTCGCGTAGGGGAAGTGTGAGATTGGCCAGATCTTTGATGAACCTACCGCAATAATTAACCATGCCAAGGAAGCTCCGGACCTCGGTGACTGTCGTGGGGTGTGGTGCGTCTTTGATGTCCTTTACTTTGTCAGGGTCTGGGTTGACACCGTCTGCCGAGAAGACGTATCCAAAGAACCCTATCTTGGTTCGTAGGAATTCACACTTCTCTCTATGGAGCGTAAGCCCTGTGTCTCTTAGCCTGCGAAACACTTGTGTTAGTCTGTGATTGTGTTCCGTAATGGTGCGGGCGTGTATCATTATGTCGTCGCTGACATTTATCACCCCGGGTATTCCAGCGATCAGTTCTTGAATGACATTCTGGAACACCTCCGCTGCACTGGAGATCCCGAAGCTGAGCCGGGTGTACCTTCGAAGACCAATGTGGGTGGAAAAGGTGGTTATGTTTCGCGATTCCTTGTCCAGCACTAGCTGGTGATATCCCGATCGTAAGTCTAGCTTTGAGAACCAGCAGGCCCCAGCCATTTCTCCGATGAGGTCATCAATGGTGGGGGTGATGTGACGCTCCCGTTTTATGGCCGCATTGGGGAGGCGCATGTCCACGCAGATCCTGACTGCCCCTGGCTGTTTCGGTTTTCGGGTGACTACGATGGGCGACACCCAGGGGGTGGGACCTGAGACCTTTTCGATGATGCCAGCCGCTTCCAGTTTGCGGAGTTCCTCTTCCACCAACGGCCGAAGATGGAATGCAATGCGACGGTGTCGCAGAGCCACCGGCTGTACTGTGGGGTCAACGTGTAGGTGTATCTCACGGCCCTTGAAGCGTCCAATGCCCTCGAAGAGGTCCGAGAATTCTATGAGGAGTTGTTGTACTGATTCCTCGTGGACTCCGAAGGCGAATGTTACCACGCCTAGGTCGTCGGCTGCCCTGCAGCTCAGTAGCATGCCTTGTCCTTCTTCCGACACAAAGATGTTTGCTCTGATGGTCTTGTCCCCATGGCGGACTGCCGCTCGGAACTTCCCTCGAATCCTGAGGGGGGTGTCCTGTCCGTATGCAAAGACGGTGATGGGAGTGGAGCTCAATGCCGGAGGCGTGGCCATGGTTCTGTAGAGTGAGGTGCTCATGAGGTGTATAGACGCACCCATGTCCACTACCGCCATTATGTCCTGGTCCGCCACCTGGATTGAACATTGAGGCAGTGTTCTGGTGCGACGGGCGGCGGTGCCGATCATGTGTACTTTGTGCACCGACCGTTCTTCCTCCTCGTCATCATCCATGTCGCTGTGGCTCTGTTCTCCTTCCGTTATAGTCTGTACTGCTTGGCGTGGCCTACGAAATCTTTTCGATCGGCATACTTTTTCGAAGTGGTTCATCTTGCCGCATCCTGAGCAGCGTTTTCCCCGTGCTGGACATTCTGGTGCCGGGTGACGCGGGCCTCCGCAGTATCCGCATGAGTGTCCAGATGCCCCACCCTCTGTGGGTGTCATCTTTTTGTGCCACTTGGGTGGTGTTTGGACTTGAAGCTTGTTGACAGGTTCCACTTTAACCGTAGCTTGCAGAGCGGCTTCCATGTGCGCTGCCCTGGCCTGCGAAAGTTCCTTTGTGCGGCCGAAAGTTAGGATATCGGCCATCGGCTTGCCAGACTCTTCCAGTATTCTTTCTCTCAGTTTGGCAGAGGCGCAGCCCTGTATGATTTGCCCTCGGATCTCTTCTGTTACATCTTGGAAACCACATGTCAGTGCCAGCTTTTTGAGTCTGGTGTGGTAGGTGTCTAATGACTCTTCCGGCAGCTGACGCGCTTGTCGGAACACAAAGCGTTCATAGTCTTGATTGGCCATGGGTTCGAAGTGGGCATTTAGGGCGTTTATCAACGTGTGATGAGTTTTGGGGGTCGCCTCTGTGAGTGTCCGAGCGATGGAATGGATGTCCTTGCCACCTAGGTGGAGCACCATGGCCCGCTTTTGTTCCTTGTGGACTTTCGTGGCCTCGAAGAATACTAGGAGCCTGTCCACCCACTCTTTCCATTTCGGGGCGAGAGTCGAGGGCGCACCCTCCACCACAAACGGTTCGATGGGTGGAATCGTAGCCATCGCCCAGGGAGCGCTTGATCAGGCCTTCGACGGGCCGGGGCAGCACCGGAGCCGGTGCGCGAAGGGGCCAGACGTGGGCTACTGCTGAGCACCGGGCCGTCGGCACCCGAGAGTAGGCCGGTCCGTGGCCGTGGAGTATACCACTGGGAGCCCGGGAAGGCGCGTGCGACCGGCGCACTTACCACTGGTGAGCAAGGTCAGCAATGGGACAGGCAGGCGCCGCGTCCGCCAGATGCGTGAGATGATGCAGGGCGCCGCCCCGATCGTCGGGCCAGGCGGACCGAAGCGCGCTTCACGCACGTGCCGAGGGGCCCAGTGCGGCGCTGGGTGTGAAGCCACCGGGGAGAGAATGCGCCTTCTGGGCAATCGTACCGATGCGCACTGCAGACTGACGCTGGGCAGCACGGCTCACCTGCGATTCTCCAGGGATCAAAGTCTTCCCTCCAGGTGCACCTCGTGGGGGTATGTGACGCCGCGAGGCACGAGCACCACGAGCCAAGGGACGGGCTCGCAGCCGCCCCACGGGACAGCGGGCACACACACACCCCGGGCGAGGATCCGGCAACCACCCTCGTCGCCAATTGTTGTGCTCTGTAATCAGGGAGTGATTGCCTTAGGGGTAGCAACTTGGGGCCTACACTCCGGGGCATCTAGGTCTACCTTGGCCTAACACGTGGCCCTAGAAATAACTGAGGCGGACTCTGGGAATAACTTCGTGGCTCTCCGTGCGCGCGTCTGAATGCGTACGTGCGTGCGGGGCCTCTCTTTATTATAGTAGGTCACATGACTCAACGCTGCACGCTCCTGGCGTCAGGGGCGTGCCACATCCAAGAACATAACAACTACCACCAGTATAAATCTGTGCCCAGATGCTGTTGGGGGGTCCATTGGTCCAACAATGTCAATCCCCACTCTTTTAAAGGGTACCCCCACCACAGGTAGTGGTATAAGGGAGGCCTTTGTTGTGCCACCTGATTTGCCACTGGCTTGACAGGTGACACATGAGCGACAAAACTCTTTAGTGTCCTCAGACATATGGGGCCAGTGAAAGTGTGGGACAAGTCTGTCCCAAGTCTTGTTCTGGCCTAAGTGACCTGCAAGAGGAATTTCATGGGCCAAGGTGAGAAGGAAACCTCTCAGAGACAAGGGGATGACCAGCCTCCTGGTAGCACCAGGCTTCGGGTCTCTTGCCTCAGAGTAAAGGAGTCCATTGTCCCAATAAACCTTATGGGCAACTGTGGCATTCCCTGCAGCCTCAGCAGCAGCCTGCTGTCTGAGGGGTTCAAGAGATGAACAGTCTAATTGTGCCTGCCTCAAGTCTGCCCTGGAAGGTTCCCCTGCCCCAAGAAACTCAACCTGTTCAGGCTCAAGTTCTTATAGGGCAGTTCCTTCTGGGGTCTTTGGGTCAGTCTCCTGTGAGAGCTGATCCTCACCTTGAGGCAAGGGGGAAGGCACTGCCTTAACCCTACTGTTCTTACTCTTGGTTAGTGTCTGGTCCATTGTTCCAGGATCCAGCACTAGTTCAGATGGGCATTTCTTGGCCTGTGACCTAGTCACAGCAAGGACATGTGCTGACAAACCTAACATCTCCACATGAGTCCTATACTCCACATCTGACCATAGAGAGGACTCCAAATCATTGCCCAAAAGACAGTCCACTGGGAGGTCTGAACTAACAACAACCCTTTTGAGGCCATTTACCCCTCCCGGGAGAAATTAACAAGTGCCATACTATGGTTGGTAGTGACAATGCTAGCATTGGTCACCAGGTAGTCTGAACCTAGTTTTACCTGTCCAGGGTCCACAAATGCTAGTGTCACCATAGTGACACTGGCACAGGTGTCCCTGTAGGCCTGAGCCATTTTTCCATTGATTAAAGGCGTCTGCCTGTATTTGCCCAGATTACTTGGACTTTTTGTAGGGGTCAAATCCATGTCCCCAGTACAGACAAGAACAGCCTGGGTAGGTACTCTGACTAAGTCAGAGCCTGCCTCAGATACCAATGTCAACCCCACTATAGCCTTAGGGGGAGCACTACCACTACTAACTGAACTAGGGGTTGCAGGTGCCTTAGGGGCAGTAGTGGTAGGAGTTGGGCCTTTCTTGGTGCACTCACTAAACCAGTGAGTATTACCTTTACAGTATTGGCACCATGGTTTCTTCTGACCATTGTTCTTCTTCTTTTGGGAATTCTGGGACCCACCCTCCTTAGATTGTTGGGTCCCTGTTGAAGACTTCTGGTCATTTTGCTTATTCTCATTACCCTTCTGGTCTGCTTTCTTCTGGCCACCACCCTGGTTCTGGTTCTGCTGCTTGACCCTTGTCCTGGCCCATCTGTCTGCCTTCTTTCCCAATTCTTGGGGAGAGGTAAGATCTGAGTCAATAAGGTGCTGATGCAACAACTGATTTTGACAATTACTTAAGATTTGTTCTCTCATAATTAGGTTATACAATCCTGTATAATCAGTAACTTTACTTCCCAGTAACCAGCCTTCAAAAGCCTTAGTGGCACAATCAACAAAGTCAGTCAAATCCTGAGACTGAATTTTCTGGGTGTCTCTGAACAGCAACCTGTACTGCTCAGTTGTTAGGCCAAACCCATCAATCAGTGTATTCTTCAGGACTTGGTAATTGTTAACATCCTCAGCTCTAGTAGTGAGGAGCTTATCTCTACCTTTACCTTCAAAGGAGAGCCACAGTATAGCTGCCCACTGACTTGGGGGGATGCACTGGACAGTGCAGGCCCTCTCCAAAGCAGTCATCCATTTGTGGATGTCATCCCCTTGTTTAAAGGGGGGCACTATTTTACTCAGGTGTCTAGTATCAAAACTCCTGTCTTTATCTTTAGGGATAATGCTGCCACCAGTGGGGTCTGACCCACACAATTTCTGCTCTCTGGCAAAGGCAAGTCTTTCTTTGGCAAGGGCAAGTTCTTCCCTCTCAATACTCAGATTGACTTCCCTCATCTTGGCTTCATGCTCTCTTCTCTGAGGGGATGTCATCCCTCTGTGAGAAGATGCCTGAGAGTCATGGGTACGAATAGATCTGTTAGAGCCTCTGGAGAGAGACCTAACTCGTCCATTCCCAATGTTAAGCCTGCCTGAGAGTGGGCCTGGGGGTCCCCCAGTTCCATTCTCATGCCTGCTTAAGTTGGTCCTAGTGAGCCTACTGACTACTACTGGACCTTTGTCTGCCTCGTCCCCTGATAACTCCTCTTCCTCTTCCTCCTCTCCACCTTCTGCTTCATGGAGGGTAAGGTCAGGGTCACCAAGGGTTCCCTCTAAGGGGGGCATGCTCCCATATTGATTAGAGGGGCCTGTGTTAGAAGCCCTTCTGGCATCATAAGTCTCTAAGAGACCTATCAGAAAAGGAGTGGTAGGGTTAGAACCCTGTTTTAGTTTCCTGGAGGTTCACAATTGTCTCATCTCCTGGAAGCTAAGGGCTGCATATCTGGAAGTGACCTGTGGAGGGTCAACAACCACAAGGGGAGTCTCTGAAGACTCTCCATGGGTAGACATGCTTCTAGTGAGGTGTAAGTGATGCACCTACCTACACTATGGGTTTACCTACTGATCCCTTGCTAAGAGTTGTAGTCAGGGTGTGCTACTCCCTTTCTACTACAACAGCTGGTTCAGTAGAACTCAGAGTATTTCTAAGCTTTGTTATATGTACCTATGGTACCTTATGTGATCTTTCAAATGATATCTCAAGATTATATTTGGTAAAAACAACAGCAAGCTCAAATCCCAACCGCTGCACACCAATGTGAGAAGTTGGCCTGATATATGATGCTCACTAGATCTAGTGATCACCTTGTATCAGTCCAAACATCCCTTATGGTGATTGGTTGTAAGTCAACCTTGTAGACCAGCTATCCTAGTAGCGTGGACAAAAGCAGTCTTTAGGCTAAACTCTGAATGGCATGTGAAGCCAGCTGTTTTACCACATATAACCCCTTGAAAACCAAGTGAAAGGACACCACACAGGTTGTTATGAAAATAAACAGATATTTATTAACTAACATACACCTCTGAACTCTTTATGAGGTCAGAGGGCTAAACACATGACAATACTTGAAAGGAAATACGAGTTTGCACAGTATTTACAAGAACGCCTGAGGGGCGCAACAAACCATATACTAAATAAATGGAATGCGAAAGTCAATCAAAGGAATGGAGCTGTCCAGAGGCTGTAGGATCGTTGGGACCACACTATACTAACTGGAGGTAAGTAATAGGAGGCCCACAGAATGCGTGTGCAGAGTGTGAACTCACACGCGAGATGCGTACAATCGTCTCTGGACAGTACAGTTTAAAGAAAAGTTGAGTACGGACGTCCCTGACTAGGTAGGACTGAAACGAAAATGGAACTGGACACTAGGATAGTGAAGCTACCCCTGAGCACCGAAATGCTCGTGTTACCTCACCCACAGGCTGCGGGTGCATAGGTGCCAAGTCGTGTCGGGTTCCGGCGTTGAAGTCTATGGAGCCTGGAGGAAAAGATGCTGCAGGCGGTCAGGAGGAAGATGTCCGGTGCAATCCAAGGGTGGATTGGTGAAGAGAGGAACCTGAAAGCAGAGGGGACAATGTTCAAAGTCACAAGCCAGTGACTGGAGTGGAACCAGGAGTGGAACCAGATGTCGTCGTCGCGATCAGGTGAAGGTGGACGCTTGTCTCTGCAGCCACGTGGACCAGGTGGTGTCTTCGACGACCAGGATGGAGGCACGAGCTGCCCTACGCAGGCTCTCGCTTTCGGCGGTGTCGTCTCCGGATTCGGGTTCAACAGGCCTTGGCAAAGGCAACCCACGCGGTGAGTGGAAACGGCGTCTGGAGTGGACCAGGAGGGACCAGGAGGGTCCGGGTCCGGTTCCGGCGTTGAAGTCTATGGAGCCTGGAGGAAAAGATGCTGCAGGCGGTCAGGAGGAAGATGTCCGGTGCAATCCAAGGGTGGATTGGTGAAGAGAGGAACCTGAAAGCAGAGGGGACAATGTTCAAAGTCACTAGCCAGTGACTGGAGTGGAACCAGGAGTGGAACCAGATGTCGTCGTCGCGATCAGGTGAAGGTGGACGCTTGTCTCTGCAGCCACGTGGACCAGGTGGTGTCTTCGACGACCAGGATGGAGGCACGAGCTGTCCCACGCAGGCTCTCGCTGTCGGCGGTGTCGTCTCGGGATTCGGGTTCAAGAGGCCTTGGCAAAGGCAACCCACACGGTGAGTGGAAACGGCATCTGGAGTGGACCAGGAGTGTCCGGGGTGCTCCTCTTTTGGAAGCGAGCAAGGGCCAGTCTGGACCAACCAGACCAGCAGCAAAGTTGTTGGAGTTCGTCGTCTAGGAGGTCACAAGCCAGCCGGCAAGTGACCAGACAAGACGTCGAGCAGCAAACAGACAGAAGGGCCCCACGCAGATCTCGTGGATGCTGGAGGGCTGATCTTCGATGCAGGAGCTGCTCGGGGTCGGGGCTTCTCAGTCCCCAAAGCACTTGGACGAGGATGCCTCTGAAGTCGTGCTGGAGCGAGGTGCTGCTTCTTCCAAGATGGCCGGTCCCACGTGACTCGTTGCACCCACGGGTCTCAGCTCTGCTGGAGATGTGGGTAGAGGTCGGAGAGGTCTGGGAGTCCGGGTCTCGTCGGGCTCTGAAGTCTGGATCCTTGCAGGAAGACGACAAAGGGAAGTCGCTGGACGCTGATGGTGCCTGCTTGTGCAGGGTGGACACTCCTTGCCCACAAGGGAGATTTCTTCAGTCTTCTGGGGAGCAGAATGTCGAAGGTCAAGAGTTCTTCGTGGAAGTTTTCAAGAGTAATCTGATTTGGAATGGGACCAGCTGCTACCTTTATCCGGCTAAAGGGGGCTGCACTACGACTAGGTCCCTCCTCTGGGTGGCACCAGGAAGGGGGGTGGTTACACCCCCTTTTCTTTGTCCGGTCTTGCGCCGGCTCTGGGGCTGGAGTGCCCCAGGAACTGCTTCTGACCGGTGTATGCACAGGGCACCTTGTGTGCCCCAGGCATGTCTCATTCCATTGAGCCCTGTCCTACCTAATACACAAAATCCTGTCTGGGGTGGTGCTAGCACCTCCCAAGGCCGGAAACCCTTTGTCCAAGCCGCCCTCGCTGGAAGGATTCCCAGCAGCAGGAGGTCAGACTTGTGTCTGTGGTGGCAGCATCCATTTTGTGATGCTGAGGCTCGAGTTAACTTTAACCGGGGTTCACAGTTACATACATGTCGTGTCCCTCTAGAAGGGTGGAATGCTAACCCCGTCGCCAGAATTGGCGAGGGGTTAGTATTCCAATTCGTATGACACCTTACTCGACATGTTTTGATAATGCTATGCCAAAGTTAGCATTTGACTGCGAGGTTCATAATCCACTTAAGAGTATATGGTATAGCGTTATCATGGAACAGCTATTAGGACTTGGTTCCGCAAGCTGCAAACGGGCTCAGCTCATGCCGGAGCACCATCTCACATAATTCCAAGCACTCTGCCTTCAGGATTGATAAGGCCTGCCATAGGAGTGACTGATAGGAATATATGTGTCCATTTTTAGGGTTAGATATAGGAATACTATATCTAAAGTGAAGGGTGATTACACCACCTTGCCCCAGCTGTCGTGCAGCCAGTTGTGTCAGATTTGGATGGCCAGCCATGGGTGGCATAATACATGCTGCAGCCCCTGGTAGGCCCTGGGTACACCTATGCCCTGGATACCTAAGGTATACTGTACAGGGACTGATAAGGTGGCCCAGTACCAATTGGTAAATGCACCTAAGGTACATGCTTGTCAATTTAGAGAGAGAACAGCTAGGCTGTGGGTCTGATTAGCAGGCCCACAGCCAGGGAAAGTCGTAAACCAGTGAAGCAAAAAGCAAAAATCGGGGGTGACCCTAGGATTGGAGACCCCACTCTCCTACACCTTCCATAAAGTCTTGGGGTGTGCTGGAAGCGAACTGTGTGAATCCAACATGTCAATCAACGGCCGCAATGGCTTTACAATAACCACTTATTGTAAATTACGCTGTGGTTACTAAAGAGGTTTGGTAACTCCCTACACCCGTGTGTGTCCACCTCATAAAAATATCACTGGAACACCTAATCCCACTACAGAGAGGAGAGGGGCAAAAGGAAGGGCGGCTGCAAGATTGGCGTACAGGGGGCAGGCCTCCATGTGGCTGCAGAGTAGCATACTGAGGGGATGGAAGAGGTAACAAGCACTGTCAAAGTAAACACGAGCAGTAAGGGCACTCACCCAAAAATCCTCCCTGCAGCTCTAGTCTTGGCTGTAAAATAATGGGGTTGCGTGGAAAGTGGGCAGAGTGCCAGGATTTAAATGCCTCAGGAGTGCTCAGCTTGTGAGCATCTGCTGCAGCATTAGACCCACAATCCGGTCCCCTCGGGCTCACCCACCCCAGCGCAGGCAGTTGCAGATGCACAGAAGACGTTTTCAGCAGAAGTCCTGACAAAGACACGTCCTCTCAAAAAACCCAGATGATTTTAGATATCCCTGTCGTGAAACAAATGAGATGCACTTTTAAAAGTACGGCTTGTAGGTAGAAAGTAGGTTTCTGTTTTATTCAAGTTCAAAAAGAAGCTAAGTGACAAAATGCCAGTTTCATTGAAAACGTGTAAATGTCTGAATGGGCAAGTAATCTCGAGACATTATTTAGAAAGCAGAGAAAGCAGCACTAGCTCGAGTCGGCTAAGGAAAATGTAATTGCAATAAGGCCGGAAAACAGCCCAAGTCCTATGCAAGCTCTGGCATTGCGCGGAGGGGGGCGGGGGAGTGAATTCCTTTGAAGTCTTTGAAGGCTGAAGCTCACAGGCTGCCAAATGGTGTGCGATGTGCATGCGCCCAAACACATGCACTGTATAGATATCCCCGTCGTGAAACAAATGAGATGCACTTTTAAAAGTACGGCTTGTAGGCAGAAAGGGAGGTTTCAGTTTTATTCAAGTTCAAAAAGAAGCTAAGTGACAAAATGCCAGTTTCACTGAAAACGTGTCAATGTCTAAATCAGGAAATGCAACAGGACACCCGTCTACTCATACGTGGAGCGGTAGAGGGGATATCGGAGAGAGGTGGAAGAGTAAGGAGAATGAGAAATGTAAAACCCAGCAGGGCAAGTAATCTCGAGACATTATTTGCAAAGCAGAGAAAGCAGCACTAGCGCGAGTTGGCTAAGGAAAATGTAATTGCAATAGGGCCGGAAAACAGCCCAAGTCCTAAACAAGCTCTGGCATTGCGCGGAGGGTGGGGGGGGGCGGATTCCTTTAAAGTCTATGAAGTCTGAAGCTCACAGCCTGCCAAATGGTGTGCGATGTGCATGCGCCCAAACACATGCACTGTAGGCAATCCGCCTGAAAAAGCCTTTGGGAGCATTTTTTAAAGTCCCTACTTTATATCTCGCCAAAGCATTGCTACCGCAATGGCTTAGGCGAGACCTAAAAACATGGGTGGCACATCCTTCTCTGTTCAAGCAGCCAAACTATGGAACTCTTTACCCCCCAACATAAGATCCACTGACAACCACCTTTTCTTCAGAAAACTACTCAAGGATTGGCTCTTCCCCACAAAAGCAGCATACTGTATGTAAGCATTTATTTCACCATAGATATGTACCTATCTTTGTGTATTGCTTTGTATAAACATGTACAATAATTATCTTGTTAATAAAAAGTTTTAAAAATCATCTTTGGTCTACATGTACTTGCTTCCATTGTGCATCTATGTACCTTCCATGTACTTGGATCTGTGTGTCAGTTAGTTTTCTCCTGAAAAAGCAAATCCAATGCACTACCCTATTTCTCATCCTGTACCTCTATCAATATCTTTAATCTGCATATACTTACCTCCTTTATGCATCTATATACTTTCAATGTACTTATGGATCTATACATTTATCACTTTCTTCTAATTTAGCATTTCCAATGCACTACCATATTTCTCAGCATATACCTCTCTCAATATATCTTCTAGCCCAAGTGGAGAAGTGTGGCTCACTGGTTAGAGCAGGCAGACCCTGAAGCAGAGGTCAGATCCGGGACCAGGGTTCAATTCCCGACGCGGCAGGGTCTTGAGCTCAAATGTCCACGGACTCGATAATTCTCGCTTCGGTGCCTGACCTAATCATGGGTTCACACTCTGCAACTCTGGGCATTAAGCTTGCTTAATCTCCACAACGGCCCCCCTGCGGCGGGATGCCTGGCTTTCACCTTGGGGATGCCCTGTAGGGCTATCTCACAGGGAAAAGCCAGGACGTGTTCCCAAGGCAAGCGCGGAGATACCCCTTCGGGGGTTGATTCAGGCGCTATATAAGAAACATAATAATAATAATAATAACTATCTGTCTCATCTCTACTACTCTTTCCAATGCACTACCCTATCTCTCACCCTATACAGCTATCAATATATGCTCTACATCCACTCTCTCATTTATCCCAAACCCCATACCACTACTATGACCCCCAAAATAACCCTTTCTAGACTCTCTCCTACTCTACCCCTCCTTGCATCATCTGACATCTTTTACTATACCGATCCCCAAAGCAAACCTTTCTAAACTCTTCTCTCTGACTCTTCCCCTCCAAAACCCCTTTTACTCATCCAAAAGCCTCCTCCTACTGCTATAACCTCACAAAAAAGCCTTGACTATCCCACCACTATCAAAATAACAGACTAACATGTTCACTTCTCAAATTCCATATTCCACTATACTAATTCAACACTAATCCTTTATGGGTTCCAGAGTAGCGTGCTACTTGCTAATGAAGCGTTTTAACACCCCATCAGGGTAAGAAGCGCTATATAAATACAAACCTCTTTCCCTCTTCTATCCCGCTGCCTACCCTTCTCCATCCAAACAAATGACTTTCATATCCACCACTCAAAGTAATTTCATGTTTCACCATACTAATTCAATGCTAATCCTTATGGGTTCCAGAGTAGCGTGCTACTCGCCAAAAAAGCGCTTTTAAAACCCATTACGGGTAGCAAGCACTATATAAATAACAAACCTCTTTCCCTCTGCTATCCCGCCCCCTACCCTTCTCTATCCAAATAACTGAATAACATATGCACCACTCAAATGACTTCATGTTTCACTATACTAATTTTGAACACTGATGCTTTATGGGTTCCGGAGTAGCGTGCTACTCGCCAGAAAAGCGCTTCAACACCCATCAGGGGTAACAGGCGCTATATGAATGCAAACCTTTCTTCCCCTTCTATCCCTCCACAATCCTTCTCACTCCAAATAACTGACTAATATCCACCACTCAAATTACTTTCATATTTCACCATACTAATTCACCACTAATCTTTTATGGGTTTCCGGAGTAGCGTGCTTCAACACCCCATCAGGTGTGACAAGCTCTATATAAATATAAACCTTTATTTCCCTCCTCTATCCTTCTGCTATCCTTCTGAATCCAAATAACTGACTACCCTATCCACTACTTAAAATGTACTTGGGAAGAGGTGTGGCGCCGCGGCTAGGGTGACTGACTCCGGAATCTGGGGATCACGGTTCGATCCCTGGCACCGGCGGCAGGTTAGCCCAGCACCATGCGACTCTGGGCGATAGCTTGCTTAATCTTCCCGACGGCCCCCAGCGCCTAGAGACCCTTACGGCTGATTGTGTGCTTTACAAAATGTGGATTAAAATCTGGATTATTACTTGCATGTTTCACTATACTAATTCAACATTAATCCTCTATAGGTCCTGGAGTAGCGTGCTACTTGCCGAAAAAGCGATTTGACGCCTCGTCGGGGTAGTAAGCGCTATATAAATGCAATTACAATACAATACAATGAAAGTGAACAGGGATCCCATTGCGGCTCTCTTGGACACCGACTGTCATCAGAGTGTCATCGCTGTAGGCGCCCCTTAAGTGGAAACTGCCGCCTATATTGATGACATTGTTATATACAGTCCCTCATGGTAAACACATCTACCACACGTATGCAATGGTAACTGTCTTAACAACGCGGTCTGAGGTAGGCATGTTGTTTACCTACAAGCGGAACCATGCTTGCCTTAACCACGCATATGCAAGGTTCAGGCGGTGCGCGGTCTGAATGTCGGATAGGCAGGGAGATGAACAGGAAGCGTTAAGAAAGAAAGGTCAACGCGGACAGGTAGAGGGGCTGAGGTCGGGTTTGGGGTGGAGTAGTTGTTTGTTTTTGGTGGGTGGGTTTAAGGCACAGAGCAGGGTTGTCAGGGTAGTTCTTAGGGCTTAGGGTTGGATTGGGCTAGGGATCCTCGAGTTAGGACTCAGGGGCCATTTCAGTTTAGAACATATAGGAGTTAGCAAGGTTTGGCTGAAATTTGGTTTTTGACTTGTTTTGGCTGAATTTCCTTGTTTTTGAATGGCTGCAGGTGGGGTTTTTAGGACAAAAGTCATACCCATTCCCGTGAATCGATCGGGATACAGCTTGGTAGGTATTTGGGGACAAGTGGGTCTTGTGTTCTTCCAAGTTTGCAAAGGATCGGACAAGTGGAACTAGTAGAAAAGCAATTGTTTCTGAGATGCTGGTGTCCAATTTTATCCAATGGGCCCATTTTGGAAGTTCTTGAGAAATATTTTTGGGGTGGTTTCAGTTGCTCCAGGTGAATGTGGCTTCTGATGGTTGGGGATGCCTGCTGTGTGTATGAACATTTTGGGGAAAATCAATCCACAGTAAGGGTGGTTTTGGACCTAGTTTGGAAATAGCAAATCGCCTGCATTGGGGCTTATGGGATTGCACATCTTGTGGTTCTGAGTAGAGCTAGTTGGATGGGCTAGTAGCTGGGATAGTCTAGTTTTGAATTTACCACACAGATTCCTTTAGCAGTCATACCTTTGCAACAAAAATCGTTGTAAAGGCATACATAGTAAACAAATGCATGGTTACGTCGCATTTGAGGTTGGAATCGCGTTGTAGAGGCATGCGTGGTTCAGCCATGACTGCCTCTGTCATACAACCGTATGTAATGTTTTGGACTCATTAGGCTCCGTGGGTCTCAAGGTCAATCTGGTAAAAATCCACTTAGTCACTAGTAAAGGTGTTGCAGGGATTCTGCTCCTACACAGAACTGTGCACGGAGACCCAGGACCTCAGTGAATTGTGGTGTACCAAAAACTCACCTCAGTGCCTAGAAACCCTAACCAGCTAGCATCAGTGTCACATTAGCTCTTCATCCTATAGCAAAGGAACCAATGATTAGACAACCCAGAACATGCGACTTAGGTTGTACTCAGGAATGGTGGGAAGCACGATCACTCTTTCGTTATACTCTCATACCAGTCCACAACAGGAGTAAAAAGAGACAGGGGCAAAGTTAAAATATTTATTTCTTTTAGCGACGTGCTCTAAGATGCAGTATTTTTGCTAACATAAGCAGACATACAATCGGAAATAATATGGTCAGCATTGTTACAATTCCATAAAACACAAAAGGAGAAATCATATTACAATGATTGTGAAAACTGGTCTTATAGTTCCTAGTATAACACCCTCCCTAGATAGAAACTATGTTTTATAAAATATAGAAGGTCTCTTAGGCTTGTGCGGGGGACCCCATACCTCTAGGATTAGCAGGAATGTATCACATCAGGATCTGCAAAAGCACTCTTTCTCTCTGGAAAAACGGGAGTCTTCCAAGGGCCTGAAATCATGCTTCCATGCATGATTAAAGGCACCAGAATCACGTTGGCTGCAGCTGCATGTATGTTATGGCTAAAACGTGAGCCGATCAGCCCGAACAACAGCTACCTTGTTATGATAACGTTGGCGGCTTTAGAACTCTGTGTGCAGACTAGAGTCTCGATGTAAGTCTCGTGATGCTAAAAACAAGCCATTCTCATGTGCAGCATTTCACGCAGCCTAACTTACAACAACATTTATGTGTAGTGTTGTGTGTAAAAGCAGCGAAAAGGTAAAATGACACTTAAACTTCTAATGAGCCTATGCTAACATAGCAATGCATGCAACAAAGCCCAGCCCTCACTACAAAGGTACAATCCCCAGGGCATTTTAATTGGGAAATCTCAATTTCACCCCAGAGAGAAACAATTGCATCCATTCTCAAGATACCCTTCCCAAAAACAAAAGGAGACCTGAAATTGCAATTGGTAAAACAATCAGGCAACTTATCAGCTGGTCTCTGCGCATTGAACTCAGGTGGGACTGCTTTCCTCATCGCAGTGCGCCAAAAGGCAATAGAAAATAAGACGAGTCATATGTTTTTCCATTCAGCACTTAGAGGTAAAATTAACTGGATATAAGAGATAAGGACAAATACATATATGACCCCTCATTTTGGACTGGTATTCTAACTCCATTGTTTA
Organism: Lissotriton vulgaris; assembly: GCF_964263255.1. Classification (NCBI taxonomy): domain Eukaryota; kingdom Metazoa; phylum Chordata; class Amphibia; order Caudata; family Salamandridae; genus Lissotriton; species Lissotriton vulgaris. The sequence goes on along the minus strand of NW_028248507.1, from coordinate 136,024 downwards.
TGCACGCGTTAGCAACTGGCTCGATCCCTGATTCCTGGCGAGGAAGCATTTTAAATCCCATATACAGGGGGCGTGGCCAAGATTGCCGAGAGCTCCCGGACCCCTGAAACCCTGCACCGCTCGCAGCCGCTGATTCCCCCCCGGATCGAGCGGTGACTGAGCCTGGTGACCCCCGTGGTGGTGTGGAGCACTCGTTGAGCCCTGGGTGCCCCGCCAGAGGTGCGATTCTGACCGAGATAGCCTGGGGCGGAGCCCGCTGGTCAGCTTGTGTGCGGCCCGGAAGCCGCAAGACCTTCAGGCTTGGGGTCTTGACGGTGGGCTCTGCCGACTGTGAGTGGCCTGCCGGAGTGCCTGCGCCGCGGTGTTCGAGGAGGTGCCGAGGAGGACTTCGCCGGCGGAGCGGAGCCGAACGGAGGAGGGCGACGGAGGCGGAGCCGGCCTCCGGCTACTACGCAAGTCCGGGGCTTGAGAACGCTCGCCTCGCGCGACCGCTCCGGCCCAACCCTGGTTGTGGCGGAGTGGGGTCGCGCCTCCGGAGCATTTCTTCATTCAGGCGTGCCGGCCCCGGCTGCCTTTGCCCCGCGAGCCTGCCCTCCGGCTGTGTTTATTGCCACTGGACTCACGGAGGAGGTAGGCCTCATTCCCTGGGCGTTGGCTCATTGACTGTAACGGGCGGCCATTTTGGGAACTACGGACCGGCCGCCCGGCCTTGGTCGGGCCTCTGTGTGGCGGTGCTTCCTGGCTGGCGAATAACAGTCCTGACCCAAGCGGCCTCTTCGCCGAGCAACGGCCATCGGTGGCTCCCGCTCCGCCAGGATGTCGAATGCCAGGGGTCAGAGGAGAGGCGACCTGACTTTGCCAGACATGTTGGGACGCGGTGCCCTACGCAGCGGAGGGAGCCAGGCCGCCCCGAACTCCCCGGCCCCTTCTAGAGGCGCTGAAGGCGGGGAGCCCCCGGTGACACGATCGTTCCTGGAGTCGCTGTTTAGCTCCTTAAGGGAGGATTTTCAGACTTTGAAGCAGGAGGTGGCCGGGGAGGTCCGCGAGGTACGGAGAGAGGTGGACTCCTTGGGGGAGATAGTCAACACCGTGGAGGATGCTGGTCATTTCAGGGACGAAGAGATCACCCACCTGCAGCAGGAGGTCCTGCGGCTGCGGGAGCAGCGGATTGAGCTGCAGGCCCACGCCGAGGACCTCGAAAACCGGTCCAGGCGGAACAACATCAGGGTCCGGGGCGTCCCGTCCGGCGAAGAGGGTGAAGACGTGACCGCCTACCTAGAGGCCCTCTTCCGTGCAATTTTGGGGGAGTCAGAGGATTTTCAAATCCGCATCGACAGGGTGCACCGGGTGGGCCGCCCTCGCAGAGCTACGGCGCCCCCCCCGGACATTCTGGCCTTCCTACCGGACTTCCCCCTGAAGGAGCGGATCCTCCGCGAGGCGCGGCGGCAGCAGCCTTTCCGCTTCAGAGATCACCCGGTGGCCCTCTACCAGGATTTGTCTACGGTCACGCTGCAGAAGAGAAAATCCTTTAAAATCGCTACGGACTTTCTCCGGGAGCAGGGAACGCAGTACTCTTGGGGGCACCCCTTCCGCCTGATTTTCAGATGGAACGGAATATTGCACCAGCTCCGGTCCCTCCAGGATGTGTGCGCAGTATTGGGCGTCACGGCATCGGATGCGGACACTCCGGCGCCGCGCCGCCGACGAAGCACTCGAGATGGTTGGCAGCAGGCTGGGGAGAGGCGCTCCCCGCCACCGGAGCGGCCTGACTCGCCCACGATTCGGGCGGACATGTCGGCCGCCATTCAGGAGGCTTCCAGGGCAACAGCGGTTGGCGAAGTGGCCTTGACGGCCTGAACTTACTCCGGGGGGGAGTCTACACTAGCTTTTCCTTATTGCAGGTGCGGGGGTTCTGGGGGTGGGGAGGGGCGGGATGGCGAGTGCAGGTGGTTGTGGCTGGACGTCCACTAGACTGACTTTCCACGGCCTTGTCCGATAAGGGCCGGGCTGGGACAATGGCTTCTTTGAAAGACTTGAGAAGCGGGGATGGGAAATGGGAATTGCAGGGGAATGTTTTGAGTTTGGGGGTTTGCAGGGGGACTGGGAGTTTGGAGCGATATGGGGTTGGATGTGTGAAGTTCCAGGGGAAGGGGGGGTCCACTTAGTTGGGGGGTTTTGGGGTTTGGGGACTGCACTGTGCCGTAAGGGTGTCTGCGTTTGCTGTGCGCTGAGGCTTCGTGAGGTGGCCTCTATGTTCGCCTGCTGGGCCTTGCCCGCCTTCATGTGCGTTTTAAGGGTTCCCCTCCTTGATGGCCCTTAAGGTTGTCACTCTGAATGTGAAAGGGCTGAATAACCCGGTTAAACGGCGGGCGGTGTTGTCTCTGTTAGAGAACTCCCAAGCTGACATCTGCCTGCTACAGGAGACCCATCTGCTGGCCAAAGATTGTCCCAGAATGCGTACCCCCAAGTTCCCTACGCAGTTTTTTTCCTCCAGCGCTTCTAAAACAGCAGGGGTGGCACTTCTGTTCTCCAAGGGGTTCAGGGGGGAAATCTTACAAAAGGTAGCGGAACAGAAAGGGAGGCTCTTGGCATACAGGATTAAGGTGGGGGGGCCTGGTGATGACTGTGGGCTCTATCTACGGTCCCAACGACCATCAAGATCAATTTTTGCACAAGGCATTGGAGGACGTGGCGTCCACCTCTGATAGGCACATAGTGTTGGGGGAGATCTGAATCTAGTCTTCGACGCGGCTCTGGACAGGTCTGTGCAACGGCGCCACCAGTTGGGAGAGCTTTCGGGCTCGGTTCGCACCCAACTTGAGGAGCTGGACTTGCATGACATGTGGCGCCGCCTCCACCCTGCGACCCGCGCGTACTCCTATTTCTCACACGCACACAAGTCCTACCCGCGACTGGACCATCTACTTGTGACTGGCCCGATGCTCGCTCTGGCCTCGAATGCCGATATGGGGGTCCTCTCTCTTTCCGACCATGCGCTGGTGGAGGGTACCTTTAATTTACCCCCGGTGGCTTGACCAAGAGGGGTCTGGCGACTCCGGGACACCCTCTTGCACAGACGGTCGATGGTGCAGCAGATTCGCGCGGCCATTGCGGACTTCCAGCGCGTAAACGATAATGACGACACCTCCCGCGCGACGCAATGGGCCGCCCTGAAGGCTGTGCTCCGGGGCGAATTTATCGCTATCTCCTCGGCGGAGAACAAGGATCGCCAGCTCAAGAGGGATGAGCTTACCCGACAGGTGCGGGAGCTGGAGCAGGTCCATCTTAGGACGGGAGCCCCCAGGGTCTGGAGACAACTGAAAGCCGCCAGAAAACTCTTGTCTGCCCTCGACATGGACCGGGCAGAGTACGCAATGCTTCGTCTGAAGCACAAGTATTACACCAGTGGCGACAGGTGCGGACGGCTCTTGGCCAACAAGCTTAGGGTGCAACACCAACAGCACCGGGTGAAGGAGCTGGTTACCCCTGCCGGAGGTTCAGTCACGGAAGACGAGCAAATTGCAGACGTTTTCCATAGTTTTTACGCTGACCTCTACACTGGCGAGGCCCCCTCCGCCCAGGCGGAGGCGGACTATCTGGAGTCAGTGCCGCTCCCGTCGTTGACGCCGGATCAGGCCCAGTATCTGGAGCGGGAGATCCGTATCGAGGAGGTGGTCACGGTGATCTCCCGGCTTAAACTGGGAAAGGCACCGGGCCCGGATGGCTTCATCCCTCTTTTTTATAAGACCTTCTGTCAGGAGCTGGCGCCTCTGTTGACACGCCTCTTCAACACGTTCTCGGAGCCGGGCGCCACCCCACCCGAATTTCTCCAGGCAACGGTCTCCGTGATCCCAAAACCGGGCAAGGACCGGACTGCCTGTGGATCCTACAGTCCTATCTCGCTACTGAACGTGGACCTGAAAGTGTTCACTAGCATATTGGCGGCACGTTTGGCACTTCATCTTCCGGGCATGGTCGACTCGGATCAAGCCGGCTTCATGCCTGGCAGGCAGACGATGGACAACACGAAGAGGGTGACTCATATTCTTGAGAAGGCCTCCAGGATCCACGGGGAAAGAATGCTCCTTTCCATCGACGCGGAGAAGGCTTTTGACAGAGTGCACTGGCCCTACCTAGAGAAGGTCCTGGGCAAGTTCGGAGTAGGCGAGAAGTTCCAGCACCTGATTTTTAACTGCTACCGGTTTCCGTCCGCGGTGGTCCGAGTGAACTGAGGCAGCTCCCGACCCTTTCCTATAGAACGGGGAACACGACAGGGATGTCCGCTGTCCCCTTTGCTTTTTGCTCTTTACATGGAGCCGTTTGCTCAAAGGGTTCGACAGAACCCCGATATTATCGGGGTCAAGATGGGAGAATTTCACTACGCGATTAGCCTCTATGCGCTCGATGACCCACGGAGGTCGCTGCCGGCTTGTATCGCGGAATTGGACCTTTTCGCCGCGGTGGCGGGCTTTCGAGTGAACCTCGGGAAGTCTGCTGCCCTCGATATTTCGCTAACTGGCACCACCAGGGCGGAACTACAGAGGCTTTTCCCTTTGAGCTGGTCCGGTGACCGGATTCCGTACCTGGGGATCCTGTTAGCACCCTCACTCCCGGCGATGGTCACGGCCAATTATGCGGCTTTGAGCACGAAAATTAGGGAGGAACTGGCTCGGTGGGATAAGGGCACGTTGTCGCTGCTGGGTAGGGTGGCCGCAGTGAAGATGACCCTTCTACCCCAGGTGCTGTACTTGTTCAGGGCGCTGCCGCTGCAACCCCCCGTGGGGTGGCTCGCAGAGACTCAGTCGGCCATTGCACGTTTTGTGTGGCAGGGCCGTAGACCGCGGATTAAAAGGAACATTGCTACGCTGGAGCCTGAATCTGGAGGGCTAGGGATACCAGACTTACGGAAATACTTCCAGGCCGCCCAACTTCGCTACCTGGTGGAGTGGAGCCGGTGGGAGTCAGACAAACACTGGCTGTTTCAGGACCAGGCGGTAGCAGGCAGAACGCTACAGGAGGTGCCATTCCTGAGACGGGCCCATCGACCCCCTAACCTTTACGCCTCTTTTGTGACGCGTGTCCCACTCCGGGTGTGGGACTCAGTGGCCACTAGGCATGAACTCACTACCTTTCCCTCTCCCTTCACGCCGCTAATTGGCAATCCGGACTTTGGTCCGGGAACTGAACCTGGTGCTTACGACTGCTGGCGGGCGGCCCGCTGTTGCGCTTTGTATCACCTGTATGGCCCAGAGGGTGTCATCCCCTTCCAGGACTTGCGGCGGGTTTATCGCCTCCCTGAGACGGAGCGCATGCGGTATATGCAGGCGCGCCACTGGGCGCTACAGTCCCACGTGCGCGAAAGGGCTGACCGGGAGATCACGGTGTACGAGCGCTGGTTAGTCACTCGCACATCGGACGCTAAGCTTATCTCCGACTTGTACAAGATGCTGCAGCCCCCCCCCTTTCACATTCACAACCCGGGTCGGGAGCGCTGGGACCGGGAGCTCGGACGAGTGTTGAGTCATACAGAATGGGACCACATCTCCTACCGCTCACGCCACTCTGCCTATCACACGGGGCTCACGGAGACCTTCACCAAAATTTCGACCTATTGGTATTGCACTCCTGAGAAATTACATGAGATGGATAGGTCAATACCAGGGACGTGCTGGCGTAACTGTGGCCAAACTGGCACGCTTACACATATTTTGTGGGATTGTCCCCTTTTGGCTTCTTATTGGGAGGAGGTCCTTAGCGAGGTTGACAAATGTTTCGAGATAGAGCTGCCACGGTTCCCTGCCTATGTCCTATTGGGATTGCCGAATGGGTTGATGTACCCACTCAGGTCTAGAAGGGGTAGACAGATTGCGATAGCTCTGGGGTCAGCGGTGCAAAACATTCTCATACACTGGCGCTCCACCACGCTTCCCTCCGTTGTCTGCTGGCTGCATAGATTGTGGCATGTCCTTGGCATGGAGAAAATGTCCTTAGTGGCAGTGGGGGATGTAGATGCTTTTGAGGAGCTGTGGGCGCCTTTCCATGGTCTGTTGTGTTCTGAGTTCAGGGAGATCGCCTGCCCGAGGTATCTCAGGCAGTTACGGCTGACACCGCCGCCGGATCCGCCTGTTTGATTGGTTGGAGTCGGCGTCTAGTAGCGGAGTCCACCGGAGGGTCGCTACGAGGGGAGAGTAGATGGTCATTGGCACAGTGCAGGGGGTGGGTTTGGGTGCTGTAGTTGGGGGGTTTGTTGGTTGGGTAGGATATGGAGCAGGGTTGTTTCCCCACCCTTTCTCCCCCCTTTTTTCCCTTTTCCCCTCCCCCCCTTCCCTCTCCCCTTCCTCCACCCCCCCTTTTTTCCTTTTTGTCTTTAACCACAGCCGCGCAAGCTGTATTTCCATGCTGGATGGTGCTCATTGAGGAGCCAGAAATGCTTTGATGTATCTGATGTACCGTACGCATTGATTGTGATGCACCTGTGGTTTTTCTTTTTCAGGTCCTTGTTGTTTCCTTGGTTACCCTGCTTCAATAAAATACTTTAAACCTAAATCCCATATACAAAACAGGTTCACGTTAAGACCCTGCGATCTATAGAATGATTGCACTGATTGATGTGGAGGCCAAGATATATGCTTCAAATCTCTTGGCAGATCTAGAGGATTGGGTCAATCGCATAAACCTGATACCAAACACTCAAACTGGATTCGGGGCCGGAATGGGCACCCTTACTAATATTTCTGCTGTGACTCTTCTAGCCAAACAAGCTTACGCGAAATATCGAACCTTGTACGCTTGCTTCATTGACCTTAAAGCAGCCTTCGACAAGGTCCTGAGAAAGAAGTTGTGGGCCAAAATGAAAAGCTGGGGGGCACCACCCAAACTTTTGGAGGCAATAATCAATCATTACTCAAACACGTGGGTGCAGATAAGGAAAGGAGATGGCCGCACCATAACAAACAAGATCCCAACATTAAACGGGCTAAAACAGGGGTGTGTGTTGGCCCCTGTTTATTTAACATCTACACAGCCGATCTTGACAAGTACCTCCAACAAGTGCAAATTGGCCCCCCAAAATTGGGCAAAACGTCAATCAGGAGCCTTTAATACGCAGATGCTATTGTGCTCCTAGCACAAACACCAATAGGCCTACAGCGATCGATGACCCAACTAAGATCTTATATCACTTCTGCTCAATTACTAATAAACCTTAAGGAAACTAAGGTACTATGCTTTAGTAGTCATCACAAAATAGGGTCACCTGGAAAATGGAGGAAAAACCCATATCCCAGGTGGACTCATACAAATACCTAGGGTTCCAACTTGACCATACACTTAAATATAAGCAACACTTGGACCAAGGGAATATTAAAGCAAAACAACTCCTTCATGCTTTCAAAATGTTACAGAAGAAGCTAAAAGGTTAGCCAACATGTCAGTTGCTTAAGATAATACAATATCAATAATTTACATTCACAGTTTATCTTCTATGTGGTGGTTATTGCTAGAAGAGAAATATGTAAAGAATGGAAGTCAGCTGCCCCTCCCAGATTTGCAGAGTGTCTAAAAAATATAATGGAAGTCTGTAAGATGGACATGGTCGGTCGCGATGGAAACACTGAGAATGTATGGTCAAAACTGGAGGTCTGGTCGAACAAGTAAACGGTCCGATGATTATGCCAGAGGTTGTGTCGGTCCTGTCCTCCCCTGGCCTGAAATATACCACCATAAGTCAGGGGAGATGGATAAGGAAACAACCTACCTCTGGGACATCCCTGTCCGCTAGATACTGACCCCGGGGCGGAAACAGAATTGTTAGTATAAAAGGCGACAGTGAGACCCATCTAGAGCATATAAAATCTGGTGGCATATATGAGGACAAAAAAAAAACACTTGGACCAAGGGAATATTAAAGCAAAACAACTCCTCCATGCTTTCAAAATGTTACAGAAGAAGCTAAAAGGTTGTCCAACATGTCAGTTGCTTAAGATAATTGCAGCAAAACTTTTACCCTCAATATCATATGGGTCGGAAATAATGAATACAAAAGATGCAGCCGCCTTAAACCTAGCCCAATCAAGTTTTTTTAAGCGTCTGTTTTTAATTCCTCGGCACATCTCTCAGGCACAAGTTCGACTGGAATACGGGCTGAAAATCCAGAAACCTACCAGACAAGGGGTGATGGTAAAATATTACTGGCGGATGAGGCAAGCGGAAGACAACACATTAGCCCACTTCTGTTGGGAAGAAATCGAAAAGCAAGGGAGGTAAAAAAAACTCTTGTTGCAGTCCTAAAAGAATCATTCGTTGATCTACATCTTGAAGAAGCATGGCATACAACAACATCATATTCCGAGTTCAAAAATATGGTAAACGGCGCAATTAAACGAACTTCGCTATTTATTGACAAATCTGCCTTTGCTAAGAAAAATCATGCATGGGCAGTGATTCAATCATATCATTTTCTGAAACTCCAACCGTACTTGTCTGAACACTTCTCGCATTACAAAAAGCACTATTTGACACTGTTGCGGCTGGGTTCATTCCCCACAAAGGATCTAACCCCGAAATGGAAGTCTACATGGCCCACTAAAGAATGTCGCCTGTGTGAACAAGGAGAAGAGTCGTTATTACACCTTTTATGCATCTGCCCCCTGCTATCAGAACCTCAAAAAATAGTCCTCCATGAGGTTTTTAGGAAACATCAATTGAGGTCGTGCAGAGATGCAGTGATACAATGCCTTGGTGAGCTGTCAATTCTGCTGTCATGTCGAGCCATCACCTTTTGGAAAATAGCAGCCAAAGAATTGGACAAAAAACATAATAGTCCACATGGCAAAGGTATATGTCTGTTTGGTCACTCCCTTTCTGCACTGACATCAAATATCGCTCTTTTCATATTGAACTGCAATGAACTTCTTACGATTTGTATAGATTACAATATGTTTGTTTTACTTGTCGTTGCGACCAAAGCTTATGATAGGATAATGTTTTTACTTGTTTGCATTTTATAGACTTTTATCTTAGATAACTATTGTGTAATATGTGTTTTTTCCATGCTTTTATGATTTTTAACGAAATCAAATAAAAGTAATACTACTTATGTACCATATATGGCATATAAATTGTAAATATCAAAATGTATGGGGACCCAACATATCTCACGAAAACCTTTCATTGATTTAAAATATATATATATGATTTATAATATAACACACATACTTTTCCAAAACATGTTGTCCTTTATGAGTAACAATATCTAAATATGTGCAAGATTGAAAAACTTTGAATAAAAACAACAGCACTTACTATTTTATTGATATGAATGAGGTGAATAGTATGAATACGGCTAGTCAATATTTGGTGGAATATTAGATAAAGACACTCGCATTTCGTCATTAAGCATTTTCAAGCTACCACATTTCAGTGCCATGTTTTATTTCAGCTAATTCTTCTTCAGAAAGTGAAAAAGTTCCCAGTTGCAGTTGAAAGAAATGGATTTCTGATGCAATCATAGTCTTTGATTTCAAAATTTGGGAAGTGAAGGACTGGGTTAATTTAAGACCCAGCGGTGCCAGGGATAACACCTGAAACCTTCGTGGGTTACCTGTTCCGGCGTACAAATAACAGAGACACGGGACACTTCCTTCGGCGTCAAAGATTCGAGGTTTATTTACTGCAGGGAACACAGAAGTCACGTGAAGTACATAACATGTAGGTTCGCGGAGCCTGATTCAAATTGTATCTGTGGATCGCTCCTTTTATACAGTTTCTGAGCATAGGATAACATGGTACACAAAGAATTACAACCTGGTTCCCATCGTAAAGATCGTAAGGGGTCGCTTTCATGTATTCAGAGCCCGGAACATAATTACACTAGCATTTGGCAGTTCCCAACTGTAAAAGTACGTTTTCCCACCATTAGTACATTCCTTTCTGCAGTAAACAAATCAGGGAAGAAACAGAAACAGGTGCAGAGGAAGACAAGAACAGTAACAGATAGAAAAGGGTATAAAAAGGGGTGGTATCAGGAAACACGAGTTGCAGGAATCAAAGGACATGCCTAATGAGATGCACAACTGAGACAATAGTCCGGCACGGCAAGATGAGCCTCGAGCGGGGCCATCTGCCTTACAGTATCATCCCCCTCATCATAAAGACACCTTCAAAGGAACACGTGTCTTCCGCAAGAGCTTGGGAATCCCAGGGTCGCGAAGCGGACAGCGTCCGTTCGCTGGCTACTTGAGGGCAAGAAAAAAAATGGATGCCGCATCTAAAATGGAACCCGTGGGTTCAGATGAAGAAACCCACGAAACAAACGAACGGTTTAGGCTAGCACAGCGAAAACGCGTACACCCACTAAACTCGTCATTTGTGGTTCATAGATGCTAGACTTGACCATATTCGTGCGAGTCGAAAACACCACTTACAATTGTCACGGAACCTCAGACGCTCCTTTTGCCCTCATGTAGGCAAGCACTAGTCGGAATCATAATCGATCTCGATATTCATCAGACCATCTAGATGCTGCTGCAACATAATTCTATCCATCAATGCTTCCTTGGTAACAGGTGGCCGTCTTATACACATGTAGCACAGAGGCCACATAAGGCAGGACCACACTGCACACAAAGACAGCACGTGAACAAAAATGCTACAACAACCCCAATGATCATCAGAATCTTCCAACCCCAAGTCGACATTAGGCCCCAAAACCATCCTAGTAGCGACCAATCTCCTACGTCCACGTGTATGGACTCAGAGATCTTATGCAACTTCGAGATGGCCTGATAGACAGTCGGAGCGTTGTCTGGAATGAAAATACAACAGCTCGAATGGATCACCTTACATACTCCACCTCGATCTGCTAAGACAACGTCTAAAACCATACGGTTCTGTAACGTCATAAGCCTATCCGCCTGAAGCTCTGCTGTGATGTTACCCCGGTAGCTTGTCTCCTTTCTGGTGAAGAATTGGCTTGGTAGTTTAGTCTGCCCTGTTCCCATGATGCACTGGGCCAGGGACAGACTGATTTGCATATAGCCAGGTTCTGAGCTGGGATGGGGCAGTGAGATAAATAACGGTGATGGATCAAGCCCTGATCTTTGGACTGGGTAAGAGTGGTCTGTTTAACTCAGACACTCTGTTCATCACCACCCCCCTTTTTGTAAATCGTGATGTTACCAAGGGCACAGGCAGTGATATTAGCAGTCGATTCCACCACTCGAGTCAACTGTCTCAGGTTCCTACTATTGACCATAGGTCCCCAAAACGGAAAGAAACCCTTGAAAAAGTCTCCTGCCTCTTGACCGGCAGTGTCCTCTTTGCTAATCACGCCCCTCACAACTCTAGTCTTGTGGTAATCTGCTGCAACTGTGAAGGTTGGTGGCAACAAGTTTGCAATATAACAGGTGCCTACGAAGTCCAGGGGCAACCATGTATATGCACGGTCGTAACAGACAAAGTACGTACCCTTGGCAGTCAGGAGAACAGGGGAGGAGAGCATTGGTAAAACGTATGTTTCAGAGCAAGCACTCTCCCAAAGGTGAGCTCTCGGGCTTCGGCCACGGCCTTTCAGACAGAAATTACCAAGGTGGGGTACGATCCATATTGGAGATGAACTTCTAAGCTGTCTATCGCCCCGAGCGCACTATACTCAACCTCACTCAGATCCCTATAGGCTCGCACCTCTTCATCTGGGATAAGCGATGGATCATAGATATCCCTATCTAAGTCAGCTATTGCCAACGACTTATGGTACGGACCGGGACCAAAGTGGGGAGAACGTGGCTCTCGATTGGGGTAAGAATCTAGTGCGCTTCGAAACATTGATTGGAATGCTCGAGCTGAACCCTGGGAGCTGTAAGGAAGAACCAAATACGGAATTCCCTTATCGGTGGTATGTGGCATTAATCCACACACCCAATAGTTGGTAGTGTTTACAACTAACTGATGCTGATGGAGGAGCTGAACAAAGGAATTGTTCATGAATTCCGCACGTCTAGCCTGCTCGTGTTGTGGTAAGATGTGGAAAGAATGAGGAGAAACAGTAGAGGTAGGTTTAGATTCAGTAGAAGGGGTAGGTGAGGCAGTAGGCAACAATGATAGTATCGTGTAATACACCCCACCCACCAATAACAAAGAGACAGTTAGGAATAAAAGGAACGCCTGAAACATGAAGCATTTTGTATAGGCAACTCCACGCAATTCAAATCTTTGAGCCTGAGCCTTTTCCAAATCCGACAGCTTTGAGAAAGCCATCCTCTAAAACCGTCCGCAACGTTTTTGACGCACTTCGTTCTGTGTAGCAATAGTCAATCCCCAGGAGTTCCTAGGAACCGACGGTCTTCGACCTAGTGTCAAGACCTACTAACCAGAAGGAAGTACCCGTGCGGCCCTACGGCCCACCCGGATGTAAGGTATCTTTAATTAACAGTATGTACAAAATCTCCTAGCTGTGGAAGCAAAGCACATATGTGGAAAAAGGCTCAAATTTTACAAAATTACAATTATACGAGTGTGTTCAGACTGAATGGTGGCAATGGGGTAACGTGGATGTCAGGGGAGTAAGCAAAAATATTTATTAGTCTTTAGTACTGGATCGAAGAAAATATCGGCTTCTCCCAGGACGTGTCTGTTCGTCAAACAGTTGATCCGAGGATGAGACAGAGTTCTGTTGATCAATCAATTGTTCAGATCCTGAGTTTTGTGGTGACAAATGTTCAACAATGTCGTTCTGCTGCACTGAGGTATCTCCGACAGGCTGAGCATCGCTGAAAGGAACGAAGGTCGGCACAGTTTCGCTTTCAGACGAGGCGATGCCCTTCCTCACCCACGAGTCTGCTGGTAAAGGTATAGGTACCTTTTTGGTATGGGTGGCATGCACCCAGTTCTTGCGTCCTTCCAAACGAACAGCAGTCCTCGTGGCAAGGAGCACTTGGTAGGGTCCAGTAAAACGAGGCTCAAGGTTGCGCTTCCTGGCGAAATTCCTCGTCACCACCCAGTCTCCGGGCTGGAGCTGGTGGCCTGGACCCTCCGTCTGCGTCGGCAGTGCTTCAAAGACCTGTTGGTGAATTAATCTCAGTTTAATAGTCAGATCATGAAGATAATCAATCAACATAGGGTACTCAAGATCAGAGAACACACTGGGTCTAGGGACCCCCCAAACATTGGCAGGACGGCCGAACACAATCTCATAGGGACTGAGCCCTACTCGGGAGTGTACAGTCGCCCTAGTTGACAGAAGAGCTAAGGGTAAAGCGTCAGGCCACGAGAGACCAGTCGTAGCCTGAATCTTTGCTAACTTTAATTTAAGGGTGCCATTATAACCTTCAACCAAGCCTGCTGACTGGGGATGATTGGCGCTGTGGAATTTTTGTGTAATTCCAAGGCCCTTACACACACTCTTCATCACACTCCCTACAAACTCACTTCCATTATCAGACCATACAATCCGTGGCATTCCATACCGAGGAAAGTATTCCTTTAGTAGGATCTTTGCAGTGGACAGGGCAGTGTTGTCTTTGAGAGGGTAGGCTTCAATCCATCGTGAGAATGCGCAAACCACTACTAAAACGTATTTTAGGTTATTGCATCGCTCCATATGGATGAAGTCTAGTTGTATCACTTCAAAGGGACATGAAGGGGGAGCAAAATGGCCAGGAGGTGTAGGAGTTCCCTTACCAGGATTGTACATCATACATATCATGCAATACTTAACCAATCTCTCAGCACACTTAGTAATACCATCATTCTTCCATACAGGGGACAACAACTTACAAATACCTTTCGCACTAATATGTGCCAAGCCGTGTGCCATCGTCACAACAGCTAGCACATACGCATCCGGCAACATCCACCTCCTATTCTCCGACAAATCAATCCAGCCGCCATTTGCATCCAACTTTCCCGTACTCTCTTTCCACTTCGTCTTTTCAGATTCAGTGGCCTCGTTCTGAATCGCTTTCACACTCTCGATAGTGTCCTCACACATACCAGTCTCTGTAGGCCACCTAACCGAACTCGTCACATACATTCTAGTGCTAAGGTTCCTGGCAGTCTCCTTAGCAACTTCATCAGCGAACGCATTGCCACGACCATCATCCGTCACCTTACGGTGTGCACTACATTTAATAATCGCCACCTGCTCGGGCAATGTAAGTGCATCCAAAAGATCATTCACAAGCTGTCCATGCTGAATCTTCGTACCATGCGACGTCATGAAACCTCTCTCTCTCCACAAACGTCCAAAACTGTGCGCAACACCAAAAGCATACTGACTGTCAGTAAACACATTCACCCGCTTCCCTTTCGACAAAACACACGCTCTTGTCAAAGCAATCAGCTCTGCCGCCTGTGCAGAGTTCTGATTCAATCTTGCAGTCTCCACAACCGTACTCAAAGTTACCACAGCATACGCAGTCGTCACATCGCCATTCGGCAACTTAAAACACGAACCATCCACATACAGGGTACCATCGGGATTTTCCAATGGAGTATTTTTCAAATCAACACGACCTTTTGTTTCCTCCTCGGTTCGTAAGTAGCAGTCATGAGGTGCTACTTCGTCTGATTCCATACTAATTGGCAACAAAGTCGCCGGGTTCAGGGGATGAGGTAATTGAAATTTTTATGGTCGAGTATGTCCCCTAACGTGCACCCCAACGGCTCCATGTACGAGTTTAAGGTACATGTAATTTCCCTCCACAACCGAATCTGAAGACGCAAATACATTTGCGTCCAACGTTAACATGTCTTCTATCAGATCCACCATGAATGGATCGGTAATTCAGTTCCTAAGTATGCCGTGCCACCGTCTTTACATGGTGCACTTTCATGTTTTTCCTGGCTCTGCCGAGCTAGGCCCTGATTTCTGCCTTCGAGCCACTTCTGTCTCTGCCTCTGAAAGCTGCAGCATGGAGATGCTTCCCTGACCTCTGCCTTACTTCCTGCCAAGCGGTGCCTGGCTCGGCCTGGCCTGCCTGCCAAACAGTGTTTTGCCTTCAAGTTATCTGTTCAGCCTCCTCGAAAACACATTCCCGTCTAGTGATTTAGGTAAACATATCCCCGGCTGCAGAACAAAGAGCAAGTCTTCCTGTCTCCGTGCAAGTAATTTACAGTTCCCGTTGCCATAGTAGGCCCATGGCCCCGCACGTAGACACGTAGACACATATGCACGCACTAGCATTCAGTATAGAATAGCCTCTGCCCGAGAGACCTTTTACTCCAGATAAAACATCCTCCAAACATAAGATACCAGATATGTTATAGGTTCAGGTCGTACTGACATCCCAGACTTCTGTCTCCTTTACTAGTGTCAAAGTTCTCCCCAGTTACACGTCTATGTCACGTCATGCTAGTTGCGCGCGCATCCGCACTTCCTGCTGACTTTGCAGAATTCTCTACGCACCCACCCACATATGACACTTTTCTATGACGTTTCCAGTACACGCCTCTGTGCACGCCCTTGTACACGCCTTTTTGCTACGCACATGTGTTCTTATCACATACATTTCACTTGTCACGCCTACTGTATCCATTGCCATTGTGTCATTTTACTATATATGTCATGTACTGCTAATAAATCGTTGGCATCTTTCTGCCATCATTGCATACCCCCGAACCCTTGTATTGATGGAATTGATTTCCATGGCTCGAGCCATCCTGATTAAAGCCCGTATGACTCAGACATCACGGTCTCTGCCTCTCATTTGATTGAGCTATTCTTTTACCTGTCTGTAATTATATGGAAAAAAGTATACGGTAAATTATATTTACCACATAATTTGGCGTCCGAATAGGGACCCCTCCCCCACCCCACGCGCCGGCGATGCGTCGCAGGCCTTGCCCCCTACCACAGCCGTGACGGACTTCTATGCGCATCTGCAGGTTTTCCTGTATCTCCCTCAGGCCTACGGAGGTGACGGAGACTGCGGTCGACATCCAGACGAGGCGGTGAGGAGTGCGGAGGATCTTGACCAGAGCCCAGCCGAGAGAGCAGTGTCCGAGGTGTCGAGAGGCCCACCTGTCCGAAGCGTCGAGGCGCATGCGTAGTGTGCGGCAGCAGTGACGTCGTAGCGGTCCAGTCCAGTCGAGTTTCCGAGGCCTTCCGTTCCGTGCTTCCTGGTGAGTACCGTTGCTGGGGACGCATCAAGACGGGTGCATTAATTTGTATCCGGTCAAGACGGGTTTGGGTACACAGATCCGGTCTGCACTGTTTTAGCAGTGTATCTGTACTGTTTAGCAGTTACTGTGTTTATCGTGTTTGCGTCGAGGTAGCAATGCCTTTGTTTTCAAAACTACGACAATTAGGAACTAGGAAAGGGATACTTGAAGAAGCAGTTCCCATCCCACCTAGGGACACCCCTGGACATTTTATGTACCACAAGCATGGCTTAGATGCCATACTGTACTTAGACTTATGGGTAGATTATACAAAAGACTTGGAAGAGAAACAGAGATGGCCCGTTACAGGGACATGGGATGCCGAGTGCATCATGAGAGTAGAAGAAGCATTATGGAAAAAGAAAGCCAGACAATCACAGAAAGATGCCATAGAATTATGGCGTAAAGAATCACATAGACGGACAGAGAAAGCACTCAGAAAAGTAGAGAAGAGTAGAGAAGATTCCGAAAAGGCTAGAGAAAAAGAACTACTAGAAGAAGGACAGCGAGTCAGAATGGAACAACACGACAGACAGAGTAATGCCCTTATAACAGGACTGTATCCAGTTCTGGCCGAGGGCCTGCCCAAGGCGACCCCGGAAATACCGAACGATCTACCACCTCCATTGGTTCCGACTAAATTACGTCATAAAAAGACCGCAGCAGACATTTTCCTTTCTTCCTATTTAGATGATGTAGCTCCCGCATATACCAATGTACCCGTACAACCTGCTAATAACAATCTGCCACCACCTATTCCTGCTGA
This sequence comes from Lissotriton vulgaris, assembly GCF_964263255.1. Classification (NCBI taxonomy): domain Eukaryota; kingdom Metazoa; phylum Chordata; class Amphibia; order Caudata; family Salamandridae; genus Lissotriton; species Lissotriton vulgaris. Next base: position 119,100 of record NW_028248507.1, on the reverse strand, counting down.
TCAAGCCCAAGCCGCGACCCCTCACGTCAGCATTTTCCCGCACCTGTTGTCACTTCCCCTCCTGGTCCCCCTACTCTTGGTCCTCATAACCCTTTTGGTACAAATGCGACTCAGAGTCAGTCGTCCCCGATAAATATACCTTTCCCGCATCCATTGACGTCAGGTTATGCTCACGCTTCCGCCTCAGGAGGTGCTACAGGAGGTCCCTATCACACCCCGTCACAATTACATCGAGTGACAATGAGAGAATTAGCAATGCAGCGTACACCTAAAGCAAGCCCAGCCGAAAAACTTAAACAGTTACTTACAGATTGTAGATATGATACAGTGCCTGGCAAGACAGGACCCATGATGTTAGCCTCATTACGTTTACGCCGTGTTACAGATTATTTGATGTTATTACCAGAAATGCCAGAACATCTAGACAACATATATCATTTTATTAGAACAGGAGAGAGGCCAGGTTGTATTCGTGAAGCCATGGCACATCAGAAAGTTGAGACGCAAGGTTTAATATTACGATTTTTGATTAATTGTTTGATTAGGGAACAAGACCAGCCAGGCTTTCCGCAAGAAGAAATGGAGGGATTGTCAAAATGGAGTCAGAATATTGCAGATTGTAAACATGATAAACAGAACTGTATAGATGCCATGTCAAGAAAGATCCGTAAAGAAATAGTAGCAATACATGCCCGACGGGAGGCTGAAAGGCCTCTCGAGTCAGACGATAAAGATACCTCTGAGGAGGAAGAACCAGAGAATGCCGCAGAGACTCAAGACCTGATGGCGTACGTAGGTAGAGAAAAACTCCCTAGACAGTATCCTCTTGATAGACCCTTTGATAGACCCATCCGTTTAGGAAACAAGAACCGATACCTTTCCCCGATACCAGAGCGATGTTCCCTTGAACATATTTTCCAAGTTACTGATAAAATCCTGAAAGAAAGAGTAGGTTATCATGAACTCACTACCTTACGTGATCAGGAACTAGCCCGGTCCGCAGTCCAATGGGCCGGGGATGACAGCATATATAAAGATGATTTAGTAGTGCAAACGTTTTTAAGTCTTACTCCAGAAGAACAGCGACTAGCTGGTATATACATGACCCAACATCTTATTGTACAGTATGAAAACCAACAATCTGATCCAGGTCCGTTATATAATCTATTGCAGGACTTACTCCTGAGAAGAGGGAGAGGTCTAGGTACCGATTTAATCGACATCATTTTAGAACAACGTCACAAACACAGAACTTTCCTGACTCCACATCTTGTTTCCGTTCCAACCCCAGTAAGACAACCATATCACCTAGATAAACAGAACCCTTTACGAGAAGTGCATCCAATCCGGAAACCAGATGATACACTTGAACGCGTGTTTGTATACACGCCCATAACTAAGATGGAATTATTGGAAATGAAGAAAATAGTGCCGAGTCATGATAAAGATCCAGCAGGGTTTCACCGCGAAATAAAAGACATGTTACTCATGGGAGATTACACATATCCCGACATTATGAAAATATTAAAAGTGTTATTGCCTGCAGGTATTTACGAGAAACTCAAAGAAAAAGAATGGGAGGTGGGAGATAAAAAGATTAATTGGGCTGAATTAGAAAACGAAGAAACGACTCGAACCCCAGGTTTAGGTCTTGGGGAGAAAACTAAAGCATTACCAGGATTATTAGTACAGGTTTTGCCAAGATTATTGACAACTAAAAAGGAGGACTGGGATGCAATCTCAGCCTGCAAACAGAAACACGACGAAGACACTAGTGACTTTTATTCCAGATTTGAGAAATGTTTTATTATTAATAGTGGCCTGAAAACAAGTAGCGAGTCATACCCACATCTTTTTGTGACCAAATTAGTCGAAAATTCCTTACCCCAGGTTAAGAACCGTGTATTGAAGGTCGAGAGCACATGGCAAGCAAATAAGCCTTCCCAAATGTTACAAATGTTACAGAACCACAAGAACAGAATCAGGGAGGAACATGATCACGAACAGAGACGTATGAAAGACACGAAAATGAAAGTGTTAGTTGCTCAGTCAGTTCCAGCTGATGGTCATAAAAGGGGTACGACACAGTCCAATAATTCGGCAGCTCCTGTTAAAGGGACATGCAACTATTGTAAACAGCCAGGTCACTATGTAAACGATTGTGCAGTCTTGAAACGCAATATAGCTACAGGTAAAACTAAAGAGAGACCGCGTCCCCCTAGATAGGACCAGGTCCAACATCATATTCCGCAGAATGTACAGCCTATGCAAGTTCCACAACAGACCGTAGCGGTACCACAGCCCCAGCCCATTGCCGCAACACAACATGTTACACAGCAGATGTACCAGTATGCACAATCCGATTACCCCGATTATCAGCAGTACACATGAAACAGCCTAGAGAGGGAGGGTGGCTTGCCTCTTATTGAAGTTCCTGTAGATCAAGAGGGTCCTTATGTACATAGTCAGGTATTAGGAAAGGATAGAAAATTTTTGATTGACACAGGGGCAAGCAGAACTACCATCAGTCATGACGAGGTTCCAGGGGCACCCCTCTCAGGCTCACAGAACGTTTCCCTTGGATTTTCAGGAAAGCCTATTGTTAATGAAGTATCGAAACCAGTTCCCCTTGCAGTTGGTCCATTATCCCGTACTACAGATTTATTGCTCACGAAATCATGTCCAGAAAACTTGCTTGGTATAAAGACACTGAAAGCTGTAGGAGCTGTGATTTGTTGTTCTCCGGAAGGAGTAAGGCTGTTCCTTCGTGATTTTAAGGGACACTATGTATTGAGAGATTTTGATCCTAGGTTACAGAATGTTCCTGCACATTTATGGGCACAAGGCCCCACTGATGTAGGTTGTATGCACATTACACCATACCATGTCACACTCAAGCCAGGAGTTGTACTACCACGAATCCGACAATACAAGTTACCACCTGATGCTGTAGTGGCTTTACAGAAAATCATTGACGAGCTTATTGCACAAGGAGTGGTTGTAGAAACGGACTCAAATGTTTGTAATTCCCCTATCATTCCGATTCTTAAACGCACTGATCCGAATGCACCCCCAGTTTATCGATTAGTGATCGATTTACGAGAGTTAAATAAATGCATTGTACCACAGTATCCAGTGGTCCCAGACATTTCGTCACTATTGACAGCTATTGATTCTGTGATCTCAAGAACGCCTTCTTTAGTGTCCCCATCGATCCGGAGAGCCAATACCTCTTCGGATTCTGTTTAAATGGCCGTAGCTTTAAATTTGCACGCGCCCCTCAAGGATTCACAGAAAGCCCCAGCATCTACAGCCAAGCATTGAAACGACAACTTGACAGTATTCACATGCCTGCCAACACTGCCCTACTCCAATACGTCGATGATCTATTGATCACCGCCCGTAGTGAACCAGAATGTGAACAAGCATCACTGACAGTTTTGCATTTCCTGGCAGACAAGGGACACAAGGTGTCTCCTTCGAAGCTACAATTCTGTGCCCAGCAAGTGGTGTACCTTGGGCACTTGCTGTCCAAGTGGGGTAGACAGTTGACACCTGATCGTATTCAGTTAATTGCACATCTTCCGCAACCCAAGACACAGAAAGAAGTACGAGCCTTTATTGGACTCACTTCTTATTGCAGACAATGGATCCCACAATATGCATTTCTAGCCAAACCACTTATACAGTTGACAACACAGGAGGCAGCGTCTTCGACTGTTCTCCCATGGACTCAGGAACATACACAAGCTTTTGATGAATTAAAGAAAGCCTTATGTCAAGCACCCGTTTTAGCAACACCATGTTACAGCAAACCTTTTACACTTTTTGTCACGGAACGTGATGGCACAGCGTTATCAGTTCTCACTCAGGTTCAAGCAGACAAACACAGACCGTGTGCTTATTTTTCGAGTACATTAGATCCAGTAGCCCAGGCCCTGCCTGCGTGCTTAAAATCAGTTGCAGCAACAGCTCTAGCAATCAGACAAAGTGACTCCATTGTATTAGGACATCAATTGACAGTTCAGGTTCCACACTCAGTGGAAGTTCTCCTAAACAGAACACAGACCCAACACTTGACTATAGCACGACTGACAGGTTATGAATTGACATTATTCCAACCACACATAGAAATCAGACGCTGCAATACACTAAATCCTGCTACACTTTTACCATCGAGCACAACAGATCCTACTCCACATGATTGCGTGGATGTCGTTAACACAATTACGAAGCCCAGACAAGACTTGACAGATGTTGCATTACCCAATCCAGACCTGACACTTTATGTGGATGGTTCATGTATGAGAACAAGTACAGGAGAGTTAGTGGCCGCATATGCAGTGACCACTGAAACTGAAGTCATACAAACACATCGCATTGACACCCTGTCAGCCCAAGCAGCAGAGCTCATGGCTCTGACCCAAGCCTGTATACGAGCCAAGAACCGTAAAGTAAACATATACACAGACTCACGTTATGCATTCGGAGTCGTACACGATTTCGGTGTCCTTTGGCAAGAGAGAGGTTTCTTGACCTCTCACGGAGCCAAGATCCAGCATGGCCCCCTCATTCAAGCTCTGTTGGAAGCAATACATTTGCCTACAGCTATAGCTATCATGAAGTGTAAAGCACATACAAAAGTCACAGACACTATTTCCCAGGGTAACGATTTTGCAGATCGAGCGGCTAAACATACAGCACTGACTCATACTCAAACGACTGATATGACAAAGACTGACGTAACCTCACTGACACATTGCATGACAGTCAGAGATCCTACACAAGATGTCATTGACATACAGACACATGCTACTCCAGATGAAATAAAGAAATGGACTGAACAAGGAGGGGTCCAGACAGAACAGGGATGGATGACGAAGGGAAAGACCACATGGTTTCTCCCCGACTCTATGGTTCAGGTTATCATCAACACAGCACACAGTCCAGCACATTTAGGAGAAAAAGCCATGTTAGACAGCATCCAGAATCTATGGTTCAACAAGCATTTACGAGCAGCAGCAAAACAGAAAGTGCGTACCTGCATGATCTGTTGTCAGTTCAATCCAGGCAAAGGCATTCCCGTGGAACAAGGTGGATTTCATCCTCCCGATCATCCTTTTGAAGTCCTCCAGATGGATTATATCCAGATGGAAAGATGCCGAGGATTCAAGTATGTCCTCGGAGTTGTATGTGCCCTATCCAGATGGACAGAAGCATATCCCGTCCCAGATTACACTGCCCCGACCACTGCCAAGCAGTTGGTTCGTGAGTTCTTCCCACGGTACGGTTTGCCCCGTGTCGTGTATTCAGATAACGGTCAGCCATTCTCGTCCGAACTTATGAAGCAGGTTTCACTTCTATTAGGTTATCAATGGAAGTTTCACTGTGTCCGACATCCCGAGGCAGCAGGCCTCGTGGAGAGACACAATCAGACTCTGAAAACTCGTCTTGCCAAAGTGTGTAAAGAGAAAGGTGTAGATTGGATAGTAGCTTTACCAGTTGCCCTTTTTTATATGCGAATGGTAGCCCATTCTAGGACAGGGCTATCCCCGTATGAGGTGGTCTTCGGAAGACCTCCTAATATGTGGGGGACGCCTATGCCACGTAAAATAACTGATGTCGACAGTACAATGCTGACAGATTACCTTGCTTCCTTGATGTCTGCACTACTATCATGTCGTTCACAGGTTGCGGCAGCCTTCCCAGACAACACCGAGGTGAAACCGCATGAGCTGGTCCCAGGAGATGTCGTCGTAGTCCAGAATTTCGATCGGTCAAGCCCTCTGGAACCCCGTTGGAAGGAGCCGAAGATCGTTTTGTTAACAACCAGGACTGCAGTGAAGCTAGAGGGAGGAGAGGCTGGGTCCATTCCAGCCACGTTAAGCGATTTTATGGACTTCCGCCAAAGACTGATTCCCATGACTCTCGCATTCCAGAGACTGATACCAAACTCCCCCTGTTAGAGAAAACTCCTCAGCAGGAGTATCGAATGAAATTGAGGTCTAGTAAGTCAGACAGTTTAATTGTTTAAATCCCCCCCTGGGTGAAGCGGTTAGACAGTTTCTTGACATGTATAAGTTAGACCCCAATAGAGAGAGAGATAGACAGGACACCAAGAAACAGAAATATTGTAAAAGTCTCCGAAGCAGATGCATATGCACATTACTTATTATGTTTTTTCTGAGTCTTACGATTATTGTTATGAGTTGGATGTTATATATGTATTTTCCTATTGCACATTTTTCTAATGACACTGCAGAGCACACGTTCAGTGCCCTGCCTCCACACGAATTGTCCTATCGACTTGCGCTGCGCAACAATACATTCATCCGTATGTTACACCATTCTCACCAGATCAACAATGCTACTAATTGTTGGATATGTGGCCGACTCCCTCCCTATCAGAACTACAAGGGAGCTCTGCCCCTTTTTCCTTACCCGTTTACACATAATGGTTCCTGTGGTGCATGGTTTAGTTTAATATCCTCTTTAGACACTGAATCCCGAGTTTCCCAAGGCAATTGGATATGGGGAAATCTGAACACAGTCATGAACAAAGCATGTTTCCCAAACGAAGAAGGTCTTCCACAAATGACAGGGACCGATCTAGAAAATGAAGTATATGGATTAGGCAATTTTACACTTAACCTCATGATCCTAAATGTTCAGTCCGAGACTAGTCCAGACTTGCCATCCATATCAGTTTTACCAGCAAAAGGTGTATTATGTGTCAGAAAGAATGGTTCAGTACATCTAGGTCACAGTGATTGTACTACTGTGGTCGAATTCAGTGATAGAGGCAAGTCTACATTCAAAGCTTCCCGACATTCCTATTTCATTTGTGGTCAGACAGCTTATGTCCGCTTACCTCTAGATTGGGATGGTACTTGTTTCATTGCATTCTTATTGCCGCCAGTTTTCCTAGCCCCCTCTGACTATCACAGGAATTCCCACCTCGATCTCGTTAGGCACAAGAGAGGTCTCCCAATAGTCGATCAGACTGAAACTACATGGGAACAATATACAGATTTCAATAAAGGATTCTTTCCCTATCTAGGCACTGTCTCCAACAGTAAACTGATACGCAAATTAACCAGAATACTCGAAGCAGTAGTGAATGAGACTACTTCTGCTTTAGGCAACTTAACAGAGGAGCAGTCTGCTATGAGACTTGTTGTTCTTCAGAACCGCCTTGTCTTTGACGTCATCCTGGCCGATAGGGGCGGAGCTTGTAGAGTCATCGGATCCAGTTGTTGCGTGTTTATTCCTAATAACGCGCCATCAGTCTATAAGGCCATTACCAGACTTCACGAAATTGCCCATCTGATACATCAGAACCCTGGCTCCTGGACTTGGTCCGGTTGGCTCTGGAGTGTAATAACAGCCTGGGGATGGAAGCTACTGTCATTCCTAGGAATAATATTGGCCATAGTATTCAGTTGTTGTCTATGTCTACAATGTGGGCCAGCGATTTGCGGCTTGTGCGCCACAGCTTGTGTTCCTCATCCAAGTTCACGTTCCCATTCCCGAATAAAGAAAGATGAACAGATGATGTTATATGAACAGATTGATGGTCTCATGAAAATAGATATATCCTGAAGGGTCCGTAGGGGACAAGGAGGGAATGAGGTAATTGAAATTTTTATGGTCGAGTATGTCCCCTAACGTGCACCCCAACGGCTCCATGTACGAGTTTAAAGTACATGTAATTTCCCTCCACAACCGAATCTGAAGACGCAAATACATTTGCGTCCAACGTTAACATGTCTTCTATCAGATCCACCATGAATGGATCGGTAATTCAGTTCCTAAGTATGCCGTGCCACCGTCTTTACATGGTGCACATTCATGTTTTTCCTGGCTCTGCCGAGCTAGGCCCTGATTTCTGCCTTCGAGCCACTTCTGTCTCTGCCTCTGAAAGCTGCAGCATGGAGATGCTTCCCTGACCTCTGCCTTACTTCCTGCCAAGCGGTGCCTGGCTCGGGCTGGCCTGCCTGCCAAACAGTGTTTTGCCTTCAAGTTATCTGTTCAGCCTCCTCGAAAACACATTCCCGTCTAGTGATTTAGGTAAACATATCCCCGGCTGCAGAGCAAAGAGCAAGTCTTCCTGTCTCCGTGCAAGTAATTTACAGTTCCCGTTGCCATAGTAGGCCCATGGCCCCGCACGTAGACACGTAGACACATATGCACGCACTAGCATTCAGTATAGAATAGCCTCTGCCCGAGAGACCTTTTACTCCAGATAAAACATCCTCCAAACATAAGATACCAGATATGTTATAGGTTCAGGTCGTACTGACATCCCAGACTTCTGTCTCCTTTACTAGTGTCAAAGTTCTCCCCAGTTACATGTCTATGTCACGTCATGCTAGTTGCGCGCGCATCCGCACTTCCTGCTGACTTTGCAGAATTCTCTACGCACCCACCCACATATGACACTTTTCTATGACGTTTCCAGTACACGCCTCTGTGCACGCCCTTGTACACGCCTTTTTGCTATGCACATGTGTTCTTATCACATACATTTCACTTGTCACGCCTACTGTATCCATTGCCATTGTGTCATTTTACTATATATGTCATGTACTGCTAATAAATCGTTGACATCCTTCTGCCATCATTGCATACCCCCGAACCCTTGTATTGATGGAATTGATTTCCATGGCTCGAGCGATCCTGATTAAAGCCCGTATGACTCAGACATCACGGACTCTGCCTCTCATTTGATTGAGCTATTCTTTTACCTGTCTGTAATTATATGGAAAAAAGTATACGGTAAATTATCAAGAGTGTCAACTCATAACCAGACAATCTTGCACTCGTCAGGTGTTGAGTTTTCGTACGATTCAAGAGAGTGTCAACTGCATGTGGAACCATCACCGTGAGCATATTATCCATGACCAATCCTGCAGATTGTCGGATGGACGCCGCAGCTGCCGCTGTTGCTCTCAAACAACTCGGCAATGCTCTAGCTACTGGGTCCAAGGTCGAGGAAAAATATGCACATGGACGCTGCTTACCGCCGAATTGTTGCGTCAAAACACTCAACGCACACCCTTCCCTCTCGTGAACGTATAGTGTAAACGGCTTACTGTAGTCAGGAGTACCTAACACAGGGGCCGAACACAACGCATCACGCAGTTCAGAAAAACTTTTCTGACATTCTTCCGTCCATGGTAAAGGAGTTGGAACATCCTTACACGTAAGAGCCACCAATGGTTTCGCTAGCAATGAAAAATTTGGAATCCATTGCCTGCAGTATGACGTGATACCTAAAAAGGCACGCACATCTCTCTGAGTTGTTGGCACAGTCATTCGAGCAATCGCTGCAATTCTCTCTGGGGTCAACCTTCTTCCCTCCTTTGACAATAAGGGACCTAGATAGGTTACTTCTTGACAACAATATTGCAGTTTAGAAGGTGACACCTTGTGATGTAAGTCACAGAGATGCTGCAACAACAATACTGTAGCAGTTTTGCAAATGTCCTGAGAGTCCGCAGCCACCAATAAGTCGTCGACAGATTGGATCAAGGCCGCACCAGCCGGCAACACAAACGCATCAAGTTGGCCTTTCAAGGCTTGACTATATATCGATGGACTCTCACAGTAGCCCTGAGGAGCGTGTCTAAACCTAAAGCTGCGGCCACCAAGAGAGAAACCGAAAAGGTCCCTACTCTCTTCAGCAATCGGAATGCTAAAGAAAGCATTCTTCAGATCGATCACTGAGAACCAAGACGCAGATGCTGGAATCAGAGTCAGTAGAGCCGTGACGTCAGGCACCACAGGGAACTGAGGAATCACAATTTTATTCACCTCCCGTAAATCGATAACAAAACGATAAACAGGAGGCTTAGATGGATCAGTGCGTTTCAAAATGGGCAGCACAGGGCTATTACACACGTTTCCCCGAGTCTCCTCGATAACGTCTTTATCAATCAAGTCATGGATGATTGCTAACAGTGCTCGCTCACCATCAAGGGAGATACGATACTGGGGAATACGTGGTAATCGCACATTGGATTTCAAGTGAACAACATAAGGAGAGATATCAAGTAGACCCACATCATTGGGACCTGTTGCCCACAAAGATGCAGGAAGAGAACTCAATTCTGGTGGAAGCTTATCGAGAGACAAGTACATAGGTGAGATGACTCTCTCACCCAAAGTAAGCTTCACTCCCACAGGAGAACAATACAAAGTCGCATATAGTCGTTTTAGCAAATCCAAGCCCAAAAGATTTTCACCACAACCAGTAGTCAAAATCAAGGGAGCTTTCAGCTCACGTGGCCCAATTGTAAGGGGCAACGGACGAGAAACCGGATTGCTAACGGGGGCGCCTGAGAATCCAACGGAAACATTTGTTAAGCCAGACAAAGGTGCGCCAGGGAGTTTCGAATGCATGATGGAACTTTTCGCTGCACCAGTGTCCAACAGAAAAGGCTCAACTACGCCCGAGGTGGCAACTGCGATGTAAGGCCCTCTCTGATCAACCGGAACTGATACTACTCCCTCTCCTTGTCTATGGCTGTCCTAGTAATTACCGTCGTCAGCATCCTGATCGACGTAATAATCATCCACATTGTACTGAGCGGATCTGCCTTGCGACGATCCACGCTGATCAAAACAATTATTAGAATCAGAAGAATTGTTGGGACGATCATTTTGAACACCACGACCTCTACCACGCGAGGCCTGTTGAGGACCAACACGACCTCCTCTAGATGAATTTCCACTATTGCGATCACGCAAAACTGGACAATCGAATTTCAAATGACCCTCTCCCCTACAATAGGCACACTGATTGTACCCCAACATGGATCTCTGCGAAGAGGAATCATTTCGTGATTGCGACCTATTCGACTGAGACTGCGATCGATTCCGCTGTTGCGAATCATTCTGATTCGAACGTGGAGGATACGCCTGTTGCAACAACACTTTAGTTTTGAGTTCTTTTGTTTTTTTTATCTGCTCGATCATTTTCTTCTTTCTCTCTATTCTCATAATATTGGGCCGTAGCCAATATCTGAGCAGAAGTGGAAACAGCCCACGCACTTTCTGAATTCCTTAACTTGTTGCTTAAGTCCGGCAACAAGTTCGACACAAATTTGTCCACAAACAATCTCTGACCTCCCTCAGTGCCCATATCCTGACCACTGTGATCGATAAATGCCTCCTCAAATCTCGTAAAGAAATCGGAGACACTTTCGTCCTTCTTTTGTTTGCAGGCAGACAATTTGTCCCAATTTACCTTCATAGCTGGCATAAGCGTTTTCATAAGAGTAATTATTCTCTGGGGAAAAGCCGTAATTAACTGTTCAGGCTTAGCCCCACCAACTTGCCGTGTATCTGCCGCTATAAGAGCAGCCCAATCACCACCTAATTCTGCTACATGATTTTCCTGACGAATTTTCGCCCAAACCGGTTGCGGAACTAAGTTACCAAACAACATATCAATGTCAGCAAGATTCATTATCGTAGCATCCACTTGCTGTGACAATTCTTTATAGTACCCTGTAGGATTCTTTCGAGGGTCAGGCAAAGATTGCTTCACCTGCAAAACTTCCGATCGTTTCCATGGGAGGTGTATCCACACTCTCTGGAAATGTGGCAGGATCGGCGGAATTTGAGTAGCATCACCCGGCATCCACACTGGTGGAACTTCGCGCATGGGATACTGACCAGGCGCTGCTAGTGGTCCCTCAATGTCTTCTAAAAACAATGCCCGAGGCATTATAGAAGGACGAAAAGACAACAACTGCTCAAAAGCACGTCAAACATTGGTACCCACCAACATTCCGCTCGCAAACTGAAGCTGAAGATTTGTCAAAGCAGTCAATACATCGTCAGATGCATCAGCCGATATTAGGTCACGTAAAAGCTTGCACATTTCCTCAAACACGAACCTTTGTGTCGGTACGTTGAATTGACAAAACGTATCAAGCACCACACGCGGAGGATTTCTAAGGGGGTATTTCATCCAACCCATCGCCATGTTATACAACGAGTCACGTTCCCTACTACCGGGAAGCTGACTCCGTCTTTGAGGACCATCCGAACCAGCGGACTCAAGAATAGGTCCAAGAGAATTAAAGAAGTTAGCTGCAACAGAGGGGGTACGACGTCGAACAGATGGAGAAGAAGAGTAACTCAACGGGGTAACAAGAGAAGCGTCAGGTACAGAAGAGACAGCAGGAGTAACCAGAACAGTAGGAGCAGCGGAAACAGGAGTATGGGGAAGTACAAGCGGAGGAGCAGTAGGGACAGAAGCAGGTAGAGGAGCAGGAACGGGTTGAAGTACGGGGACAGGTTGTGGAACAGGAACGGGAGCAGGTGGAGGAACAGGGACAGGGGGAACCACTGGAGCTACGGTACCCTGTGCGTACGGAGGTGGTGACTTCAAGAGATAGGACAACAAGGGGTCCTCTACTGATTCCTTCTTCTTATCTGCACCTGTCGGTAAAGCGGGGTAACACTTATCTATAGTCATACGCTGCAATCTATCGAAAACTTCCTTTTCCTTTTCCTCCTTATCTCGCTGGAACTGCTCTGCGTTTCTTACCGTCGTAACGACACCTTCTCTCTTATTACGTTTAATCTGCTTGATTTCTCTCTGCTCGGCTTCTTTACGCCACAACCGAAAGGAATCAAACATGGCCGGCCTTGCTTTTCTTTGGAACAATTTAGCTTCAAGATTATCCAAAATCGGGGTCTCAAAACTACCATGAGGTGGCCAACTGAGGGCACCGTCTTTTTTAGTATAACGAACCCAACACTCATTGAATGTAATTGGACCCAACCCATGTCTACTGTACAACTCATAAGTTGGAGTTCCAACCGGAGGTATCGGACACGAGTCCTCCAGTCGGGAATCCGCACCACAACTTCTGAAGCAACTGAACAAAGTACTACGGCCAGGCATCGTGCACACTAACCGAGTTTCACAAACGTCAAGGGTTACGGGATTACACTATATCCCTGCAATGAGCAAAAACCCTCGGTTTTTGGCGACTGCAGACGTCAAATAGTACAACGAAGAACAAAATACCAAGAACTACAAATGCAATGGAACCATGCAACAACTAAGCACCCACAACAAAGGACTCTGGGAGCGACCCACAAATACTTAACTCAAAGATCGATGGCGTCACCAGGAAGGCCCGTCTATCGTCTCGCTGTACCAAGGTCTACGCCAGGCGCCAAAACAGGTCTACAGTCAGGGCAGCAGTCCGTCGCAGCCGTCAGGAGGCGGGAATCTTCGCGGGAAAAGTCGTCGGGCCACTTATTTCGACAACAGGATCGATGAAGCGGTGTGCACCTTCCCTCGGAGATTTCTCACGATCGTCGGGCTTTGGACCGGTACCACTGATGCAGCCCCACGTTGGGCGCCAACTGAAGAACTGGGTTAATTTAAGACCCAGCGGTGCCAGGGATAACACCTGAAACCTTCGTGGGTTACCTGTTCCGGCGTACAAATAACAGAGACACGGGACACTTCCTTCGGCGTCAAAGATTCGAGGTTTATTTACTGCAGGGAACACAGAAGTCACGTGAAGTACATAACATGTAGGTTCGCGGAGCCTGATTCAAATTGTATCTGTGGATCGCTCCTTTTATACAGTTTCTGAGCATAGGATAACATGGTACACAAAGAATTACAACCTGGTTCCCATCGTAAAGATCGTAAGGGGTCGCTTTCATGTATTCAGAGCCCGGAACATAATTACAGTAGCATTTGGCAGTTCCCAACTGTAAAAGTACGTTTTCCCACCATTAATACATTCCTTTCAGCAGTAAACAAATCAGGGAAGAAACAGAAACAGGTGCAGAGGAAGACGAGAACAGTAACAGATCGAAAAGGGTATAAAAAGGGGTGGTATCAGGAAACACGAGTTGCAGGAATCAAAGGACGTGCCTAATGAGATGCACAACTGAGACAATAGTCCTGCACGGCAAGATGAGCCTCGAGCGGGGCCATCTGCCTTACAGTATCATCCCCCTCATCATAAAGACACCTTTAAAGGAACACGTGTCTTCCGCAAGAGCTTGGGAATCCCAGGGTCGCGAAGCGGACAGCGTCCGTTCGCTGGCTACTTGAGGGCAAGAAACAAAATGGATGCCGCATCTAAAATGGAACCCGTGGGTTCAGATGAAGAAACCCACGAAACAAACGAACGGTTTAGGCTAGCACAGCGAAAACGCGTACACCCACTAAACTCGTCATTTGTGGTTCATAGATGCTAGACTCGACCATATTCGTGCGAGTCAAAAACACCACTTACAATTGTCACGGAACCTCAGAAGTAATGATGAAGGTTCTCTCTGAGCAATGTTAAGTGGTCAGCAATCAGGGGGCTGATATCACATTTCAGCGGTCGCTCAGCAGTTTTGGAAAACATTTCAAATTGTCCTTCTTTCACTTTGCTTTTCCAAATTGCTCTTTTGTCTCTCATAGCACAAAAATTTAATAAAAACAACAGCACTTGTCTTACTATTTTATGGAGATATATGAGGCTGATAGGATGTACACAGCTGGTCAATATTTAGTTGAATATTTGATAAAGACACTCGCATTTCAACATCAAGCATTTTCAAGCATCCACGTTTCAGTGTCTTTAAGTTTGTCATCGTTGAAAAGGATACTTCACAAATGTATGTAGTAGAAAACTGCAAGAGAATATTTAACACTTTTTTACCTATGTTTGGAGGCATTTTTGTAACACAAATCCAAAAGCTGTCTAAATCACTCTCTGCATGCATCATGAAAATACTTCGATAATTTTTTATTTCAGCTAATTCTTCTTCAGTTAGTGAAAAGATCCCAGATGCAGTTCAAAGAAATGGATTTCTGATCCAATCATAGTCTTGGATTTCAACATTTGGGAAGTAATGATAAACTTTCTCTTCGAGCCATGTTAAATGGTCAACAATCAGCAGGCTGATCTCATTTCTCAGAAGGCACTCATCAGTTTTGGAAAACATTTAAAAACTGCCTTCTTTCACTTTCCTTTCCCAAATATGTATTTTGTCTCTCAAAGCACAAAATGTATCTACTGCGGTTAAAATATTTTCTCCTATTCCTTGCATACTGGTGTTAATTGTATTCAAATTTTCAAATATGTCAGCAAGATATGCCAATTTTGTGCACCAAAGTTTGTTTAGAATTAGATCGCAGAATTCGTCTTGCTGATTTTCCTAAAAATTTTTAAGTATCATTTCCCGCAATTCGTATACACGACAAAGCACGCAACCTCTTGAGAGCCAACAAACGTCTGTGTGCAGTAGGAGCTTTTTAAATCTTGCCCCCATTTGTTCACAAATATGAATAAATATTCGTGATTCAAGAGGTCTGATTTTAATGTAATTGACCATTTGAATGACTTTGTCCATAACTTTTCTGCGACTAGTGCCTCGCGATGTAAAAAGCAATGAGTAAATATGATATTTTCATTTTCTTTCTTTGCTAAAGCTATAAAACCTTTTGTTGAGCCAACCTTTGAGGGTGCACCATCTGTGCATATCCCGACACAATTTAACCAGCGCAAATTATTTTCCTTCATGAAGCAATCCAAAGTTTTAAATATATCTTCACCTCTAGTTCTCAATGGAAGTTCTAGGCAACACAGGTATTGCTCTATAATTCTGTCACTATGAATGAAACGTATGAAACCAAGTAATTGAGCTAACCTACTGACATCTGTTGATTCATCCATTTGCAATGTAAAGACCATATTATTGTCTTGGAAAATATCCTTCATTTGCAGCTTTACGTTAGCAGACATATCTTGAATACGTCTTCCAATTGTGTAATCTGCCAAAGGGATTTTATTAACTTCTATCACAAATTCTGGCCCAAACATTGTTCGAACAATAGCACAGCAAGATTGCTTTTTGGTGGTTTCCGCAACAGTGTGTGGTTCCTTGTTTCTGGCAATTATTTGAGCAACCAAGTGACTTGCCTCTAGAGCTTTCTCTGATGTCTTCATTCTCTTTGTGAATGATGCAGACTGCTTCTTTATAGATTTAGAAAGCTCAAATTATTCTAATGGTTTTTCTGACAAATTGCTGTGTTTTGTGGTAAAATGCCATTTTAATTTATTTGGTACTATACTTTAATTTGCAAGTATTTCCTCACAAACTAAACACCTGGGACAAGGAGGATTTTCATTACCAGAAAATGTGAACCCCAGTTACATATAAGCTTTATTATATAAACGAGGATTTGAGATTTTCCCTGCACATTTCTTACGTACTGAGACAGACCGCTCAATTAATTCTTAGGTACTTTGCTCAATAGCTGCTACATTTTGTTCTTGGCAAACACCATCTTCACCAGCTTTTCGCTTCCTAATTATAAACGTATCAATTTTTGAGTTTCTGTTTGCCTTATGGGAAAATGAAGAAATGTGGCAATCTAGAGATAGGAAGAACATGAGATACGAAGTTTAATATTCTTACGCCTTGCCTACTGTCCTCATTCTCTCTAGTAACATTTCAGGATTTGAGTAGTAGATAATCATTTGAAATCAGAGCTCTCAGCATAAGGTTGAACAGAAGTAATAACTGCATTGACGCTGGCTCCGACAGACTCAGGATGCCACGTGAGCTGTCCAGAACCCACAATTATATTCCATCCTTTATCAGAAAGCCCTTACATGTCTATGCCATGGTCTTCAACACTAGAAAGTTCCCTCATAGCCTATATACTTTATACATTAGAACATTGTTCATATCCTTTTCTTAAACCTTCAAAACACAACAATGACACATATACTTTCCTGATTATACTTTTTCTTATTTACTTATTTTATCATTTATTTTTTATGTCTTACTTTCAACTTATTATATTCTTTGTTACATTTTTTTTAATAAATATAACATGTAAAAATGCAGTAAATGGTTTATCTCAATTCCACATGGTACATCAATTTGTCAATATTTCATTGGGACTATTTTAATACAAAAAATGTTCTCTCATGGCCGGGGTTTTTTACCAAGGGGCCAGTACAGAGGAAGGAATGTTCGCTGGCAACAAGACAGAGGGGGACATCATCAGATGAGCCCACAACCTCAACAGTTGTATGTCAAAACTCGAAACAAGCAATACTGGTGGTAGATAATGTAACTACTACAGACACTGAAAGATGTGAGGATACACTACCAATCTACAATTTATCGTCTACAACTTTTAGTGTAGAAGAGTCTTCCTTATTGAGTTGTGGTTTATCATTTGTTCCATGCACCCCACTCAATAAATTCAAGCTCCATGAAGACTTATTTGCCTTCTTTAGAAAGGTCAGATTGAGGAAATTTTTCATGGATAGACCAGTGGAACAAGAAAGTGACAACTTATCAAATTGTAAACCTCCTTCCACCTTTACCCCTACACTGGACATGGTAGGACCCGAAGTTCATATTTTTGAGCAAAATGTATTAAAGGATATTGCTCGTCTTTTGAAAGGCTCTAATAAACCGCGGTTTAATTTTCGAAAACTGAGAACATAGCCTTGAAAAAAATTGAAACCGATTCAGACATAGTGATTAAACCCTGTGATAAGGGTGGGGGTATAACTATTTTTAATATGGAATATGACAAGAAGATGCTAGAGATGTTATCAAGAGCTTAACATTACAGACCAGCACAGCCTAAAGAGCTTACAAGATTGAATGTATTGATCCGTGACATGACACAAAAATCCCTGAGGGAAGGTTATATCTGCGATGATGAGTATACCTTCCTGAACAAAACATGTCCCATAACACCGGCACTGTATGGTCTCCCTAAATCGCATAAAGATGAAAGACATTCCCCCATGCGACCGATTATTTCAACAATAGGTTCTAGTACAGAGCCACTATCAAAATATGTGGATTCATTTTTATGCCCACTGACTCAGAAGTATGCCTCATTTATCCGAGATACTGGAGACATAATTATCAAAATAGAGGGAATGCCATTTAATCCGGAAACAGACATCTTAGTAACGCTTGACATTGAGGCGTTGTACACCAACATTCCTCAATGTCAAGCGTTACGGGCAGCGGCATCACTCCTACACAGGTATCCTAGCAATAGTCTGGGCGGTTTTATATTGCAATGCCTGGAAGTTGTCCTCTTGAACAACTTTTTTGATTTCAATGGGTCCCTCTATAAACAAATTAAGGGCACGAGCATGGGGGTTTCCTGTGCCCCCAGTGTGGCGAACACATACATGGGAGAGTGGGAACTTAGGAATGTTTTTAATGAGGCGGCTCCATTTTTTGAGAATATTTTTATATGGAGCCGTTTCATTGATGATATTTTTTTTGTATGGAAGGGTGATGAGATGCAATTGCAAGAATACATGCTGTGGTTAAATGCAAGCGACAAGAATATTAAATTCACTGCAAACTATAGTTCTAGTAAGGTAGAATTTCTGGACATCATGATTGATGGTGGGAGTTGCAGCCTACAGGTCAGTCTTTATAGAAAACAGACAGCAAAAAACACCATATTGCAATTTGGGAGTTTTCATCTCAATTGTCAAAAAGATTCTATCCCCTTTGGGGAATTTCTCCGTATTTGACGGAATTGTACGAATATGGTTGACTTCCATGTGCATGGTGATGCACTTAAGAAAAGGCTTGTAAATCGAGGGTATCCTCATCGTCTTGTACGTCAGGCTTACAAAAGAGCCAAATACTATGATAGAGAGGCACTACTGAAAGGAACAAAACGGAAACCACATTGTAAAGTCACCTGTGTGATTAATCACTTTGCTCTGAAATTCAAAATGAAAAATGTGATTAACAGAAATTGGAGAATTTTAAACACAGATGACAAAGATACTCAGCTTCCTCATCCACTGATAGCCTATCGGAGAAACCAGAACCTCAGGGATCTGTTGGTTCACACGAGAAATAAACCCAAGCTATCTGAAAATCCAATGACTATTACCGGTCTTCCGGTGATACTTGGAAACCATAGATGTGGCTCATGCCATGCTTGTGATGCGGCTCTGGTGACAGATTCCTTCTGCTACAATAACATCAATGTGAAGTTGAGGTTTCTCACTAATTGTAAGAGTAGCAACATTGTATATGTACTCCTTTGCCTTTGTGGGCTGGCATATATAAGGGAGACAGGCCGTGAGTTTCAACTTCGTTTTAGCGAACACAAGTCTGCTATAAGTACGAAAAAAATCCCCGCTCCATTGGTACAACACTTTTTAGATACCCACCATCATGAATCTGATCTTAAGTGGTGTATATTAGAGAAAATCTAAACCAGAATGAGTCAACTTGCTGAAACAACTCGCAAGAAACGTGAGACCTTTTAGATCTTCCATTTGGATTGCATACGTGGAGAAGTGTGGCTCAGGGGTTAGAGGCGGCAGACCCGGAAGCTGAGATCGGTCCTGGACCAGGGTTCAATTCCCCGCCTCAGCGGGTCTTGGGCTCTAAAATTCCACGGACTCGATAATTCTCGTTCCGGTGCCTACTTGACTCATGGGTTCACACTCTGCGACTCTGGGCAATAGCTTGCTTAATCTCCACTACGGCCCCTCGCAGCGGGATGCCTGGCTTTCACCTTGTGGATACCCTGCTTGGGTTATCTCACAGGGGAATACCAGGACGGGTTCCCAAGGCAAGCGCCTTGATGCCTTCGGGTGATACGTGCGCTATATAAATCGCAATACATTTACACATACGCAAAGGGCTGAATGAGGATATAGCCTGGTATGTGACCAAAACCTGATAACACCATGATGATGTACCAAATTTTGATCCTTCGCACACACGCAGTATTTTAATTGTGTAAAGCACTTTTCTAACCTCTTCATTATTGGATGTTAGCCATTTTTTTAGCGTCTTTGACGATTATTGGTCAAGTAAATTAGAGCGCCTCTAATCCACATTGAAATGTGGTTCTTATATTAGATATCTGTATGTTCTAGTGTGATGTTAGGATCACACACTCTAGAAACACAATTACCTTTTTGTATACATGCAACCTTTTTTGATTGTATTTTTATTACCTCAATATGTATCAACCCTCTTTGTGAAATTATCTTTCTTTGTTCTCAATTGGGTGCAGTATTTTGATTCAACATATGATTATTGTTGAGTTCCAGGACTGCGTTCCTTATAATGAGGAGACTTGGTAGCCTTTGTCTATGGCTATTAGACATTAGGAACCGTCATCATTTCTTGATCATGTGATCTTACATATATGGGCCACCGTACTTACATCGTTTGGTGGCGTTGACTTGAATATATGTGAATTGGTTTTAGTGTTAAATCAAATCATTTTTGTATTATTGCAATCCCCTTTCCCTGATGGTAAAGGGCACAATTGGATTTGAAATACTATCAATGAGGTGTTTTGAGATGGCGTCCTCGTGACCAAACAAGTATGCAATCCTTCATTTAGGTCCATGATTGAATTAAAATTTTCGCCATGTGGTATCGCGAGATTGATGTACATGTACGAATCCAATGACTGGATATTACGGTTTTGATCTATACAGGTACTCAACATTGTCTAAGTTAAAACCAATTGATATTCTTTTCTTTTTTGTAATTAAAACTTCATTTATTGTTGTGAGGTATATACACTGCCTCTCCTGATATACGGTCTCTTGGGAGTTTCAAGATGGCGCCTGCTATAACAATGGTTAAGGTAACCCTTCGTTAATGTTTACTATCTACCACTGTTACTGGGGATCACCTGATTTGTCAGGATACAAGACTTTTTCGCGCCACGCCAGGATTTAAAAAGTTTGGAGCCCACAATTTTTTTGTTTCGTGGGACTCATCGGGCAGTGTGGATGCAGGAACTATGCTTTCCGGGAACCAAGGTGAGAACCGAATGATGCCTAGTGGCATATTGGTCGCTACTTTAATACGGGACCTGCATGGGTGTTTTTAAAAAAAACCTGGGAGGGTAACTGTCCCAGCGCGGAATATCGGATTCTCTTGTGTACCTAGGTAAAAAACAATAGTCATTGTCATAACTCGTAACTCGTTTGGCAATAGTAAAGAATCTTTAGTATGCTCAGTGGCCACTTATGATGTATGTTGGCCTAATTTATACGAACTGACAGGGTTAATATACTTTTGCAAGTAAGAAGTTTGGCATAGGCTGGGACGCTTATCAAGAACACTGAAGACAGTGTAAGTCACACGCATCACAATGTGAGTCTATGTGTTTTTTTAGGCATAACAGGCAACCTATATATCGGTGCCAGATACTCTGAAGACTGCACTTAATGGCGGAAGAAAAATCGTTTTTGAAAACATATGAGAGATTATATGAAAGTTAGTATGTGTCATTACTACTCGGATTACATTATAACTGCCGGTCCAATGGATCATATCTAATTATTGGACGCTGTCTTTCTCACAGAATTTCGTGTTTGTTCACCTATCTGCCCTGAATGGCCCAAGAAGATACCTACCAATATAATTAAAGGAACTAGATATTAGGTAATAGTTTCCTTCGAGGTGTTCTCAGTATGGTCCTTATATAGAATGCTCCTCTATTTATAGGATAACAGAGTGACTACTTTTGGATGATATGGCCGGACGACAGTATTTGATCTGAAATTGGAGTTTTAATATGGATTTTATATAAACTATAGTGCTTTGTAAGTAAACTGGTATACATACAGTATAAAAACATTTATTTCTCTTTTCTTATCTTTTTCATTCTTTGATTCTTTATAAAGAGTTTTTCTTTCACATGGGTTTTCTCTTTAAAATTCTTGGTGATGGCTATTCTTACTTGCATGATTGTTACTATGTTTCTAGACACGGGGATAGTCTTTTGAAAAAAAAGTATTTTGTTTTTTGACGTCTTGGTGCATATAATGATAAATTAGTATGAGATTGGTGTATCCCACCTATTGTGATAGATGTATGTCCATACTGGTTCCAACCACATCAGTTTGATAGATATAAAATGCCCTATATTCGTGCTGTTTTTTGTACAAACACAATAGTGTTTTCTTCTATGTGTTTTCAGATCCCCTGGTGTTTGAAAGTGAAGAGTGAGTATCTGCACAGGTCCTGAGGAAGGTGGTTGTAATATACCAAATCCACCGAAACGCGCGTCAACCCTGCGTGGAATCCTGTTGAACATTCTGTGGTTCTCGTTATGGCAGTATATGACTGGTGTGAAAGTGAAACTGTATGAATCTGAGTGATTGTAGTGTGATAGTATTTATGGTATTCTATAACCAGGGGTATATATGTTTCTCTTTTTGAAATCAATTCTGTTTTTGTAATGAAAAACAAATGTTGTATTAAAATAGTAGCAATGAAATATTGACAAATTGATGTATCATGTGGAATTGAGATAAACCATGTACTACATTTTTACATGTTATATTTATAAAAAATGAAAAAAAGAATATAATAAGTTGAAAGAAAGAGATAAAAAGTGATGATAAAATAAATAAATAAGAAAAAGTATAATCAGGAAAATATATGTGTCATTGTTGTGTTTTGAAGGTTTAAGAAAAGGATATGAACAATGTTCAAATGTATAAAGTATATAGGCTATGAGGGAACTTTCTAGTGTTTTGCTCATTTTTTCCCCTCTTTTTCCTGGCCTTAAGTATTTTTAGAGGGGTTCCCTGTTTCATGTTATGCCATGGTCTTCTCCGCCAAACTAGATTGCTTACTTTCCTAAACAAGCATTTGCAATGCAATAGGTCTCGCATTCGTGAGAGTTTGAGCTATTGGCATTGTAAATGACGATGCCTTTTATTTGTATGTTTTGAAATTCTGTAAGTGGTGTGTAAACTTGCACTTTATACTTATAGTCATTGCTTAGGAGAAGCACAGTTGGCAGTAAAAGAGGCACAGTTAGTGCCAGCCTTGTTTCTTGTAAGCAACAACTATAAGTACGCACCACTGGCAGGTTTTCAAAACATAAATAAAAGGCATTGTCATTTACAAGGCCAATAGCTCAAACTCATGCACATGTGAGATTTATTCCATTGCAAATGCTTGTTGAGCTCTGAGACAGAGGCGGCAGCAGCCATAGGAAGGCAGGGACCGTGACATCAGGCCGTGCATTTCAAAAGCAAGAAGGGGGAGGAGGCAGCTGCAGCCAAAACAGACCTCCGACTTTGAATGCACAGCAAATGTGGCAAGATAAGAGCAAGATTTACAGCTCTGTTTACAACAGAGCTCTATAAACCAGGAGCACTGGTGTCTCATGCTCCAACTTAAAGAAAGAAATAGTGCTCACAAGCTCTGAGTGACAATACATGTAACAGGGGGACAGTCTTTGAAAATGGGCAGCGTTTTTAAAGCCCATATCCTGAATACAGCATGTCCTGCAGATACAGCGCAAGCGCTGCCTCGGCGAGATCATAAAACGGCATTTACCTCTGGAAAGGTGCTGCGGGCCAAAGCCAGAGAGTGGTCCCTTAGTGCTGCTGCTAAATACTGACTTCTGGCTGTCACCGTGGATGCATGCAACGACTGCACAGGAGCACACAGCATGACTGCTATTTGCTTTATCTCTTCGATAGTTGTGAGACTGCTAGAGGACAGGTAGGTGTGCTCGGAGATAGAAACAAGCTGGACATAAGGAGCGGAATTGAAACAACAGCCAACATGAAAGAGTGACAGAGACGACATGGATAGCGTCATATTGTCAAATGAGTTACTTTTATGTTCTTCTTCCCTAGAGAGGGTGTTGTATTTTATTTTACATACATTTTAGCATTTCATTGCTAACAGAGGCCCAGGAGCATAAAGTGATTTACGCAGAATGACGTTAGGATTTAGTCGAGGGTCCAGTATTATAGTTTTGTTTCACCATACAAAAGTGGCAGCACAGGGCACAGAAGAAGAGAAATATAGAAGAAGAAAAGAGGGACATAAAGAGATGGAAAAAATCAGAGATTTCAAGAGTTGGTGTGGAAAACTAGGGAAACAGTTTGCCATTGAAAGTGACAGAGGAAGGGATGTGGGAGAAAAGAGGCGTGAGGGATGAACTTTGCTTGTAGTGGTTCTGCTGCAGCCTTGCAGCTTCTTTGCAATGGAAATAAAAGAAGGTTCTGTAATGCCATCAAAAAAGCACTCAGAAGCAGTGTTGAAATGGTATTGTAGACGTAGCGGTATTCTTTGCCCAGGAGTTTACGTGTGATCTTGGGAAGCCTGTACTCTCTCATTAAAAGCCCCCACTGAGAAGAGCAAGTACTCTCTCCCGCTCAAACTAAAGAAGTGCAGGTACTCAGTATCTGTGAGCACTGGCTCATTTAAAGCACTGCTCGGAAGAGTTGCACATAAGGAAAATGAGCAGTGGAATTAGGAAAGAGGCTCGTGTGAAAAAGAACAGAGACTGGTGCAAAGCAGTGAGGTGTCCGGCTAAACTTGTAGAGAACCGACAGAGAGAGAATGAGTGCCACAGTAGAAACAGACAGAGTGGGAGAAACAGAGGGGCTAGATTCCTTAGGTACGGCACTGTCCCAAAAAGATGAATGAGGAGAGGAAAAACCCCGTCCTATATATGGCTGCATGCTATTTCCCCAAGAAAAGAACGATGCTACAGTGGAGAAAGAAGCCTTAGCTATTAAATGCACTTCGATATTAATTGGAAGGACAGCCTTTGCTATTAAATGGACTTCGATAATACTTGGAAGGACAGCTTTAGCTATTAAATGCACTTTGATACTACTTGGAAGGACAAGCTGTGGATCAGTGGATGGGTTGGAGCATCTCAAAATAAATGCTTCCAAAAATGAAAATACTCACATGTGACGATTTGAAACATTATGACACTCTTTCCTCCTGGCCAGATGAACTGGCATCGCAGCCTAAAGTATCGAAGGAAGGTAGAAACCTCGGAATGACCATGGACTTCAAGCTATCAATGAATACCCAAGTGGACAAACTAGCAAAATGAAGCTTTGTCACTATAAAAACACTGCAACGAATTTTCCCTCATTTGGGATTTCCACACAAGGTCCAAACTACCATCTCCCTTGTTTTGTCCAAACTCGATTACGCCAATAGACTCTACCACGGATCACCTTTAACAACCATCAAAAGACTACAACAGATACAGAACTCGTCTGCCAGACTACTCTTGCATATCAAACCGGGAGACCACATCTCTCCTGTCTTGAAAGCCCTGCATTGGTTACCGGTTGCCAGAAGATCCACGCTCAAGCTACTTTGTATCACCCACAAAGCACTATATGGAATGGGACCGCTCTTCATCTGGAATAAAATCACCAAACACATTCAACAAAGGAACATCTGCTCTAAAGGGGCATCGTGCCTCAAAATCCCAAGATATCAGAAAAAAACATGGGTGGCACATCCTTCTCTGTTCAAGCAGCCAAACTATGGAACTCTTTACCCCCCAACATAAGATCCACTGACAACCACCTTATCTTGAGAAAACTACTCAAGAATTTGCTCTTCCCCACCGAAGCACTATACGCAAATAGAAATTTACAGCATATCCCTCTGTATATAAGCATTTATTTCTCTATAGATTTGTACCTATCTTTGTGTATTGCATTGTATAAACATGTAGAATAATTATGTTGTTAATAAAAAATTGTAAAAAATCATCTTTGGTCTACATGTACTTTCTTCCATTGTGCATCTATGTACCTTCCATGTACTTGTATCTGTGTGTCAATTACTTTTCTCCTGAAAAATCATATCC
Source organism: Lissotriton vulgaris (assembly GCF_964263255.1). Taxonomy (NCBI): domain Eukaryota; kingdom Metazoa; phylum Chordata; class Amphibia; order Caudata; family Salamandridae; genus Lissotriton; species Lissotriton vulgaris. Next base: position 93,422 of record NW_028248507.1, on the reverse strand, counting down.
ATAATTAGTCACGAAATGCATGTGCTATATACAATGTGAAACTGTTAACTTTACATCGTGCTTTTAATAGTGCATCCATTTGAGTACTCATGCTCGCATTTTATAAGTATTTTCTTGTACTCTCCAAACATGTTTTTCCCTCATATACTGAATGTTCAAACATGTTGAATTCTTCCCGCTTTCGCATTGTATATAGCACATGTATTTCGGGACTAATAAGCTTTCAATGTTTTTTATGCGTTTCACCACAATGTATATACTTCTCAGAAATAATGATGTCTTAGGTTTATTATGCCAGCGTTAATGCACTATCATAACTCAGGCATCTGTCACATGTGACGGGAGCTTTCCTCTCCTTCACCGGTAATCGGCACATTGCCTTGTGAGTCTTTCAACTCTGGCCCACAGCGCATGTCCTCAGTAACCTTTTCCTGCGGCCTCCAATATTTAATTACTCTCCGAGCGGGGCCGCACTTGCAATTCGTTTGTTGCTGAGACACCGAAGTGTGAGGACCCCTGTCTTCAGGTAATTAACCACGCAACTCGCGGCTAATTGTAATGCTTTACAGCCCGCTGCCTTTCCGTGCCAGCATGACTAAGCTTTCGCAAATTTACTTCACAGACCGCTTATCGCCTTGAACCGTGATTAATACACGGACCACGGCGGTGCCCCTACCTTTGCAACTATGCCCAGGCTTCATTCCTGAATAACACTGAGGTATGTCTGATCAGCACTGTAACCGACGTATACGCTATCCTCGATGCCGGTCAAGGCATTTTCTCCCCATTTTTCCTCCTTAGTTAATTAATCTTCTTGATGGTTACTTCAAATGGAATTTACTAGTGAATACGACATGGCTCGATGAACTCATCCCTTGGCTTCTCACCACATGCAGAGGGTAAGCCTTACCTTTTTCAACCACGCGCACTGCTTCTTGATGCGCACCTTTACATACAGCAACGGACCTGACCCAAGCTTTTATTCCGATTAGGTGACTTATCCACCTTCATCCAGGTTGCCCCACACCACCCCAGTCCTGACGAAGATCCGCACGGCCGAGCTTGGGAAATTCCCTTGTGCCCTAAGTCGGAACGAAATGTCAACGCTCTTGGATAGGTCTAGACTTACCCTTTTGTGTCCTCTATCATGCAATTTTTGAATTTTATTCTGCAATTTTACATATGACTTAAATTGTGTACAGATACATGTGGAGCTAGGCTGCTTCTGACGATGAATGACAACCGATCATAGTGTTTTTGAAAATAATACGCATCTCTTATTTTCTCCTATGTCACTGATTTCTTTCCTTCTTAACACTGAGCACTCCTCATCCTATGAGCACCTTCCCCCTTTTGGAGCAGCCTTTACTGAACCGGTAATTCTTGAATATTACCTGTCTCTTGAATATTACTTGAGTATTCACCAGAAAAACTAGTACATTAAATTACTTGGTGAACATATATTTTTTGGTCTGTTTTGTCTGTTTATCCTTATGTATAACTGAGTTTTTGAAATGTACAAGCAGATATAAACCAGGCTTTCCTGTAGTACCAGACGTCTGTATACCAGGCTGTGTTGGGAGTGCAAGTGCCCCAATTAGATGAGTATTTGAATAGACTGTCAATCCTCAGACTTAACCCCCTTCAGGGACATACACCAGATGAAACCCTGACCACTGAGGAAATTGGCTTCATGATTGACTTGATCGCGTGCAACAAAACTCCTGGGATGCACGGGTTCCCGGTAGACTTTTACTTCACCTACAGCGCAAACCTCACTCCAAACCTACTCCAAACGTACCAACAGGCCCGGCAGGAGGGCACATTGCCGGGATCCCTATGGGAGGCTATGATATTGGTCCTGCCTAAGCTCAACAGGGACCCCCTGGAGCTACGCTCCTACTGGCCACTGTACACCGACCACTAGATTCGCAGGAATGTCCTTGCAAACAGGTTGCTCCCCTGCCTCTCTACATTGGCACTAAGACCAGAATGGTTTCGTACCCGGGAGAAAAATGTGTCTAAACCTATGACGCCTCTGCAGCTGATGGAAAAGAATCTTCAAGAATTTGCCTCCATAAACAGCACTCTCACTAGATATAGAGAAGGCCTTCGACACCTGGGGTAGTTTTATTTAACGAAAGTGCTGATGTGCATGAAACTAGGTGCAGAAATACTGCACTGGATGAAACGCTGGCCCGCATCCGGACAGGCAGAGATCCCAGTTTCTTTTGAAGCATGTGGCAAAGATGCCTGCTGTCGATTACTTTCGCCCTAGTCATGGACCTGTTCGCTGGCTTGTTTCTTTCACAGCACCCAGCAGTCGGTACACCAAGTGGGCCAAATTGGGAGGTCATTTCACTGTATGCAGATGATGCATTTGTGTACCTCAGGTACGTGTATGCGTATCTACTGCAGGTGATGGAGGTTCTAGATGATTTTGGTAGGGATTCTGGACTGAGGCTAAATTGGACCAAATCTAGCTTATATCCCATGCGCAAACTCACAACTTAGAACAGGAAGTGCTGCCCCAATTAGCACTGGGTTGGCACCTTGACATCTTCAGGTATTAGGCGGTGAACTTACCACACTGATGAAGACCTTATACAGGGCAATTTAGATGATGTTCAATGTTTGCATCTCCCTGTCGTTTTGGGGCTCCCTGCCACTATCAACCCATGGGTAGAGTCGAAGGTGCAAAAATGCTGTTATTACATTTATACTGTTTCTCGGCCCATCTAGTTTACCTGCCCCGGGGCTTTTTCAGGAAATTGGACTCTGTTTCTGTTCTTATGGACTTAATCTGGGGAGCGGACAACAAGAGAGTCGGGCTTCGCAAACTTTACTCTACCTTGGAACATGCTGGGTGGATGTACATTTAAAAGACTGAAGAACTACAAACTACTGTGTGACTTGGAAGATGATTATTTCTCAATACAGCCCTTGTTTGTGATCTCGTTACAGTTCTCACATTTTCACCTGCACTAGAAGAAATGGGAGCCTGGAGTGTCTGATCACAGAAACCCATTTACATACAAAGGGGGGTGAAAGCCTGTTCACAACGCACAACACAACTTGTTTATGTAAAGGTTTGTACATTGCACAGGGATTGTGATATAGGTAACAGTGTGAGTGTTGTATGGCAGCAGCGAGCAGTCTTAGTTGCTGAGCTATGAATCTGTGACGGGTGCATCTTTAGCTCTTTCAACTGTTTGAGTCTGAGAGGGTGGCAGTCTCAAATTCTTGGGGCACAAATACCAACAGCTTAACTCATAATCTTTACTTTTTGCATCTACAGTTGGTCCAGATGCCACCTAAGAGAGTAACCTTAGTGTGCTTTCTGGAGTCAGCCTGCTTTGATTTTACCAAACTTTGGTCAGCAAAGGTAAATGTGTCTTCTACCAAGTGTTCTTAGCACGCTTTTGGTAACGTGGCTTGAGCAGTATGGCCCATGGCACGCTCAAAGGTAAAGAAAAACAGTGGAAGTCACAAATTTCAATAGTTTATTAAAAATAGACAAGGATTTTTAAGATTCAAACCAAGTTTAGATCAAAAAGAATATTTAATAATTATTCAGAAATGGGCTGTGATTTAAGGATTACTAATTAGCAAAACCACTGTCAAAACCAAATAATAAGGTAAATGAATTTAAAAAAGCAGATCCACTGAATCAATCAGGAAGTCACCTACAAAATTGTAGCTGACTTTGGTAGCTATGCTCGAGAGGACAAAGATACGTTTAGTCTCTGGTGATAGTTAACACTGGAATTTGAAGCAAGGTTTTTGGCTGAATCAGTCTCAGACGGTGACGAGCTGCACAGAAGTGGCTCGAAGTGCAAAATTTCCACAGAGTAGAGTTGGGCTAGCAAGTTGAACCTGAATCCACTGCCATCAAAATGGGGGAAACTTCAAGCAGTTACAACAGCTGCAAATTCTTCGGCGCTTCCAAGTTATGGAGATGGTTCAAGGTTGATTATAAGAGCCAAAGCATGGAACGTGGCAGGCCTGAGGCATGGTTAAGGGGATAGCAGGTTCCATTTGAAAAAAAAAGAAGATGGAAAGAGCCAACTCGTGTGGATCTTTGTAATACGAGGCTGTGTCCTTTTGGAACAGAAGTCTATTTAGGATGGGGCCAAGAATGGTTTGCATATGGCTGACCTTGTCTGTAGTTACACAAAGACTAGAGAATGATGTGGTGGGATGGTGCCGAGATTAACTACCAGTCCATCCATCACCTTTAGTTTTTCTCAATGATCACCCCTACGTGGCACAGGCATGAGCAGACGTTGGTCCCTTAGAGACCTACGACAAAGGGACTCCTGCTGCAGCCCCCTGGTGAGGCTCATTAAGGCTGGAAACAGTTTGAGGTTACATGCATTCCAGACCCTTGGGGGCGTGGCCTCAAAGTTCAGGGTCCAATGGACTTTGTGGGTCAGTCATTGCTTATAAACACTCAGGGAACAAAACACACTGAACGGAATGAGGCCACAAATAGTAACAAAGGAATGAGGTTAATTCAAGCATTTCCATCCCACACTGTGTTCTTTTCTGAGTAGACAGTTTTTTGGACAATCAATGGAGTGGAGTCTTTGTGGCTGCTTCATGTAAATGTTTTGCAATGCTGAAAGCTCCTCCTCAGGGTTTACAGTGAGCACCTTTTATTCTACCACATTGTCTCTCCTATGTGGTAAGGTTACATTTACAACTGAAGTTTTTGTCACATTGAGAGCACAGATCATTTTCTTTCACATTGTGGGCTCTCTATTGTTGAATCAACCTGAATCTCCAGCAGACACTTCCCAGGCATTTAGAACAATGACAAGGTTTTCCAGGTAAGTTCTCGCAGGTTGAGTGAGACCAGATTTCCGGCTGAAACTTTTCCAGCATTCAGAGAGCTAAGAAAGTTTTTCCCCACTGTGAGTTCTCTCATGTGTAGTGAGAGTTGCTTTATGACTGAAGCTTTTCTGGCATTCAGAACACTGATACGGTTTATGCCCAGTGTGGGTTATTTCATGTACAGTAAGGCTGGATTTCCGACTGAAGCTTTTCGAGCATTCAGAGCACTGATAAGGTTTTTGTCCAGTGTGAGTTCTTTCATGTCTAGTGAGACTTTCTTTCAATCTGAAGCTTTTTTGGCATTCAGAGCACTGATACGGTTTGAGCCCCGTGTGGGTTCCTTCATGCACAGTAAGGTTGGATTTCCAACTGAATCCTTTCCGGCATTCAGAGCACCGATATAGTTTTTGTCCAGTGTGGGTTCTCTCATGTCTAGTGAGACTTTCTTTCAATCTGAAGTTTTTTTGGCATTTAGAGCACTGACACGGTTTGAGCCCAGTGTGGGTTCTTTCATGCTTAGTAAGGTTGGATTTCTGACTGAATCCTTTCCGGCATTGAGAGCACTGATAAGGTTTTTCCCAAGTATGAGTTCTCTCAGGGTGAGTGAGAGTTATTTTATGACTGAAGCTTTTCTAACATTCAGAACCCTGATACGGTTTTAACCTAGTATGGATTCTCTGATGTACATTTAAACCCGATTTCTGATAGAAACGTTTTTGGCATTCAGAGCACTGATACGGTTTGAGCCCAGTATGGATTCTCTGATGTTGAGTTAAACCGAATTTGTAATAGAAACCTTTTTGGCTTCAGAACACTGGTACGGTTTATGCCCAGTGTGGGTCCTTTCATGTTTAGTAAGGTGGCTTTTTTGATTGAAGCTTTTACAGCATTCAGAGCACTGATACGGTTTAAGCCCAGTGTGGGTTCTTTCATGTACAGTAAGGCTGCTTTTCTGACTGAAGCTTTTACAGCATTCAGAGCACTGATACGGTTTTTGCCCAGTGTGGGTTCTTTCATGTACAGTTAGAATGGATTTGCTACTGAAGCTTTTACAGCATTCAGAACACTGATAAGGTTTTTGTCCAGTGTGGGTTCTTTCATGTAAAGTGAGATTGTGTTTGCTACTGAAGCTTTTACAGCATTCAGAGCACTGATAAGGTTTTTGTCCAGTGTGGGTTCTCTGATGTTTAATCAGACTTCCACTAAAACTGAAGCTTTTTTGGCATGAGGAGCACTGATATCGTTTTTGTCCAGTGTGGGTTCTTACGTGCATAACAACACTAGATTTAGGACTGAAGCTTTTCTGGCATTCTGGACACTGATAGGGGTTATGCTCAGTGTGGGTTCTTTCATGTACCGTAAGGTTATATTTGCGAGTGAAGCCTTTCTGCCATTCAGGACACTGATAGGGTTTTCGTCCAGAGCTAGTTGTCTCATGTTTAGTGAGGCTGGATTGATAACTAAAGCTGTTCTCACATTCATTGCTCTTATTCGAGTTGTTTGTTTCTCCGAGTTGGGTTTGTTCCTGGATACATGCCATCTTAAGACTGAATCTGATTTCGGATCGTGTACTTGTTTATGTTACAACTCAACATTAACTTCCTACCTCTAAAGGCACCAATCTAACTTGTCTTATTAACTTTCACTGAGGAGCCCCTTGTATTGATTAAGAGGCCTCTCATGGATTCATTTTCTCCAAGTTATGTCCGGGTAAATTCTCTCTAGTTTAATTAGTCTCATTTAGTGATTCTAGTTTATCACATTTGATTTAGGAGTTTTAAAAGCACTAATAAGGTCCTTGGGGTTTAGTGTTTGCCTGTTAGGTATGTTTGTTCATACAAGTAATGATTCGGGCATGCCAGGGTGGTTTATGAATTATCAACAGCGTAACACTGGCCCCTTTTATACTTTCTGTCAGTATATGCTTTTTTGCTAAGTGGCTAAGACAGGTACATGATCCACTTTGGAGGTACAGGACACTCTGAAACCACTCGGATCAACCCAAGAGTTGGTGGGGGAAAGCTTTGTATATTGGAAATGATAATCCAGCATCTTTGCTGTAACAACATCTGAGAAAGCGTATTTACATTGACTTCCTTTTAAACAATCTTTTTTCTCCTCTCGTCTCCAGGAGACAGAGACAAAAGCTTGCGCTTGTAAACCGAGGATATTAGTCTTTTTGACGGTTCTGTCACATCACATCACATCTACGGATACTGATCTGTTGGGGAGGGTTTAGGTCTCCAAAGCATTTCTCATAAGCCATCAAACAGAATTCACAGCACTGAGTTTTCTCAAGTGCACTGGGTGGGGATCAATTGTGGCCAATGTTCTCCTCAATCTCAGTTACTGACACTTGGTAAACATTTATGATCATTTTACTTTAGGGATTTCACAACTTTCACATTCACCAGTTTCTTCTGCTCCAACGTTCTCACCATTCCTGGCACATAGAATGTGTTTCTTCTCTAGAGCTCGAGAATGTCTTTACTTTCCTTGAAGTATTCCTTTTCGTTGTATTTCACTAAATTTAAACCTTCTTTTTTGTCTTCATGCTTCTGTCACCTGTAGAAATGGGGTCAAAAATTGTAAATGAACACAAAGAAAAAATATTTGTGACCTTATACTTTGCACAAAGAAAGTATTAACAAAAACAAGATAGGAAATCAGTTTGAGTTGCATTTCTGATAGTGGTGAAACAGAGACCTTGGGATCACTGGAAATCAAGGATGTGAGAGCAAAAGAAGTGAATATTTAAGAAAGAAACACAGATTCTCAGAAGCAGACAACACTATCAAATTGCAACTTCTGTGGCAACGGCTGGCGTCATAGTGAGATATTTGTAATACTTTTAATGAATTATTAGATGTTATTTACTCCCCTGCCAACCTAGATTGTTAATCAAATCCTTTTTCCAGTGATCTAGGAAGGGACATTTTATTGAACAGCACAACAGTAAAGGAAACCAAAAAGGGTCAAGAAAAGAAAAACACAAAACAGAGGAAAGAGGAAAGAGAAAAAAGGCTATCTTCCACTTTCACCACAAGGGTCCGGCACAGGAAACTCTGCGGCAGATGCTTGTACACACATAAGTTACTTCTAAACAAAGTGCCCCCAGGGTCAGCACCAGGAGCAGCTCCACTGGTCGCACCACCCTAAAGCAAGCCCACAAGTACTGTGTCTTTTGCTTGTAGTAGACAAGTCAGAAAAGGGTAGGATGGGAGGACGCAAAGAGATGAAAGTCAGATCCAGAGATGAAAGATGCCGAAAGAACAAACAGAGGGAGCGAACTTAGCCCAGGGGCATCAAGGCGCTCCGGATAGGGATCATGATCAGGGGTGTCCATAGATACAGGGATTACAGATTCTTATTGGTAAAGAGCCAGGTATTCAAGGCGTTACGGAATGAGGAATAAGTTTGCAGAATCGAAATTGAAAGAGGAAGAGAGTTCAACAGCCAGCGAAAAGGACCTCCCCCCATCTAGATTTCCTGAATCTAGGCACAGTCACCAAATTCTTGCTGGAAGATCTTAACTGCTTACCAGGGACATATCACCAAAACAGTTTTTTAATGTCTTCTGATCACATATTGTAAAAGACCTTGTGCACCAAACACAGGACTTTAAACTCAATTCTCCGACACAAAGGAAGCCAATGAAGGCTCTTGATGGTAGCTGCAACAGAGTAGAATTTAGGAAGGCCCATCACCAGCCTGCCAGCAGCATTCTGCACAAGTTGGAGTCGGTGTAGGAGACTGTTCTATTTATTTGGGGGCCCAAGGAGAGGGAGGTATCAACTCTGATGTCTTGATTTTTGGCACTGAGGCCAGGGCCAGGGCAAGATCCAAGCGCATCTGGCCACCAGGCCCTGGACCAAATCTCCTGATTGTCTCCGAAAAGTAAAATCTCAGTTTTATCCCCATTGAGTCTTAGATAGTTCTCTACCATCCATGCAGCTACCGCCTGCATGCAGCTTTTAAAATTTGCTGCTGAAGCTTCAACACTCTCAGTGATGCTAATCATGATTTGAGTGTCATCAGCATAGGATAACACTTCTAGGCCAAAAGATCTTACAACCCTGGCAAGCGGGGCTACATAAAGGTTAAAAGGGTTGGACTCAATGAGGATCCCTGGGGAACTCCGCAGAACAGCCGTTTCGGAGCAGAAAGGAATTCACCCATTGTAACTCTTTGAGCCTGTTCCGTGAGGAAAGTTGTTAGCAAAATAAGGGCGGAACACTCAATCCCTATTTCCCGGAGCCTCCCAGCCAATCTAAGGGGAGAGATAGTATAGAAGGCTGCCGTTAGGTCCAGAAGGGTCAGTAAGGTGGTGTGACTTGTGTCGACCTGTTGTCGAATGTTATTAAAAACAACGGTTAACGCCGTCTCTGTACTGTGCTCACTTCTGAACCCATGTTGCGAGCCATCGAGCAACTGATGATCCTCCAGACAGGTGCTAAGATGGAGGTTCAGGTGTTTCTCCAAGATTTTAGCGGGGACAGGCAACAGAGAAATAGGCCGGTAGCTCTTTAGTTCCGCCGGATCTAGAGAGGGCTTTATTAAGAGAGGTTTAACCATGGCTGTTTTGCAGGCAGTGGGATACTGGCCAGAAGTAATAACTTCGGGCTGGACTGTTCCCATGAGGCACAGGGTCAGACAGATTTGCATATGGCCATGTCTGAACTGGGGTGGCAGAGTGGGCTAAAGAACGGTGATGGATCAAACCCAGATCTGTTGACTGAGTGTGAGTGTTTGATTGGTTCAGATGCTCCGTCCAGCACCACCCCCTTTTGTACCAGAAGTAATAACGGCATTAAGAACTACGGTCAAAGTAGGAACAATAGCCTCCATTCGTAGTTTCAGGATCTTCAGGGGACAGGCCTCCGTGGGGGTGCCAGATCTAATTCCCCTTAACATCCGCTCCATGTCTTCTTGAAGTATGGGGTGATAGGCGCTCAATCATCAATCCTTTGGAGGAGCTACCAGAGAATCTGAAGGACTATCGGCCTTTGACCCTCCGACATTCGATATCTCCAGGGAGGAATATATGTCCTTGATTTTGTCATACAAAAGCATGCCTTTTTATCACATAGTTCCTGGGAGACCTCGGTGTTGGCAGAAGCCGAGGGGGCTAGGAGGGAATTAATCACAGTGAAGAGTTCCCCCTGGGATTTGATGGATTCCGGCATCTTGGAATAGCTACTTTTTCCTCATTAATAGCTAGCCTGTATTCCTTCAATTTGAGTTTATGCAGGTCCCTTTTGGCTGGGAGAAGCTCACAGCCCCATATTTTTTTCCTGCTGTCGGCATACCTGCCTAAGGTTTCTCAATCTTTCGGTGAACCAGGGTGCCGAAGGGCGTTTTTCTGGCCACATAAAGCTCCTTAAGAGAGGCAAAAGAGTCCAGAGCCGCCAAGAGCCAGTTGGAAAAATCATCAAAGATTGAGTTAACATCCAGGTGGGTGAGACAGCAATAATTGCTAAGCTTAATTAGAAGAACCTCCTTATTTATGCGGCTACGGTTTCTCCTCATCTCCACCCTGTTTTTAAAATTAGGATCTGGGTGGGATTCTGCAATTCGCCGAAAACATGGAATGGCATAATGATGAGACCAAGGGAGTGGGATAGGATCATTCACCTCTATCCTCGGATTGTTAGAGAAGATCCCGTCCAGAATGTGTCCCGCCGTATGAGAGGGGCTCCTCCCCAGCTGAGGAGTCCATAGCTTCCAGGAAAACCTGCATTTCAGAGCAGAGTTTTCTCCAAATGGAAGTTAAAATCACCCAAAGAGTGACATTGCATCTAGCCAAATAAGGCACAATCCGATTGCTGAAGTCCTGATTAAACATTCCTCTGGGCCCGGGAGGCCGGAAGGTGACCACTCCCACAAAACTGTCAGTGGGTAGGATCTTAAAGGAGAAACATAGGGCCTGATAGGGATCTGAGGGAGTGGTGAAGGCCTCTGTGAAGCACGAGAAGGTGTCTTTATAAAGTACTCCCAAACCCCCCTATCCTTCCTGACAGAGCATACCCTGAGGGGATGGCCTCCACCAGGTCAGGCCCTGAGCAATCTCTAGCCCAGGTTTCAGTAATAAATACCCAATCAGGCCTACGGAAGGAGACAAAATCATTAAATTCTGCCCTATGTTTAATCAGAGATCAGGCGCTCAGGTGATTCCCTGAAAAGGGCTGTTTCATGGGTAAGGGTAGGGCTGACACGTCACCTTGGGTTTTTTAGCTACCGCAAATGGAATGACTGTCTTACACTCATATAGCCCAATGCTCACAGTTCATCGACCTGCAGTGCACATCCTTCTGTCATTGAAGCTCCAAGAGCTGTCTTCTTGCGTAAACAAGGGGTTTATCAGGATCTACAATAAAAAGGCCAGCGTCCCTGGCACAAGGCGTAAACTTGGCACGGACGGGCACAGACAGGCGTGTCTTTGGCGCGCCTGCTGCGTGCGTTTGCAGCGCGTCCGGCCTGGCATTCAGATTAAATAGCTGGGCCAGTCAGAAACAACTAGAGCACTGCCCATCGATCTGGGACAGGAAGTGGAGTAGAGAAGCAACAGTGAAACACTCACTTCCTTCCACACAATTAGCGAGCCGTGGTGGACCGGCAAAGGAGCAAAAGACCCTCACAAGCCCCCCACCCCCCTGAGATGAAGAAAAAAAGCAGAAGAGTGCCTAAAATAGTTTTAAAATATTGCCCCATTAGAACGCACACAATGATTCAATAACATTTTTAAATCACAGTCACTTGCTAAACTCAGTAGCTGCGCAACAGCGTGGCACCTCTAATCAGGGTGAACCATCATCACGTGGTGTAGAGGAGGAGACAAATTTGATAATAGTTAAGGAACTGCTAGGCAAAACTGACCTAAAGGGAACTGGGCCTGCACTGCACCACCCAACATGTTCCAGGAGGAATGTGGCTCCATCAGGTGATTATCAGAAGTTTGATAACAACAAGAATAGTGCACGGAGAGAGTAATAGAGTTATAGGAATCCTTACCTGACAATTATTTTCTTTGTTTCCGAAAGGGTGGCAGCCACGCTGCACTTCCTGTCATCCCAGAATACCTTGAAAGGAAGTAAAGAAATTATTTTGCATCAGACGACAATCACACTTCATCACATTTTACAAATAACCGTCCTGGATTTACAAAACAACCGAGCACAGGGAGAACCAGAGTCTGACTTCAGCCTCCTTTAACAGCTATTGCTGTGAATGTTCAACAATTTACCGCCATGGTCCTGCATGCGGCTGTTAACTGTTAACATTCACAGCAACAGCTTTGAAACAAAGGCTTCAGAGCACTGGAGGTGTTTCAACCCCCTCGGTCTCTGGGACACCGTTGTTTTATTAATTAACACATTCTGCCCTCATGGGGCAAACAGTGTCAAGACCTTATAGTCAGCCGTAGCAGGTAATACTGCCCATTGAAGGACTGCTCCCTTGGTAAAGGCCCTTGCCTTTAGAGCTACAACAAGCTTCAAAGCTATATTAAAGGTTTCAAATAATTACTGAAGGTATAAACATGGTTACTCAGTCACAGAAATAATTTTCATAATATTTGCAGGAGAATCACATAATGGTAACCTCTAAAGTATATCAAAAGCCAGAATCAGAAATAACTCTTGATGTAAAGTCAATGACAGAGCACCACAACAAATGTGTGCTTAGAAATAAGAAAACGTTTTTCTATAATATCAAATAGCAAACTGACATAGAATCTGCTTAGTTAAAAATCAAGGAAAAGTTCTTAAGTACAAAATCAGTAAGAGGACTGACATGTAGTCTGCCTTTAGGAAAAGGGTAAAATAAGACAATTGCAGCAAGTATCCCAAAACAGTAATTTTATACTTTTTTTTAGACAGAGAGAACACATTATTTACATGTTTCATGATGAGGTAAAAATGACAGCAAACAATGAATATTCATGAAAACATGGCGCAACAAAATGTAATTTCATAAACCACACCTACAAAATGAATAATGAATTGTGACTCTTCCTCTAAAAGCCACAAGTAATTTTGCAAGGTTATTCCCTAACATAATAACTGGATCTTAAGTTTAAGTTTCTGGCCATTCATCATTGACCTAATTTGTACGGGAACATTTGCTGGCAGCTTATTAGTTGTTTATTAGAAATGCCTACAACTTGGAATCCTTTCCCAGGAGGGGTTGGTTGGGCGCTCCCATCAGTCTGACTGTGGAACGGGTAGCACATTTATTGATCAAAAAATATCCCGGATTCCCATTTACTTCTTCTACTCCTGTAATACTACTAACAGCATGCGACTCTTCTGATACTACTACCAGCACTCTTACACTCGGGTAATTCTACTGAAAGCACACCACTCTTCTAATACTACTGACAGCACTCCTCATTCTAATACTAATAACATCACTCTTGCACTCTTAATACTGCTGACAGCAAACCACTATTCTGATACTACAAACAGCACTCTTCTAATACTACTACCAGCATTCTCACAATCCTGTAATACTACTGAAAGCACACCACTCTTCTAACACTACTAACAACACTCTTCTACACTACTAAGATCACTCTCACACTCTTAATACTACTGAAGGCAAACCACTCTTCTGATACTACAGGCAGCACTCTTCTAATACTACTAACATCACTCTCACACTCTTAATACTACTGACAGCATGCCACTCTTCTGAAACTACTACCAGCACTCTCACACTCCTGTAATACTACTGAAAGCACAGCACTGTTCTAACACTACTGACAGCACTCTTCTTATACTACTAACATCACCTCACACTCTTAATACTACTGACAGCAAACCACTCTTCTGGTACTACAGGCAGCACTCTTCTAATACTACTAACATCACTCTCACACTCTTAATACTACTGACAGCATGCCACTCTTCTGAAACTACTACCGGCACTCTCACACTCCTGTAATAGTACTGAAAGCACAGCACTGTTCTAACACTACTGACAGCACTCTTCTTATACTACTAACATCACCTCACACTCTTAATACTACTGACAGCAAAGCACTCTTCTGATACTACAGACAGCACTCTTCTAATACTACTAACATCACTCTCACACTCCTAATACTAACAGCATGCCACTCTTCTGATACCCACTACCAGCACTCTCACACTCCTGTAATACTACTGAAAGCACAACACTCTTCTAACACTACTGACAGCACTCTTCTAATACCACTAACATCACCCTCACACTCTTAATACTACTGACAGCAAAGCACTCTTCTGATACTACAGACAGCACTCTTCTAATACTACTAACACCACTCTCACACTCTTAATACTACTGACAGCAAAGCACTCTTCTGATACTACAGGCAGCACTCTTCTAATACTACTAACATCACTCTCACACTCCTAATACCAACAGCATGCCACTCTTCTGAAACTACTACCAGCACGCTCACACTCCTGTAATACTACTGAAAGCACACCACTCTTCTAACACTACTGACAGCACTCTTCTAATACTACTAACATCATTCTCACACTCTTAATACTACTGACAGCACACCACTCTTCTGATACTATAGACAGCACTCTTCTAATACTACTAACATCATTCTCACACTCTTAATACTACTGACAGCAAACCACTATTTTGCTACTACAGACAGCACTCTTCCAATACTACTAACAAGACTCTCACACCTCTTAATACTACTGAAATCACACCACTCTTCTAACACTTCTGACAGCACTCTTCTAATACTACTAACATCACCCTCACACTCGTAATACTACTAACTAAATGCTACTCTTCTGATACTACTATCAGCACTCTCACACTACTGTAATACTACTGAAAGCACACCACTCTTCTAATACTACTGACAGAACTCCTCATTCTAATACTTCTAACATCACTCTCACACTCTTAATACTACTGACAGCAAAGCACTCTTCTGATACTACAGACAGCACTCTTCTAATACTACTAACACCACTCTCACACTCTTAATACTACAGTGGTGTGCTTTCAGTAGTATTACAGTAGTGTGAGAGTGCTGATAGTAGTATCAGAAGAGTAGCATGCTGTTAGTAGTATTAGGAGTGTGAGAATGATGTTAGTAGTATGTTTAATTGATGGAGCGCAAAGAGTGATATAAAATGATGGACTGAGAAAAAAGTAACTGGAAAATTGATGCAATTTAACGTAAATTGAAAACCAAAAACGAACTAGATAACCACAGCTGTGTGACTTGAAAGCCTATTATTTCTTGATACAGTCCTCGTTTGTGATTACGTTACAGTGCTCACATTATCATCTGCACTAGAAGAGATGGGAGCCTCTGGTGTCTGGTCACAGAAGCTCATTTACATACAGAGGGGGATGACACCCTGTTCACAACGCACAACACAACTTATTTCTGTAAAATGCTTGTACACAGTACACTGTAAAGTGACTCAGGTAACAGTGTGACTGTTGTATGATATGAGTGGGCAGTCTCAGTTGTTGAGACCTGAATGTCTGCAGGGTGCATCTTTAGTTCTATCAGCTGTTTGAGAGAGGGTGACATTCTCACATTCTGGGGACACAGCTGCAAACAGCTCCCCTTATGGTTTTTACATTTTTCATCTAGTCGGTGCAGATTTCACCTAAGACAGTAACCTTTCCAGCTCAATGGTCTGCTTCCTGGAATCAGCCGGCTTTCCTGTTCCCATACTTTGGTCATAAAAGGTAAATGTGTCTTTCACTAAAGTGTCCTTAGCTCGCTTTTGGTAATGTGGGTTGAGCAATAAGGCCATGCTCGAAAGTAAAGCAAAACAGTGGAAGTCACAAATTTCAATACAATGTAGTAAAAACTAAAGAGACAAAGAAATTCAACATTCAAAACAAGTTTTGATAAACAGTAATATTTAATAATTACTCTGGAGTAAAATCAAAACCAGGTCAGTGTTTTAAGGATTATTGATTAGCAAAACAGCTGTCCCAAAGAAAATAAAGGGCACAGTAAGTTCTGTCTTCGAAACCACAAAAAAAGACAATTAAGAACAAAAAGCAGATCCACTGACTCAATGATGAAGCCACATACACAATAGTATTTGTCCTCATTAGCCATGCTCAAGGTGGCACCAGTAAGTCCAGTTTCTGGTGATGATTATCACTGGAATTTGATTCAAGGTTTTGGACTCAATCGGTCCCCGAAGCTGACGAGATGCACAGAAGTGGCTTGAAGTTAAAAATGAACACAAAGTAGAGTTGGTTCATCAAGTTGAACCACAATTTACGGCCATCAAAATGCGTGAAACTTCAGGCAGTTACAACAGCTGGAAAGTCTTCAGAGCTCCGTGTTATGGAGATGGTTCAAGGTTGATGATCCCAGTGAAAGTACGGATTGTGTTGTGCGAACAAGCAGCGTACTGGAGCTCACGCTGATGGTTCAAACATGAAACTTGTAACCGTCAAGTTACATCACAACAGGTTCAAAGGTCAATCAACGCTTCAAACCCATATTTCAGTTATCCACGTGTAAAGGTAGAATACCAATGAAGGCAGCTCAAGGTGCAGGGATCTCAGATTTTGGGCTCTCGCTGCTTACATTGTAGCCGTACAGCAAGAGTAATAACTGTTCATCGTATAAGAATACAAGCCCCTCAGAACCAGTTAACAGCAGATGAGATTTCAGCACCAATGTGCCGGTAAATACAACATCAGGTAATAGGAGGAGGAGAAGGGTACATATCAAATCAAATCATGATAACATGGTTAACAAAATGGAGAAAGTACCTTATCCTACTACTACAGTATCAAATAGCTGCTACAAGAGTCCATCAGGAGGCCGAGTGAAGTAGCAAGTCCATGAAAATTACTTCAAGATATTCGTTGCTGCTCTTCAGCCAAACAAACACATCAGACGAGTGCTCTGTTGTTTTCGCAGGATCATCCCATTCACTTTAATAACTGCCCAAGTGCGGCGTCCACTTTAGCATTACCACAAAAATGAAACTCTCAGGTTGAGTTGGACGCCTCGAGGCTATTCACAAATGTATCTTACACCTGTGTGTAATCTATACATGCAAGGATGCTCTTAGAGTAACTTTGCTACTTTTAGCTATTCACCATTACAAGTATAAAGTTACTGAAAAGTGTGGACTTCTACGTCTGCACACACTTAAATAGAGGTGGAGTAAAATTTACAAATGAAACTTACTACATACAAAGTGGAGCAATAGAAAGTGCAGCACCACACATGGCCAACCACTGGTAATGCAACACCGTCCCTTAAAAAATAATGGAGGGCGAGACCTAAAAATCGAACCCGTTAGAAAATAAAGATAAAATAATGTGTTTTGCCTTATAAAACTACATATACCTTCAAAAGAATGCTGTAAAATGACATATACTTTAAAATTCATTAGTTTGTGATAACATATTTTAATCTTTTAATTTTAAAAATATTGCAACTATAAAAAAAGAATTAATTCTAAACATACATTTTTAAGGATGTGTCCCCTCTGAACAGAGGTGAGTAAGGTAATTCAGTAATTCTGAGTACATAATAGGAAAATAAGATGATCTTACCTAGTTTGGATTTTTAAACAGATCTTTAAATAATTTTTTTTACATTTAAAATGAATTAAATATCTAATTAAAATACAAAATATTACTGTAGCATTTCTTACTTTGTTCTATATTTAAAGTATATACAAGTTCCATTTGTATTTAACCTAAAAATATTACATTTGTTTCAAGTGTAATGAACAATTGAAACATTCTTTATATTTTTTACACAGGGAAAACTCCACCCAAGTTGAAAATGTAGAAGATTATATTCTTTTTAAAGTTCAATTAAAGGTGTCCCACCTAAATTAACATTTATATTATGTATTAATAATTTTGTGAAAAATGTGATGAGGAGCATTAATTATAACAAATGTAATTATACTTTTCTAAAAATGAATGTTATATTAGTGTTTCAATCAAACAGATGTTATTAAAACATTATAAAATAATGAGTTTTGTTTTCTTTTTAGATATTTTTTGCCATTGAATTTAATTTATTTAGATTTTTAACTAATTTAAAATATTTAATTTACCATGATTTCCTGCGGGGTTTTAATTCATGTCCGTAGCTCCATTATTATTTATGGGAGTGTATTGCAATTCCAGTGGATGGCCGTATGTGTTGTTGCCCTTACTCCGGCTCTGAGCTGGAGTACATTTAGAACTGTTTAAGGTACATTAGGCCTGTAGTGACTTTAGAGCTGTGGTTTATAAATAGCAATGGGTTTACTCATTTGTGGGTGAGTGCTTTTGATTCCCTAAATCCCTCCTTACTCCTTCCTTAGCCCTCCCCTTTATTCATAAATATTACACATTTTACATCCACTCCCCTCTGTCCCTCTCACATTTGCTCCACAAAAGTATACATGTGCAGAAACTAAGCAGTCGAGGCAGACAACTCTACAAAGAAAAAGATAGGAGAGGTAGAATGACCGCACGTAGTTTGTGAATAGCATTTTGTTGTATTTTAGTCATATCGTAGTTTATGATTAGGCTCTTGGGTGTATCTGATGTGATTGTAAAGCTGGTGAAACTGTCCTCAGCAGATAGGAAGCAGGTTCCATTTCTAGCAAAAAGGACATGGAAAGAGGTCAATAAAGTGGATCTTTGTAATACGAGGCCGTGTCCCCTCAGAACAGAAGTCATTAGGACTATTTATGGTGGGGCCAAGAATGGTTTGTATGGAGTTGGCCCTGTCTGTAGTGGTACAAAGACTAGAGAATGATGTGGTGGGATGTTACTGAGATCAACTACCAGTCCATCCATCACCTTTAGTTTTTCTCAATGATTGGCCCTAAGTGGCACAGACATGAGCAGATGTTGGTCCCATAGAGACCTACGACAAAGGGACTCCTGCTGCAGCTTCCTGCTGAAGCTCATTAAGGCTGGAAACAGTTTGAGGTTACTTAGATTCTTGATCCTAGGAGCGTGGCCTCAAAGTTCAGGATCGAATGGACTTTGTGGGTCCGAGCCACAGCTTATAAACACTCAGGGAGCAAAACACACTGAACGGAATGAGGCCACAAATAGTTATTAAGGAATTAAGTTATTACAAGCATTTCCATGCCTCGCTGTGTGCTTTTCTCAGTAGAGTTTGTAGGATAATCAATGGATTGATTTCTTTGTGGCTGCTTCATCTGAAGGTTTTGCGGTTCTGAAACTTCCCCCCAGGGTTTACAGTGAGCAAATTTTATTCTCCCACATTGTATCTCTTATGTAGAAAGGTTACATTTACAACTAAAGTTTTTGTCACATTGAGGGCACTGACAATTTTCTTTCCCGCTGTTGATTTTCATGTTGAATCAAATTGAATCTCCAGCAGACACTTCCCTGGCATTTAGAAAAATTACAAGGTTTTTCTCGGTAAGTTCTTGCAGGTTGAGTGAGACCAGATTTCTGGCTGAAACTTTTGCAGTATTCAGAGAGCTAAGAAGGTTAGTGCCCAGTGTGAGTTCTCTCATGTCTAGTGAGATTTATTTTCTGACTGAAGCTTTTCTGGCATTCTGAACACTGATACAGTTTATACCCAGTGTGAGTTTTCTCATGTCGAGTGAGCTCAGATTTCTGAATAAAGCTTTTCCAGCATTCAGAGCACTGATAAGGTTTTTCCCCAGTGTGGGTTCTCTCGTGATGAATTAAAATGGATTTCAGACTAAATTGTTTATGGCATTCTTTGCATTGATAAGGTTTTTGCCCAGTGTGGGTTCTTTCATGTACAGTGAGGTTGGATTTCTGACTGAAGCTTTTCTGGCATTCAGAGCACTGATACGGTTTCTGCCCAGTGTGAGTTCTCTCATGTCGAGAGAGCTCAGATTTCTGAATAAAGCTTTTCCAGCATTCAGAGCACTGATAAGGTTTTAGTCCAGTGTGAGTATTCTCATGTCGAGAGAGCTCAGATTTCTGAATAAAACTTTTCCAGCATTCAGAGCACTGATAAGGTTTTTGCCTAGTGTGGGTTTTCTCATGATACATTAAACTGGATTTCAGACCGAATTGTTTATGGCATTCTATGCATTGATAAGGTTTTTGCCCAGTGTGAGTGCTCTCATGGTTCGTGAGAGTTATTTTCCGACTGAAGCTTTTCTGGCATTCAGAGCACCGATACAGTTTGAGCCCAGTATGGACTCTCTCATGTACAGTTAAACTGAATTTCTGATGGAACCTTTTTGGGCATTCAGAACACTGATAGGGTTTATGCCCAGTGTGGGTTCTTTCATGCACAGTAAGGTTGGATTTCCGACTGAAGCTTTTCAAGCATTCAGAGCACTGATAGGTTTTTTGTCCAGTATGAGTTCCCTGATGTCGAATCAGACTACGCCAATAACTGAAGCTTTTTTGGCACGTGGAGCACTGAAATGGTTTTTGACCAGTGTGGGTTTTCACATGTTGCATGAGAGAAGATTTGTGACTGAAGCTTTTCTGGCATTCAGGGCACTGGTAGGGATTTTGTCCAGTGTGATTTCTCTTGTGTTTAGTGAGGGGGGATTGAAAACTAAAGCTGCTTTCACATTCTTTGCTCATACTCTAGTTGTTTGTTTCTCCAATTTGGGTCTGTTCCTGGATACATGCCATCTTAAGACTAAATCTGATTCCAGAGTCTGTACTTGTTTATGTTACACTCAACATTAACTTATAAAATGCACTGCAGATGATCTTCATAACATTTGTATTTAACTAATTATAGTTTTTACCTGGAGATCATGTTCCTACCTTTAAAGACACCTATCTAACTTCTCTTATACACTTTCACTGAGGAGCCCCTTGTGTTTATTAAGATGCTCCTCGTGGATTCATTTTCTCCAAGTTATGCCTGGTGATTTTGTGACTCCAGTTTATCACATTTGATTTAGGAGTTTTAAAAGCACTGACGAGGTCTTTGAGGTGTAGTGTTTGCCTGTTAAGTGTATTTGTTCACACAAGTAATGACTGATGATTAGGGCATGCCAGGGTGGTTTTATGTATTATCAATCACGCAAAATTGGCCCCTTTTAAGCTTTCTGTGCCAGTACATGCTTTTTACACCTACCGGCTAAGGCTAAGGCATGTACATGATTGACTTTGAAGGTCTGGGAAACTTGGAAACCACTCGGATCAACCCAAGAGACAGATTTGGTGGGGAAAAATCTTCCTATATTGGAAATGATAATCCAGCGTCTTTGCTGTAACAACATCTGAGAAAGGGCATTTACAATGACTTTCTTTTAAACAATGTTTTCTCTCCTCTGAATCACAGAAGATGGAAACAAAAGCTTGCGCTTGTAAACCAAGGATATTAGTCTTCTTGACAGTTCTGTCACATCACATCTACGGATACTGATCTGTTGTGGAGGGTTTGGGCCTATAAAGCTTTTCTCATAAACCATCAAACAGAATTTACACCACTGAGTATTCCCATGCGCACTGCATGGGCATCAATTGTGCCCAATGTTCTCCTCAATCTCAGTTACTGACACTCAGTAAACATTTATGGTCAGTTTCCTTTAGGGATTTTGACAACTTTCACATTCACCAGTTTCTTCCGCTCCAAGTTCCTCACCATTCCTGGTACATAGAAAGTGTTTCTTCTCTAGAGCTCCAGAATGTTTTAACTTTACTTGAAATAATCCTTTTCGTTGTGTTTCACTAAATTTAAAACTTTTTTCTGTTCATGCTTCAGTCACCTGTAGAAACGGAGTCAGAGATTGTAAATGAACACAAAGAAAAATATTTATGATCTTATACTTTGCACAAAGAAAGTATTGACAAAAACAAGATAGGAAATCAGTTTGAGCTGCATTTCTGATAGTGGTGTAACAATGCAGATCGGGAGCTTGGGATCACTGGAAATCAAGGATGGGGGAGCAAGCATAGTGCATATTTAAGAAAGAAACTCAAGTTGCACATATATTGCGCCACAGATTCTCAGAAGCAGCCAACACTTTCAATTTACACTCTCTGTGAATCAGGCTGGTATGATAGTGAGATATTTGTAATTCTTTTAATGAATTATTAGATGTTACTTACTCCCCTACTCACTTAAATTATTCATCTATTCCTTTTCCAATGATCTAGGAAGGGACATTTTATTGACCAAAGAAATTGGCCTTGTTGCACTCAGTTCTTTAAATGGCACTGTAGGCTGACGCTGTGTCCCTTTAGCTCAGTGGAATTCACTATTTCAAATTGTGCGGATGATATGGACTTACTTGGTGGCTCAGAACTCATTACACTCCTCCGACAGGACCCGGGCAATGCAACACCTGAAAAAGAGAAAAAAACAGCACAACAGTAAAGGAAACTAAAAAGGGTCAAGAAAAGAGAAACACAAAATAGAGGAAAGAGAAAAAAAAGCTATATTCCACTTTGACCACATGTTCCAGCACAGGAAACTGTGCAGCAGATGCTTGTGAACCCATAAGTTACATCTAAACACTGTGCCCCCAAGGGCCGCACCAGGGGCGGCTCCACCGGTTGCACCACCCTAAAGCAAGCACTGTGTGCATGTGTGTCCACACATTTGTACTGTGTCTTTTGCTTGTAATAGACAAGACAGAAAAGGGCAGGATGGGAGTGCGTAAAGAGATGGAAGACAGATCCAGAGAGAAAATATGCCGAAAGAACGGACAAAGAGAGGATAGTATAACGTGGTGTTGAGGAGGAGACAAATGTGCCAATAGTTAAGGAACTGCTGGGCAAAACTGACTTAAACGGAACTGACTTTGCACTACAACCCAACATGGTCATTACCATAAGTTTGATAACAACAAGAATAGTGCACACAGGGAGTCAAATATTGAAGTGAAGAGACAAAAACAAAACAGAGATCAAGAAAGGGAATAGAGAAAGAAGAAACAGGGGAAAAGGAAACTTAGAGTTATCGGAATCCTTACCTGGCAGTTATTTTATTTTGTGTTCCTCCAAGGGTGGCAGCACAATGCACTGCCTGGTCATTCCAGAATACCTTGAAAGGAAGGAAAGAAATAGTTTTGTGTCAGACAGCAAATACACTTCATCCCATCTTCCAAATAACCGTCCTGAACTTACAAAACAAAAGAATTTCTTGTTCTCTGGAGGCCATTGTGAAGCAACTATGGTTAATGAATAAGTACTTTTTTGGTTCACCAAGAACCATGATCCCTTGCTGGAAGAGGTCTCTGTGAATATAGAGTGCACCCACAGTCTCAAAGAACAAACCCTAACAACCCAGTCCACGTCTTCATAACCCCCATCTTTACATTTACAGATCATGAAACTTGCAAATCAAAAAAATCTGGTTAGCAAAGGTATGTTAATGTCCTTGTACATAATTCTGCCCACACTTCATAAATCTACCACACTCTTAGATTTATAGAAACCATGCTCTCTCAGTTCAAGTTCAAGTTGATGCAGAGTTCGAATGCTGAGCAATGTAAGCAACAAGGCATCAATGTGTTGGCGCTTTTTATTGATAAATTATCTGAAGGGATGACGTGGAGGGTCAGTGTCTTTTGAGCCCTATAGGACAGCGACCAAAGTACTAGAACATTGGAATAAATCCTTCACCAGACAAAGCTTGGAACACTGAAATGTTGAGACCTCCATTGGAGACAACGGAGCAGCAGCAGCCTATACAACCTGATTTAGGCCCGCTGCTCTCAACATTACAATGTCCTTATACACAGCCTCTGCCTCTCTGAAATACATGGAGTGGGCAGGAGAAAGCAAAGTAAAGAGCCTGCAGCAGGGCACACAGGAGCCTCCCCCATTCCTCCTCCCGTAGGTCGCAGTGTCAATGGCGTCTCAAAGGGAAGCGGGGGGGGCCTGCTCATCTCCTGCATCTGTTTTGGCTCATCTGAATGATGAAAATAAGTTTAGACGAGCCCAGGGAGAGCCAGGGACTGACTTCAGCCTCCTTTCACAGCTATTGCTGTGAATGTTCAACAATTAACCACTGTGGTCCCGCATGCGGCTGTTGACTGTTGAACATTCACAGCAAAATCTGTGAAACAAACGTTCCGGAGTACCGGAGGTGTTTCAACCCCTCGGTCCCTGGGACACTGTTGCATTATTAATTGACATATTCTGCCCTCATGGGGAATACAGTGTAATGACCTTATAGTCAGCAATAGCAGGAAATACTGTCCATTAAAGCACCGCTCCCTTGGTAAAGGCCCTTGCCTTTGGAGCTACAACAAGCATCAAAGCTATATTAAAGGTTTCAAATAATTACTGAACATGGTTACTCAGTCAGAGAAATAATTATCATAATATTTGCAGGAGGATCACATTTTGGTAACCTCCAAAGTATATCAAAAGCCAGAATCAGAACTAACTCTATCTGTAAAGTCAATAGACAGACCACCACAACAAATGTGTGCTACGAAATAAGAAAACATTTTTTTATAATATCAAATAGCAAACTGACATATAACCTGCTTATTTGGAAATCAAGGAAAAGTTCTTAAGTTTTTAGACAGAGAGAACACATTATTGACATGGTTCATGATGTGGTAAAAATTACAGCAATCAATGAATGTTCATGAAAGCATGGCACAACAAAATGTAATTTAATAAACCACACCTACAAAATGAATAATTAATTGTGACTCTTCCCCAAAAAGCCACAAGTCATTTTACAAGGTGATTCCCTAACATAATAACTGTATCTTAATCACAGTTTAAGTTTCTGGCCATTCATGTATGACCCAATTTGTACGGGAACATTTGCTGTCAGCTTATTACTTGTTCATTAGAAATGCCTACAACCTGGACTCCTTTCCCAAGAGGGGTGGGTTGGAACGGGAGGCACATTTATTGATTAAAAGTGATGCTGGATTCCCATTTACTTCTTCCACAAAAGGGCCACTCTGGGTGACCTCTAGGACTGCACCAAGCACGCAATCCTTCTCCCGTCTCAGGCACCGTCATTGTGTCTGATTCAGTCCAGTAGAAACTCTTGTGTAGATGCAAGTCGTGGAAAATCCTTATTAATCACTAAAGGATTTTGTTGAAATCCTGAATTTGTTGAGAATTTGGTGTTCTATTCTGAATTGGGCTGTGGGACTATCTGGACTGAAGGTATGTTCCAATATATCTGCCTTTGTTTCTGCATGCTCGTAACAAAGGCCAGTTGGGCTGGGACAATTGACTGAGACATCCCTTTCGGTGCCATCTGATTCATGTTCCAGTTTCCCAGGTTCCTGCAAACATCGCACAGATCATGTCTTATTCTGCACATTATTAGTGTTTGAGGTATTTAAATTGCCACTGTTAGTAAACCCTATACCCTAAGCAAGGCCGGACTGGCCTTAATGGGCTTCCGGTTTTTCCCCAGGAAGCTATAAGTGGGGGCCGATTCTTCAGTGCCGGGAAACATATTGGTCACTCGGGGCTGGTTTTGCTGTGGTGCTGCTATATCGCCCCCCGCAGCAACAAAAGAGGCAGGGAGCTGGTCCGTCAAAATTGTCAGGCCTGGTTTGGGTTCCCAGTACGGCCCTGACCCAGAGGAACAACATTTCCTCCTTCCACATACTGAACATCATTACTCTGTACACCAACGCCGTGCATATCCAAATTCATACCAGCAACAAACCCAGAATCAAAACGAGAATACAATCCGTGAGAACCACTTTCGTCACCCGTCTCGAAAAATTATGTCTGAGCACTCATTATTATTATTTTGATCTTCTTCTGCTTAGTAATACAATTGTCACTACAGTACTTTGGTTACAACAAAGTCTCATCCAGAATGTTGGTCTGCAGCCCCTCACATTTTGCTGGACATGTGCACTAACCTCTGGATGCAACGCTAAATGATGCGTACTCTTTCAACCGGTCTTCGACTTTGCAATATTGTCTGTAAATCTGCATTATTCTCTTGTAATACATAATAAAATATTTTGAGGCGCTTCACTCTGTGGCTCTTCAATTGGCCAGTTTACAAGCAACTTACACTCATTCCACAAATCTCTTGGGACAACAATGAACAAACTTAAACTCAGCTCTCGACCACCCCGCATGGACGAACAGGTCTCATCTCCACTGCATCCCTCCTGGACAGGCCCCACCTTCTATGAACCACCCAAACACAGGACAGGCCTCACCTCATCTGCACCCCTGGACAGGCCTCTCCCCCTCTGCACCCCTAGACAGGCCTCACCTCCTCTGCACCCCTGGACAGGCCTCACATCCTCTGACCCGTGGACAGGCCTCACCTCCTCTGCACCCCTTGACAGGCCCCACCTCCTCTGCACCCCTGGACAGGCCTCTCCTCCTCTGCACTACTAGACATGCCCCACCTCCTCTGCCCACCTGGACAGGCCTCACCTCCTCTGTACCCATGGACAGGCCTCAACTCCTCTGCATCCCTGGACAGGCCTCACCTCCTCTGCACCCCTTGACAGGCCTCACCTCCTCTGCACCCCTGACCAGGCCTCTCCTCTTCTGCACTGCTAGACAGGCCACACCTCCTGTGTACCCCTGGACAGGCCTCACCTCCTCTGACACCTGGGTAGGCCTAACCTCCTCTGCACCCCTGGACAGGCCTCACCTCCTCTGCACCCCTTGACAGGCCTCACCTCCCCTGCACCCCAGGCCTCACCTCCTCTGCTCCCCTGGACAGGCCTTTCCGCCTCTGCACCCCTGGACAGGTCTCTCCTCCTCTGCATGGCTAGAAAGGCATCAACTCATCTGCACCCCTGGACAGGCCTCTCCTCCTCTGTACCCCTAGACAGGCCTCTCCTCCTCTGCCCCCCTGGACAGGCCTCACCTCCTCTGCACCCCTGGTTAGACCTCTCCTCCTCAGCACCCCTGGACGGGCCTCACCTCCTATGCACCCTGGACAGGCCACTCTTCCTCTGCATTCCTGGACAGGCCTCACCTCCTCTGCACCCCTGGACAGGCCTCACCTCCTCTGCAACCCTGGACAGGCCTCACCTCCTCTCCACCTCTGGACAGGCCTTACCTTTTCTACACCTCTGGACAGGCCTCAGCTCTTCTGCACCCCTGGACAGGCCTCACCTCCTTGCACCCCTGGACAGGCCTTACCTCCTCTGCACCTTTGGACAGGCCTCTCCTCCTCTGCACCCCTGGACAGGCCTCACCTCCTCTGCACCCCTTGACAGGCCTCTCCTCCTCTGCACCCCTGGACAGGCCTCACCTCCTCTCCTCTGCACCCCTGGACGTGCCTCACCTCCTCTGCACCCCTGGACAGGCCTCATCTCCTCTGCACCCCTGGACAGGCCTCTCCTCCTCTGCACCCCTGGACAGGCCTCACCTCCTCTGTACCCCTGGACAGGCCTCACCTCCTATGCACCCCCTTGACAGGCCTCACCTCTTCTGCACCCCTGGACAGGCCTCACCTCCTCTGCACCCCTGGACAGGCCTCACCTCCTCTGCACCCCTTGAAAGGCCTCACCTCCTCTGCACCGCTAGACAGGCCACACCTCCTCTGCACCCCTGGACATGCCTCACCTTCTCTGCCCACCTGGACAGGCCTCACCTCCTCTGCACCTCTGG
Organism: Lissotriton vulgaris; assembly: GCF_964263255.1. Classification (NCBI taxonomy): domain Eukaryota; kingdom Metazoa; phylum Chordata; class Amphibia; order Caudata; family Salamandridae; genus Lissotriton; species Lissotriton vulgaris. Next base: position 66,065 of record NW_028248507.1, on the reverse strand, counting down.
ACAGGCCTCACCGCCTCTGCATCCCTGGACAGGCCCCTCCTGCTCTGCCCCTTTAGACAGGCCACACCTCCTCTGCACCCCTGGACATGCCTCACCTCCTCTGCCCACCTGGACAGGCCTCACCTCCTCTGCACCCATGGACAGGCCCCACCTCCTCTGCACTCCTGGACAAGTTCAAGTTCAAGTTCAGGGATTTATATAGCGCACTACTCACCCAGAGGGTCTCAAGGCGCTTGGGGAAGGGGGTTTGGCCTCACCTCATCTGCACCCCTGGACAGGCCTCAACCCCTCTGTACCCCTGGAAACAGGCCTCATCTCCTGTGCACCCCTAGACAGGCCTCACCTCCTCTGACCCCTGGGCAGACCTCACCTCCTCTGCACCCCTGGACAGGCCACACCTCCTCTGCACCCCTTGACAGGCCTCACCCCCTCTGCACCCCAGGCCTCACCCCCTCTGCTCCCCTGGACAGGCCTCTCTGCCTCTGCACCCCTGGACAGGCCTCTCCTCCTCTGCACCCCTGGACAGGCCACTCCTCCTCTGCATTCCTGGACAGGCTCACCTCCTCTTCACCCCTGGACAGGCCTCTCCTCCTCTGCACCCCTGGACAGGCCTTGCCTCCTCTGCACCCCTGGACAGGCCTCACCTCCTCTCTACCTCTGGACAGGCCTCACCTCTTCTGCACCTCTGGACAGGCCTCACCTCTTCTGCACCCCTGGACAGGCCTCACCTCCTTGCACCCCTGGACAGGCCTCACCTCCTCTGCACCTATGGACTGGCCTCTCCTCCTCTGCACCCCTGGACAGGCCTCACCTCCTCCCTACGTCTGGAAAGGCCTCACCTCTTCTGCACCTCTGGACAGTCCTCACCTCTTCTGCGCCCCTGGACAGGCCTCACCTCCTTGCACCCCTGGACAGGCCTCACCTCCTCTGCACCTCTGGACAGGCCTCTCCTCCTCTGCATCCCTGGACAGGCCTTACCTCCTCTGCACCCCTTGACAGGCCTCTCCTCCTCTGCACCCCTGGACAGGCCTCACCTCCTCTGCACCCCTGGACAGGTCTCACCTCCTCTGCACCCCTGGACAGGCCTCTGCTCCTCTGCACCCTCTGGACAGGCCTCACCTCCTCTACACCCCATGACAGGCCGCACCTCCTCTGCACCCCCTGGACAGGCCTCACCTCTTCTGCACCCATGGACAAGCCTCACCTCCTCTGACCCCTGAACAGGCCTCGTCTCCTCCGCACCGTGGACAGGCCTCACCTCCTCTGCTCCCCCTGACAGGCCTCACCTCCACTGCACCCCAGGCCTCACCTCCTCTGCTCCCCTGGACAGGCCTCTGCTCCTCTGCACCCTCTGGATAGGCCTCACCTCTTCTGCACCCCCTGACAAGCCTCACCACCTCTGCACCCCAGGCCTCACCTCCTCTGCTCCCCTGGACAGGCCTCTGCACCCTCTGGACAGGCCTCGACTCCTCTGCACCCCTTGACAGGCCGCACCTCCTCTGCACCCCCTGGACGGGCCTCACCTCTTCTGCACCCATGGACAAGCCTCACCTCCTCTGACCCCTGGACAGGCCTCGTCTCCTCCGCACCCTGGACAGGCCTCACCTCCTCTGCACCCCCTGACAGGCCTCACCTCCTGTGCACCCCTGGACAAGCCTCACCTCCTCTGACCCCTGGACAGGCCTCGTCTCCTCCGCACCCTGGACAGGCCTCACCTCCTCTGCACCCCCTGACAGGCCTCACCTCCTCTGCACCCCAGGCCTCACCTCCTCTGCTCCCCTGGACAGGCCTCTGCTCCTCTGCAACCTCTGGACAGGCCTCACCTCCTCTGCACCCCATGACAGGCCGCACCTCCTCTGCACCCCCTGGACAGGCCTCACCTCTTCTGCACCCATGGACAAGCCTCACCTCCTCTGCACCCCTGGACAGGCCTCACCTCCTCGGCACCCCTTGACAGGCCTCACCTCCTCTGCACCCCTGGACAGGCCTCTCCTCCTCTGCACCGCTAGACAGGCCTCACCTTCTCTGCACCGCTAGACAGGCCTCAACTTCTCTGCACCCATGGACAGGCCTCACCTCATCTGCACCCCTGGACAGGCCTCTCCCCCTCTGTACCCCTGGACACGGGCCTCACCTCCTGTGCACCCCTGGACAAGCCTCACCTCCTCTGACCCCTAGACAGACCTCGTCTCCTCCGCACCCTGGACAGGCCTCACCTCCTCTGCACCCCCTGACAGGCCTTACCTCCTCTGCACCCCAGGCCTCACCTCCTCTGCTCCCCTGGACAGGCCTCTCCACCTCTGCACCCCTGGACAGGCCTCTCCTCCTCTGCACGGCTAGAAAGGCCTCACCTCCTCTGCACCCATGGACAGGCCTCTCCTCCTCTGCACACCTGGATAGGCCTCTCCTCCTCTGCACCCCTAGACAGGCCTCTCCTCCTCTGCACCCCTGGACAGGCCTCACCTCCTCTGCACCCCTTGACACGCCTCACCTCCTCTGCACCCCAGGCCTCACCTCCTCTGCTCCCCTGGACAGGCCTCTCTGCCTCTGCACCCCTGGAAAGGCCTCTCCTCCTCTGCACCCCTGGACAGGCCTCCCCTCCGTTGCACCCCTGGACAGGCATCCCCTCCTCTGCACCCCTGGACAGGCCTCTCCTCCTCTGCCCCCCTGGACAGGCCTCACCTCCTATGCACCTCTGGACAGGCCTCTCCTTCTCTGCACCGCTGGACGGGCCTTGCCTCCTATGCACCCTGGACAGGTCACTCCTCCTCTGCATTCTTGGGCAGGCCTCACCTCCTCTTCACCCCTGGACAGGCCTCGTCTCCTCTGGGCCTCTGGACAGGCCTCACCTCCTCTTTACCCCCTGGACAGGCCTCTGCACACCTGGACAGGCCTCTCCTCCTCTGCACCCCTGGACAGGCCTCGCCTCCTCTGCACCCCTGGACAGGCCTCTCCTCCTCTGCACCCTCCAGACAGGCCTCTCTGCACCCCTGGACAGGCCTCAACTCCTCTGCACCCTGGACAGGCCTCTCCTCCTCTGCACCCTCCAGACAGGCCTCACCTCCTCTGCACCCTGGACAGGCCTCTCCTCCTCTGCACCCCTGGACAGGCCTCGCCTCCTCTTTACCCCCTGGACAGGCCTCACCTCCTCTGCACCCCTAGACAGGCCTCTCCTCCTCTGTACCCCTGAACAGGCCTCACCTCCTCTGCACCCCTGGACAGGCCTCTCCTCCTCTGCACCCCTGGACAGGCCTAAGCCTCCTGTGCTCTCTCTTCCTCCTGGGTCTTGGGGGAGGTCTGGGGGGGGGGTCTTTGAGGGTCTGAAGATGGAGGTAACTGCAAACACAGACAGACAGGGCTCCTTCCTCCTCTGCAACAGGCTGGACACAGAGCACAAGGAGGAAGTGATGTCAGCACTTGCTGCTGGTGCTGTCTCTGCCACCACTGACCCGGAAGAGGAAACCCTTCTCACTTTCATCCAATATACAGCTCAGTTGGTTTCATCATCAGACGAGGTGCGCCCTCTGGTGGCTGCTGACAGAACCGCCACCTCCAGGCTCCAGGAGTGAATACATTTCACACAAACAAGCAATGGTGCCTGTAAAGACCTGGGATTTCAGATGTCACAGACGGGAATGTTTTTAAGGGTCAGACAGTTCAAGTACAGGGCCTCACACTTGGCTGCTGTAAAAAAGCATTTATAGCTTCACTTCAGATGAGCATCTTCCAAACACTGATGTAACGGACTTAAGAGTATTTACAGAAAGGTGACAACTGGAAGTGGCAGTCTGTATTTCAAATCATAATATATCTGTATTTCAATTAATATATAGGTATATGGGTCAGTTTTGCAATTAAGCTGGGCAGCTCATTTATTCTTTTAAAAAAATTATTTGCAGTTTTTCAAATCCACAACGTGCTAGTTAGCAAAGTAAACAGAGGTTAATACCATGGAGTTTAAGACACCAGATCAGTGACCATGAGGCATAGGTCATGTGTCTAAGCGACAATTGAAGGAACAGCTTATTTCCTGTGCCTGTGGCTTATTCCTTATATTTAATACTGTTTTATATCCTTGAAAGAGACTGAATTGTAGGTTCTAATTAGGTTTTGACTTTCTGGTTTAAGAGCACAACGGTCTCCTAAAATATTAGGATAGCGGTCTCTTGCAGGCTTTGGTTTTTTTGTATCCAGTAACCACCATCCTCTCTCAACAAAGATTCACTGACAAAAATAAAGCAATATATCTTTGAAACAATTAATTCCTAAGATAGGGCAACCGAGCATGAACAAGAAATTTCTCACACGGTTTACATTGTGTTAATGTTAATGTTATGGGTGACTTATATAGCGCTCGGCTACTCCATGGAGTGTCCCGGCGCTTTTTTCCAACCCACAACAGACTACAGAAAAGAATGGCAGAAAGGAAGAGGGAAAAGGGGCAGGTTACTGTCCATACAGCCATGTCTTCAAGTCCTTTCTGAAAACCAGCAGACTAGAAGTACATCGAAGTGACAGAGGAAGGCTGTTCCATAACTGGGGAGCCAGGTGTTTGAAGGAGCGTCCCCCAATCCTAGCCTTCCTGACAATGGGGACAGCGGCAAGGCCAAGGGAAGCGGACCTAAGGGATCTAGTAGGCTTGTAAAAAACAAGACGTTTCTGAATGTACTCTGCTCCCATAGCATTCAGTGCCTTATGTGCCAGTGTCAATGTTTTAAAAACAATCCGCTTGCGAAGAGGCAACCAATGTAAGGAGTTTAGCAGGGCCGAAGCACTTGCTCGGCGGGGAAGGCAAAAATTCGCCCATGCCGCTGATTTTTGGTCCACCTGAAGTTTTTGAAGTAAATAGTCAGGGAGGCCCAAATAGAGAACATCGGAATAGTCCAGCCTAGAACAGATCAGAGACTGGACAGTTGTTTTCCTATGCACTATTGGAAGCAAGGGAAGAAACTTGCGTAGCATTTTGAGCAAACCATAGCAAGTACCAGTCAGACCCAGAATCTGGGACTTAAACGAAAGGCTATTGTCAATTTTGACCCCCAGATTCTTAGCAACTAACGAGGAGGATGCAGGAGGACACATGTTGATAGGCCACCAATCATGCCAGTTCGGGTCCGCGTGACATCCAGAAAAAAGCACTTCTGACTTGTCAGGGTTGCATTTAAGGCTATTTCGTTGAAACCATTCGAACACAGCCCGAGGCAGCTCCGAATGCTCTCACCGTCAAACTCTGCTCCCTTATGACAGGTGAAAAGGAGCTGGGTGTCATCGGCGTAGGATATGATCTGAGCACCAAAAGACTCAGCCAGTACCGCCAGAGGGGTCATAAAGATATTAAAAAGAGTCGGGCTCAGGACCGAGCCCTGAGGGACTCCGACCTCCAGAGGCGGCACTGCGGCTGAGTAAGGGGGGGCCCAGACCACCTGTCGGCGACCTGCTAGATAAGATTGAAACCAGCTCAACACCGTCCCTCTCAGACCGATCTCGTAAAGTCTGCCGAGAAGAGCCTCATGAGGGACGGTGTCGAAGGCCGCCGACAGGTCCAATATAACCAACATAGCCCTTCCTCCTGCATCCAACACATCTTTTATGGCCTCATTGACCTCCAGGAGTGCTGTCTCGGTACTAAGATTGGATCGGAAACCCGACTGAGTGGAATGCAGCAGACTATGGGTTTCATAAAAATGAGTGGGTATTACTGGTCTGAAGAACAGGGGAGGGGCATTTCATTACTCGAAAATATTCTACTCTTTCACATAGGCTCTTATATCACAGTACGCTTGTCATCAATACACCATTGATTACTGAGTGCGCATAGCTGCCAAGGTTTCAGATTGCCTTGTGTGACATTTTCATAACTTCAGAGTAATTATGAGTGACATTTCAAGAACCATGAGTGACACTTTCTCGTGCGGAAAACCAAGTAAGGAAGACTAGGGAAACACATAAATGTATGAAATGACATCCTTTTGAGCAAGGTAGCGCTAAGATCTTGCCCTAAGAATACATTGCCCTACATAGAATATGGAAACCTCAGTGTTATAAGCGTGGTCGGTCTCTTTACTTATGAGTATTGTGTAATCCTTGTCAAATCAGCCGATCTTCATGTACTCCGCTCTGTTACCAACAACGTGTAATCAAAAAACCCTCTAATGCGCACCTGTTTTGGAAGACCATTGCTGGTTTGTACTGGGGTTTCTACATACATTTTTACCGAGCATAAATGCATACAATGTTGGCAACTTTGATATTCTTTATTCTTCAGTGTGGTATTTTAATGTGGATCCCTACTCTGACAATATGCAAATGCTCCACTGCACTGTAGTCCTTTGAATTTTTACTGGTGCTTTGTTACCCTGCAGCTTGAATATTTGTTTGCGTTTTTGAGTGTACGTGGCACAGCTGCATTTCCTTGAATTAAGGAGTAGTAGAAACACTTCCGATTTTGTTTGTTTTAAAATACTAAACCCATTTGCTTTACATTCTTTATTGTTCTAACACTATTGCAGCAAATACAATGTATTATTGAAGGGTGTGACTGAATTGCACAGCAAGGCCATATTTCTAAAGGAATACCCAGGCATTCTTTCTCATTTTGGCCACATGAACCGCAGATGCTAAGGGTCGCAAGGACAGTGCCAGGGGTCGCAAAAGACACATCAGGGGTCACAGATGCGACCATTTTGCGACCCGTAAATGGCATTCATGCACACACTGCGGTATTTGTTTAATCTGTCTCGGAAGAATGAAAGGGTATTCATTTTAGAGATCTTAGCAGGATGAAATGCGGAGCTGTACACAGCAGAATGTCACGATATGAGGACTGAGGTAGCCTCAAACAAACGCTAACAAATCCATGATCCAGACGGCTTCTCACGACACAACGCTTCCTGTAGGAACAGAATTAGCAGCGAAGACAGCAAAAACCCAAGTAAACAAACACACGCAAACACTATAGAAAGGCTCCTGCTTCTTCACCTCCACACTTTAAAACCGGACGTGCAAAAATGAGAGAGTAGGAGGAAGAGGACGACCACAAAAAATGAAGGATGTTGGAGACGGCTTCAGGAGGACGCTGCATAAGAGGTGGAATACGGAGAAAGAGTTCCGGTAGGAGAGACAGAGGTTACCAGCTGCTCTAAGACACCTTTCTGAAGCTCGCCCAGAGGGTGTTGTTAGTGTTTTGCTTCAGTTCAAAAGAGCGTAAAAACAGCCCTGGGTGTGGTAACGGTCTAGTTGTTCCCAACTAGCGCCGGAACCGGAACACCTGAACAGGAACCGGAAGGCGGCCATCTTGTGAGGCGCCGACCGGCTCAATGAGAGTCACGCAAACCCGGCGCTCCGGGAAATAAAGTACATCTCGAATACACGCCTGGCTCCGAGCTTCCTTTACGAGAAGGGTTCCCACAATGGCGACGAGGCGGGACACGAGCCAGTTCTGGGCATAACAAAAAAAATGCACATGCACGGAGCATCAGGCACCAATCCCGGAGCGCGGCAGAGGGCGAATGACAGCGCAACGACCGACTGAATTGAAAGTACCTGCTACGCTCAGCGACGCAGGGGAGGTACAAGGAGGCGCCGTGCCAAGGCACAAGGGCACAGAGCGACCAGTGGGCGGCCCATAAGGGAAAGCGCGGGAAGAGAGTGCGCAACGCGCTACGCGAGATCAACGCGGCGAGCCCAGTACCACGCAGAGGCGTAGAGGAAGCACAGCCAGACACGCACTCACCCTCTGGCCACAGCAAGCTGGCGGAACAGCAGAGACGAGGTGAGGGGTCAAGCGAAGTGGACAGGGGCAGACCGCGAGCGAACCCAACAACTGAGGGGGCAACAGGAGGTGCAGACAGCAGGGAGAACAGTGAGGAAGACGGAGACGAAAGACAAGCGTCAGACAGCCCGCCCAACCGCACAGTTCCCGCACAGGCAGGCCCGAGGGGCGACAGAAGGAGGCTACACTGTCTACTTCCCTCCCCCACATGGTGCCATTCCTCCCAAGAAGAGGAGAACCCACGATGCCCTGGGAAGATTAGAAACGGTACTTCCTAAATTAATTAGAGGCATTAGAAGACGAAGGTGAAGCGGCTTACTCGAGCCCGAGGAGAAGGAAGAAACTGTTACACAACCTGGGCCCAGAGGGTTTGAGAGTATTTGACACCATCGTCAAAGGTCCGAGGGACGCAACGGACACGGATGTGTTTAGACATGCCATAGAGGACTTGGATGCGCACTACAGACCGGTAGTGTGCGTAGCCATAGACAGACACAATTATTTCCAGAGGAAACCAGAGAGCAGAGAGATGGTCGATGAGTACGTGGCGGCTCTACAGAAGTTGGCACTGACGTGCAAATTCGGGACCCTCCACGACGAGCTGGTGAGGGACCAGATCATAATGCACACGTCGAGCACACACATCCAGGAAAAACTATGGGTAAACGGCGATGCTCCCCTGAAGGAGGTATGGGACTTAGTGAAAAAGGCAGAGATGTCCAAACGATGTGCCCAGGTGGCCAGGAAAGACACAGGAGGAACACAAACGGTCTGTAGAGTCATGACGCACAACAAGAGTGACAAGACCAGACAAAGGGAACCACCCAGGGGCCAAGACACCAAGAGGGGCCCACAGACACAGGGGGGCAACCCCAAAGACAGGAAGGGGAGGACGACCAAGCTGTTACAGATGTGGAAGTACATCGCACCTGGGCAACAACAAGATGTGTCCGGCGTTTAGGGTGAAGTGTGCATTCTGCGGAGTATTTGGCCATTATGAAAAGGTGTACCGCCGGGAACCCAAGAGCGCCGCCGTCAGATACATAGACCAGGGAAACACGGAAGAAGACAATACACAGGTGGAGGAAGAGGACCTCGAGGAAGTCCTCTGCATTGATGCCCAAGTCCTGGACGTGGGATGTAAAGAGTCAGACAAACCAAGACTCAACATGCACATCGGAGGAGTACCGATTTAAATATTAGCAGACTCAGGAGCCCCCATCACCATTGTTCAAAGGCAGGTATGGGAAGAAAAGTTTGTGACTAAAATAAAGGATGAACTGCGTCCCATGGACGTGAGACCAGTTACTTACATTGGCCAGAGAATACCCATGCTGGGCTATTGCCCATTGCTTTTCAAATTCAAAGGGCGTCAAGCCAACTGCAAACTGTATATCGCAGAGAAGGGGCCATCTGTGCTCAGCTGGAAGGATCAAGGTGCGCTGGGAATCCAACTTAACCCAGGAGGAATAGAAAAGGTGCTACTGATGAAAACAGAGGAAGGACGCGAAGATGAGGCCTGGCACAGAGAATACCCGAAGGTGTTCAATGGACAGATAAGAGAATTGGCTAAGTACAAGCACCTGATACGGTTGAAGGAAGGAGCTAAACCGGTCATCCACAAGGTGCGAAACATCTCTTTCCGATGCAGAGAGGCAGTGCAAGCGGAACTCGACAGATTGAAGAAAAGCGGGTTGATACAGGCCATAGAGAGCGCGGAGTGGCTCTCACCCTGTGAAGTAGTGTGGCTCACTGGTTAGAGGCGGCAGACCCGAGAGCAGAGGACGGCCCGGGACCAGGGTTCCTCTGCACCCCAGGCCTCACCTCCTCTGCTCCCCTGGACAGGCCTCTCCGCCTCTGCACCCCTGGAAAGGCCTCTCCTCCTCTAAATCCCTGGACAGGCCTCTCCTCCTCTGCCCCCCTGGACAGGCCTCACCTCCCCTGCACCCTGGACAGGCCTCTCCTCCTCTGTACCCCGTGGACAGGCCTCTCCTCTTCTGCCTTCTGCACCCCTGGACAGGCCTCTCCTCCTCTGCACCCTCCGTACAGGCCTCACCTCCTCTGCACCCCTGGACAGGCCTCACCTCCTCTGCACCCTGGACAGGCCTCTCCTCCTCTGTACCCCGTGGACAGGCCTCTCCTCCTCTGCACCCCTGGACAGGCCTCGCCTCCTCTGCACCCCTGGACAGGCCTCTCGTCCTCTGCCCCTCTGGACAGGCCCCTCCTCCTCTGCACCCCTGGACAGGCCTCACCTCCTCTGCACCCTGGACAGGCCTCTCCTCCTCTGTACCCCGTGAACAGGCCTCTCCTCCTCTGCACCCCTGGACAGGCCTCGCCTCCTCTGCACCCCTGGACAGGCCTCACCTCCTGGGCTCTCTACTCCTCCTGGGTCTGGGGGGGGGGGGTCTGTGAGGACAGACAGGGCTCCTTCCTCCTCTGCAACAGGCTGGACACAGAGCACGGGGAGGAAGTGATGTCAGCACTTGCTGCTGGTGCTGTCTCTGCCACCGCTGACCTAGAAGAGGAAACCCTTCTCACTTTCATCCACAGTACAGCTCAGTTGGTTTTATCAGCAGGCGAAGTGCGCCGTCTGGTGGCCGCTGACAGAACCGCCACCTCCAGGCTCCAGAAGTGAATACATTTCACACAAACAAGCATTGGTGCCTGTAAAGACCTGGGATTTCAGATGTCACAGACGGGAATGTTTTTAAGGGTCAGACAGTTCAACTACAGGGCCTCACACTTGGCTGCTGTATAAAGGCATTTATAGCTTCACTTCAGATGAGCATCTTCCAAACACTGATGTAAGGGACTTAAGAGTATTTACAGAAAGGTGACAACTGGAAGTGGCAGTCTGTATTTCAAATCATAATATATCTGTATTTCAATTAATATATTTGTATTTCAATTAATATATAGGTATATGGGTCAGTTTTGCAATTAAGCTGGGCAGCTTATTTATTCTTTTAAATAATTTATTTGCAGTTTTTCAAATCCACAACGTCCTAGATAGCAAAGTAAACAGAGGTAAATACCATGGAGTTGGAGACACCAGATCAGTGATAATGAGGCATAGGTCATGTGTCTAAGCGACAATTGAAGGAACAGCTTATTTCTAATTTTCCTGTGCCTGTGGCTTATTCCTTATATTTAATATGGTTTTATATCCTTGAACAAGACTGAATTGTAGGTTCTAATTAGGTTTTGAGTTTCTGGTTTCAGAGCACAACTGTCTCCTAAAATATTAAGATAGTGGTCTTTTGCAGGCTTTGTTTTTTTCTATCCAGTAACCACCCTGCTCTCTCAACAAAGATTCACTGACAAAAATAAAGCAATATATCTTTGAAACAATTAATTCCTAAGATAGGGCAACCGAGTATGAGCAAGAAATTTCTCACACAGTTTGCATTGTATCATACAAATGAGTGGGTGTTACTGGTCTGAAGAACAGGGGAGGGGCATTTCATTACTCGAAAATATTCTACTCTTTCACATAGGCTCTTATATCACAGTACTCTTGTCATCAATACACCATTGATTACTGCGTGCGCATAGCTGCCAAGGTTTCAGATTGCCTTGTGTGACATTTTCATAACTTCAGTGTAATTATGAGTGACATTTCAAGAACTATGACTGACACTTTCCCATGCGGAAAATCAAGTAAGGAAGTCTAGGGAAACACATAAATATATGAAATGACATCCTTTTGAGCAAGGTAGCGCTAAGATCTTGCCCTAAGAATACATTGCCCTACATAGAATATGGAAACCTCAGTGTTATAAGCGTGGTCGGTCTCTTCACTTATGAGTATTGTGTAATACTTGTCAAATCAGCCGATCTTCATGTACTCCGCTCTGTTACCAACAACTTGTAACTAAAAAACCCTCTATTGCGCACGTGTTTTGGAAGACCATTGCTGGTTTGTACTGGGGTTTCTACATACATTTTTACCGAGCATAAATGCATACAATGTTGGCACCTTTGATATTCTTTATTCTTCAGTGTGGTATTTTAATGTGGATCCTTACTCTGACAATATGCAAATGCTCCACTGCACTGTAGTCCTTTGAATTTTTACTGGTGCTTTGTTACCCTGCAGCTTGAATATTTGTGTGTGTTTTTGAGTGTACGTGGCACAGCTGCATTTCCTTGAATTAAGGAGTAGTAGAAACACTTCCGATTTTGTTTGTTTTAAAATACTAAACCCATTTGCTTTACATTCTTTATTGTTCTAACACTATTGCAGCAAATACAATGTATTATTGAAGGGTGTGACTGAATTGCACAGCAAGGCCATATTTCTAAAGGAATACCCAGGCATTCTTTCTCATTTTGGCCACATGACCCGCAGATGCTAAGGGTCGCAAGGACAGTGCCAGGGGTCGCAAAAGACACATCAGGGGTCACAGATGCGAACATTTTGCGACCCATAAATGGCATCCATGCACACACTGCGGTATTTGTTTAATCTGTCTCGGAAGAATGAAAGGGTATTCATTTTAGAGATCTTAGCAGGATGAAATGCGGAGCTGTACACAGCAGAATGTCACGATATGAGGACTGAGGTAGCCTGAAACAAACGCTAACAAATCCATGATCCAGACGGCTTCTCACGACACAACGCTTCCTGTAGGAACAGAATTAGCAGCGAAGACAGCAAAAACCCAAGTAAACAAACACACGCAAACACTATAGAAAGGCTCCTGCTTCTTCACCTCCACACTTTAAAACCGGACGTGCAAAAATGAGAGAGTAGGAGGAAGAGGACGACCACAAAAAATGAAGGATGTTGGAGACGGCTTCAGGAGGACGCTGCATAAGAGGTGGAATACGGAGAAAGAGTTCCGGTAGGAGAGACAGAGGTTACCAGCTGCTCTAAGACACCTTTCTGAAGCTCGCCCAGAGGGTGTTGTTAGTGTTTTGCTTCAGTTCAAAAGAGCGTAAAAACAGCCCTGGGTGTGGTAACGGTCTAGTTGTTCCCAACTAGCGCCGGAACCGGAACACCTGAACAGGAACCGGAAGGCGGCCATCTTGTGAGGCGCCGACCGGCTCAATGAGAGTCACGCAAACCCGGCGCTCCGGGAAATAAAGTACATCTCGAATACACGCCTGGCTCCGAGCTTCCTTTACGAGAAGGGTTCCCACAATGGCGACGAGGCGGGACACGAGCCAGTTCTGGGCATAACAAAAAAAATGCACATGCACGGAGCATCAGGCACCAATCCCGGAGCGCGGCAGAGGGCGAATGACAGCGCAACGACCGACTGAATTGAAAGTACCTGCTACGCTCAGCGACGCAGGGGAGGTACAAGGAGGCGCCGTGCCAAGGCACAAGGGCACAGAGCGACCAGTGGGCGGCCCATAAGGGAAAGCGCGGGAAGAGAGTGCGCAACGCGCTACGCGAGATCAACGCGGCGAGCCCAGTACCACGCAGAGGCGGAGAGGAAGCACAGCCAGACACGCACTCACCCTCTGGCCACAGCAAGCTGGCGGAACAGCAGAGACGAGGTGAGGGGTCAAGCGAAGTGGACAGGGGCAGACCGCGAGCGAACCCAACAACTGAGGGGGCAACAGGAGGTGCAGACAGCAGGGAGAACAGTGAGGAAGACGGAGACGAAAGACAAGCGTCAGACAGCCCGCCCAACCGCACAGTTCCCGCACAGGCAGGCCCGAGGGGCGACAGAAGGAGGCTACACTGTCTACTTCCCTCCCCCACATGGTGCCATTCCTCCCAAGAAGAGGAGAACCCACGATGCCCTGGGAAGATTAGAAACGGTACTTCCTAAATTAATTAGAGGCATTAGAAGACGAAGGTGAAGCGGCTTACTCGAGCCCGAGGAGAAGGAAGAAACTGTTACACAACCTGGGCCCAGAGGGTTTGAGAGTATTTGACACCATCGTCAAAGGTCCGAGGGACGCAACGGACACGGATGTGTTTAGACATGCCATAGAGGACTTGGATGCGCACTACAGACCGGTAGTGTGCGTAGCCATAGACAGACACAATTATTTCCAGAGGAAACCAGAGAGCAGAGAGATGGTCGATGAGTACGTGGCGGCTCTACAGAAGTTGGCACTGACGTGCAAATTCGGGACCCTCCACGACGAGCTGGTGAGGGACCAGATCATAATGCACACGTCGAGCACACACATCCAGGAAAAACTATGGGTAAACGGCGATGCTCCCCTGAAGGAGGTATGGGACTTAGTGAAAAAGGCAGAGATGTCCAAACGATGTGCCCAGGTGGCCAGGAAAGACACAGGAGGAACACAAACGGTCTGTAGAGTCATGACGCACAACAAGAGTGACAAGACCAGACAAAGGGAACCACCCAGGGGCCAAGACACCAAGAGGGGCCCACAGACACAGGGGGGCAACCCCAAAGACAGGAAGGGGAGGACGACCAAGCTGTTACAGATGTGGAAGTACATCGCACCTGGGCAACAACAAGATGTGTCCGGCGTTTAGGGTGAAGTGTGCATTCTGCGGAGTATTTGGCCATTATGAAAAGGTGTACCGCCGGGAACCCAAGAGCGCCGCCGTCAGATACATAGACCAGGGAAACACGGAAGAAGACAATACACAGGTGGAGGAAGAGGACCTCGAGGAAGTCCTCTGCATTGATGCCCAAGTCCTGGACGTGGGATGTAAAGAGTCAGACAAACCAAGACTCAACATGCACATCGGAGGAGTACCGATTTAAATATTAGCAGACTCAGGAGCCCCCATCACCATTGTTCAAAGGCAGGTATGGGAAGAAAAGTTTGTGACTAAAATAAAGGATGAACTGCGTCCCATGGACGTGAGACCAGTTACTTACATTGGCCAGAGAATACCCATGCTGGGCTATTGCCCATTGCTTTTCAAATTCAAAGGGCGTCAAGCCAACTGCAAACTGTATATCGCAGAGAAGGGGCCATCTGTGCTCAGCTGGAAGGATCAAGGTGCGCTGGGAATCCAACTTAACCCAGGAGGAATAGAAAAGGTGCTACTGATGAAAACAGAGGAAGGACGCGAAGATGAGGCCTGGCACAGAGAATACCCGAAGGTGTTCAATGGACAGATAAGAGAATTGGCTAAGTACAAGCACCTGATACGGTTGAAGGAAGGAGCTAAACCGGTCATCCACAAGGTGCGAAACATCTCTTTCCGATGCAGAGAGGCAGTGCAAGCGGAACTCGACAGATTGAAGAAAAGCGGGTTGATACAGGCCATAGAGAGCGCGGAGTGGCTCTCACCCTGTGAAGTAGTGTGGCTCACTGGTTAGAGGCGGCAGACCCGAGAGCAGAGGACGGCCCGGGACCAGGGTTCCTCTGCACCCCAGGCCTCACCTCCTCTGCTCCCCTGGACAGGCCTCTCCGCCTCTGCACCCCTGGAAAGGCCTCTCCTCCTCTAAATCCCTGGACAGGCCTCTCCTCCTCTGCCCCCCTGGACAGGCCTCACCTCCCCTGCACCCTGGACAGGCCTCTCCTCCTCTGTACCCCGTGGACAGGCCTCTCCTCTTCTGCCTTCTGCACCCCTGGACAGGCCTCTCCTCCTCTGCACCCTCCGTACAGGCCTCACCTCCTCTGCACCCCTGGACAGGCCTCACCTCCTCTGCACCCTGGACAGGCCTCTCCTCCTCTGTACCCCGTGGACAGGCCTCTCCTCCTCTGCACCCCTGGACAGGCCTCGCCTCCTCTGCACCCCTGGACAGGCCTCTCGTCCTCTGCCCCTCTGGACAGGCCCCTCCTCCTCTGCACCCCTGGACAGGCCTCACCTCCTCTGCACCCTGGACAGGCCTCTCCTCCTCTGTACCCCGTGAACAGGCCTCTCCTCCTCTGCACCCCTGGACAGGCCTCGCCTCCTCTGCACCCCTGGACAGGCCTCACCTCCTGGGCTCTCTACTCCTCCTGGGTCTGGGGGGGGGGGGTCTGTGAGGACAGACAGGGCTCCTTCCTCCTCTGCAACAGGCTGGACACAGAGCACGGGGAGGAAGTGATGTCAGCACTTGCTGCTGGTGCTGTCTCTGCCACCGCTGACCTAGAAGAGGAAACCCTTCTCACTTTCATCCACAGTACAGCTCAGTTGGTTTTATCAGCAGGCGAAGTGCGCCGTCTGGTGGCCGCTGACAGAACCGCCACCTCCAGGCTCCAGAAGTGAATACATTTCACACAAACAAGCATTGGTGCCTGTAAAGACCTGGGATTTCAGATGTCACAGACGGGAATGTTTTTAAGGGTCAGACAGTTCAACTACAGGGCCTCACACTTGGCTGCTGTATAAAGGCATTTATAGCTTCACTTCAGATGAGCATCTTCCAAACACTGATGTAAGGGACTTAAGAGTATTTACAGAAAGGTGACAACTGGAAGTGGCAGTCTGTATTTCAAATCATAATATATCTGTATTTCAATTAATATATTTGTATTTCAATTAATATATAGGTATATGGGTCAGTTTTGCAATTAAGCTGGGCAGCTTATTTATTCTTTTAAATAATTTATTTGCAGTTTTTCAAATCCACAACGTCCTAGATAGCAAAGTAAACAGAGGTAAATACCATGGAGTTGGAGACACCAGATCAGTGATAATGAGGCATAGGTCATGTGTCTAAGCGACAATTGAAGGAACAGCTTATTTCTAATTTTCCTGTGCCTGTGGCTTATTCCTTATATTTAATATGGTTTTATATCCTTGAACAAGACTGAATTGTAGGTTCTAATTAGGTTTTGAGTTTCTGGTTTCAGAGCACAACTGTCTCCTAAAATATTAAGATAGTGGTCTTTTGCAGGCTTTGTTTTTTTCTATCCAGTAACCACCCTGCTCTCTCAACAAAGATTCACTGACAAAAATAAAGCAATATATCTTTGAAACAATTAATTCCTAAGATAGGGCAACCGAGTAAGAACAAGAAATTTCTCACACAGTTTGCATTGTATCATACAAATGAGTGGGTGTTACTGGTCTGAAGAACAGGGGAGGGGCATTTCATTACTCGAAAATATTCTACTCTTTCACATAGGCTCTTATATCACAGTACTCTTGTCATCAATACACCATTGATTACTGCGTGCGCATAGCTGCCAAGGTTTCAGATTGCCTTGTGTGACATTTTCATAACTTCAGTGTAATTATGAGTGACATTTCAAGAACTATGACTGACACTTTCCCATGCGGAAAATCAAGTAAGGAAGTCTAGGGAAACACATAAATATATGAAATGACATCCTTTTGAGCAAGGTAGCGCTAAGATCTTGCCCTAAGAATACATTGCCCTACATAGAATATGGAAACCTCAGTGTTATAAGCGTGGTCGGTCTCTTCACTTATGAGTATTGTGTAATACTTGTCAAATCAGCCGATCTTCATGTACTCCGCTCTGTTACCAACAACTTGTAACTAAAAAACCCTCTATTGCGCACGTGTTTTGGAAGACCATTGCTGGTTTGTACTGGGGTTTCTACATACATTTTTACCGAGCATAAATGCATACAATGTTGGCACCTTTGATATTCTTTATTCTTCAGTGTGGTATTTTAATGTGGATCCTTACTCTGACAATATGCAAATGCTCCACTGCACTGTAGTCCTTTGAATTTTTACTGGTGCTTTGTTACCCTGCAGCTTGAATATTTGTTTGTGTTTTTGAGTGTACGTGGCACAGCTGCATTTCCTTGAATTAAGGAGTAGTAGAAACACTTCCGATTTTGTTTGTTTTAAAATACTAAACCCATTTGCTTTACATTCTTTATTGTTCTAACACTATTGCAGCAAATACAATGTATTATTGAAGGGTGTGACTGAATTGCACAGCAAGGCCATATTTCTAAAGGAATACCCAGGCATTCTTTCTCATTTTGGCCACATGACCCGCAGATGCTAAGGGTCGCAAGGACAGTGCCAGGGGTCGCAAAAGACACATCAGGGGTCACAGATGCGAACATTTTGCGACCCATAAATGGCATCCATGCACACACTGCGGTATTTGTTTAATCTGTCTCGGAAGAATGAAAGGGTATTCATTTTAGAGATCTTAGCAGGATGAAATGCGGAGCTGTACACAGCAGAATGTCACGATATGAGGACTGAGGTAGCCTGAAACAAATGCTAACAAATCCATGATCCAGACGACTTCTCACGACACAATGCTTCCTGTAGGAACAGAATTAGCAGTGAAGACAACAAAAAACCAAGCAAACAAACACCCGCAAACACTATAGAAAGGCTCCTGCTTCTTTACCTCCACACTTTAAACCGGAAGTGCAAAAATGAGAGAGTAGGAGGAAGAGGACGACCACAAAAAATGAAGGATGTTGGAGACGGCTTCAGGAGGACGCTGCATAAGAGATGGAATACGGAGAAAGAGTTCCGGTAGGAGAGACAGAGGTTACCAGCTGCTCTAAGAGAGCTTTCTGAAGCTCGCCCAGAGGGTGTTGTTAGTGTTTTGCTTCAGTTCAAAAGAGAGTAAAAACAGCCCTGAGTGTGGTAACGGTCTAGTTGTTGCGCCGGAACCGGAACACCTGAACAGGAACCGGAAGGCGGCCATCTTGTGAGGCGCCGACCGGCTCAATGAGAGTCACGCCAACCCGGCGCTCCGGGAAATAAAGTACATCTCGAATACACGCCTGGCTCCGAGTTTCCTTTACTAGAAGGGTTCCCACAATGGCGACGAGGCGGGACACGAGCCAGTGCTGGGCATAACAAAAACAAAAAAGGAAAGAAACGGAACCAACGAAACGCACATGCACGGAGCATCAGGCGCCAATCCCGGAGTGCTGGCAGAGGGCGAATGACGGCGCAACGCCCGACTGAATTGAAAGTACCCGCTACGCTCAGCGATGCAGGGGAGGTACAAGGAGGCGCCGTGCCACGGCACAAGGGCACAGAGCGACCAGTGGGCGGCCCATAAGGGAAAGCGCAGGAAGAGAGTGCGCAATGCGCTACGCGACATCAACGTGGCGAGCCCAGTACCACGCACAGTAGGAGAGGGAAGCACAGCTCGACACGCACTCACCCTCTGGCCACGGCAAGCTGGTGGAACAGCAGAGACGAGGTGAGGGGTCAAGCGAAGCGGACAGGGGCAGACCGCGAGCGAACCCAACAACTGAGGGGGCAAAAGGACGTGCAGACAGCAGGGGGAACGGTGATGGAGACGGAGACGAAAGACAAGCGCCAGGCAGCCCGCCCAACCACACAGTTCCCGCACAGGCAGGCCCGAGGGGCAACAGAAGGATGGCTACACCGTCTCCTTCCCTCACCCACATGGTGCCATTCCTCCCAAAAAGAGGAGAACCCACGATGCCCTGGGAAGATTGGAAACAGTACTTCCTAAATTATTTAGAGGCATTAGAAGACGAAGGTGAAGCGGCTTACTCGAGCCCGAGGAGAAGGAAGATACTGTTACACAACCTGGGCCCAGAGGGTCTGAGAGTATTTGACACCATCGTCAAAGGTCCGAGGGAAGAGACGGACATGGATATGTTTAGACATGCCATAGAGGACTTGGATGCGCACTACAGACCGGTAGTGTGCGTAGCCATAGACAGACACAATTTTTTCCAGAGGAAACAAGAGAGTGGAGAGACGGCCGATGTGTACGTGGCGGCTCTACAGAAGTTGGCACTGACGTGCAAATTCGGGACCCTCCACGACGAGCTGGTGAGGGACCAGATCATAATACACACGTCGAGCACACACATCCAGGAAAAACTATGGGTAAACGGCGATGCTCCCCTGAAGGTGGTGTGGGCCTTAGTGAAAAAGGCAGAGATGTCCAAACGATGTGCCCAGGCAGCCAGGAAAGACACAGGAGGAACACAAACGGTCTGTAGAGTCATGACGCACAACAAGAGTGATAAGACCAGACAAAGGGAACCACCCAGGGGCCAAGACACCAAGAGGGGCCCACAGACACAGGGGGGCAACCCCGAAGACAGGAAGGGGAGGACGACCAAGCTGTTACAGATGTGGAAGTACATCGCACCTGGGCAACGACAAGATGTGTCCGGCGTTTAGGGCGAAGTGTGCATTCTGCGGAGTATTTGGCCATTATGAAAAGGTGTACCGCCGGGAACCCAAGAGCGCCGCCGTCAGATACATAGACTAGGGAAACACGGAAGAAGACGATACACAGGTGAAGGAAGAGGACCTCGAGGAAGTCCTCTACATTAATGCCCAAGTCCTGGACGTGGGATGTAAAGAGTCAGACAAACCAAGACTCAACATGCACATCGGAGGAGTACCGATTTAAATATTAGCAGACTCAGGAGCCCCCATCACCATTGTTCAAAGGCAGGTATGGGAAGAAAAGTTTGTGACTAAAATAAAGGATGAACTGCGTCCCATGGACGTGAGACCAGTTACTTACACTGGCCAGAGAATACCCATGCTGGGCTATTGCCCATTGCTTTTCGAATTCAAAGGGCGTCAAGCCAACTGCAAACTGTACATCGCAGAGAAGGGGCCATCTGTGCTCAGCTGGAAGGATCAAGGTGCGCTGGGAATCCAACTTAACCCAGGAGGAATAGAAAAGGTGCTACTGATGAAAACAGAGGAAGGACACGAAGATGAGGCCTGGCACAGAGAATACCCGAAGGTGTTCAATGGACAGATAAGAGAATTGGCTAAGTACAAGCACCTGATACGGTTGAAGGAAGGAGCTAAACCGGTCATCCACAAGGTGCGAAACATCTCTTTCCGATGCAGAGAGGCAGTGCAAGCGGAACTCGACAGATTGAAGAAAAGCGGGTTGATACAGGCCATAGAGAGCGCGGAGTGGCTCTCACCCTTGGTGGCAGCTCAAAAGCCGAACGGAAAGGTGAGGCTGTGCGTCGACCTCAGGGAACTTAACAAAAACATCTTGATAGATAAGTTTCCTCTCCCGCGCATAAATGAGATGCTGGCCAGGACAAAAGGAATTAAATGGTTCTCTACGGTGGACTTGTCATCAGCCTACCATCAGGTAAAACTCCATCCATCCAGCAGTCATCTTACATCCTTCATAACACCTTTCGAGTGTTACAAGTTCCTGAGAATGCCGTTTGGGTTGGCATCGGCCGCTGCCATCTTTCAAAAACTGATGCACAGACTCTTTCAGAAGGTGGAAGGAGTTCAGTTCTACCAAGACGACATCCTTGTCATGGGCAAATCCAAACAGGAGCACAATGAGAAACTGCATACCGTGCTACGCATATTACAAGAAAACAAACTCACCACAGAGTGGACAAAATGCAAATTTGGTGTACCGTCAGTGACCTACCTCGGTCATGAGGTTAGCGAGAAGGGAATAGAGCCAAAGAGAGCCAACATGAAAGCGATAATGGACGCACCAGCCCCAGGGAAGAAAGAAGACGTTAGGTCATTCTTGGGCATGGCCGAATTTTATAGTAAATTCATTCCCAACTTTGCCACCAAGACGCACTACCTACGCCAACTATTAAAGAGAGAAATGGGTTCAAATGGAACAAGGAAGAGCAAGAGGAATTTGAGACCCTAAAGCAGAAAATGGGCGAAGCCATACCGTTGAAAGGATTTGACCCAGACGCACAATCCGTACTCACAACCGATGCCAGTGACAGGGGGCTGGGGGCAGTGTTAATGCAGAAGTCAGACAATGGTGAAACATCTACAGTCAGCTTCGCATCCCGATCCCTGGCGCTCAACGAGGAGAAATTCAGCGTCATCGAAAAGGAAATGTTAGCTGTGGTGTAGGCAATGGAACGCTTCAGACAATACTTGTGGGGAGTCAAGTTCCTAGTCCGCATACCATAAGCCCCTGATAAAAGTTTTAACATCAAATGGTCATGCACATGCCACTCCGAGAATTGCAAAAATGACATTAAGGCTGCTAGACTTCGTGTACGAAGTGGAGTACATACCAGGGCCCCAGAACAAAGTAGTAGACTTTCTAAGTAGAGCGGCGGCCAAGGAAGAAGCGGGCAAACAAGAGACACCGGGGTGGGAAGGCTACATGGTGGCGACCGTACAAGACATGGAGCAAGTGATCAGTGTGCAAGAGTGGGCAGAGGCCTACAGACTAGATGAGGACCTGGAGGCAGTAAAGGGATATGTTATCCACGGGTGGCCGGAGAAGAGGCACCTGAAAGAGACCTTGAGGAGGTACTGGGAAGTGAGGGAGGAACTGTCGCTCGGGGAAAACCCCGTATTCCTGCTAAGGGGCGACAAGGTCATCCCCCCCAGGGATTCATAGACCACTTGATGGCATTGTTACATGAAGGACACCAGGGGATCACAAAGACCAAAGCCCTAGCTAGAGAAGCGTACTGGTGGCCGGCTATTGATTCACAAGTGGAAAGGTATGTGAGACTATGCGACTCCTGCTCCAAGGCGGATAAATCCCAGCCTGTGCTGAGGCCACAGTTAAGGAAGTTCCCTGTGCCTGAAGGACCTTGGGAGATGGTGTCCATCGACATAATTGGACCCATCCTGAACACGGAAGGCATACAGAAGTATGCTATAGTATTGATTGACAGATACTCCAAGTGGCCGGAGGTGGAAGTGAAAGACACAATGGACACTGAAGCGGTCATAACGTTCCTGAACACCATATTTATAAAGGAAGGAATCCCCAAGGTCATAACATGTGACAATGGGCCACAATTCACCTCGGCCAAATGGGAGGCTTTCATGTCCAGGAATGGGATAGAGGTTAAGCACACCCCCGTATACCACCCAGCGGGAAATCGACAGTTGGAATGTTTTAACAAGGTAATAATGGGGACAGTCCAAGCAGCTATAAACGACGGGCAAGATTGGGAGAAGGAGTTGCCCAAGATGTTATGGGCCTACCGCATTACGCCAGGCAGCACAGGCTACAGCCCCTTTAAGGTACTGAGGGGAAGAGAGCCATTCACTAAAGACAATGTCGCGTGGAGGCAAATGGTGGTGCAGAGCAAATGGTCACCAGCGACAATAAGAAGTAATCTAGAGAAAGCGCAAGAGACGTAAACTGAACAGTTCAACAGGAGACGCAATGCGCAAGGAGTGTCACTAGAGAAGGGTGATTGGGTGAGAGTGAAGGTAGCGACCATGAGAAGGAAAGGTGAGAGCAAATTCACGCCGCCCCTGCAAGTTCTAGAGCCATATGCCAGATCGGCATTACTCAGCGATGGCAAGGTGTGGTCGCAGGACAGAATGGCGAGATGTAGCAAAATCCTGAAGTGGGGAGCGGAAACAGATGAAGAAGCAGGAGAGTACATAGAGATGGCGAGTGAGGAATGTCGAGGAAGGAGACAAGAGCAGGTAGAAGAAGGAACGCAGAAAGTAGAAGAGAGAGAGAAGGCACAGGATGGGAGTAACAGTGAAGGAGAGAATGGATATAACACAAGTAGGAAAGGAAGTGAGAAAGAGAGACCAGAAGGGATAAAGGAAGGAACTCAGACAAAGGGTATGGTAGCAGTACCAGAAGCACAAAGTAGCAAGAAGGGTGAACGTGTGGTGAAAACGAGAGCAGGAAGAACTGTAAGAACTCCCAAGAGGTTCAAGGACTAATATGGACATTAAGTAAGATGTTTATTCCTGTTTTATGTTGTCAGTTGCATGAAGGGGGGAGATATGTGGTAACGGTCTAGTTGTTCCCAACTAGCGCCGGAACCGGAACACCTGAACAGGAACAGGAAGGCGGCTCAATGAGAGTCACACAAACCCGGCGCTCCGGGAAATAAAGTACATCTCGAATACACGCCTTCCTTTACGAGAAGGGTTCCCACACTTGGCAGAAAAACGTCACCTAATTATCCGACCCGCAATGCAGGCAGCAGATAGCGTGCTGCCACTAAAAAGCTAATTTAATTAACACAATCGCCAGCTGTACTCACTAAGTTGCGAGGCTGCAAGCCACAGCAATGGGCCCAGACCTGGCTGCTGCAACGTCACCACAGCAAATTCAAACAGAATATCGTCTCACATGTGCAAATCATGAAAATAATTATGTCAAGTATATAAAACAATTTCAACCACAAATTAATAAAACATTATTTCCTAACATTTTTTGAAGTTTTTGCTCACCTCAGTGTGCAGGAGGACCGCATGAGATCACATCCGATAAGGGGCAGGTCTCGGCGCCGTGTTGAGTGTGGGCTGTGTGTCAGTTTCACAGCCTGCCGCGTGGCGCCGCGGGCGGGACGGGAACATAAATTAAGGCTGCCTGGCAGGCGCGGCTGAGGCCGCAAATTGTAACACATGTAGCTAGCGCACTTACAGCCAGAGCTGCAATCCTTAACTGTTTATGAGCCAGAGAGCGCTCAGCGGCCTGGCGGCAAGTGACTGTGCTGGAAGCAACAGAGCTGTGGTGTGCTAGTAGTAGCACCCAAGACAGTGGCATTAAAATGCGGGACAAAACATTTCAGTGCGGTGATGTGGAACACCGCACTTAAATGCGTTAGTGTCACACATGATGCATGATACTTGGCAGGACTGAGTGCGTCAACTCTTTGTAGCATTGTCATACAAGCAGCCTTGAGTGCCTCAACAGTGACATTAGTTTGAAGGTGCATACATCAGAGCCACTCAAGTCTCACTCATCACGAGTGACACTAACACATTTGGAGGTCGGTCTGAAGTCTCACTCAAACCTGGCCCATTCTTCAAAACTATGGGGATTAACTAGAACTTCACAAGTGACTACTCGGCACAGAGCAGGCCCTCTGACCCACATTTTGGTGGCAAAACCTTTCTCATATGTGACCATGAGTACTGCACACAGTTCAGTGGAATGTTACATTGAATGTCTATTTTAGTGAGACTTGGTTGTAATTTTATCACTTTACATGTGTTCTGATCATGTCTATAAATTCAGTAAGATCTCTTCCTTTGGAATTGTCAAAGTCAAATGTTAAGTGACACCATTTCCTGTGTCTTTTTTTATATACATCAATTCTCCATTGATTTTTAATATACAATGAGCATATTACAGGGATGGAAGTTTATCGATTCAGCAAGATACTGTGTAAACTAGAACTTGTGTTAAGACATTGATAACAGGAAAACAATAAATGAAATAACCCCTCTAGATAGAGGTGATGTGGCTCAGAAGATCCCGCAGATGACCAGGGAAGAACGATGAGGGAGAACACGAGGGGACGGGACATGGGAACAGGAAAAAAAATATGTTAGGGTGCCAGGCCCAAAGGTCGCCACCAAAAAAGACAACTCCCACTATGAAGGCCATAGCCAGCTGGCTCTTACAGTGGTGGGTAAATCCTGGAATACTGACATTTTGTGAAGCAAGGTCAGACGGGCCATCAATAACGGTGCCACCCCTAGGTTGGTCCTCAAAGTATCCCAAACTGAGCCCAAGTAGCACAAAGTACTGTACAGTCTGCAGGAAATGCAAAATGTCACAGGCGAGTGCGTCACACCTTCAGCACCTCCGGCACTTGGAATCCACCACTATATGTGCTTTATAGTTCCACTCAGGCGTCCAGTGCCAGTGGTGTAGGAAGTTGAAATAACTGAATTTCAACCTGACCTCCTGGAGGAAACTGCCATGGTCTTTCCAAAGGTCGTACCCGTCCTGCTCAGACAGTGAGAGGCCCAGCCTCTGCTCCCACAAACAAAGTGTGGGCAGTGGTGCTTGAAAAAGGCTGTCCATAGTGGTAACATATAATCCCACCATAGTCTCCTTGAATCTTTTCCACATCAGAGTATAACTCAACATTGGGGCAGTCTTAAGATCATAAGGGGGAGCACCCAGCATGTGTCGCAGGCTCTGCATGAGCTGTCGGTACTGTCAGTGATGCGATTGTGGCAGCGCATAATCACGCATGAGAGTAGCAAAGGGGGCCAACTCAACGTCCCCTACTATTTAGTCAACAGATCGTATCCCTCTGGCCCTCCACTGTGTAATCGGAAATCAGATCATACTTGGCTCCAAGCAGCTCCTTGAGAAGAGCAGGGATCAGCAATGTGTTATACGTCTGAGCCAGGTGAAACGTGAGGCCAGTCAACCAACACTGTTATGCCTCACAGCGGCACTTATAGGCAGCAAAATCATTCATCGGCCTTCCTGCCCTCTCACAGCACCTGTGCAGAGGAGATGTACCCAGCATTCTCTTCCAAGTACTGACTCAGATATTGGAACCGTCTGTGTTTGTTTTCAGGGGCTTTATACCATGCCGTATACATTCTCCAATGGGCCTGAAGGGTTTACAACAGTCGAAGATTATGGTCGAGTTGCAGAAGATCATGATCAGAGGTACTGTTTGCGAGGATCAAGGCGTAAACGTTTACAATGGACGCAGGAGGTGAAAGTATAGTCCACGTCCCTCAGGTGCGTCAATCACCATGGATCCATCAAGGCATGATCATCAATAATGTCAGAGAGGATGAACCGGTCTCGGGGCTGCCTGGTCGTTTGGTTTCTGGACTTGTCAAGGTGCCATATTCTAGCACCCCCCCTCATGAATACCCCGGCTATCCTGAAGGAGAGCAGGAGTTTGGTCAACCGCCGGGTCATAGATAAAGCCCACACACGAAGACTCATTGAGAATCTGAACCTTGGCAAAAATATATCTGCCCAGGGTGGTCCCACCATGTCCGCAGTGTGCAAACCCCCAGGGATTTGTGAAAACAAATGTCCAACCCACTCTACCCATGTTCCAAAGGAGTAGTTGGCTGTGGAAGGGTAGTCAGGATCCTGCTAGCATGTAGTACCCTACTCATCCAATCCCTTCTGAATGTATCATGTTCACTAGGTGACAGGTGTGTGTCCTGGAGCAATGCTACATCAAGGAGGTGCATCTTCTGAAATGAGAGGGTTTTCTGTCTCTTTATAAAATAGGTCAGGCTGCTGTCATTAAGGGGCATATTTACAAGGAAGTGGTGGAGCACGGCATTGTCCCGCCACTCTCTCCACTTCTGAAATGCAGGCCTACACCGTATTTACAAGAATACGGTGCAGCCCTGCATTTCTCCCTGTGCTGGTGCTGAATTTAGCTGCCTAGCGCCAATGCAGACAACCTTGCACCATAGTGCAAGGGTGCCTGCGTTGAAGGGAACAGGCCTGACAAGTACCACGCATCAGGGGTTAGAGTAACACATTTCAATGTGGTGGTCCGCCTCACCGTATTGAAATACAAAGTCACACATTTTTATGGCTTCCTGAGCTGTCAAGTGCTGAAGCGCTGCTATAATAATTAGAAGTCAAACTGAGCAAAGTTGGCAACGCACGTTTAGGGGTTCTGGTTTAGCTACATTCAGGCATGTTATGTATTTTGTTATGTTAAGTTAATTTCTATAGCGCATGACTCACCCGGGAGCATCTCAGCGCTCGCTTAGAAATTTGGCCCGAGGACTGAAAGTCAGAACAGAGTTAGAACAGGAATGCTTTTAGTTGTTTCCTAAAGGTGCTGTATATAGAATTTGTTTAGGGACAGCAGTAGTTTATTCCAGTATCTTGGGGCCAGATACGAAAAAGCTTTTCCACCAGTCTGACTCAAACGTATACGAGGAACCTGTAGAAGGCCTAGAGTACTGGATCTGAGATCTCTGTTCGGTGTATGAAAGGTGAGTTTCTTTTGTAGATAGTAAGGGCCTCTGCCATTCAGCGCATTGTAAGTGAGACAACAGATTTTGAAAAAGGATCTCTTCCTTACAGGGAACCAATGCAGCTCTCTCAGCAAGGGAGCAGAAGGGACGCCAGCAGGGCGGCTCAGTAACCAATGCAGCTCTCTCAGCAAGGGAGCAGAAGGGGCGCCAGCAGGGCGGCTCAGTAACCAATGCAGCTCTCTCAGCAAGGGAGCAGAAGGGGCGCCAGCAGGGCGGCTCAGTAACCAATGCAGCTCTCTCAGCAAGGGAGCAGACGGGGCGCCAGCAGGGCAGCTCAGTAACCAATGCAGCTCTCTCAGCAAGGGAGCAGAAGGGAGCCAGCAGGGCGGGTCAGTAACCAAAGCAGCTCTCTCAGCAAGGGAGCAGAAGGGGCGCCAGCAGGGCGGGTCAGTAACCAATGCAGCTCTCTCAGCAAGGGAGCAGAAGGGGCGCCAGCAGGGCGGGTCAGTAACCAATGCAGCTCTCTCAGCAAGGGAGCAGAAGGGGAGCCAGCAGGGCGGTTCAGTAACCAATGCAGCTCTCTCAGCAAGGGAGCAGAAGGGGAGCCAGCAGGGCGGCTCAGTAACCAATGCAGCTCTCTCAGCAAGGGAGCAGAAGGGGAGCCAGCAGGGCGGGTCAGTAACCAATGCAGCTCTCTCAGCAAGGGAGCAGAAGGGGAGCCAGCAGGGCGGCTCAGTAACCAATGCAGGTCGCTCAGCAAGGGAGCAGAAGGGGCGCCAGCAGGGCGGTTCAGTAACCAATGCAGCTCTCTCAGCAAGGGAGCAGAAGGGGCCCCAGCAGGGCGGTTCAGTAACCAATGCAGCTCTCTCAGCAAGGGAGCAGAAGGGGAGCCAGCAGGGCGGTTCAGTAACCATTGCAGCGCTCTCAGCAAGGGAGCAGAAGGGGAGCCAGCAGGGCGGTTCAGTAACCAATGCAGCTCTCTCAGCAAGGGAGCAGAAGGGGAGCCAGCAGGGCGGCTCAGTAACCAATGCAGCTCTCTCAGCAAGGGAGCAGA
Source organism: Lissotriton vulgaris (assembly GCF_964263255.1). NCBI lineage: Eukaryota > Metazoa > Chordata > Amphibia > Caudata > Salamandridae > Lissotriton > Lissotriton vulgaris. Next base: position 37,751 of record NW_028248507.1, on the reverse strand, counting down.
AGGGGCGCCAGCAGGGCGGTTCAGTAACCAATGCAGCGCTCTCAGCAAGGGAGCAGAAGGGGCGCCAGCAGGGCGGCTCAGTAACCAATGCAGCTCTCTCAGCAAGGGAGCAAAAGGGGAGCCAGCAGGGCGGTTCAGTAACCAATGCAGCTCTCTCAGCAAGGGAGAAGAAGGGGAGCCAGCAGGGCGGCTCAGTAACCAATGCAGCTCTCTCAGCAAGGGAGCAGAAGGGAGCCAGCAGGGCGGGTCAGTAACCATTGCAGCTCTCTCAGCAAGGGAGCAGAAGGGGAGCCAGCAGGGCGGTTCAGTAACCAATGCAGCTCTCTCAGCAAGGGAGCAGAAGGGGAGCCAGCAGGGCGGTTCAGTAACCAATGCAGCTCTCTCAGCAAGGGAGCAGAAGGGGCGCCAGCAGGGCGGCTCAGTAACCAATGCAGCTCTCTCAGCAAGGGATCAAATAGGGGCGCCAGCAGGGCGGCTCAGTAACCATTGCAGCTCTCTCAGCAAGGGAGCAGAAAGGGAGCCAGCAGGGCGGCTCAGTAACCAATGCAGCTCTATCAGCAAGGGAGCAGAAGGGGAGCCAGCAGGGCGGCTCAGTAACCAATGCAGCTCTCTCAGCAAGGGAGCAGAAGGGGAGCCAGCAGGGCGGCTCAGTAACCAATGCAGGTCTCTCAGCAAGGGAGCAGAAGGGGCGCCAGCAGGGCGGCTCAGTAACCAATGCAGCTCTCTCAGCAAGGGAGCAGAAGGGGCGCCAGCAGGGCGGGTCAGTAACCAATGCAGCTCTCTCAGCAAGGGAGCAGAAGGGGAGCCAGCAGGGCGGCTCAGTAACCAATGCAGCTCTCTCAGCAAGGGAGCAGAAGGGGCGCCAGCAGGGCGGCTCAGTAACCAATGCAGCTCTCTCAGCAAGGGAGCAGAAGGGGAGCCAGCAGGGCGGGTCAGGAACCAATGCAACTCTCTCAACAAGGGAGCAGAAGGGGAGCCAGCAGGGCGGGTCAGTAACCATTGAGCTCTCTCAGCAAGGGAGCAGAAGGGGCGCCAGCAGGGCGGCTCAGTAACCAATGCAGCTCTCTCAGCAAGGGAGCAGAAGGGGCGCCAGCAGGGCGGTTCAGTAACCAATGCAGCTCTCTCAGCAAGGGAGCAGAAGGGGAGCCAGCAGGGCGGTTCAGTAACCATTGCAGCTCTCTCAGCGAGGGAGCAGAAGGGGAGCCAGCAGGGCGGCTCAGTAACCAATGCAGCTCTCTCAGCAAGGGAGCAGAAGGGGAGCCAGCAGGGCGGGTCAGTAACATTCTGGCCGCTGTGTTCTGAATCACTTGTAATTTAGTAAGCAGGGTCTCTCCCACTTCCGCCAACGGAGCATTACCATAGTCTAATCGGCTGATGACCATGGCTTGAACTGAGGTTCTGCGGTGATTAGTGGGCAAGTAGGGAAGAATTTTGCGGAGTAAACGCATACTATAGTAGCAGGAGCTAGTAGTGGCAGCAATGTGGTCTTTCATGGCTAATGACTGATCTAATTTTAGGCCTAGATTTTTAACACATTTTTTAGGAACAGGAGCTGGTCCCAATTGTGAGGGCCACCATTCATCAGACCAGCGAGCTGAGGCTTTCCCCGTTAGCATGACCTTGATTTTTCCAGGATTCATATGGAGGCAGTTCTGTCATCCAGCTAGAGATTGCAAGCATTCTGCTGAAGAACCATTATTTCTCTGCTTCTATCTTTGGGCCAATAGTAAATATAAGCTGAGTATCATCAGCATAAGAAATTATCTCAAACCCTAGCTATTCTACACATTTTTCTAACAGATATGGCCCTAGCATGATAGTTTGCGTTCTGTCTGACAAAGTTCTGCAACCACTTCAAGGCTGCCCCTTGAATGCCACAGGAAGCTAGTCTCTCCGCGAGCACTAAATGTGAGATGGTATCAAAAGCCGCGGAGTGATCTAGAAGGATCAGATCCTCCAATGTCTATTTTCTGTCTGAGCAAGTCAGTTACAGCTAGCGTGGCAGTCTCGGTACTGAAGCCCGGTTGAAACTCGGATTGTGATGGATCCAGAATATCGTTGGACTCCAGGTATAGACTTAGTTGTTTGTTAATTATACTTTCCAGCAGCTTGCCCAATAAGGGTACCAAAGAAATAGGGTGGTAGTTTCTGAGTTCTCGGGGATCCGCAGTCGGTTTCTTCAATATTGGACGTACGAACGCTTCCTTCCATGTTATTGGAATGGTACCTGATTGTATTGAATAAATATTGATATTTAGAATTGCTGGCACGCAACGAGTGGCTAATAGGGCCATTGTCTTCGGAGGACACAGATCTTGGGGTGAGCCATATTTTGAGAAGGAGAGAGCATTGGAAACTTCCTCAAGCGTGGTTAACTCGAAACAATCTAAGGTGCTAGCTGCCACTTTTTCTAAGCCCTCTGTTCTAGTAGAGGCTTCAAGGTCTTGAGAGGTGATCGATGAAAAGTTAGCATAAATATCAATTATCATTTCTTGAAAATAGATTGCTAACGAATTACAAAAATCTTGTGTTTCCATAGGCAATTGTCTACAGACATGAAGAGATACGAAGTCTTTTACTATATGGAAAAGGGCCTTTGGGACATTACTGGCACGTTGAATTTGGTTAACAATAAATAGACGTCTGGCTTATTTTAAATTCAGATTACAGCTAGACAAGAATTGTTTAAACCGTAGTTTGTTTTGTGGGTCTTTACTAACTCGCCAAAGTCTCTCCAATCTCTTGCATTTGTATTTTTCAATCTTTAGCTCCGAAGTGCACCAGGGGGCTGATGGTGGACAATAGGGAGAATGAAAAACTGTCACAAAGGCGGTATTAAATTCTTCCAACGTCGTAGGAGCATCCTTATCCTTCTTTGGTGATTCCAGGTGAACATCCTCATTAAAGGCTTCTACAGAAAGATTTCGCCACGGTCTTGCGTCACTTGTTTTTTCCCTGCACTTAAGTCTGAGCTCTTAGGGCATGGCTGTTGGATAGAGAACTTAATCATTGAATGATCAGTCCAAGTGAGAGAGTCTGGGAGGTTACAGGTTAGATGATCAATATTAGAAAAGATTAGGTCTAGCGAGTGGCCAGCTGGATGAGTTGGGCCTGTAACTCTTTGGGTGAGTTCAATCATGTCAAGAGTAGAGAGGAGTTTATTAACCTCAGGGTTCGTATGATTTTCACCATGAAAATTAAAATCCCCCAACAAAAGAAATGTATTTGAGGAGAGCACATGTATAGCAATTAGATCTATCAGTTGGTCCGTGAAATTGGTCTTAGGAGAGCTCTTCCAGGGAACCCTCCCTGCTCCCGGGACCGACGTTACAGAGCATAACAGCAACCTAGGTCTGATGCCGATGCCAGACACAATTCTGCCCTCCTGCTGCTGGGCCATGGCCGAGCAGGGGAAGGAAGGACAATAGGTTTCCTGTCACAGGGAGGGCGCTCCCCACACTGCAACAGCACCACCCGTTTGACCGTGTCTTCCAGCTCGCTGCTGTTGCCTCGGACACGAGTTCAAGGCCCTCCTCCACCCGCAGGCTACCACCTGTGCCTCATCCCTGGTGGCCAATGGTCGGTTGTTTTGTGTAATTGTATTGCTTGTTGTATTGTTTATTTTGTTTGCTTCATTCCCCGTTACCTCTTGTGCTACTTCTGTGCCCTGTGCCCTTCTGCCTTCTCGCCATTCCTCCTGTGGTTTCCCCGCCGCTGCGTCTCCTGCGGCCCTGCCCCCCGCTCGCTACACTTCACCTTAGTGTATTTTGTATTGCATTTTGTTGGATTGTTAGTTGTTTTCCTTCCCATTCCTTCTTTTCCTCTTGTGCCATTTCTGTGCCCTTTTTGACTTCTGGACCCTTGCCTGTTTTCCTGCCGCTGCACCCCCTGCGGCCCCAACCCCCGCTCGCCCATTCATGCGCCCCCACCTCCCAGATTCTCCTCCCTCCAATCTTCCCTTCTTATGGCGGCTGCTGCACGGTGAGGAGTACGACCCATGACCCTTTCACAGGCAGGTGGCTCCCCACGCCGCAACAGCACCACCTGTCTGCCCGTGTCTCCCAGCTCGCTGCAGCTGCCTTGGACGCGAGTTCGGGCCCTCCTCCACCTGCAGGCTACCACCTGTGCCCCATCCCTGGTGACCAGTGGTAGGTCGCTTTGTGTAATTGTATTGCTTGTTGTATTGTTAATTTTGTTTGTTTCATTCCCCCTGTTGCCTCTTGCGCTACTTCTGTGCCCAGTGCCCTTCTGCCTTCTCGCCGTTCCTCCCATGGTTCGAAGAGATTGATCTTGAGAACACAATTTGTCACAAGGGTAGGCTGAGAATTAAGAAAAACAACAAATCTCCTGCTTTTATAGATGCCATCTTGTTTTTTAGTGGATGTCACTGTCTATGATGGTGAGACCGGGACTGTTCTTATCATGGAAATGCCACCGAGCTGCCCAGACTTTACACTATTTTGGCAAAGAGGTGAAGCCACAAATAAATGAGTGAGGTTTGTGGCTGCCCAAATCAGTGAACACCTTGTTGGGGGGGGGAGATTCACAAGGATTTTTTTAAAGCACTCGCTACTTTAACAGAGCCCGTTTCCAAGCAATCAAAGTGTTTACCGATAAGAGACTAAGGGCCAGATGTAGGAAGCTAAATACTGGTCGGTAATGACCAAAAATTGGTGAATTTTCCGTTACAGACCGGTATTTAGCCCTTTCCAATGTAGGAGGCTGTAAATAAGGATTCAGTAATTTACTGATTCGTTATTTTAAGGAATAAGTAAAATACTGATTCCTTATTTTAAGGAATCAGTAAATTACTGAATCCTTAAAACCTATGTAGGTAGCACTTAAGTGAGTGCATTTTTGCTTTAAGGATTCTCTAATTACCACCAACTACAAGTTGGTGGTAAATACCGAATACCTTTAAAAAGCAATTATTTGCTTTTTTCAAAGTGCCATATGGCAGACATACATGCCCTTAAGGCATGTATGTGCGCCACATGTGCACACAGTATCAAAAAACGTGGGAGAACCCAATAGACCCTTGTAGGCTTGGGCAATGAGTGGTTAGTGTAGATGTCCAAAAGGGATTTGTTTTATACACAATTTCTTAAATCAATATCTGTTATTAACAAGTTCATTCACAAAATTGAACTCAATGTTTCCTTAGGATTACTTGAAGCATTAGTCAGCAGTTAATCAGAACAATGATAACAATCAATGTAAAAGAGAATAGACACACAAAAAGTTGATCAAGACCTCTATGCCTTCAGCATAGAGGTCTTGATCAACTTTTTGTAATTTTGATACATTCAAGATCTAATTAGCGTCTCATCAATAGGATGCGACACACACAGCAGCATTTTTAGGTTAGATTTGTAGGTTTACTTGTAGAGAAGTAGTTGATGCTTTTATTTTGTTTTGATTGATGCATCAACTAATTGCATCTAATTGTCTTTATATAGGGTTTTTTTATTTGATGAAAATTAGTCCTGATGATGGTCTTACAGATGAATACCCACAAGACCGAAACGTCGACATAAAACATCAACTCCTCAGCCTAGTTTTTGTTACATCGAAAGGATACCACACTTCATTTATTTGTTTGAGTCCCCTCATGAAGTTATGGAGCTGATGTAATGTGATGAACTGACGATTGAATTTATATGTATCGCTTTTCATGACTTTTTATCTATTGATTTGTTTCGTTTGCCATCCCCATGTAATTTTATTCTGATTTGTGTCAATACAATTTATCTTCAAACATAACCTTTTCTGCTGTGTGTCTATTCTCTTTTACATTGATTGTTATCATTGTTCTGATATAACTGCTGACTAATGCTAAGGATAAATTGAGTTCAATTTTGTGAATGAACTTGTTAATAACTGATATTGATTTAAGAAATTGCGTATAAAACAAATCCCTTGTAGACATCTACACTAACCACATGTGCACACATGCACGATTCAGGGGTGTAACAGGGTGTCAATGTGACACCCTGTCACCCTTGAATATGCTCCCACTATTACCAATTCGGTATTTACCGAATCGGTAATAGTGAATGGCTTCCTATTCATTCCAGGGCCATAGGAATAAATGGGAAGGTATTCCTCATAACCAAATCGGTATTACTGATTCGGTAATAAGGAATATTACCGAATCAGTAAATTTTACCTATTTTTTTACCTACATCATATTTACCGATTCTTAAATACCGAATCGGTTAAATTCGGTATTTAAGAATCAGTAAATTGAGATTACCTACATCAGGCCCTAAAGGTATAATAAGGAGATAGCGATGCCTAAGATCTTATTTCATACCAATCAAGTTACTTCCTGTGTAGACTTGGCTCACCAAATGCAGCAATAGCAGGCAGAAAAGGCTTACTTTAAGGTCCAGTACCGTCTAATCTATGTTTCTTCTAAACACTAAGGGATTCAACAAACTTTATTCGGTGTTATAAATGGAAAAAACCATTAAAGTCATAGATAGGATGCTTTTTTGCAGCATGCTGCTGGGGTTCTGGACAAGGAGATTGAACTGACTGTTAGACAATTATCTCGCTCACCTTCCCACCCTTCCCTAGGGGTTTCTTCTGTTGCTCCATATGCTGGTTCCCATACTCAGTCCCCTCTAATAGGCTCGGTGGACATTCCTCAAGATATGCCTCAAGACCAGGCTGGGGGTATCGTCCCCCTTACACCAGTTGTTGTCACACGGGTCGGTGCCCAGTCTCCTATTTTTAGGTCAGCCCCTGACATGACCCCTGGCAATGGGTGGGACCCAGGAGGCGCTAAGAGGAAGCGCCCCTCAGTTGGGGGCCCTTGTAAACGAAAAAAAACATTGGATCACAGTCATCTTCAGCAGTCCACCCAGAAGTGCCTAACCTGGATGCTATTTCGTTAGACATGCTCAAAGCAGCCTTGCTGTCAGCATTTGGAACTAAATTGGACTCCATCCTACTCCGACTTTCTGCACTGGAAAGCAACCTGTCTGCACTGATAGCTACTTGCAAAGGGACCGTGTCCTTCTCTCCACAAGTATCCCTCCTACAAGGCCTACGATCTCGGCCACTATTTCCAGTCCCAGTAGTAGTGGCACAGAAGCAGGAGACAGAGCAGTGTCTATCACGAAGCAGCCTAGTCACATGGTAGGAGATACAACGGCACCTTTTGCCCAGGACTGACCCTCAGCACCGTCTAGCCAACCGGAGGGGGGCACGGGGCACCCGGAACACAGTATATTTTCAGTCTCTGCAATCTCATGGTTTCAAAGTGGGGGATTGTATAGTTCCGATGATAGGTGGGAAGGGCTGGAAGCCATGCCCCCGGGGACTAGAATAACTATTATCCTAGTTTGGGCTCTATTCATCTCCTACCAGAGTCCACAACGCTTGTTGTGGTGTTAGCAAGAGTACCATGCCTCAACCAAGGAAGACTTTTACCAGCTGAACAATAAGGTGGTGCACTGGCTCAATTAAAACATTGCCCCTGGGCTTAGGGTGGAAAACCAAATTCTCATGGTGCGCCAGACACAGTGGGTTGGTAGCGCCAAGAAATCCTGGCTGGGGGACTGCATTATCATCAATTTTAACAATCCAGTCATGGTAAACCGAATATTAAGCACGATTGCCCAGTCTAACTACAGGTGTCGGAACTCAACAATCTTGACACTACCGCTGGGATACTTCTACAGACCCAATTATTACCAACTACGGTCCCAGCGCGAGCGGCTCCAAGAGGTGAGTCACAGGGGTCGTGCAGAGAGGATTATAGTGGTAAGCACAGCAAATAGGTTTACTCCTCTGAGCTCATAGGAAGATTGCGATTGATGATGTGTGTGTGTCCCTCGGACCCTGTGGCACCCGCATCCCAGGGAAATGTATCACCCCCGGAACAGGTATCGAGTGTGAATGGAGGGTGTAAATTTCTTGGAATATCGCAGGGCTAGAGAGTAAGATTGAGAACACCGAATGGTTGGCCCTTGTTAAGAGTTTTGATGTGATATGCCTCCAGGAAACTTGGGCTGGAGACATTAATTAGCACCTGGATGGCTATAAAACACTCTTTGTTCCAGCTACCCCATCCAGGTCAGGGAGAGCCAAGAGGGGGCTTATCACATTTGTTTTTCTAGCTGTCTTTGGCTTCTCTGCTCCCTGTAGGAAGGAAAATGCTACTTACCAGTGTGCATCTGTTCGTGGCATGTAGAGCTGCAGATTCACACTCTGTGCATAGATCGCCATCTGGTGTGGGGCTCGGATGCTTGCACCTTGTTGTCTTGGAAGAAGTCTTTTTAGTCACAAGATAGGTGACTTCTCCTTTGGACGATAGTGCGCATGGGCATCAACTCCATCCTCAGATTGTTTTTCGCCATGTGAGTTTGTAAGAAACAGAGATGTCCATGAAAATGTATCTAAGATAACACTGGAACAGATACAGGTTCCGTGGAGGTGGGGGAGCGTGTGAATCTCTGCAGCTATACATGCCAAGAACAGATGCATACTGGTAAGTAGCATTTTCCGTTCGAGGCATATGAGTTGCAGAATTCACACTCTGTGCATAGACTGTACAGCCGTGTCTCCCCTAGCGGTGGTTGCCTGTATCTGTTGCAGTGGTTTGAAAAAGTGTTTGCCTGCACATCTACACAATAGTGTTTGGTGAAGGTGTATGTAGTAGAACATGTTACAAATGTCTTCTAGGGGAATGTTCCCTAAGAATGCCATGGAAGCCCCTAGATGGCGTGTTGAGTGCGCTCTAGGGGGAATTGTTAACATGCATTTTGCTTTCTGATAGCATATTTGAATACATTTTACTATCCACCTGGCAATTCCAGCATTGAAAATTGGGTTGCCTTTATGAGGTGGTGAGAAAGCCACAAACAGTTCTTTTGTTTTCCTAAAGGCTTTAGTCCTGTCTATGTAATAAAGTAAAGCTCTTTTGACATCAAGCGTGTGAAGACCTCTTTCTGCTACAGAATCAGGGTTTTGGAAAAATACTGGTAACTCTACTGATTGATTAGGATGGAATGGAGAAATCACCTTTGGAAGAACTGTTGGGTTTGTTCTAAGAACCACTTTGTTGCAATGTATTTGTAAAAATGGTTCTTGTACGGTTAAAGCCGGAATCTCACTTACTCTCCTGAGAGAGGTGATTGCGACAAGGAAAGCTACTTTCCATGTAAGGAATTGTAATTTGTATTTGTGTAAAGGCTCAAACGGGGGACCCATGAGCCTAGTAAGAACATTGTTTAGGTTCCACACTGGAGATGGTGGCAGTCTGGTTGGAATTATTCTTTTAAGGCCTTTCATGAAGGCATTGATAGCAGGTACCCTAAACAATGACAAATGTTGCCTGTTTTGTAAGTAGGCTGCAAGAGCAGCTAGATGTAATCTGATTGATGAGTATGCAAGATTTCATCTTTGTAGATGTAGTAAATAGCAAATAATGTTCTGAATTGAAGCATCGAATGGGTCAATTTTGTTGTTATTGTAGTAAATGACAAATCTTTTCCATTTAGCTGCATAGCGAGCTCTTGTAGTCAGGCGTTCGGCTTCTTTAATAATATTCATACAGTCCGTGGGAGGTTCAGGTAACCAAACTCTAAGATTTCAGGAGCCAGATTGCTAGATTCAGTTGTGCTGGATCTGGGTGCCTTATCTCTCCATGGTTCTGCGTCAGCAGTTTTGGGGACAGATGTAGCTTTTGGTGTGGAACTATTAAGAGTTCAAGGAGTGTTGTGAACCATGGTTGCCGTGCCTATGTGGGAGCAACCAGGATCCTCTTGAGAGCCTGTTTGAGCTTGCGTACTACTAGTGGGATAAGTGGGAGTGGCGGAAAAGCGTACGCAAATCTCCCTGACCAGTTCATCCATATTGCATTGCCCTTGGACAATGGGTTTGGGAACCTGGCAGCGAAGGTGTGGCATTTTGCATCTGAGTGTGTGGCGAACAGATCTATGTCTGGTTGGCCCCACATTTGGAAGAAAGGTTGAAGGACTTGTGGATGAAGTTCCCATTCGTGTATTTGTTAAGTCTGACGACTTAACAGATCCACTCTCTGATTGTTTACTCCTGGAAGATGTTCTGCTAGGAGATATGTTTTGTGTAATGGCCCACCTTCATATACTTTGCGCTAGGTGAGACAGCTGCAAATAATGTGTTCCTGCTTGCTTTTGTATGTAGCATGTTGCTGTCATATTGTCCATCCGGACTAAGGTTGAGAAGATGTACTTGGAACTAGAAATATTGCCAGTGGTTCTAGGTGATTGATGTGGAGCGCTTTTTGTTGAGTGGTCCACTTGCCCTGAATTTTTGTGATTTAGGAGATGGGCTTCCCAGCTGGTGAGTGATGCGTCTGTTGTTAGCACTATTTGTGACACTGGCTCTAGGAACGGCCGTCCTTTGGAAAGGTTTTGCTACATTATTGTGTGCCATGCCCACAAACCACTGCCCTGGCATACATCAGTCACCCCTCTTGCTGGGTGCCCTATGCCAGTGGTGAGTGTACAGGTGCATGAGCCCTATATCCCTACAGTGCCCAAGTCTATTCCTGGGCACTGTAAGTGCAGTGCTGCCATTAAGAGTAGATGGTGCTGTGAGTTTGTCATTACGAACTCCACAGCACCATAATGGCTACACTGAAGACTGGGAAGTTTGGTATCAAAGTTCTCAGCACATTAAACCCACACTGATGCCAGTGTGGTATTTAATGTAAAATGCACAACAGAGGGCATCCTAGAGATGCCCCCTGAAACTCGACCAACTCCTAGTGACCTGAGTGGCTGCTTAGGCTGCCACCACTAGACATGTTTCTGGACGCCTGGGTTGAGAGCTTGCTGCTCTTGGGGGCCGGAAACAATACACATCCTGGGAAGAGGTGCCAAGCCTCCTCCCCCAGGGTTCACAAAGGGGAAGCATGCCACCTTTGTGAGACTCTCCAGACCATTTGTCGCTTTCAGCAATGGGTCCCCACTGTTTCTACCCCCCACTTTGGGTGGGAGAACTGGCAGGAAAAACAAGTGCGGAAGAGAGGTGTGCCCACCTCTACCAACTCCACCCCTAAGGTGGGGGAGGCGAGGTGAAGCACAACCTCGCGTCCCCACCATCTTGAGAATGGGGGGACCCAGTCAACTAGGGACAGGCTCCTGCCCCCTCCCACTGGAGAGTGACATAATAGGGGGTGTACCCACCCCAGGGAAGGGACCCATTGGTCCCTGCCCTTTACCTCCCTGTAACGCCCCTAAATGTAGTATTTAGTGGCAGCCTGAACCTTCCTTCCTCAGATCCAGCAACAACAAGAAAAGAAGGATGAGAAGCTGTGCAGAGCTAACAAGAGGACGACGCCCACTGACTTGGCCCCAGCCCTACAATCCTGTCTCCCCTTGATATCAAACAAGGGAGGGGAGAAGGTCAAAGGGACATACAAATATTTAAAGACCACTCCTGGTTTGAGTCCCCAAATGAATACACAATACAACAGGAGAACACAGGGGGTCTAATGCAACACACTGGGTGGCAGTATCCTGGACTCCAAAAACATGTAGCCACTAAGGAGTTTGTAGAGATAAAGAAGTCCAGTAGACAGCTCTTGTACTTGTAGTTTATTCCTTAAGTTACAGCTTAGTAAGTTCCAATGTAGTCTTAATGTAAGTTCCTAATATATGCCCCACCAGGAGCGGCCTCCTGGCTGCTCAGCCCATCATCTCCAACTGCTCCCACTTCAACTACAAATATCCCAACATTCTAAATGACATCACATAGCTAGAGCATCAAGGCCAGGGAGATTCATTACATAAGAAGGAGATTACTACAGAGTTGGTGCCCTAGTCAACCAGGATAACCTGAAACGTGAAGAACAAAATGACCGTGGGTCTGAGTGCATGAACTACCGTACATACAGTGCCGATTAACTCGATCCCGGAGGCTCATAAGTGGATCACCATCAAAATGAACTTCCTGATCAGTCCTATCATCTGGCTCTCCAATCACACGTGGATAGTCCCTTCATCATCGAGACCCAAAGCCCACGGAGTTGTGCATCGAGCAAAGATGAGTCCATAGGCACTTATGGATGGTCATTCTGCGGCTGATCATTGATGGTTACTGAATAAGTGAATACGCAGTGCAAACAAACATGTGGTGAGTGTAAAATAGAGTGGTATGTCCTGACTGTTTCTCCTGTGAACAACGGACGTGTTTAAACTGCATTTTCTGGTGCCAGCCAGAAACCGACAATCCAGCCCACTCCACACCCGCCGAACCCGACCCGAACTAGAGTGGAAAAACACCCCAAGGAGGTCCCCCCGGCGATCCTGACCCGAGATCCGGTGACCCACGACTTTCCTCAAGCCTCCAGAAGACGTCTGTATCCTCAATCCAGAGGACCCCCCTACCATGACCGGAGCGGGTAAGAAAATCCGATGTCCAAAGGCACCCCTACATCCGACGCCCCACGGCCTTGTGTGCCCAACCCAGCTGTGCCTAACCAACCTACAAGATCCCAACTTACCACTCGAAGTGGTGGTCGCTCCTGGAAGATCCTCGTCCACAAGCCTGCAGTGTTTCTTTGTCCCGGAGAATCTCCATTGAAATCAACAGGGCACCCGACCTCAAAACAGCCCCTGTGCCCAGCCGCCCTAGTGCCGCTGAGGGTGCACCTTTGGTCCCCAACTTGCCCTGAGCTAAACCCTAGGAGCTTTGCTCCCACAATCCTGTGGCCTGCTTGCCAGCCGCCACCAAACGAAGCTCCCCTATCTTCCATAGGATAACATTGGGCCTCAACACTCTGCACCCGGCCGTCCTAGTGCCGCTGAGGGTGCAACAACAGTGCATCACTGACCCTAGGAGACCCCCTGAGTCTAACCCCAGAACCTTAACTCCCACAGTCAATTACTTACCTGAGAACCGTTAACCTGTTTTCCCTTCATAGGATAACATGGACACTTTTTCTCCAAAATGTTTCGAAGTGTGGAGTTTTGAAATCTAAAAATATTTTTTTAAATTGCACAAATAACCAAAACGTGTTTACTTACCTGTTTCAAGGGAATGTCCCAGTGCTGAATCTAGGTATCCAAAGCGATACAAAAGGGGATGATGGACGGAGCGTTTGAGCAAATCAAACCCTCACCCCCAGTCAACTGATCTGGGTTTAATCCATCACCATTCTTTAGCTCACGCCGCTACCCCAGTTCAGACATGGCCATATGCAAATCAGTATGACCCTGTGCCTCATGGGAACAGTCCAGCCCGAACTGCCAAGCCATGTCTTCCCTGGACTGGAAACAAGTATCCTTGGACCGGTTTCGGGTTCATAACCCTCATCAGCCAGGCTATCTTGAATCCAGTGGCAACGTGAGCAAGGGCCTCACGTCTGAGCATACCCTGCCAACTTAGGGCGAACAAATCGATACAAAAGGGGATGATGGACGGAATCTAGGAATCCAGCACGGAGTTAGAAAAGTAACACGAAAAGTAACTTACCTGCAATTTATTGTAGAAGCCCATTCATTTCAATGTACTGCTCCAAAAAGTTTACAAGTGTGGAGTTTTGAAAACTGAAAATATTCTTTAAAAATCATGCGAATAACCAAAACGTAATTACTTAGCTGTTTCTAGGAAATGTACCAGTGCTGAGTCTAGGTATCCAGCACGGAGATAGAAAAGTAAAGCAAAAAGTAACTTACCTGCAATTTAGTGAAAAAGCCTATTCATATCAATGTACTGTATTTGCTAAGTGTTGCATACTACTTCTTCCCTGTAAATCAAACAAAGTACAATTTCTACTGCATAATTGAACTGTGTTCATACAAGTAAATGATTACCGCAAAGTATTTCTATGCTTACCTGTGCCAGGCTTGCTTGGTTCTAGAAATAAAACAGTATTGCCCACATGCATCAAACTATTTTTTTGCGATTCCTAATTTGCGAAATTTACCGAATCGCAAATTACGAATCGCAAAATGGTATGCATCACTTTTCTCGCAATTTTTTTGCGATTCGGTAAGAATCGCAATTTTTACAGAATCGCAAGAAAAATGCAATTTTTTCATTGCGAATTCGCAATTTGCGATATCGCAAATTACGAAATCGCATTTTGATGCATACCAATGAGGACACACCCAGGAAGCCAGTACACTGATTACACACAGCTCAAGCCCAGTTCAAACTGCAGGAGTGGCTTTTGGCAGTTGGAGCTCTGCTTGCAGCTACAGGAGGAGTGTGTTTGGTGTGCTCTTGAAGGAGTAATGGCTACTGAAAGTGCTGTGGAAGACCTGCATGCCAGAAAACGAAAATTAAAGTTTAGTGACCAGGAACTTTCACTCTGAGGCATGATCAGCTTTTTGGCAAGGATTCCTTGAAGGTCCCCGAAGGAGTGAAGAGAAGACTGTGGCTGGCCATTCAATCCATAGTGAATGCTGTGGGGGTTGCCCACAGAGACATAACAAATCTTCAAAAACGCTGGTATGATTTACGCAGCCGTGCGAAGGACAAAATTGCGTGCATGATTAAAAGTGCAAACAAAACAGGTGGAGGACCCCCAAAGGATAAACCAAACACCCCACTGGAGGACATGGTTGAGGGCACCCTGCTCACTGAAGCAGTGGTAGGAGTGACCAACATAGACACCTCTGAACAGCCTGGTACTTCGCAAGGTAAGTGTGTAATTGTGTAATGTAGCTCTGTAAATATGTAACAGATATTTGCCTTATGATTCAACCTCAAATGATATAAGTTATCCCCAGCATCTACGCTCAAACACACACAAAAAGGTCATAGTAATTACTAAGATTCTGCATTGAAGCATTGCATTGTGGGAGATGTAGTTTTTAGGAACATTTGTAAAACAAAGTTTATGAAGTAAATGATTTCCAAATACTAAATAAGTTATACCATATGTGAATACACTAATTTTTTCTCACACAGCATGTTTATTTTGATTCACAAATGTAATTTTGCACAATTAGAAGGAAATTCACAGACATTTTAAAAAGTAAACTATACATATATTTTCCTTTTGTAGATTTACTGAAAGAGGGTGAAACCATGGATTTGGACAACACAGTTAATACTGACATAGAGGACACGCAAGTCCAAAATGAAAATATATCCTCACCAACAGTTGTTAAAAAAAAAACTAGTAAAAGGGTTCAGCAACTGCAAGACTCTGATACCGATAAAGAGATAAATACACATGCACATTTGCAACAAGCAGTTGAAAGTAATGTCAATGCAAAAAAAAAATGTAAATCAACGCAGCAGACTGCAACAATTTTTCAGAAGAAGGTCACGTCCTGCAAACCAGAGAATATCCTCACAAGATGAGTGCCAGGCCAGTGTAGTGGAGAAGAAGCTCCTCAAAGTGCAAAGGCTGCAAGGCAAAGATATCAGGGTCATGAAGGGCCAACTAAACCACATTAATAACAACATCAGCACCATGAGTGACAGCCTTGTGAGAATGACTAATGTGATGGAAAATGCACATATGGCCTCAAGTACTAAACTGGAGCGCATGGCAACAGCCATGGAAAGAATGTGTGACGCAATAGAGGCACAGAACATTGCTAATGCCAATAGGCACTTAAGATTATTTTCAAGCATACACACTTATACCAGAGCTATACATCGCTTGTGCAATACCAATGCCAAAATGATAACAACTACACTGTGCATGCAAAAGGATTTAAGGAAATGTTGCAATGCCCTGTCTGAAAGAATGCTTGCCAACACAACTTCCAAGGATGTCATGCAGGAAGACATGAGTGTGCGTCCATCAATACATGGGGACAATGCAAATGAAGGTGCTGAAGCAACTTGTGCATCCAAATCAGAAACAGTGGTTGGACGACGCAGCACAAGACATGTCACACTGCAAAGCAACACATCTTCAGCTCTGAGGAATACTAAAAGCAAAGCTTTAGGTGTGAGAGGGAGGAAATAAATGGATAGGCTATTGAAGGATTGACATCTTGCCAATACTGGCCTGACACAGCTGAAAATTAAAAGCTACTTGTTGATCTCATTTCTACAACTTTTGATTTCATGTTACCTTGGTTTAGCATTACTCCTCTTTTCATTATGAATAAATGTCAATCTGAATTACTGAATGTAACCTGGCTTCTTACCTCTTTTAAAAATAATGCTCTGTGATTTCTGCTCGCCTTCGCCTTCCTTCAGCTGCATCTGGTCCATGCATTCTTGCATGTGGTTGTTGTGGCTGGTTGTCATTGTTTGGTAGAATGTCATCTACATCCAGTTCCAAGCCTCTCCGTGTGGCAATGTTGTGCAGGATGGCACATGTCACTACTATTTTGCAGCACAAATCAGGGAGATATTGCAGTGCTCCACCGGTTTTGTGCAGTATCCGGAACCTAGACTTCATGACCCCAAAGGTCCGCTCTACTACATTTCTAGTGGAAATATGGGCATGGTTGTAGTTTTGCTGTTTACGGGTTGTTGGATTGAGGTATGGTGTAAGTATATATGATCTCACACCATATGCACTCTCTCCTATGGGTGTGTAAAAAAATAGAATGGAAGTTAAGTTATCATGCAACAGAATGTGATTGAAATGTACTTTGGAAAACAGAGCATTATTTACCAAGCAAATATCCATCTCCAAATTCACCAGACAACAGTCGCCCATTGATGGCACTATGTTTGAAAATATAGGAGTCATGGGCACTCCCAGGGTAACTTGCAACTAAGTCTGTGATTATTGTTTTGGAATTACAAATTACTTGGATGTTTAAAGAGTGATACTTGTTTCTGTTCCGAAAAATATACTCATTTGTAGATGGGGGACAGATGGGAATATGGGTTCCATCTATGCAACCTATAACATGAGGGAAATTAGCCATGTTATAGAAGTCCAACTTTGTTTCCAACAACTCTTGTGGATTTCTAGGGAAATGAATGTGATGCTGTATCCTTAGCAGCATTGCATTAAGGAAATCATGGAAAAAGCTAGAAAGTGCACTCTGTGAAACCCCCCCAGCAATTGCTATTACTCCCTGGAAGGAACCTGAGGCTAGAAGGTGTAGACAACATAAGACCTGCACATGGGTGGGTATGGCTAGGGTCATACGTGTATCTCTGTGTAAAATTGGGTCTAATTCAGCAATGAGATCTATTATGGAGTCGGCATTCAGCCTATACTGTTCATATATTTCTGCCTGTGTCTGACCAAACAAAGTGATGCGCAATCTAAATATCCTTTCACTAAGCATCCTCCTTCTCCTTCCTGCTGCTCTCAACCTCCAGCGACGTGCCAGGACAATGGCTGCTGCCATCCTCAAAGAGGTCTACTGCAACTGTGGAACCCCTTAAGTACCCTACTAATTGGTTTCACATGTTTCCCTTAAAAAAAAAAAAATTACCACCTGCTCCCAGTACTTCTAAATCCAGAAATTCCTAAATGCGATTCCTTAAAAAAATCGCAGTTAGCGATTTTTGATGCATACACTTTTTTGAGAATTTTTTGCGATTCCTTAAAAATGCGACTTTTTAAGGAATCGCAAAAACAATTGCGAATTCGCAAAATGCGAAAATTACATTTCTTCTTGATGCATCTCAAAATATATTTTTTTATACAAAAACAATTGGCCTAGAGTTCAGTTCTTGAGTGTGTGAATTCTTCTGCTGACTGAGTGTGTACATCAAATGCTTAACACTGTCCTCTTATACTGCCTTACTGCTCGACCAAGCTACCACTTTAGAGAGTAAGGTTCTATCTAACTTTAACCTCTGCCTACCTCTGGAGACCCTTGGACTCTATACACACTATACCCCACTTTGGTGCAGTATACAGATCAAGTTTCTTACAATACCTCATTGTATGTCTCTCTCAATTTACATGTGATGTTGCCCAGTGGAAGGAGCAAGCTGCTCTGGTAACTTCTTCAATGCTGGAGTTACACACCCGCATGAGGGAAATATAACTGCTGGGGTCTGTACTTCAGCATAGCATCTTGAAAGGTCAGAGTTATCAGGGGAATTTAACACTCATGTGTAGGGACATCATGCAAGGAGGAGTGGAAGCTATGGGCTGTGCACGACAAGCAGGCTTACACATGGAACATACTCCCAAGGGTGTTGAGCTTAACTTCATCTTGCTTGAATTTGATCTAACATCTGTAATAAATAAGCTGCCTCCGGGGAAAACAGACATTACTCCCATCCTTTATTGAGAGAGGGTGTGAGACCGTTATTGATTTCACCTTTGTATCTACCCCCTTTTACTCTCTGGTTACCGCTTTTCCAGTGCAGGCGAGTGAATGCAGTGACCACAACCCCATTTGTGTCTCAACTTGCTGGACCCTAACACTAGGACAAACCAAGATGGGCGCGGGGCTGGTGTCCCCCTTAAAGAGGTGGAAGCGGGAAGGAGCGTAAAGTGGGGGTGTATTGTCCCAGAGCTACTCAACGAGTCCCTTTTAACTCGGTGTTGCAGCGAGTTTGCCACCTGCCTCGACGATGAGGCAAGTGCTCCAGACATCATGGGTGCATTTGGATCCAGGTCTACTGTCATAAGGAACTTTCTACGGGGCCTGTTAGAAACCAGGTCCACGATGGTTTGACTTGGCGTGCTCCCAGGCTTCGAGGAACCTGAGAAAGGCCTTGGGAGTTAAGCCCCGAGACTGGGTGGCGGTCAAAGGACTACGAAGAGCATATAAGGCACCTCTAGCAACTCGCGAGTCTGTCCTGAAGGAGGAGGCCTGGATCAATTTAGTGGAGGCTAGTACACTGCGTAATAGCTCAAAGTTCTGGGGCATTATTAACAGCCCATTTCTATCTGGAAATAATGCTAATTTACTGGATGCCCAAATCACAGAGGATGATTGGGTACATAATTTCGAGGGTATCTTCCAGTCGGGTACCCCTCCAATTGAGGGGCAGGAAAGGGTAGAAGGCAAGTCGGAACGTATTTTCACCACGCAAGAGGTGAGTGCCGGTATTCTGGGTCTATCTAAAAACAAGGCCCCCGAGCCAGATGGGATCCCAACAGATCTCTACATCGCCCACTTAAAAACCTGGGTGCCTGTCCTCACAGCTGTAATCAATACTGCAGTCCAGATTGGCCGCACAAATTCTTGGGCTTTATCGATTATAGTCCCGGCATTTGAAAAGGGATAACAGGACAGTACCTATTGTTATAGGCCCATTTCCCTGCTGGACTCTGTGGTGAAGGTGATGGGCCGCATGGTACTTGACACACTTGTATTATGGTTTACGTTCTCTCTTTGTTTAGAGGACTACACCGTGCAGGAGGCTGGATTATCCCAAGCCAAGTTAGGGAGACCTTGGTCCCGAATACTCAACACCTCCCCACTACCGAATATCTTAGGGAAGGACTTTAAGCTTGGCAGCTCAGCGGAAGAGAGCTACACTCTCTTTAGCCAGTCCATCTCGAGCTCGTTGGATAAGTTGGCACCCCTCCGGAAGTCACGAAGGAGGGTGAATCGAGCTAGCCCTTGGTATACGAGCGAACTACGCCAGCTTAAACTTGGCTGCAAACGCGCAGAAAGAGCGTGGAGGAAACAGTATTTAGACTCGGAGAAAACTGTGTTCCGGACCGCTTTACAAAAATATAAGGCACAGATTAAGATGGCTAAAGCGGCCTATCTTGAATCCACCTTGAACTAGGCCCCAAACAAGGCACAAGCCCTCTTTAAGATCGTCAGGGACCTCGCCCACCCTATGTGTGCGGCCAACACCGTCCCCACATCGCAAGCTCTATGTGATTCGCTTGCTGATGCTTTCGAGGAGAAAATCTGCAAAATCCTGGAGGGTTTGCAGGATCCAGTCAATCCTACTACTGGCTTGGGAGCTCCGGAGGCGATGGCCAGTCGACCCCTGCAGAGGGTTTATCACCTCTGTTTGGAAGCTCCGGCCACGCCTTCCAGTCGACCCCGACCAGAGGATCATGCACTCAGCCTGGGAGCTCCGGCAATAGAGTCCAGTCGACCCCAGCTGAGTAGCTTTCCCCTCCCCTCCTTGGAGGAGTTTGGCAGCCTGGCTCTCACGATCTCATCTGGCTCGCCTCTTGATCCTTTCCCTCCAAAATTCTGGAGGGTGTTTCAGGAGGAACTTTTCCAGCCTCTGCACTCCATCTGCTGCCAGTCGTTTGAAACAGGGACTGTACCGGACTGCTGGAAGAAGGCAGTGGTATCTCCGCTCCTAAAAAAATCTACGCTTGACCCCGCTTGTCTTTCCAACTATCGGCCAATTTCCCTGCTTCCTTTTCCAGTTAAAATCATGGAAAAACTGGTCAACCGCACTCTGTCCGGCTTCTTAGAAGGTAACACCTGGTTGGATGAGACGCAATTCGGTTTTCGCCCAGCTCATGGGACGGAATCCGCGCTAGTGACCGTGTTAGACAATCTGCGGGCGCGAGTCGACAGTGGTCGGGCAGCCTTTCTGGTGCTGCTCGACATGTCGGCCGCGTTTGACACGGTCAGCCATCCTACCTTGATCATGAGGCTGGAAGAGTGCGGGGTCAAAGATAAGGCCAGGGACTGGCTGATTTCTTATCTGGACAACCGTCAGCAACAGGTATCGCTCCCTCCCTTCAGCTCAGAGGAGCGGAGAGTAGGACAAGGAGTACCCCAGGGCTCAGCCATCAGCCCCATACTCTTTAATATTTACCTCCGCCCTCTGGTCCAGCTTATTAAATCATTTGGGATCTCCGCATTTAACTATGCGGACGATACCCAGCTGGTCTTTACACTGGAGGGACAGGATGCAGTCCCATTGGAAACCTTCCACCGGTGCATGCAGGCTACAGCGGAATGGCTCCGATTGAACTCGCTGCAGTTTAATGGGACTAAGACAGAGGTCCTGTACTGTTCCAACGACGAGTCCCCCGGGATCTCCCAGACGACTTCTGGCCTTTGTCATTTTCAGAGACGGTGTCAGCTGCACAATCGGCGCGCAACTTGGTTGTCATTTTCGGGCCCAACTTGCAGCTAGATCTGCACGTAAATAAGACCACCTCAACGTGCATGATGCTGATCCGCATGCTGCGCAAAGTTTTGCCCCTCCTCCCTGAGCAAGCCAGACCCGAAGTAGTGCGGAGTACCATTTTAAGTCGTCTCGACTATTGTAATGCACTACTTCTGGAGGCCCCGATAACACTACTGGGCAAGCTCCAAAGGGTGCAAAACATGGCTGCCAAACTCGCCCTCTCCCGCCCCTACCATAGCTCATCCACGGCAGCGCTACAGGAACTTCACTGGCTGCCGGTCCATCTACGCGTTCGCTACAAAGCAGCTTGCATTGTGTTCAGGGCCATTCATGGCCTGGGCCCGGTCCCCTTGCGGAAAATGTTCGCCTGGTACCTTCCACCTCGAGCCTTACGCTCCTCTTCATCCAGGCTACTTGTAGTACCGCGTTTTCAGAGAGTGAGGATGGGCGGCCGATCGTTCAGAGTAGCGGCGGCCAAACTCTGGAACTCCCTGCCGAAATCTCTAAGGAGTCTTGAGTATCTCTCAGCCTTTAGGAAGGTGTTAAAAACCCACCTTTTCCCCAGGATAGGCTAAGTCGCTGAAATTGTTGGCTCATCGTTCGAAGCGCCAGGATGCCCTTGGGGTGACAGGTCTGCGCTCTACAAATATACCACGATACAATACGATTTGAGGAAAACAACTTTTTATCCGATATCCAAAACGGCATTCACCCAGGTTGTTCCATTGTGGAAGTGTTTAAACTTGTACATGGTTCTGAACAAATACACTGTGGCTCGTTCCAGCCCCATATACCTAGCCTTCATGGACCTGTCGTCAGCATTCAACTGTGTTAATAGGTCCAAGCTGTGGCAGTTGATGTCCTCCATTGGCATTGACAGTAAGATCATTTTATTCACAGTGATTAAACTGTGGTTGTCCGCTATTCAAAGGACCTGAACGTGTCCTGTCAGCTTGACATCAAGAGAGGGGTGCATCAGGGGTGCATTTTAGCACCCTTTCTTTTTAACCTATATATTAATTCCTTAGAGAAGGCTCTTTTGGCCACAAATGCGGATTGTCCCCAGGTACGCAAGCATAGCCTGCCAGTCCTCCTATATGCTGACGACGCAGTCCTCTTGGCGAGGATAGCTAGGGGCCTGCAACTTCTTCTGAATTCTTTTGCCCTTTTAATGGAGGACTTGGACCTGTTGTTTCATCATGCCAAGTCGTTCATTATGCAGGTGGGACCTCATAAAGCTAAGCAGTTCACTTTTAAACTCGGACTTTCATTAATACCGAAGACCAATGTTTTCTCCTATTTGGGAGTTGTGTTTGGCGATTCCTTGAGTTGGTGCCCTTTGCTTACTTGGAAGGAAGGGGATCTAGTGAAAGCTTTTGCAGCTGTTTTTAACTTTGCCAGCAGAGGGGAAGGGAAGCCAAAAGGGGCTCTTTTGAAGACATATGAAGACAAATATATCTCAAAGATTAGTTATGGGAGTGAGACTTTGGGCCACATTGGGGTAGGAGCAGTGCAAAGTACTGAAAACTCTTTCCGGCAAAGGGCCCTTTCTGTCCCACAAAGCACTTCGCGTTTTATGTCGTGCACAAAGAGTTGGGAATGCCTTTCCTCTCAAATGTACTGGCTTTCCGTCCCCTGGCTTTGTGGCTTAATATTTGGGCTAAGCAAGAAAATACACTTAGCAAAGACATCCTACGGGAATGCCTTTCACTTGACAGTGTCTCACGCATCCGATGGCTTCAGTATATAAGAGTTGGCCTCTCCAGGGTAGGTGGGAACTATTCGCTAACCTTGAGCGCAGATGTAAGAGTGACTTTTCACAGGTCAAAGAATGTTTTTAGGAATGAGCCACTGTGATAGAGAGGGAAATGAGCTGTGTAAGCCTAGTGCGCGTATGTACATCGTGTTAAAACCCGTACCAACCAGCGAACCTTATCTTCTAGGGCTTAGAAGTATCCATAATAATTTTCAATGACCCGGTTTCGGCTCAACCTCTTCCATTACCTTATGGCACACCCCCGTGGCTTCCACAGAGGCCAGGGCCTCATGCCCTGTAGCTGCAACAGTGAGTCTCGTCAGGACATGATGCACTTTATAATGTTTTGTAGTTTTTATGCTGTCCCTAGAAAGTTATTTATTATTCCCATTCTCAAAAAAACAGGTTTTAGGAGAGTGAGACCAGCTCTTATCTTTTTACAACTCCTCTCTAAAGATACTGTTTTAGATATGCTTTGCGTTTTACGGTTCACTGTTAGACTCAGGTCAAGCTGCGATTAACTTCGGTACTGTAATTCATTAATTTTTATCTTGTGTTTTGATTAACTTGTACATATTATATTTGTCAATCTGTAACTTGGAAAATGTTTTATCATTTTATGTATGACTTTTATGGTTTTCTTTTATAAAACAGAATAAAGTTTGATGATAATAATCACTAGGGGATTCATTTACAGGGTGGCGTGGTATCCTTCACAATAACTCCAGGAGTCACAGTCCACACAATGTACATGTGTTATTCCCCCTACTTCCAACTTTACATGTATCCCCAATCACCTGCCCAAACCTCTCCCTCGTGATGCCAATGTGGTACTCCGTCAACCCGCAGACTCTATTTTTGGCCTTTTTGAAAGTGCCCATACAATAAAAATGCTGCAGTTGTAAATACATATCAACTACCATTTGCTGTGTTTGAAACATTTTATTGAATAATAAAACCTAATAAACATAAGCTGATTATTAAAGCAAAACAGAACATCAGTTGCCATACACATAAGAGACGAAAGTTGTACATAAAAATCAACAAACTGTAACACAGCAAAGTTATGTAGAGCACAATTCTTAATTTCGGGCAATCTTTAAAGTTCAACAATTGAAACATTCATACATAACAGGTTCAGGAAAGAAAGAAGGTGGGATACAGTGGTTTCATTAATGTAATGTTTCCTACATATAAAAAACAAATACTAATTATTTTCCTTAAGCAATAAAGTCCTCACATTAAAATACTAAGAGAAATATATTGAACAATGAACATTTCATGTGTAATTAGAATTCAATTTGAATATTGTAACCTTCTCAGCTGCTCATTGTACTCAATCAATAACAAGCATTGGCATAGCCAATAGGTCTCGCCATAGGGACCTTATAAGCGTTTAGCCATGCAGATCCAGTAACAATGTGAAATAATTTCTCTTAAAAAAGAAGACTATAAACTAACTAAGCTAGAAGTGACTTTATTACTGGTTTATCAATGTTTCTGGATGTTTAGTATATATAAAGAACTCCTTTTTTCTATGGCGTATCATATAAAATTGATGCTCTAAATTTTGGTAAGAGTACACAATGTCAAAAAATTCAATACTGCTTTTATATAAATTTACTTTTGAAAGCTTGAAGTGAAAGAGAATTCTAAATGTCATTTGCTTATGAGTAGGTGCTAATGACTATTTCCGGATGACAATGTAGTTAGCATTTTTTTTGTAAAAGATGCGTTAGAAGTATGGGTAGGGAAAATGGATATTTTGGCCAAAGGCTCCCCTTTCTTTATGCATGCTAGTTTTAATTTGTACACAGAATCACAATTTTTTTATGTGGTACACTGTAATGTTAGATGAATCTGTTTTACCCTTTTGATAAGCAAGAGGTGACGATGAACCGTTTTTTCGTCCCTGATTTTAAATGGATTCAGGTTGGTACAGACAAGGTGTTGGTTGACTGCCTCAGAAAATAGTTGTTTCCCGCATGCTTCTTTCATGCGACTTAACCACATCGCTGCTATCTGTCTTCCCCTGCTGTGCTGGGCCATAATGTAAATGGGTGTGGTCATGACGAGCTCAGCTCGTTATCAGCACACGAGCACTGTGCTGCATGACGAGCTGAGCTCGTCATGAGCACAGAAGGGGTTAAATCCCTTCAGTCGAAGAGGCGGCTGCATGCCTGCAGATATGGACAGATCAGCACTTGACTGGTTCAGTTCACCAGTGGGGCTAGAATAGAAGCTGTTAAGGGCAGGGGCTTAGCTTCCTATTGGTGCAGCAGGTGCTGTGGCACCAGGTCCCAGACGCCTTAAAGGCCCACTGAACCCTGATAACTGCTGTTTGTCACAGTTCAAACAAAGCAAAAGGAGTTAGGTCCTTGTCGGGACAGAAGGGAAAGTTGGACCGTTTATGAATTCAAACACACACGAAAATGCTACCCTTCATAGACTATTTCAACTTTTCATTAGTAACGACCAAATAAACACTTGAATTAAATCTGGACAGGTATATTTATTTGTACCTTTCACTTGTTATTTTTATTTATTTATTTATTTTTTTGTGTCCTCATTTTCGCCCTTGGTGATCAACTAGTAGCATGTGGAAACGATCTTACTGTCTCAGATATACTGGAGGGAGCTCCGGGGCATACATCTCTAATTGCTCCACAGTGAGTAGAATCGTAATCCAACAAAGCCACACTGAATAACCATATGGGACACATGCTGCGTTCATATACCCATCGTGTTGGAATATATTGGGTATAGTCAAGTGGAAAATAAAAAGAGGATGCCAAGCAGCTTAATCATTGGACATGGGGGAAAAAAAAAAAAAAAAAACCTCAAGATCAACCATAGCTCTTTACCAATTCAGCAGACTCCAGAATTTTCTCTTGCTTTGATTTCCTGATCTTAAAAGGTCCATCTTTGATGTTTGTAGAACTGACCTTTGCCAATCTAGCAAGATTGGAGGTGATGGATCTTTCCATTTTTTACATATTTCCCTCCTTGCCAGCAATATACAAAAGAAAAGTAGATTTTTTGCTGGACCAATAAACTCTGGTGAAATTCCGAAAATAACAAGAGCAGGTTTCACTTGTTATTTATGTAAAAAGATCTTCTCCTCTGAAACGGAATTTCATGGACAGAGAGAGAAAACACACAACAATCACAAAGCACTTATAGTTCTATTACTTAAACACAGTGCATTACAATACATTTAGACTAGCATACAATATCACAAACAATTATAAAGCAACAAATTCTCAAAAGCAACAACCAACGAACATTTACAAAAAATAATGTGACGAATTTGAGATACAGTGGATTATTTTTTAGAATCACAATCTTTAGAACACCAAAGTATCATTTATAAAGAGCATTAACATTTATGTCATATAATCAAAAAGAACACCAGATGTATTGTTTTGGCTCTTCAGAATCGTGGCAACAGGAACAACAGAGGTAGACCGGGCAACCAGGGTCACCATCAGCAATGGCATCCACCGCAAATGGGAATGGGCCCCCACTGCTACCCATACCAACAACCTCAATATCCCTTCATGGGTTGGAACCCAGGCTTTATGCCCCCTGTTAATTTCCACAACCAGTACAGACCGCCTTTTTTAGAGAGCGGCTGGAGGGGACGAGGCAAAAGGAGAGGCAGCAACAGGGTATCCTGGGAAGAGGACGACTCTGTAGCGAACCACACTCGCAGCAACAATCAACAACCAGGAACGAGCGGAGTGTGAGTCTAGTGACTAACCTGTCTGAAAGGTTGCTAACACCAATTGAAGTCCAGGTCTTAGAGAAAGGCCTAGGGTTTGTTCCAACAGCAAGACCTGACAAATTCAAACTGCACTGTGAACTTGCTGGTTTCTTCTGCAAACTAAAGCTGAAAGCTTTCTTCGAAGGGAAAACAGACCCCAATGAATCCATTCGGAAAGGTGATACGGGGTTAAGACCCAACTCGACTTTCACTCCTCCTCCACATTCTATACCAGCGACTATTACCGCCTTTGAGCAGGCAGTATTTAAAGACCTAGAATCTTGCCAGAACCCGAAAACGTTTGGTAATTTCACCACTGCTGAACACCAAGCACTACAACAATTGCAGAACGACACCACAATAACCATCAAGCCGGCAGATAAAGGTGGAGGGATTGTCATACAGAATACCATAAACTATGAGAAAACCTGTGAGGACCTGTTAGGGGACAACAGGAACTATACTCCACTGACGACAGATCCAACTGCTGATCTCACCAAGAAGATCACTACCTTAGTTAGACAGGCGGAAGAAAGAGGACACCTGTCCAAAAATGAAGCAGATTTTCTGAATAGCAACAGTAATGTCATACCATATTTCTATACACTGCCAAAGATGCATAAAAAGCGGTTGCCACCTCCTGGACGTCCCATAGTGTCAGGGATAGGCTCCCTCTTGGAGCCTTTGTCGCGATTTTGCGACCAATTCTTGAAACCACTGGTGCAGTCAACCCCCACCTATCTCAAAGACACCAAGAGCCTATTACGGCTCCTCTCAGACATCACCTTCGCAGAAAACACAGTCACTCTGGTGACACTGGATGTGGAAAGTCTTTATACTAGCATCCCACAGGACGACACTATCAAAGTTCTGGGCAAGTCACTCAACTCAATTGAGTGGAGATACCAGACACCTAAGGCATTTGTCATCGAGTGTGCTATCATAGCCCTCAAAGAGAATTGTTTCTCCTGCAAGAACAAGCTGTTACTTCAATGCTCAGGTACATCTATGGGCAGCACCTTTGCCCCGAGTGTGGCCGGACTCTATGTGGCTGATTTTGAAGCCAAATACATCTTGCTGCCAACTGCAGAATTCTTGCAGTCCATGCTTTTATGGAAGCGCTACATTGACGATATTTTGCTCTTATGGACAGGCAGTGATAGAGACCTGGTATGGATCAACACCCTTGACCATAACCTGAGGTTCACCAACACCACTAGCAAAACTGACATTGTCTTTCTCGATGTAGTAATTTCTGTTTCCGGAACTGGTCTAACAACAAAAACTCATCATAAGCCGACAGCTAAAAATAATCTACTTGAGTTCAGCAGCTTCCATCCCCGCCCTCTGAAGGAGAATCTTCCCTATGGGCAATATCTTAGGCTGAGAAGAAATAGCAGTAAACTAACAGACTTCAAAGAACAGTCCTCTGGTCTAACTGAAAAACTGAGAGATAGGGGGTACCCAGCGTCTACCCTTAGCAATGGCTTCAAGAGAGCAAGAAACCAGCCAAGAGAGGCGCTACTGGAAGAAAAAAACAATAACCGAGAAGCAACACCACTCACGTGTGTAACCACATATAACAGCCTTTCCAACCTCATGAAGAAAACAATAAATAAACATTGGAAGATCATAACATCTTTTAAAGAGGATTGGGAAAAACCTCTCTTCTCCTTCGAAAAGGGTCGGAGTCTGAAGTATGCCTTAGTTCACACCCGTCCAAAAGAAAAGCCACCCCCCAAAGTCCCTACAGTCCCTGCGGCATGGGGTTTGCCTCAAATCACCGGGCACTACCCCTGCTCTGATTGTAGCGTGTGCCACATAACGGAGGCTTCAAAAACATTTTCGTTGGAACAAGGTAAAACCTGGACACAGAATGCACACACTAACTGAAATTCAACGAATGTGGTTTATTTAATCACATGTCCTTGTTCTTTACGTTATGTTGGCATGACTACACGCAAAGTGAAACAACGTATCTGTGAACACCGGAGTAATATCAGGTGCAAAAAAAGAAACAACAAAGTTGAGTCGTCACTTTCTGGATTGCAATCATACAACCAATGATATGAGATGGACAATTATTGAGGCAATCACTGGCACAACTAACGTAACTAGCAGGCTCTTTGAAAAGGAGAAGCGCTGGGTGTACCGTTTAGGTACCAACACCGTTTGGCTGAATGATGACATACCGTGGAATACGGTCCTGGCTTAACAATGTGGTCACCAATACCCTATAGTCTCTATTATGTTCATGTACAAACTACATCTGCAAACCAGACTCAGTACCTCTTTCAACATTCATGTGTGACTAACCCACCACTGTACTATTACACTGTCTGTGTGATTATGCACTCTGTTATTGTGTGTGGGCAACTATGGCCATGTTCATGGTAATCTACACCAGCCTGGCACAGTACTTCACTCTAAGTGACTTTTGTTTGAATGTCCATTGACAACTAAAGTTTTCCTTTTTATAAAAAGCTCTCACTGAAAAACAGCTTCAGTGGCACAAGACTGTAACTTTGGATGTAATCCATGTCATTACTCATGCTCTGGGCAATTGTGATACTCATGGGAACCCCTATTATTAGCCTCTATACCCCGAAGGCTTTATAACTATGCTTATTGCATTTTCTAAACAATTCATACCTTGCAGCCTCACCCAACTGGCTGACGATAAGCGGATTAGTGCTTGTTTACTTTGTGATCGGAGAATGTTCATTTACATAAAGCTTCCGATCATCATTGAAGCCGCTTAGGCTCCCCATTGGCCATTAAATTCAAGCCTCTTAATGAACAACAGCCGCGCCCCTCCTTCCAGGGCCGGCGCGTTCCAAGCCTCGCCTTGGCTATGGACACGCCCACCCGGAAGAGCGCGGCAGAACGAACAAACGCTTTTAAACTCATTTACCGGCCCCGCTCGCCATCGTCGGGGTCCGGTTTTGAGGTTATGCACAGGTGCAAAAGCGGGCTGAGAGTGTTGAGGGCGTAAGTGACACCACCATCACGATCGGCCAGCATCTACAAAATCGAGCTAAGTTAAAACCCGATCCTGGGTATTTTAAGCCTCTTCTTTCTAATTTCAGGATGTGCCAGGTACGCTCCAACCCCCCTCCCGAGACCCATGGTGCCAGCAGCGCCACATTGTAAAGTGAGATATGATTTGTAATTAACCATTCAAGGGGGTCACAGACCTTTGGTCCATTGATCCCTTCAAAAGGAGTACATGTATCGTGTTTTTAACCCTTGCTACTATGTACGTTTTAGAACACCTTTTCCACTTCACTCCCCAGAGTTAGCGGTATCATCCCTATAGGGCTATATGGAGGGTGTTAAATTTAGTGTTTATATGGGAACACTATCTATGCCACAACTATGGAGCCCCCTGAACAAACGCAATGACCTATATTTACAATTAATTGTGTGTATGTCTTCTGTGTTTGTCTGTGTTATTTACTTTACAGGTGCAGAAACACTCCGCAATTTGGAGTATTTTTGGAATGAGCAATTTGCTCTTCCCCCTTTTTTATGCACTTTATCACCTTTTTTGACTTTTCACTTTCACGTCCCCAGGTTAGGGTGGACGATTAGAGAGTCCATACCGCCGGGGTATAATTCTGTCCTGATGAATGCCTAGGTAAATTTAAACCACCTCTAAGGCTGAAACATGTTGACTGACTTAATTATTTTCTGAATTAAACCAATCCATAACCTTGGCAGTAAAATTCAGACACATAACTCTTTTATCCGTGTCCTAGGGATCAATCATTAAACATTTTTTAGATACCCATCAGGCACTTTTAATTTTAAACCTCACAGCACGCCCTTCTCACACAACCAGCTCCGCAGTCTTTCTGGTGTCGTAGCACACCAAAGAGCACTCGGCCTCTTTGGTGGGGCCCTATGATGAAGCATGACACTGACTAGGTCGGTGTGAGGGCTTTCTTATCCACCCAAAGTGGGTGTGTGATTTCCAGTTGTTTCGCTCCGTCTCTGTGGCTTTTTGAGACTGATTTGACCTCTCTTTTCTTGTTTATTCTCAAATGAATTAGTCCATAGGGAAGTGGGCTTAAACTACGTCAAGGATCTAATTGCCTTGCGCCCGCTTGCCCTGTGGCGATCGATCTGGTCAAAAGAGGAAACAAAATTTACACAGGACGTGATTAATGACTGTTTAAGACTTGACCATCGCTCCAGTATACCTTGGCTCTGCCATATTCAATTGTGGTATAAAACACTTTATGAAATTGACATCTTCATGGAACCTGAAATGGGGGCGGGAATATCAAAAAAAGAGCTTAAAGTTTCATTCCTGAAACATAAAAGAAGTACTAGACTGATTGAATGTGCAAAACAAAGTATGTTTAACTTTTATCAGGAGCATAATGTTAGTGAAGGCTTCCAAATGTACCTTACTGTTGTTAGCAGAAGCTCTCATCGCTTTGTTTTAACTCGTTTACGTCTAGGAATTGCACATCATTTAGTTGCATTCCCATTGACTAAGCAGCATGGTACATGTTTATGTCCCTGTGATGGTATTTCTAAGCAGAGTAGCTCCCATTTTATGCTGTTTTGTAAATATTATATCCCTTTTAGGAAATTTTATTTAAAGCCCATCTTTTTCAAATATGATACTCGTAGCAATAAGATAGCGATGCAGCTGATGTTTAACCTAGGGAGCCCAGATATATGTTTTTATGTGGCTACATATATTTTAAAATGCATTTTTGCACGGAAATCGATAATTATATGAACTTATCGTATGGTTTAACATAAATGCACTTTATTATTATTGCCAATCGCACATGTATCAAAAGAGGAAGGTGTACATTGAATTTTTACTCAAATGCACTTTGTTACTGCCAAATTTGCACATGCACAGGAAGATTAGGATTGCACTTTGCGATTGCCAATTTTGCACATTGTTTATTAGTTACCGTTACCATGTATTTTAATAAGGATTATTGTTGCCCTATATTGAATCGTTATCATATGTTACTTTTAAGAATTAAGTTTGTATAATGTGTAATTTAGAACTAAGATGGAGTTAATCCCTGCTCGTACCTGTTACTTGTCAAATTAGGATGTGATGTAAATTAACGATGTACATGTAATTTTCTTTGTTGCTATATGGTTATATTTATATATACCGAATAAAGCACTTTTGAATCAAAACCGACTTTAGACACTAAGCTCAGGGGGAGCAGGAAGACTACGCCAGTGTCTGTGCAAACAGCCACGTTTTAAGTAGTTGCCTGAACTGGAGAAGGGATGTGGAAAAACGAATATCCAAGGTAAGGGTATTCCACAACTTGGTGGCAATTGTGGCAAACCTGCGTCCTCCCATACGTTGGAGCCTAAAGCGAGGAACGGTCAAGAGAACTTGGGAAGCAGACCGAAGATTGCGTGAGGGTATGTATTTGGGCAAAAGTTCCTGAATGAACCTGGGGCTACGTGCAAAAAGGGCTTTAAACGTCATGCAAGCGACCTTGAAAAGGGTACGTTGTGCAACAGGAAGCCAATGAAGTTGCCTGAGCAATGGTCTGGCAGATTGCCAGCAAGGAAGACGGTAGATAAGTCTAGCTGCTTGGTTCTGTGCCAGCTGCAGACATTTGCTCAGAACAGCCGGTAGGCCCAGGTAGATGGCGTTGGCATAGTCTAAATGCTACAGCACCAGGGCCATTACAACCTGGGCCAGAGCAGAGTGGGTAAGCAATCGGCTGATCTTCTTTATTTTCCGAAGTTGGAAAAAGCACGATGACACCACAGTATTGACTTGAGGCTTCAATGATAGCTCATCATCAATGAGTACCCCAGGCTCATCACCGATTTGGAGGGATTAGGAGGTGGACCAAGTTTGGGAGGCCAGAAGAGCTTACTTTTACCGAAGAGAACCAACTCTGTCTTTCCGGGATTCAATTTGAGATGATTACTGTCCATCCAGTGACCTATGAAAAGCATGGTAGATTGGAATTGGTGGACAGATTCTGGGGAGTCGTCAATAGTGAAGGTGAGTTGCAGATCGTCTGCGTAATTAAAGGTGGTGACTTTAAATGATTTTAATGATTGTAGCAGGGGGAGCATGTAAATGTTAAACAAGATAGGAGATAAAGAGGAGCCCTGAGGGACCCCACAAGTAGTGAGTAATTTGGGCGCGGAGAAAGGGGGAAGACCTACTGCCTGGGAGCGATCACTTAAGAAGGACCTAACCCACTCATGGGCAGGGCCCCGTATTCCAGCTGATTTGACATGGTCGAGAAGGATGTCATGGTCGACCGTGTCAAATGCCGTCGACAAATGGAGCAGGACCAGGGCCTGAGGGACGCCCAGGTCCGCATGATGGCGTAGGGAGTCCAGGACAGCAGTAATGACTGCCTCAGTAGAATGAGCTGGACGAAATCCAGCTTGAGCAGGGTCCAAAAAATCTGACTGCTTAATAAAGTTGCAAAGGTGCGTGGTGACATGGGCCTCCAGGACCTTGGCCAGATAGGGCAGTAGCGAAATAGGTCTATAGTTCGACAGAATGGTCCACTCCCGTTTTTTTTTTGCAGGGGTATTTCCACAGCCTCCTTATATGAGCTTGGTACCCTGCCTGATGTCAAAGAGTTATTGAGAAAATTCAGTATGGGCAAAGGAAAGGCAGTGATTACCTTTTTAACGATATGAGGAGGGCAGCAGTCACGAGGGGAGCCTGACTTAGCCCTAACCATGAGAGCAAGCAAGTCTGAGGCACCCGGGGGGGGGGGAAGAGGTCAAGGGAGGACTTAAGGGAAAGGGTGTTATCAAGAGGAATGGGAGAGGTAACAGGGATACTAGTCTTGATGAGCCTAATCTTGTCTTGAAAATAATTATTAAGGGTATTGCAGAAATCTTGAGTAGCTTTGGGTCTGGGCTGAGTTCTTGCAGGATTAGTAAGCCTATCCACAGTGGAAAATATATCCTTTGACTTATTAACAGAGTTTTCAATGGTGTTGGAGAAAAACTGCTTTGGCCAAAAGAATAGCCTTCATGTAGGCAGAACGAGCAGTCCGATATTGGGTCTTTCCGATGGGATCGTAGTTCCTTCTCCACTCGCATTCCTTCTGGCGAACTGCAAGTTTCTTGGCCCGGAGGTCCGAAGAAACCCATTTATGAGCGTCAGATTGGCGCAGTGTTTTTGATGTTTTGAAAAGGGGCATGTATATTGCTAGCTTTTACGAGCCATTCGGAAATATCCGCTGCAGATTGATCAAGATCGTCATTAAAGACGGGGATAGAATTCGGCAAGCTGTTAAGGAAGGCTGGGGTGTCCAGGGATCCCCACTTCCTAATCATGCCTTTCCTAGTATCAGTAGTCCTGATAGGCTTGGAGATGGAAATATAGAATTGAACCAGAAAATGATCGGACCATATGCACAGCGAGATCATGGGCACGGAGACGCTAAGGTTGGAGCTCCAAGTCTGGTCCAACGTGTGCCCTTTAATATGGGTGGCTGAGTCAATATGGTGATTAAAGTTAAGCCCTGTGAGAAGGTCCCCAAGTTCGCTTGCTGACGGGTCTCTGGTCCTGTTGTCCAGCCAGTAGTTGAAGTCACCAATCAGCAAGATCCTAGTTTAATCGGTGACCAGCGTGGCTAACTGGTCGCATAAGGAGAATGGGAAAGAAGTCATGGTCTGGGGGGGTCTGTACATCAGAACACAAATAAATGTACCTGGACCGGAGTCAAACCTAATTACCATGTTTTCGGCTGCTGAGAGGTCGAGTGACGTCAGTTTAGTGAATGCTAATTGTTTGCTAATAATGGCAGCAACCCCACTATCTATTTTGCCTGGGGCACGGTCTACCTGTAAAATATAGTAGTTCTCAGGGAGTGCGCCGAGGACATCTGGTGAAGAGTCTGCATTGAGCCATGTTTCTGTGAGCAGAAGGATATCAGGCTTATGATCCGTTAATAGAAGGAAGATATCCAATTGGTGTTTTACCAACGATCTCGTATTGAGATAGAGGATGTGTAATTGTTGAGTGTCCATGGTGATTTGGCTAGGTGAGGGAGGTCTATGAGACGTAATAGAGAGATGGTTGGTAAATGCCAAGTCGCCTAAGGTGATTAGTAGTGGGGGGGGCTGAGGAGTCCAGCAGTGCTGCAAATCTTCAGCAGGTCACTTGAGGGGTAATTCAGGAAAGACGTATAAACAAAAGAAGAGAGGTTAAATAGGTCTCAAAAAGCCACAGAGACGGAGCGATGCAACAGGGGAATCACACACCCACTTTGGGTGGATAAGAAAGCCCTCACACACCGACCTAGTCAGTGTCATGCTTCATCATAGGGCCCCACCAAAGAGGCCGAATGCCTCTTTGGTGTGCTACGACGCCAGAAGACTGCGGAGCTGGTTGTGTGAAAAGGGCGTGCAGTGAGGTATAAAAGTAAAAGTGCCTAAAGGGTATCTGCAAATAACATTTTAATGGTTGATCCCTAGGACACGATTAAAAGGGTTATGTGTCTGAATTTGCTGCCAAAGGTAATGGATTGGTTAATTCAGAATTTTAGTTAGTCAGTCAACATGTTTCAGCCTTTACAGTGGTTTAAATTTACCTAGGCATTCATCAGGACTAGTTTATACCCCGGCGGTATGGACTCTCTAATCGTCCACCCTGACCTGGGGCGTGAAAGTGAAAAAATCAAAAATGTGATAAAGTGCATAAAAAAGGGGGGAAGAGCAGGTCGCTCATTCCAAAAATACTCCTAATTTAGGAGTGTTTCTGCACCTGTAAAACAAATAACACAGACAAACAAAGAAGACATACACACAATTAGTTGTAGGTATAGGTCATTGCGTTTGTCCAGGGTGCTCCATAGTTGTGGCAAAGGTAGTGTTCCCAAATAAACACTAAAGTTAACACCATCCGAATAGCCCTATAGGGATGATACCACTAACTCTAGGAAGTGAAGTGGAAATAAGTGCTTAAAACACGCAAAGTAGCTAGAAGGGGTTAAAAACACAATAAAAAGCACTCCATAGGAGGGATCAATGGACCAAAGGTCTGTGACCCCACTGAATAGTTCATAAATTCAAATAGATATCTCACTTTAGATTATAGCGCTAACTGCACCATGGGTCTCGGGAGGGGGGTAGGAGCGTACCTGGCACATCCTGAAAGTAGAAAGCAAAGGCTTGAAATACATTGGATCGGGTTTTACTTAGCTCGATCGCATCGATGAAGTCAAATCGTGGTGGTTCAGCAACTCATGCCCTCAACGCTCGCAACCCGCATTTGCACCTAGCATAACCTCAGGACCGGACCCCAACGATGGGGAGCGGGCCGGTTTCTGAGTTTAAAAGCGTTTCCTCGTTATTTCTCGCTCTTCCAGGTGGGCGTGTCCCGCATCAGAGCGAGGCTTGCAACGCGCCGACCCGGGTCAAAGGGAGGCTTGGATTCAGTGGCCAATGGGAGCGGGCATGTTTCCATGGCAGCCCGGCGGTTTCAATGTTCGGAATGAAAACTTTAAGCGATCCATAAGCCGCCCAACTTACACCGCAAGCAGCGATGCAATGATGCAATAAGCCATAAGTCAATTGCGGGGCAGACTGCCCAGAGTGTAAAAGGATAGTAAGAGTTGCCAAGTCATCCAAGTACATAAGCTAAGGCATGGGGCATAAGTATGCAATCAGTGTGACATCAAAGCTACACAGGGGTGGGGGTGTCACTGAATTGAAAGTATTAGATAGGTAGTATCAAGGGAGGAGAAACCTCTTAAGTGAAAAAATGGTGGTGGAGAAAACCACTGCATTTGGTATGCAAAAACAGTTGTACACGAGCCCAACAAAGACTACAGGGTAAATAATGGTGACAGCTGCTGTAACATGTGTCATGGACCACCTTGTTACCCCAGGACTGTATTCCACGGGATGTCATCGTTCAACCCAACAGTATTGGTACCCAAACGATAAACCCAGCGCTGTTCTTTTTCAAACAGCCTGCTCGTGATGTTAGTGGTACCAGTGATTGCTTATAAAATTGTCCATTTCATGTCATTGGTGGTGTGATTGCAATCCAGAAAGTGACGACTCAGCTTTGTCGTTGCTTTTTTGCACCCGATATTACTTCGGTGCTCACAGATACGCTGTTTCACTTTGCGTGTGGTCATGCCAACAAAGCGTAAGGCACAGGGACACGTGATTAGATACACCACATTGGTTGAGTTGCAGTTCTTATGTGCTACCTGGGTCCAGATTTTTCCTTGCTCCAACGAGTGTTTTTGATGCCTCCGTTAGGTGGCACACACTGCAATCCGAGCAGTGGTAGTGCCCTGTGATTTGAGGTAAACCCCATGCCGCCGTGACTGTAGGGATTTTAGGGGGTGTCTTTTCTTTTGGACCGGTGTGAACTAAGGCATCCTTCAGACTTCGACCCTTCTTGAAAGAAAAGAGAGGCTTTTCCCAATCCATTTCAACTGTGTAACTACCTTCAATAGCCTGTCTAACCTCATGAAAAAGACAATAAACAAGCATTGGAGTATCATAAAATCCTCCAAAGAGGGTTGGGAAAAGCCTCTCTTTTCTTTCAAGAAGGGTCGAAGTCTGAAGGATGCCTTAGTTCACACCCGTCCAAAAGAAAAGACACCCCCTAAAATCCCTACAGTCACGGCGGCATGGGGTTTACCTCAAATCACAGGGCACTACCCCTGCTCGGATTGCAGCGTGTGCCACCTAACGGAGGCATCAAAAACACTCTCGTTGGAGCAAGGAAAAATCTGGACCCAGGTAGCACATACGAACTGCAACTCAACCAATGTGGTGTATCTAATCACGTGTCCCTGTGCCTTACGCTATGTTGGCATGACCACACGCAAAGTGAAACAGCGTATCTGTGAGCACCGAAGTAATATCAGGTGCAAAAAAGCAACGACGAAGCTGAGTCGTCACTTTCTGGATTGCAATCACACCACCAATGACATGAAATGGACAATTATAGAAGCAATCACTGGTACCACTAACATCACGAGCAGGCTGTTTGAAAAAGTACAGCGCTGGGTTTATCGTTTGGGTACCAATACTGTTGGGTTGAACAATGACATCCTGTGGAATACAGTCCTGGGGTAACAAGGTGGTCGATGACACATGTTACAGCAGCAGTCACCATTATTTACCCTGTAGTCTTTGTTGGGCTCGTGTACAACTGTTTTTGCATACCAAATGCAGTGGTTTTCTCCACCACCGTTTTTTCACTTAAGAGGTTTCTCCTCCCTTGATATTACCTACCTAATACTCTCAATTCAGTGACACCCCCAC